>NC_047119.1:2391376-2991376 GCF_902500255.1 Thalassophryne amazonica
AAACAACCATCAAAATGGATAGAAGAATAACCAGAATGGCAAAGGTTCACCCATTGATCAGCTCCAGGATGATCAAAGACAGTCTGGAGTTACCTGTAAGTGCTGTGACATTTAGAAGACGCCTGTGTGAAGCTAATTTATTTGCAAGAATCCCCCGCAAAGTCCCTCTGTTAAATAAAAGACATGCGCAGAAGAGGTTACAGTTTGCCAAAGAACACATCAACTGGCCTAAAGAGAAATGGAGGAATATTTTGTGGACTGATGAGAGTAAAATTGTTCTTTTTGGGTACAAGGGCCGCAGACAGTTTGTGAGACGACCCCAAACTTGAATTCAAGCCACAGTTCACAGTAAGACTGTGAGCATGGTGGTGCAAGCATCATGATATGGGCATGTTTCCTACTATGGTGTTGGGCCTATATATTGCATACCAGGTATCATGGATCAGTTTGGATATGTCAAAATACTTGAAGAGGTCATGTTGCCTTATGCTGAAGAGGACATGCCCTTGAAATGGGTGTTTCAACAAGACAATGACCCAAGCACACTAGTAAACCAGCAAAATCTTGGTTCCAAACCAACAAAATTAATGCCTTGCAGATTTGAAGAAATCATGAAAAACTGTGGTTAACAACTAATACTAGTTTAGTGATTCACAGGATTGATAAAAAAGCAGTTTGAACATAATAGTTGAGTTTGTAGCGTCAACAGCAGATGCTTGTTATGGATAAGACGCGAATTGAGGAGCAGTCCAGTATCTGACTGAACCCAGCTGAGCGGAAAAGATTCGAAAATCCACAGAATAATCAGCTGCGCTTCGTCGTCCCTGTCGGAGGTTCAGCAATCGTTGAACCACGGTATTTGTTTTCACCGGATGATCAAAAACCAAACGAAGTTCACGGGAAAATTCGTCAAAGGATTCTAGCAGTGATGATTTATTGCTCCACAACGCCGTGACCCACGCCAGAGCGTCACCTCGCAACAGATTAACAACATATGCGACTCGGCTACTCTCAGAGGAGAAAGACACCGGTCGCTGAGCAAAAACCAAAGAACACTGCATCAAAAACGGCGCACAAGCCTCCACATTTCCCGAATAGGGCTCCGGATGACATATAACCGGTTCAGGAGCCGAATCTCCGGACGGCGAATTTATCTGCACCGGGCTCGATTTAACCAGAGCTGCAACCACAGGAAGCGGAACAGCCTGAGCTACAAGCTCCGTAACACGGGCGTCTGTCTGTTTAATTTAAATCGAAAGGTGCTGCACTTGCTCCCAAATCATCTCCACGTGCTTCTGGACTTTCTCCTGAAATGGAACTGCTTCTGCCGCTGGGTCCATATTGGTTTGGCCGGAGAATTCTGTTATGGATAAGCCGCGAATTGAGGAGCGGTCCAGTATCTGACTGAACCCAGCATGAAATAATCAGAAGCAGTTCCAAAAAGAAAACACTTATTTTTCTCCCTTTGTGCTATACATGAAATACTAAATAATTAAGTTCTGGTGAGGTGAAAAGGCGGCGCGCTCTCTCAGCGTCTCAACAGTCGGAGTCCGAACGTTCAGGACTCAGGAGTTCCCCCCCCCCCCCAGGTGACTTTCCCAGACTGTACTCTGCGAAGGAGGAACAGAGATGAGATTATTCAACACTTATTACTACGAAATATTGTTTAGAGGCAAACTTATCAGCTACACGTTTAGGTCTGGTTTCAAACTTAGTTCAAAGAGGCTGCTGCTCACAGCTAGTGGAGGATCATTAATCCGCACGCCACTGCCGTGAAGAACACGCCAAACAATTTCCACCAATAATTACTTATAGCTGCGTATAAACGCCAATTTACATTCACGGATAAACTTTTCAGAATATTCACCTCTGCCGTGTGCTGACAACGTTTGCCTCTCACCCTCGTCCTCCTTCACAGGCGTGATGTCAGACTCTGAAACGGCCCTCAGCATCCCCACACGGTCGTCACAAGGTCGTATTCTCCGGCAATCTTATCCAACTCACTGCTGGTTTAAATGTAGTTCTTCATCACTACATTGGTACCAGCTGGAAGTCCTCAGATCTGCACGTGAACATCACAGGTGTCGTGGATTGTCCTGATAGAGAGCCGCACGAGAATGCAACAGGTGCAGCCAATCATCGTAACAGAGGAGAGAGACTCTTCTGCAGCACATTTTCCTCAGAGAACAGCCCCAAATCACCTGGGAAGGAAAATAAACACAAAACAACCCAACCTTGTCCAGCCAAAACCCCCCCCCCAACACACAAACAATGTACTATTATTGTGAACACCCCCTTTTCTACTTTTTTTTTTTTTTATAATAGCCCAATTTCATAGCCTTAAGAGTGTGCATATCATGAATGCTTGGTCTTGTTGGATTTGTGAGAATCTACTGAATTACTGGTACCTTGTTTCCATGTAACAATAAGAAATATACTCAAAACCTGGATTAATCTTTTTAGTCACATAGCACTACTATTATTCTGAACACTACTGTATGTGTGTGTTGTGTGTGTGTGTGTGTGTGTGTGTGTGTGGGGTGTGTGTGTGTGTGTGTGTGTGTGTGTGTGTGTGTGTGTGTGTGTGTGTATATATATATATACACACACACACACACGCTTCTATACTACTAAACAACCTATTTCAAGCATTATGCCAAAATATGTATTACAAGAACACAGTAATTTGATCATCTCCCCTTCTTGGGCAAATGGTTCAATCCACGAAGCGCGCCTACATTCATCTCTCTCTGCTCTGGCATGTGTTTGTGTCACGTGGTGCTGCTGCGGGTGGCGCTCATTTAGCAGATGCGCTGTCCTGTGAGCGCTGGTGGTGGTAACCTCGTGCAGCCGTGCTGTCAAGTGATTTCCAGGTGACTGTCACATTTGCAAGGTATTTATTCAGTTTATGTCTCTGAATGTAAAGAGCAAGTGCAACTTTCTGAAAAGTGCTTATTATACTCACCTAGCTAGCTATCGCTAAACACAGTATATTGCTCTATACGTTAGTGCGCGCTGTGCGTGGTCAAATGTAAGATTGATTCTGTGTTGTCTTTTTTTTTCAACTAAGGCCCTGTCCCACTGGCGTTTAGGAGGATTTGTGGATGGAATGCGCACAAAAGTGGCCCACATCCACCAAACAACCGTAATAACCGTGTAACATTCTTGTATGAGTCGGCCGCCATCCGAACACGTCCGTGATCATCCACAGAGGCACGCATGTCCGCAGCCAGGATTTTTGAGCGGCTCAAAAATCCTGCTGCGGATGAGATCCGCATCACTGCCTGAACACATACTGAAGACATACGCAGGACATACACAACCAATGCACCGCATATCCCCTGTCATCCACTGATATCCGCAACCGACGGGTTGGCGCAGCTTGGCGGCGGACCGGGACAGTGTGCAAAACGGTTAAGACGCGTGCCCAGCACGACCACACCACGGTCGCAATTGATATGTCACGCATGCAGACAGAGTGGGCACTGATGGAGCGAGTGCATCACGGCCGCTGTGCCCCCCATGGGGACGCCTCCGCGGTCGCCTTTGCTTCTGTTCCCTGTTATATCCGCTTTTCTTCCTCATGTATTCCCTGATCCACCCCGGGACATTTGTCATTTCCGCCCACCTTTGTTGCGGACGCTCAGCTTTTGTCGCCTCATTTCATGCGCAAATCCTCCTAAACGCCAGTGGGACAGGGCCCAAAGTCCTCTTGTCAGCTCCTAAATGGTGCTGGACCTTCAATCTGTGTAGCTTCCATGAACAAATCCCTCTCCTACATCAAATTCCATGTACACAGATCTGACCTTAAATGCTTAGTTAAGGTCCTTAACTAAGCATTTCAGAATTAAGACCGTAAACTTTACCCCAAAGTTTAATGCACAGCATGATAATAAGTGAATCATTTAAATTCCTGCTAAAAAGGCATAAATCATAAACCTCATTTTGTAGTTTTATTTGTTGGCAGTAAGTGGCAAACCAAGCCTGCAGTGCAGTGACGGATATCAGAGCATTTTTTTCAAAAGCAAAAAGGGTTCATTCTAAGGGTCTGAAATCCAAGATGGCAAAATATTCTACTGTACTGATGAGGCACAGGAGCAGGTTGGCTTGTTATCAGCCAACAAGTGCAGACAGACCTGCTTGTAAGATCTCTGTGGACAATAGGGGCTTTATTGTTTTGTGCAGCGTACATTCACTGTGTGACACTAAAGGTCCTTAGCACTTAACGAAACCTCATTCCTAGTTTCCACCCGACACTGTTCCACTTTTCATGCCTGGTGCCCACATTCTTTACACACCAAACATTCCTGTGTTTATCTGTGTGCCCATTTTGCCTAAAAATGGGGTAGAACTGATGCATTTGTATCAACTCTAAATACAACCTGGTCTCACGGCAAGTCGTGATTCAGCAGCACAAATGTACATTAATCTATTGGTTCATGATATTGTGATGAAAGGCACTCATTTTGGTCACGGCAGCACAAATTCATTCTGATTCATTCCGTGAGGGCTGCACGAAGTAAAAAGTGAAGCGGGGAGGGAGGGGTGTTCGAGGGTGGTTATGGTTATGGTTAGGGTGGGGGGACAGAGTAAGATTAGGTTATGGTTATGGTTAGGGTCGGGGGTAGGAGTGGGGTTAGGAATAGTGAGTTAAAAAAAAACCTGTCATGAAAATTTGACTCATTTCGTGATGGGAGGATGAAAAAAACTGTCAGACCGGGCTGCTAAATATGGTTTGAAACAAAAACAAAGGTGTTGACTGACAATATCTCTTTTACTATAGAGAGCAGCTTTACCATCATTTGTATATTTCAGATGGTGTTTGGTGTTTTATCCAAACTTTAGGGTTTTAGAGGGTAAAGGATAATTTGTGAATTTTTGAATGGAAGCAGAATAATCCCCTTCTAACACCCCACACACACACACACACACCCACACACCCACACACACACACACCACAACACACACACACACACACACCACACACACACACACACACACTTCCATTACAAGCTGATGTGTTTGTGTGGAATCAAAGTCACCATATTTGTCACTCGTCACCTCAGACGATGCACACTGAGGGTTGGAGCCACAGTAACTAAAGACACACCTGTTTTTGAAAACCTTTTCAAAGTAAAGTGCTTGCAAGAGAAGATGTGTAACCCTCCTCTGTCCCACTACATCATGAAGCTTTATAACTGGAGATATAAAATGCAAAACATGCACTGTGCACAATTTCTCCAATTACAGCCACAGAAGCCTGTAACTTCTTCTGGGTTGTCTGGGTGTCTTGGTGGCTTTCCTCACTCTTCTCCAGTTTTTGTCTACTCCACACAGATTTACCATAGAGTGCCAAACTGCTTGTATTTCTTCATAACTGTCTTGAACTAAGTTCAAGACATATTCAGTGACTTGGAGATGTTCATGTATCCATCCCCTGACTCATCTGAAGAAAACTGGCAATAAAACTGATAAAACTTTATAGGGATTATATCAAAGCGTTCCACTACTTATGCAACCCATCATCTTGGCTTTTTTTTTTTTTTTGTATTTTTAATTAATTTAGATCAAGTTGTAAAAATTTGCTTTGAGTTTGAGTTTAAGAAGATAATTTTCAAAATTTTTCTATGGAGAAGCCTGATTTACTTTTTGTATTTGAAATGCCATAAACAAATACCAAGGGGCTGAATACTTTTGGAGGCCACTGCAGCTTTAGGTGTGTGATTCACACTGGTCAACTGAACAGTTTTTCAAAATGGAGATATTCATGTTCATCCAGCTGTCATCCCCACAGCACAACCAGGATTCTTTCTCCAGTCCGTCTGCTCCTGGTGTCTTGGTTTGCTGTGTTTTACAGTGTGTAAATACCAATGAGTGGATGGACATGCTCCAAAATCCATTGTGTTATATGTTGTGTGCCACCATCAAGACCTGCCCCAAAGATGAATTCAGACAAACATTTGTGCAAACCAGTTGTTTCTTGTCTGTTGTTTTTTTCTGCTCCTTTGCAGCTGCACATCAGCCATGTGTGTTTTATTATGTTGAGCTTCTTTTTGCTAACTGAGAATGACATTTGTGGAAAACATTCCCAGTTTTTCTCTCAGGATCCCCTCAAACATAAATTCATTTAAAGCCACAGCCATCAGCCTGTGCAGCAGATTAGCAGCGCTGTGTGTCCCTGTCTCTGAACAATCCCAGCGCCATTGTTTTCCAGAGAAATGTCCCTCCATTTGGACGTTTTTTTTCACTTTGCCTCTTTGTAACTGGTACAGCTGCTTCAGAGGTATTAGTCAGGTCATTTGACCGCTCGCAGCAGCCGCATTAGTGCCTGATCATTCAGCCGCTGATTTATGTTCCACTTCAGTCCTCGTCTTTACGTCGCTGCAGCCGCAAATGTTTCAATAAAAATAACAAATGTGCAAATTCCTTTTGCACAACACTTTATGATTTAACAAATGCACAACAGTATACTTAGTACTGTAGAAATGTGTAGTTACATTCAAATACCCTGCAAATAAGCGAAGTGTGCAACGCCTCTGCATATGTGTGGGTCAAACAGGGGCAAAAATTCCAACTACCAAACTCACACCGCTCCCATTGAATTTCATATGCAGTAGCATTAGTGGACTGTAAATGTTAAGGCTTACAGGGATTGTTTCAAAGGCTTTAAGCCTTAAGTGACGCATACAATAATGACAGGTGCACATTGTGCTGTTTTCAAATGCTCGAACGGAATTTATAGGCTTGAAAGGTGGCTGAAAACACACGATTGCAAAGCTCCGCCGAGTCCACACAAAGACAAAGAAGAAATGTGGTTGTAAACCTCCGTTCATTCTACACAATTTCCCCACAGAAAAGAAAGATTCAGACGGACGTAAAAGACAGACTAAAATTCTAAGTTTCTTGCACACATTTATCTTGTCAATATCCTGAAATCGTGCCAATTATAATGTGGTTGATGGCGCCGTTTTCGTGCATCGGCTTATGACTGTAATGTTGCACCATGAATGACGTGGCGTGTAATATTGTAATATTGATATGTTCTATAAACAAACAGCATACATGCGCATATCACTGTACATCTGTCACCTTATCAAAACAAACGTGACACTAAAGAGGTCATATGTAAGACCCATGTTCCTTATAGTCATTACGAAGCGGCGGAAGTAGCAATTTCTCATCCCTTCTTAGCAAATATTCTGCAATATCGGCTAACATGCAAGGTGGCCGCAGTTCAGACCCTGGACTCGTCTAACCATCCATCAGTTGCCTTTAAGGGGTCAGAAATTTCTTTGTCTCAGCTATCAACAAGGACTGGTCGTCATTTTCAATAGCAGCTTCTCTCTTCCTCCTTTGTCAGCACCAATGGTAGTTTCTGTACGATGCAGCCACACGTGAGGGGAGCCAGCTCTTCTTTCCGTTTCTCTCTCCTGCTGTACGCAGTCCTGGTTGTAACAGGCAATCCGCAGAGCTTACAAAAAACACTTTAAATCGCCAACTTTCCAGCGGATGAAATGGTCCAAATCATAGCACTCCTCGCTGCTTTCTGCCATCTTTGAATGTGGATTGGTAGCTGAAAAATTTAGCGTACCCATAATGCACCGCGTGGCCCGAGATGTGCACTTCACTTATTACCTGCATCCTGTAAAAACGTAGCAATCACTCTTTTGATACATAAAAGAGAAGAATTTAATTACTTTAGGACATCAGACTCTTGGTGATATTTTTACAACATTGACTTAATTACAGATTTTCTTAATTGCAGAAGGCAGGAAAGGAGAAATAGATGTTTCTGGAGGAGGTTAATGAGCTTTGAGATTGTTGAAAAGCCCTGTTTACTAAAGATGTGTCATGTTGAGAATGTACGTTGGTGGATTCCTGGCCACTGGATGTTTTCTCTACAGAGGGATGACAACTGTTAATGGCTCACTGAATATTTCAGGTCAGGCTTTTTCTCGCAGCCTCTCAGCTGTTGTTAGTACCACGCTTACTGGGGTGTAAGATTTTTGCAGTCTATAATTACATATTTATAGGGTAGAATATCACTTGACATTGATGTATCTGTTCATTACCAAACAATGAGCTTCAGCTTCCAACACAACAAGAATATGAAGGAAGAATAAAGGGGATCAAGAACGGTTTGCAGGCCAGAACTGGCATCACATGATGTCTTTGCCTTGTGGCAACATCAGAATGAGAGCAGAGCTTCATGGGAACAGTCTGCTTGGTAACCTTCTCCAGATATCAGAACACTGAGAGTTTTGAGTCTCCTCTCACACTTTAACATGTTTTTCTTTTTCCTTCTAGGTAGAATATTTGATTATATGTTAACCCTCAAGCAACCAAGTCGGGTCATTTATGACCCCGGGCTAGGTTGGTCCTTATTTTCCAAAGTTGTGAAATTTAATTCTCTGACCCCCTGAACAGGTTCTAACTGATGAAAAACATGTTGTGTAAAATTTTGTTTGTATAAATTAAGTAATACAGGTTGCTCAAAAGCATTGAAATATTGCTATTTTGGGGGTTCTGGTGGAATGAGCAGAATGCAGGTGCGCAGCTCTTTCAGAATACTATAAGGTAACACACCAATAAAACTACCTCTACAAGACGTCCCACTGGCAAGCAAGGAACAAGTACAGGACCTAAACGATCAAGGGAAGTTCGGCTCCACTCACCGCGGCTTGTAGATTAAACATGCTTATTTTGGTAAACAGTCCTCTGCATGTCACAAGAGACAAGAGTCCTGATTGGACCTTCTTCGTGGGTGTGGCCTTCTCACAGTGAATCAAAGCGCCGCTGGTTCAACAAATAATGAGCGATCAAGCTGTGCGCATCAACTGATGAGCAGAAAATGACCACTGGATAATTAACACCTTTCACTGGACTTTCTACAGCTGGAAAACAACAGAGTCATGAAAATATACACAGTTTGTTTTTTTAACCATTGAAGGGACTGAAAGAAAGTCACGCGCCCTATTGCCCTGTGTCACAGACCAACGGTCCCCTCTAAAAATCAGTCCGCCCTGCCTTCACTGCGCATGCATCATTTGGGACCACAGCAGCGTGTCTGAGACTGACTCTCTACACCCAAAGGTATCAAAGGGAATAATGTGATTATTAACCATCAGATGACAAAGTAAAACCTCTTAAATCATTCTGAAGTCAGTTTATGCAGAAAATGAGGTGACGCTTTGAAATGACGTCGGTGCAGCAGCAGCAGCTGTGGCGCTCTAATCGTCTTTTATGATGAAATAATGCTGAATTTATGTGGAAATGATTATTGTACAAAAGCTTCAGATATCTGTCACTGAAAAGATGATGACTGGAGGCCAGTTGAAGCAGAAACGAGGTGATAATCGGCCAAAACGCTGTAGACGCTCAGAAATAACACATGCGCAGTGAAGGCGATTTTTAGGGGGACGGTTCAGTCAGCGACACCAGTTCAGAAAGCTCACTTTTCTGCTTCCGACTGGATCGCCACATGGGAAAAAATGTCAAATTTACTAAGAATGGAGCAACATGCGGAAAAACTTTGATTATACAAATCATGGATGAAAGATAACAGATTCTTTAATACAAATGGACATATTTAAAGTGATAGGCCTAAGATGTTTGGAGAAACTACGACTATTAGCTAACAACACTGAACAATAGACCTTGATAATTACGTTTGGGATTCACATGCCATTCCAGCAGGGGGCGGTAAATCATCTATATATTAAAAGTGAAGTGGCATCTGTGTACTTCAATCAATTCAATCAATCAATTTTTTTATATAGCGCCAAATCACAACAAACAGTTGCCCCAAGGCGCTTTATATTGTAAGGCAAGGCCATACAATAATTATGTAAAACCCCAACGGTCAAAACGACCCCCTGTGAGCAAGCACTTGGCTACAGTGGGAAGGAAAAACTCCCTTTTAACAGGAAGAAACCTCCAGCAGAACCAGGCTCAGGGAGGGGCAGTCTTCTGCTGGGACTGGTTGGGGCTGAGGGAGAGAACCAGGAAAAAGACATGCTGTGGAGGGAGCAGAGATCGATTACTAATGATTAAATGCAGAGTGGTGCATACAGAGCAAAAAGAGAAAGAAACAGTGCATCATGGGAACCCCCCAGCAGTCTACGTCTATAGCAGCATAACTAAGGGATGGTTCAGGGTCACCTGATCCAGCCTAACTATAAGCTTTAGCAAAAAGGAAAGTTTTAAGCCTAATCTTAAAAGTAGAGAGGGTGTCTGTCTCCCTGGTCTGAATTGGGAGCTGGTTCCAGAGGAGAGGAGCCTGAAAGCTGAAGGCTCTGCCTCCCATTCTACTCTTACAAACCCTAGGAACTACAAGTAAGCCTGCAGTCTGAGAGCGAAGTGCTCTATTGGGGTGATATGGTACTACGAGGTCCCTAAGATAAGATGGGACCTGATTATTCAAAACCTTATAAGTAAGAAGAAGAATTTTAAATTCTATTCTAGAATTAACAGGAAGCAATGAAGAGAGGCCAATATGGGTGAGATATGCTCTCTCCTTCTAGTCCCTGTCAGTACTCTAGCTGCAGCATTTTGAATTAACTGAAGGCTTTTTAGGGAACTTTTAGGACAACCTGATAATAATGAATTACAATAGTCCAGCCTAGAGGAAATAAATGCATGAATTAGTTTTTCAGCATCACTCTGAGACAAGACCTTTCTGATTTTAGAGATATTGCGTAAATGCAAAAAAGCAGTCCTACATATTTGTTTAATATGCGCTTTGAATGACATATCCTGATCAAAAATGACTCCAAGATTTCTCACAGTATTACTAGAGGTCAGGGTAATGCCATCCAGAGTAAGGATCTGGTTAGACACCATGTTTCTAAGATTTGTGGGGCCCAAGTACAATAACTTCAGTTTTATCTGAGTTTAAAAGCAGGAAATTAGAGGTCATCCATGTCTTTATGTCTGTAAGACAATCCTGCAGTTTAGCTAATTGGTGTGTGTCCTCTGGCTTCATGGATAGATAAAGCTGGGTATCATCTGCGTAACAATGAAAATTTAAGCAATACCGTCTAATAATACTGCCTAAGGGAAGCATGTATAAAGTGAATAAAATTGGTCCTAGCACAGAACCTTGTGGAACTCCATAATTAACTTTAGTCTGTGAAGAAGATTCCCCATTTACATGAACAAATTGTAATCTATTAGACAATATGATTCAAACCACTGCAGCGCAGTGCCTTTAATACCTATGGCATGCTCTAATCTCTGTAATAAAATTTTATGGTCAACAGTATCAAAAGCAGCACTGAGGTCTAACAGAACAAGCACAGAGATGAGTCCACTGTCCGAGGCCATAAGAAGATCATTTGTAACCTTCACTAATGCTGTTTCTGTACTATGATGAATTCTAAAACCTGACTGAAACTCTTCAAATAGACCATTCCTCTGCAGATGATCAGTTAGCTGTTTTACAACTACCCTTTCAAGAATTTTTGAGAGAAAAGGAAGGTTGGAGATTGGCCTATAATAGCTAAGATAGCTGGGTCAAGTGATGGCTTTTTAAGTAATGATTTAATTACTGCCACCTTAAAAGCCTGTGGTACATAGCCAACTAACAAAGATAGATTGATCATATTTAAGATCGAAGCATTAAATAATGGTAGGGCTTCCTTGAGCAGCCTGGTAGGAATGGGGTCTAATAAACATGTTGATGGTTTGGATGAAGTAACTAATGAAATAACTCAGACAGAACAATCGGAGAGAAAGAGTCTAACCAAATACCCGGCATCACTGAAAGCAGCCAAAGATAACGATATGTCTTTGGGTGGTTATGAGTAATTTTTTCTCTAATAGTTAAAATTTTGTTAGCAAAGAAAGTCATGAAGTCCTTACTAGTAAAGTTAATGGAATACTCAGCTCAATAGAGCTCTGACTCTTTGTCAGCCTGGCTACAGTGCTGAAAAGAAACCTGGGGTTGTTCTTATTTTCTTCAATTAGTGATGAGTAGAAAGATGTCCTAGCTTTACGGAGGGCTTCTTTTTATAGAGCAACAGACCCTTTTTCCAGGCTAAGTGAAGATCTTCTAAATTAGTGACGACGCCATTTCTCTCCAACTACAGGTTATCTGCTTTAAGCTACGAGTTTGTGAGTTATACCACGGAGTCAGACACTTCTGATTTAAAGCTCTCTTTTTCAGAGGAGCCTACAGCATCCAAAGTTGTCTTCAATGAGGATGTAAAACTATTGACGAGATACTCTATCTCCCTTACAGAGTTTAGGTAGCTACTCTGCACTGTGTTGGTATATGGCATTAGAGACATAAAGAAGGAATCATATCCTTAAACCTAGTTACAGCGCTTTCTGAAAGACTTCTAGTGTAATGAAACTTATTCCCCACTGCTGGGTTAGTCCATCAGAGTAAATGTAAATGTTAGTTAAGAAATGATCAGACAGAAGGGAGGTTTCAGGGAATACTGTTAAGTCTTCTATTTCCATACCATAAGTCAGAACAAGATCTAAGATATGATTAAAAGTGGTGGGTGGACTCATTTACTTTTGAGCAAAGCCAATAGAGTCTAATAATAGATAAATGCAGTGTTGAGGCTGTCATTCTCAGCATCTGTGTGGATGTTAAAATCGCCCACTATAATTATCTTATCTGAGCTAAGCACTAAGTCAGACAAAAGGTCTGAAAATTCACAGAGAAACTCACAGTAACGACCAGGTGGACGATAGATAATAACAAATAAAACTGGTTTTTGGGACTTCCAATTTGGATGGACAAGACTAAGAGACAAGCTTTCAAATGAATTAAAGCTCTGTCTGGGTTTTTTGATTAATTAATAAGCTGGAATGGAAGATTGCTGCTAATCCTCCGCCCCGGCCCGTGCTACGAGCATTCTGACAGTTAGTGTGACTCGGGGGTGTTGACTCATTTAAACTAACATATCATCCTGCTGTAACCAGGTTTCTGTAAGGCAGAATAAATCAATATGTTGATCAATTATTATATCATTTACCAACAGGGACTTAGAAGAGAGAGACCTAATGTTTAATAGACCACATTTAACTGTTTTAGTCTGTGGTGCAGTTGAAGGTGCTATATTATTTTTTCTTTTTGAATTTTTTGCTTAAATAGATTTTTGCTGGTTGTTGGTGGTCTGGGAGCAGACACCGTCTCTACGGGGATGGGGTAATGAGGGGATGGCAGGGGGAGAGAAGCTGCAGAGGTGTGTAAGACTACAACTCTGCTTCCCTGGTCCAACCCTGGATAGTCACGGTTTGGAGGATTTAAGAAAATTGGCCAGATTTCTAGAAATGAGAGCTGCTCCATCCAAAGTGGGATGGATGCCGTTCTCCTAACAAGACCAGGTTTTCCCCAGAAGCTTTGCCAATTATCTATGAAGCCCACCTCATTTTTTGGACACCACTCAGACAGCCAGCAATTCAAGGAGAACATGCGGCTAAACATGTCACTCCCGGTCCGATTGGGGAGGGGCCCAGAGAAAACTACAGAGTCCGACATTGTTTTTGCAAGTTACACACCGATTAATGTTAATTTAGTGACTCCGATTGGCGTAACCGGGTGTCATTACTGCCGACGTGAATTACAATCTTACCAAATTTACGCTTAGCCTTAGCCAGCAGTTTCAAATTTCCTTCGTGTCGCCTGCTCTGGCCCCCGGAAGACAATGGACCTATGGTTGCTGGTGTCGCTAACTTCACATTTCTCAAAAACAGAGTCGCCAATAACCAGAGTTTGATCCTCGCGTGGTGTGTCGTCGAGTGGGGAAAAACGGTTAGAGAATGTGAACGGGTTGGCGGTTGTACACGGGGCTTCTGTTTAGGGCTACACTTCCTCCTCACAGTCACCCAGTCGGCCTGCTTTCCCGGCTGCTCGGGATCTGCCAGAGGGGGAACTAACGGCGGCTAAGCTACCTTGGTCCGCACCGACTACAGGGGCCTGGCTAGCTGTAGAATTTTCCACGGTGCGGAGCCGAGTCTCCAATTCGCCCAGCCTGGCCTCCAAAGCTACGAATAAGCTGCACTTATTACAAGTACCGTTACTGCTAAAGGAGGCCAGGAATAACTAAACATTTCACACCCAGAGCAGAAAAGTGCGGGAGAGACAGGAGAAGCCGCCATGCTAAATCGGCTAAGAGCTAGTAGCTACGCTAAGCTAGCGGATTCCTAAAAACACGCAAAGTGAATAATGTGTAAATAATTTAGAGGTGATTCAGCAGAAGGAGTGCTTTAGTTAAGGCACGTAAAGATTACACTGGGAAACAAATCGTAATCTAGGTAACTAGATCAATCTAACTGCGCAGATTAAACAGCTAACAGATACAGAAAAACACCGCTGTGCTCTGGAACAGGAAGTGATACAATACCGCAGTGAGAGCCAACCACCAGTAGAGGCAAGCAAGAGCTTGTGGTGTGTGTGTGTGTGTGTGTGTGTGTGTGTGTGTGTGTGTGTGTGTGTGTGTGTGTGTGTGTGTGTGTGTGTGTGTGTGTGTGTGTGTGTGTGTGCCTGCATGATTTTATTTAGCACGTTCAATGTCAGTACACAATATAGTTGTAAATACTTTAAAAATACATGGATGACACAATGGAAAAGACTTATTTCCATTGTGGTCCATTTAAAAATCAAATGACAAAATAGAAGTAAAAATAAAATAATAATGTTACTGATAATCTTGTGGATATTTTAAATTCAAAACTACACTCGACATGATTGGGCCACCTATATTAAAATCACACCCCCAAATCACAGTCACCTTGGTTCAATGATTACCTGCGTGACCTCAAGCATAAAGCACGAGGTCTAGAACGGAAATGGCATAGTTCAAAATTAGACGTATTCACCTTGTGTGGCGTGATGCTATCTTAGACTATAGCATGCATACTGGCTACAAAGTGGACCTATTACTCTGATTTGATCAATAAAACAAGTATAACTCAAAGTTCTTGTTCAACCACGGTGGCAACACTTATTCATGGACAACCACCTGTAGTTCGCTCTCCTTTTACAGCACAAGATTTCCTGGATTACTTTGGGAAGAAAATAGAACACATCAGGTTAAACATATCCCAGCATGCCTTAACCCAGCCACTACACCCTGCTATGAGGTGGGCACCACTACTGAGGTATTACCTAGATTTACAGAATTTGATAGTATCTCACTAGACTAGGCTGACAAACTTGTAATGTCAACAAAAAGCACAACCTGTTTATTTGATCCTATACCAACAAAACTGTTAAGGACCTGTGGCCCACTCTTGGGCCGACTGTTCTGGAAATTATTAATCTTTCATTAACTTCTGGATCTGTTCCTAAACGTTTCAGATCTGCAGTGATTAAACCATTACTTAAGAAACCTAATCTTGACCCTGGTGTATTGAAAAACTATCGGCCGATATCAAATCTATCATTTTTCTCTAAAATTCTGGAAAAAGTGGTTGTCACGGCAGCTCGTGCACTATCTTACTGAGAATAATCTCTTTGAGCCACTGCAGTCTGCTTTTAGAAAATATCATTCCACAGAGACGGCTCTCACTAAAGTGGTGAATGATCTTCTGCTTACAATGGATTCAGACACCACTACGGTTCTGGTGCTGTTAGATCTCAGTGCTGCGTTTGATACCGTGGATCATTTTACTCAATAGGCTGGAAATCATTTGGGAATACTGGGAGTGCCCTTGCATGGTTTGACGTCATACCTGAACAGTTGCTCTCACTGTGTTTTGTACAGTAACACTACCTCTAACCTTAGTGACATTGAGATTTGGGGTTCCACAAGGGTCTGTCTTAGACCCCCTGCTTTTCCCTCCTTTATATAGCACCCCTTGGGCACATATTGCAGCGTTTTGGGATTACCTTTTACTGCTATGCAGATGATACTCAGTTATACATGCAATAACTGCTGGTAATGTCATCCACATAAAATCCTTAGAAGATGCCTTGCATCAGTGAAAGCTGGATGTCTAAAAACTTCCTACTTTTAAACTCTGATATGACTGAAATGATGGTTCTTCGTCCAGTGAGACATCGGCATCAATTTGACCAGTGAATGCTTAACCTAGGCTCATGTGTCATACATCATACTGACAAAGTGAGAAACCTTGGGGTAATTTTTGATCCTACATTGTCCTTTGACCTCCACATTAGAGATATTACTAGGACTGCTTTCTTCCACCTGTGAAATATAGTGAAGATTCGTCCCATCCTGTCTATGGCTGATGCTGAGACCCTGATTCATGTATTTCTCTCTTTCAGATTGGACTACTGCAATGTTCTATTTTCTGGTTTACCGCAGTCCAGCATTAGGGTCTCCAATTGGATCAAATGCTGCTAACAGACTTTTTGACCAGGAAGCAGAAAGTTTGACCCCATTACACCCATTTTGGCGTCTCTTTACTGGCTTCCTGTCCCAGTGAGATCAGATTTTAAGGTCTGCTACTACTGTAGTTTATAAAATTGTTCACCAGACTGGCACCTCCTACTTAGCTGACCTAATTAACCTTACGTACCGGCCCGGGCTTTACGTTCTCAGGGTGCAGGACTACTTTGTGTCCCTAGGGGTGAATAAGAAGTCTGCAGGACACGAGCTTTCTCTTATCGTGTCCCTGTCTGTGGAATGATCTCCCTGCGTCAATAAAACAGTCAGATTCTGTAGAGACTTTCAAGTCCAGACTTAAGACGCACTTATTTTCCCTTTCGTATGGCTAGCATACTGGTATAGTATGTTACTATGCTTTTTACTCTTTTAATTCATTTTATTAGTAAACGGAGCGTGCTACAGCCTCAACTTTACCTAAATTCTGTGTCTTTTAGTGAAGCTTAGGGCTAGTGGCTGGAGATCACCTTAGTATTTCTTCTGTTTTTGAAACTCTCCTGTCCTGTGCACCGGCAACATCCATCCATCCATCCATCCATTTTCTTCTGCTTTATCCGGAGTCGGGTCGCGGGGGCAGCAGCTCAAGCAAAGCGCCCAGACCTCCCGATCCACACACCCTCCCCCAGCTCCTCTGGGGGAACCCCAAGGCGTTCCCAAGCCAGCAGAGAGATGCAGTCCCTCCAACGTGTCCTGGGTCTTCCCCGGGGCCTCCTCCCAGTGGGACGTGCCGGAACACCTCTCCAGCGAGGCGTCCATCCGGAAAAGATGCCTGAGCCACCTCAACTGACTCCTTTCGACGTGGAGGAGCAGCGGCTCGACTCCGAGCTCCTCCCGAGTGACCGAGCTCCTCACCCTATCTCTAAGGGAGCGCCCAGCCACCCTGCGGAGGAAACTCATCTCAGCCATTTGTACTCGCGATCTTGTTCTTTCGGTCATGAGCCAAATCTCATGACCATAGGTGAGGATCAGAACATAGATCGATCGGTAAATCGAGAGCTTTGCCCCCCTACTCAGCTCTCTCTTCACCACAACGGTCCGATACAGCGACCGCATCACTGCAGATGCTGCACCAATCCATCTATCGATCTCACGCTCCATCCGTCCCTCACTCGTGAACAAGACCCCGAGATACTTAAACTCCTCCATTTGAGGCAAGGACACTCCACTGACCTAAAGAGGGCAAAGCACCTTTTTCCGGTCGAGAACCATGGCCTCAGATTTGGAGGTGCTGATTTTCATCCCAGATGCTTCACACTCAGTGCAGGACTCCCCCTCTAGCTGCCACCTTATCGTGGTGGGGGAGTTTGCGTACCCGGATGATCCTAGGAGCTATGTTGCCGGGGGCTTTGTGCTCCCTGTAGGGTCTCCCAAGGCAAACAGGTCCTAGGTGACGGGTCAGACTAAGGGCAGTTCAGATCCTCCATGACCAGTAAAAGATCAAGGTTCGAGACTTCGCCCGGTATGGCAGAGCCGGGGTCCCACCCTGGAGCCAGGCCTGGGGTTGGGGCTCGCGCGCGAGCACCTGGTGGTCAGGCCTTAGTCCATGGGGCCCGGCCGGGCTCAGCCCGAAAGAGTGACATGGGCCCGCCCTCCTGTGGGTTCACCACCTGCAGAGGGGGCCATGGGGTTCGGGTGCAGAGAGGATTGGGTGGCGGTCGAGGGCGGGTGGCCCAGCGGCGTGGTCCATGCTCACAGCCCCTGGCTGTTGGAACATGGAATGTCACCTCACTAGGGGGGAAGGAGCCTGAGCTTGTGCAGGAGGTTGAGAGATACCGACTAGAGATAGTCGGGCTCACCGCCACGCACAGCTTGGGCTCTGGTACTCAACTCCTGGAGAGGGGCTGGATGCTTCATTTTTCTGGCGTCGCCCACGGGGAGAGGCAGAGAGCTGGGGTCGCATTGCTTATTGATCCCCAGCTCAGTCGCAAAGTGTTGGAGTTCACTCCGGTGAACGAGAGGGTCGCGTCCCTATGCCTTCGTGTCAGGGACAGGTCTCTCACCGTTGTCTCGGCCTATGGGCCCGAGCGGGCAGTGCGGAGTACCCGACCTTCCTGGAGTCCCTGGGAGGGGTTACTAGATAGCGCTCCAACTGGGGACCTCCATTGTTCTCCTGGGGGATTTCAACGCCCACGTGGGTGGTGACAGTGAGACCTGGAGGGGGGGTGATCGGGAAGCACGGCCTCCCCGATCTGAACCCGAGTGGTGTTCAGTTGTTGGACTTCTGTGCTAGTCACAGTTTGTCCATCACGAAACACCATGTTCGAGCACAAGGGTGTCCATAAGTGCACGTGGCACCAGGACGCCCTGAGCCGGAGGTCGATGATTGACTTTGTAGTCGTATCATCTGACCTTCGGCCACGTGTTCTCGGACACTCAAGTGAAGAGAGGGGCAGAGCTGTCGACTGATCACCACTGGTGATGAGTTGGATCCGCGGGAGGGTAGGAAGCCGGTCAGACCTGGCAGGCCCAAACGTATCGTGAGGGTCTGCTGGGAATGACTGGCGGAACCCTCTGTCAGCGAGGTCTTCAACTCCCACCTCCGGGCTTCTCCCAGATCCCGGGGGAGGTTGGAGACATGGAGTCCGAGTGGACCATGTTCTCCACCTCCATTGTCGATGCGGCTGCTCGTAGCTGTGGTCGCAAGGTCTCTGGTGCCTGTCACGGCGGCAGTCCCCGAACCCGGTGGTGGACACCGGAAGTAAGGGATGCTGTCAAGCTGAAGAAGGAGTCCTACTTATCTTTGTTGGTAGGTGGGACCCCAGAGGCAGCTGACAGGTACCGGCAGGCCAAGCATGCCGCAGCCCATGCGGTCGCAGAGGCAAAACCTCGGGTCAGGGAGGAGTTCGGGGAAGCTATGGAGGAGGACTATCGGTCGGCCTTGAAGAGATTCTGGCAAACCGTCCGACACCTCAGGAGGCGGAAGCTCTCCACCAGCACTGTTTACGGTGCGGGTGGGGAGCTGTTGACCCTGACTGGGGATGTTGTCAGGTGGTGGAAGGAGTACTTCGAGGATCTCCTCAATCCCATCGTCACATCTTCCGAAGAGGAAGCAGAGACTGGGGACTCAGAGGCGGACTCATCCATTACCCAGGCCGAAGTCACCGAGGTGGTTAGAAAGCTCCTCGGTGGCAAGGCTCCTGGGGTGGATGAAGTCCATCCTGAGTACCTTAAGTCTCTGGATGTTGCGGGGCTGTCTTGGCTGACATGCCTCTGCAACATCGCGTGGCGATCTGGGACAGTGCCTCTGGATGGCAGACCGGGTGGTGGTCCCTCTGTTAAGAAGGGGACCAGAGGGTGTGTTCCAACTATAGGGGGATCACACTCCTCAGCCTCCCCGGTGAGGTCTATTCCAGAGTACTGGAGAGGAGAATTTGGCCGATGGTCGAACCTCGGATTCAGGAGGAGCAGTGTGGCACCGGCAACATTTCCTGTATATTTGTGTTGTCAAGTGTGCCTGTAGCATGGCCCAAGCAGAGGGTCACCCCTTTGAATCTGGTCTGCTTGATGTTTCTTCCTCAAATCATCAGAGGGATTTTTTTCTTACTACTGTCGCCTGTGTTCTTGCTCTGGCGGTTAGTAAGGTTAGCCCTTACTTGTATGAAGCACCCTGAGGCAACTTTGTTGTGATTTGGTGCTATATAAATGAAAATAAATTGAAATTGAAATAATAGTGTGTAGTGAAAACAAGACTTCAGACTTCAGAAACTTTATTGATCCCAAAAAGGGCAATTACGTTTACACCTCCAATTACCCTCAGACAAGATACAGCAATTAATCCACAATTATTACTTGTTTACCATAATAATGGCACACATCAAAATTAAAGACAACACATATACATTTGACATTGTTTATGTGCACTAAACTTGAAGTAGTCCGTCTTCCAAATTGAGGCAAAGTGGGTGAAGGCCACAGCAGGTGGGGCCCACACTGCCCAGCCTGGGCGTCGAAGGCTGCAGCTGTAAAAACTGCGCTGTCTTCGAGGTGGCAAGGAGGAAGCCAGGGTGGGGGGAGTGGAGAGACACGGGGGGGGCAATAAAGAGGGAGGGAGGGAGACATGCGTCATGTGCAGATGAGTTAAATTTCAGTTTCTGTCCGTGTGTGTAAAGTCTGACAGTTTCTGTCCGTGTGTGTGTGTGTGTAAAGTCTGATGTTGCTAGGCAACAGCAGGCTGGAGGGGGGGGCCTAGATGAGAAGGGGGGGGCCGAATTCCTTCACCAAGGCTGTAGATCCTTCTGGGGGAAGAGCAGGGAATTTGGCCTTCAGGAGCCGAAAAGGCTGCCATGTTGATGTTTGGCGGAGAGATACAGAATTCTATTTACTGCACCCCTGACCATCGAGAGTCCAAATTTATGAAGAATATTCTCTGGTCCTCAGCAGTACATTCCTTTGCAATGCAGTGATTTGCTCCGAGATTGAATCCATTTTGCGTTTGAGTTCAAGAGTTCACGTAGTCTAAGATTACACAGCATTGCCCAACTCATTAATTATGACGGACTGATGAGTGGACAAAATTCTGGAAGCCGCCGTCTTGCTAATATTCCTGAGTCAGGGCAGCGCACAAACCAATTAGCACCAAACCTCCCACCATAAAAGCGAATACGAATGAATCCTCAACGTCTTCCACAGAGAGTGGAGCCACATGTCACACTCCATTCTCTCAGCCATCGAGAGCAAAGCCCGCTGGGTAGGTTCCATCAGGGCACACAGGGTCCCCAACCCTGACCTCCTTGTCAAAAACAAATGGTGTCATGGCGTTGAGAGACCAGCTGATCAATTCCATAGTTAATCCAAATCATAATTTGAAGAATTCACAGTCTGGTGAAGCTGGGACTTTGAAGGTCAGAGCAGAGATAGAGAGCAGAAAGGAGGAGAGAAGAGGGGAGAATGCGACGTCCTTGCTGGAGTCCCAAGCTGTTATTGCTGTAAGATACAGCGATAAGTAAGTTATCGCTGTAAGCTGTATAGAACATATACAATTTATAAATATACTAAGACAGTAAATTAACATTTAATAATTATGTAATTAACAGGAAATAAAAGGGTTGAGTTCTTCTTCTAAACACATTCTGGACTCACACACCGTTCCAAGTCATGATAGAGACTTTGCTTAATTTATTACCACCTTCAAAAAAGTGTCAGCTACCTATTTTATAAACACGACCCAATCTAGAGCCCATGGATCCTCACGGACAACACGCTAGTTTGTACATAGTGGGAAGACAGTGTATGTATGTGTAAAGTATAATTTATCAAAATTTCATACAGTTTGCAACAAAAGTGTGCTTAAATATTTAATCTAGTTATGTTTCTTGTATTAACAAAATAAAAGACTACACTGCATTTTGTTGTTGTTAATATAGAGAACCCTCATTTTTTGAAATGGGGACTCAAACATATTGCTTATTGTAATAGAAGCATGAATTCCCAGTGCCAGTCTTAGTATCTACTGGGTGACCCCATGAAGCTTTTTAAGAAGTACACAGATGCCTTCCAGTAGTTACTCGATGTCGTTTGATGAATATAGCAGTTAACCATATGTGGCACTGGCGGTGGATTTTCTTCATGGGCTCCAGCCCGACAGCTCAATAACTCACCGGTTCAGGCTTCAGAGACTGGGTGGAACTCGAGCATCTAACAAGCAAGCCAGGATGCCACAGTCACACACGAGAGAGCAACCTAAACCAAAAAGGGATTGTTATTTTGATTTACTGCTCCGTCCAGTGTCACACCGCCATCCACTGACAACATCATGAGGCTTTGACTCACTAATTAAACATACTGTGGTTTGGTCACCATGTCAAAAACCACCAAAACAATGTGGTTGGATGACTAATTTACACAATATGATGTAGCTATTTTTCTCCTTAGCTATATGTTAATGAGTCACCTTCGCCATTATTGCAGCAACAGGGCAGCGCGGTCTCGTTTGAGGGCGGGCGCTGAAGGGGTGAAATATGACATGTATGACATAATGTCTCTACCTGCAGGGGAAAAACCAAATAGTTTTTGAGAAAATTACACACAAGCAAAGTGAAAGTGCAAAGAAAAAGTGAGAATGTGGTGGAAAGTGGACATGTGTGTTTTGGTTTGTTTATGACCCGGAGCTCAAACGTGTCGAGGCCGTTTTGCAGGTGAGAGAACGCAGCTACTCTGGTTAGCTGTGTAGGCTAACACTTAGCAACATGACATCTCCCATTCGTCTCGTCTTCCCTTCTCCACTGGAAACCAAAAAAAAAACACTTTTCACGAGTGCTTCGGTGATTGCCGCCGAAAACAAAACAGTGCATCATTTGCCCTATGATGTTATGCTGTGTATATATTGCACAACCGCGGTGGAAGTAACCGTAAGTGGTCACATCCGTGATATCACACAGGGTTCCAAGGAGACTGAACCACCCTGTTGGCCTGACTGAGACATTTATCAGGAGCCGCCACTGCAAGAAAGCAGAGGAGAAGTTTCTCCTGATCCAGAGAGTTTAATATGTTTTTGCTGCTGATGTTGCTCCAGTGATACTTTTTGCTGTCAGTTTACTGTCTGAAATCTCCCCCCATGTATTTGTAATATAAATACAGTTTTACAAGCTGCACCACAAGATTTTTTTTTAAATAGAAAAACATAATGAAGGCACACAGCATGTAGACGTGCAGACACTGTTCAGTGTGGTTGGTCAACGTGCCCGAGATGACACCATCCTCCTAAAACAATGGCATATGGCCAGACTGAGCTTTTATTAAAGTTTAAAAAAAAACTGCAGTAACATTTATCACTCTCATGTGTTGTTTGCATGAGAAACTCTACTCATCACTTTGTAATATTGTGGTGCCGATACTTTGTTGAAATATTCCACACTGAACTGCAGGCTGCTGCAGACTCCAATAAAAACTGGACATCTGTGCTTCTGTGTGTGCCAGACTGACATAAACTGACTGCCCCACGTAGGTTCCAACTTCAGTCAGTGCAGATCAGCAGTGGATGGTTGACTGTGTGTTTGCTCCACACAAAAACCTCCTCTGGTGTCAGTAATTACTGACTGATGGTGAATAAACTGCATGTGTGCCTGTGTACCAATAGATTACTGACAAATATGGTCTTAAACCGTACATTTGTCAGTCGCTGCCAGTGGGTTCTAAACAGATAAACAGATAGTTGACTGGAGTTCAGTTTGTGGGCTCGAGCGGCACAGTGGATGTTACTTATTTTTCATTCTGTCTCGTGTCACTTAATAAGCACTGTGACTATGGGGGTAACAGTTATCCCTCCACCAGTATACCACCAAAACATATTTATGCACTGCTTCACTTTAAATATGCATATTTTGTTAAAAAGTGAATAAATAAAATAAAGAAATAATTCAAATGTGAAGGAGCAGCGATAATCAAAGGTGGTATTTTTCTTAATGTTATTGCAGACATGTTCAGTTGTTATCCATTGGATTGACTTTGAAATGTTTTTAGTGTACTCTGTCCAAGTGTATTATCTAGGAAAGGACAAGTATTGGCTCAGTACTTTGTATTGGCCCGTACTCAATATTAAGTGACATGAGACATAAACACTTGATGAGTCCATCCCTCATAGTATAAAAAAAGGTACATTTTCACTTTAACAGTATTTGTTCCTCCATCGGGTATCCAGGCTTACACTCAGGGACAGTATGAGAAGTTTGAGTATCTGAGAGGGAGGTTTTCCAGACACGTCCAACTGGAGGAAGCCCCCCAGGAAGACCCAGGATACATTGGGGGAATTATATCTATCAGTTAACTTGAGAGGGCCTAGGGATTCCCCAGGAGGAGTTAGAGGGCCTGAATGAGGATAGGGAAGTGTGGGATGAGCTGCTTCATCAGAAAATGAATAAATGCCACCTAGCTGGGGAAGTGTATTTACCATGGCCATGCTAATATGAGGTCTGTTAGAAAAGTATCCGACCTTTTTATTTTTTTCAAAAACCTGATGGATATTGGCCTCTCTTCATTGGCTTCCTGTTAATTCTAGAATAGAATTTAAAATTCTTCTTCTTACTTATAAGGTTTTGAATAATCAGGTCCCATCTTATCTTAGGGACCTCGTAGTACCATATCACCCCAATAGAGCGCTTCGCTCTCAGACTGCAGGCTTACTTGTAGTTCCTAGGGTTTGTAAGAGTAGAATGGGAGGCAGAGCCTTCAGCTTTCAGGCTCCTCTCCTGTGGAACCAGCTCCCAATTCAGATCAGGGAGACAGATACCCTCTCTACTTTTAAGATTAGGCTTAAAACTTTCCTTTTTGCTAAAGCTTATAGTTAGGGCTGGATCAGATGACCCTGAACCATCCCTTAGTTATGCTGCTATAGACGTAGACTGCTGGGGGGTTCCCATGATGCACTGAGTGTTTCTTTCTCTTTTTGCTCTGTATGCACCACTCTGCATTTAATCATTAGTGATTGATCTCTGCTCCCCTCCACAGCATGTCTTTTTCCTGGTTCTCTCCCTCAGCCCCAACCAGTCCCAGCAGAAGACTGCCCCTCCCTGAGCCTGGTTCTGCTGGAGGTTTCTTCCTGTTAAAAGGGAGTTTTTCCTTCACACTGTTGCCAAGTGCTTGCTCACAGGGGGTCGTTTTTGACCGTTGGGGTTTTACATAATTATTGTATGGCTTTTGCCTTACAATATAAAACGCCTTGGGGCAACTGTTGTTGTGATTTGGCGCTATATAAAAAAATTGATTGAATTGAATTGAATCACGTGTGTTTGCATGAGCAAATCTTGAACCTTCGTGCGCATGTGTGAACTTTTTTCACACCTGTTGATTGCATCGTTTTCTGGTAAGAAGCCTTTGTGTGAGGTGTGTGTCGTGCACTCTGCGTTTTTTCATTCCAAGGAAAATGACGGAACGACTGGAGCAGCGCCGCATCAAATTTTGCCAGAAACTGGGCGACAGCCAGGTGGAAACCATTCGGATTATTCAGACGGCTTTCGGTGACGATTCTCTGGGCATCACACAGATTAAGGAGCGGTACAACCGGTTTAAAGACGTCTGCACAACGGTGGAGAGCGAGCCACGCTCCGGTCGGCCGTCAACATGCTGAATGACCAGATCATTTCCAAAGTGAACGCTGTAGTTATGTGGGACCATTCGTGTGAACCATCCGCGAATTGTGGAAGAGGTGGACATCAGCACTTTTTCGGAACATTCCACTGTGACAGAAGATTTGGCCATGAAAAGAGTTGCAGCGAAAATCATGCCGATGGCTTCGGCACGAAGCTGCTGATGGAGCAAAGCGGTCTCCGGTGTTGAAGTCTCACAGGACATGCTGTGACATGCCCACCTCTTCCCACCAATTTCTCGGATAGTCCATGACTGAAAAGTCACCGAAAGCCATCTGAATAATTCCGAATGGTTTCTACCTGGCTGTCGCCCAGTTTCTGGCAAATTTGATGCAGCGCTGCTCCAGTGTTCCATCTTTTTCCTTGGAATGAAAATCCGCCGAGCGCTGCACATGTCCCACACAAAGGCTGCTATACCAGAAAATGATGCAATCGACAGGCATGAAAAAGTCACGCATGCGCATGAAGGTTCAAGGTCGGCTCATGCAAGCAACACGTGATTCAAATCCATCAGGTTTTTGAAAAAATAAAAGGTTGGATACTTTTCTAACAGACCTTGTATTACAATAACAATAACACATCTACTTGGTGTTTGCACAGTTTCTGTGTAAATGTTGTGTATATATATATATATATATATATATACTACATACAATAGTGGGCTCAGTTCCGCTAATCCACTAACCGATAATTATTGAAGCTAATGTTTTCATTATCAGATTAGCTTTTCAGATAACTTTGAAAACCAACAGCGGATTAATTATCTTCTGATAAATTTTGGTCCGATAAATTTTAGACCACTAACCTATTGTTGCAGGCATGGTGAACAAAGCTTAACAGCTATGAACATTTATGAAGTCCAAAATCAAAGATTTAAGCATCTACCTGTTAAATGTTTTGTAGTAGATGCACAACTGTATCCTCTGCAAACAGAGGAGAGCTGATCACACAAAAGAAAAGCTTATTTCCTTTGACCATACGGATGTGCTGGCAATATCACCCAAGTCAACCAGATGCATACAGTTTTAACTAATGGTTAAAATTTTAACCAAACTAATTTCGGACAAGTTATTTAAATTAATGTCACATCTGAAGTTTTATAAAGTGAAAATATCAGATATATGTTTTAGTTTTGAAGTAATGCACTAATTTTGAAGGTTTTAGAGTGCACATGCTGTGTCAGGTGTATTATGGGTATCACGACAGAAGAAATGCATTTGAGATGCTCTGATCAGGCTCCACACAGACAACAGCATTAAACTCTTGTATATTGTGCCTAAACCTCTTTGAATATATTTCTCTGGGTTTATAGATGTGTTATTGTGTTTGTTTATGTAAAAAAGCCAGAAGAATTAGAATCATTGTGAGCTGCAACACTTCATGTTCTTTAAGGTCTTGCTTTTATCAAACACTGTCCTCTTTGTTCCAGAGTAATATATAAGATGTCTGAAATTTGGTTGCATTTATTAAATTCCACACACTTAAACAGTAGCAGACACAGACGGATTATTTTTTTGGAATAATAAATGATCCGTATGAAAACTGCAAGTTTTCAGAGTCTCTACTGCCATCTACTGGCCAGTAGTGTTCATGGCAGTATTTGCTTTAAGTACTAATCGTCTGGGCACCAGTAGATGGCAGTGTTCTATTTATTTTGACCCTGGTTATATCAGACGGTTGTCTAATCAACTTTTGACTTTTGACTTATGGCTTTTTTTTTTTTACAAATTAAAAAAGGCATATTTTACAAAAGCACATTTATATGTAAACACCAACACACACACCTCACATTAACGTGTTGGTTTTTACATAGAATGAATGAGTCAGTCAATCAGTGTTAGCGGAGGCTCATTTACCCATAATCCCTTTGGCATCAGTCTGTGTTTGTTACAAACCTTCAGAATTAGTGCATTATTTAAAATTAAAAGCTATATGCTATATTTTAACTTTGTACAAATGACAGAATTGACATTAATGAAGTTATTCTAGCTGTATTAATTTTATTTACACTTCAAAACCATGAGTCAGCACTGCTTTATTTTCCAAGACCTCCACCTCACGGTGACACTGCTTGAGTAGAGAGTTGAGCTTCGCTGCTCCTCTCAGCTGCTTCACTGCTACAAGTTATGTAGTAAACAGGAGCTTCCAGCAGGGGGCAGGACGCACAAAGACAGAAGTGCTGACTCATTGTTTAGGTCTGTGATTGCCTTTGATTCTACTAGAAGTGATTCAGCTTGTTAGTTGCAAGTGTACCGGAGACAATACTGAAAGTTATCCATTAGCTGTAGCTTAATTTTTTTTGGGTGGTTTAACTTCATAAAAGATAACTTTTCAGTTAGCTGATTATCTGTTATCGAAGCTGACTTTTTGGTTAGCTGTGCCCACCACTGTGTGTGTATATATATATATATATATATATATATATATATATATATATATATGTGTGTGTGTGTGTGTGTGTATCATCATCTTCTTTTCATCAGTGCAGCAGTAGTAGCCACCATCACTTTGAGCAGATGGAATCAGTTAATCAGTGAAATCACCTGGTGCAGTGGGTGGTTGCACAGAAAACTTGCACCCCCTCCACTGTTTCTGGAACGAGTTGAATACCGCTCCTCAGATGAGTACGACCCATTTGTGGAAGTTTCAACCTTTCAAACCTGGTACTGTCTCTGGTGGTGGGACAGTAGCACCATGAAGTGCTGCCTCCTGCTGGTAGCCTTGAAGTCTCAAAATGCTTCCAGTGCCTTATCTTACTGATCTTATTTTCTGTCCCCGGTCACGGTTCACTTATTGTTCTTTACTTAGTGTCCCTCTGTGTTATGTTGCTCTTCAGTCATGTGTTTCCTCTCAGAGCACTCTGGTGGTGTCTCTGTTATTTTTTTGTTCTATGGTATTTAAGCGTCTCTGGTTGTTGTGTCTCTCACCACGCGCTGTGCGGTCTTCTTCGCTGGGTTTTAACTTCATTTTAGTGTCCTCTCATTGCTCCTCCATCCTTCCCCGCATCAGTACACTTTCCTGCACACCTCCTTTGTATTCTCTCTCTCTCTCTCGTGATCTCTTGTTATTGTGTTTTTTTCCGCAAAGCACTCTGGTGGTGTGTCTGTTTATTTGTCCCTCATTGCACAGAGCAATGTACAGGTGTCTCTCTCTCTCTCTCTCTCTCTCTCTCTCTCTCTCTCTCTCTCTCTCTCTCTTTCTCTCTCTCTGTCTCTGCAGTCTTACCTTTGTGTTTGCATCTTTTTGTCCTCCACACGTTTTGTGTTCTTCTCATGTCCCCTCTGTGATCTTAGTTTAATATTACTTCCTTGTGATTGTGGCCTTTTGTCATGGTTTCCTCGTGCACTGCTCCTTCTGGGTTTTGATTCTCCAAGCTCCCACGTTGCACACTTTTGCCATTAATGAATGACCCATCTTTCATTATAGGGTGCCTTTTTTCCCTGCCAGATCGTTTTGGTTCTATCCTGTGTTCTTGCATTTTCTCATGTTTCCATTGAGGATTACCAGTATTTTCATTTATCCCTATGTTTAGACTGACTAATTATCCTGTCTGTTGGACATCAATTGCCATTATTGGGCTGCTTCTCCTTTGTGTTACTGACCTGCAGCTTGCTTCCTCATAATCCCTCCTGCAGTCTCCTTGAAAAGACTATTGTTACTTTTACACTGCTCTTGTGTTATTGACCTTTTTCCTTGAACATTATTTATCCACTTGCAGTCTCCCTAGACTGACTATCGCCTAATGTTCTGTTTAGTTGTGTACTGAACCTTAGCCTGGACTCTTTGTTGTTTAATGCCTGTCACCTTTTGTGTTATCCTACCTTGTTAATGTGCATTAAAGTCTGTTTAACACCACCTAACGTCATTGTTTATTGTGAGGGGGTCCACATTCTGGTTTTGTGAGAGCTTTCACCATATCCATGCCAAACCTGACTGTTTTTTTTTTTTTACACAACTTTCTCAGTTTCCTCCTACTATAAAACCCATGGAGCCACTTCTGGATGGATGTTACATTACCAGTTGAAGAGTCACATCACAGCCAGCAGTCAGCCGTACTGTCAGTGGTTGGCCGGTGTATCTGTTATGTCCAGACTACAGGGCTGGTTTGAACATCCCAGCTCATAGCAGCTCAGTCTGCTCATGATGAACTTTGCATAGAATATTGCATTGCATAGACCTGGAAGATTAGACATTATCTGATGTTAATACAGCAATTTTCTTCATCTTTGCGTTACTTTTGTTTAATCTTCCAAAAGATTATTGCATTAACATGGTGATCAGCACTGCAATTAATGTGGGTGTTAATGTAAGAATGTTTGCTGCCTGTCTTTCCTGTCCCCATAGAGACACT
Source organism: Thalassophryne amazonica (assembly GCF_902500255.1). Classification (NCBI taxonomy): domain Eukaryota; kingdom Metazoa; phylum Chordata; class Actinopteri; order Batrachoidiformes; family Batrachoididae; genus Thalassophryne; species Thalassophryne amazonica. The sequence continues at coordinate 2,421,175 of NC_047119.1, forward strand.
GATGTTGGGTGGCTATATGAGGGGACTGTCACTGGGAATTTTAACAAAGTGATTAATATGTTAATTCTCAGTAATTAACAAAGGTTAGGAGATTAACATGTTGTCATTAATGTTAATTATTGCAGAAATAACTCACAGAGTTAATGCTTTATGGAAAATCAATACACTTCCCAGTGATACGTTGAGTCCGTCGTCCCTCACTGCCTGTGGGGCTTTAAAGCACAGTGTGTCATATTTCTAATATATTAATGTGCAACAAAACAAACCATTTACTGCATATCATATGCATTTTAAGTGAAATCACCACAAAGAATAATTTTCCATAAAAGTGTGTGTTTGTTTAACATTTCAGGTTCATCTTGACAACAGGAGCTCACTGCAAAAACTGATATATAAGAAAGTTTTTTTTTTTTAAAGCCCTGTTTAAAGAAAATTTGACTTCATTTTTGTGTAACTAGAAAAAAGCATTTTACATAAGAAAAAAATGTCCTTTTTTTGAAAAATGTATCTCACTTTTTCTTAAGTTTTTCCAGCTAATATCAAGTTGTATTTAACCACTAACAAGGAAAGACAAATCATCCAAGCAAACGAACAAGACTGTTTTCCTTATTTTAAGACAGAGGCTAATCTGAGAATAAGAATTCTGTCTAGTTTTAAGGCACATTTTGATTATTCAGTGCCTAGACATTTTGCTAGTTTTGAGAATTTTAACCAAGTAAGTTTTTCTTACCCCACTGACAAGACAATTTGGCTAGATTTTGTATTTGTCTTATTTTGAGAGGGACAGTCACAATCTTTGCATACAAGAGTCACTGGCTCCTCCGTGGACACGACTGTGGCCCTCTGAGCCAAACCCCAACACTTTCTTGTCAATGGTTGATAGTCAGCAACAGAATCTGAAAGTTTTACTTGGACCGCTAAAATCTGAAAATCCTCACTCATCCTCATCAGTAACCAAGCAGGGTGAGGCTGTGAGTGGTTACCTGTCACAGCCACTCGAAAGCTCTTTCAGTCGTTCTTGGGATTGTGTTTCTTGATGTAAATAGTGATTGTTGATCCTTAGCGTACCCGTGTTTGTGTGTGCTTCAATCTTTACAGATTCACTTCAGCCCACTTACCAACAGCTGCAGAAGATGAAACTGGACAAGAGCCCATTTGTGGTCGTGTCTGTTATTGGTCAAGAACTACTGACCCACGGTTTCCACAGCGCCTCAATTGTGGTTCTGGAGGCGGGGCTGAAGATTGGAACATGCTCCTTGAAGCTGCGTGGATCTGTCTTCTCAGCGCTGAGCTCCGCCTATTGGTCTTTAGGCAACACAGAGAAGAGTATGACATATATGCAACAAGACCTGGAAGTGACCAAGACTTTAGGTACAGAAAAAAAGTACAGCAGAGAACATGATGGCCATCATTCTTAGTGTCGTAAGTCAAATCAAATCAATTTCAAATCAATTTTATTTATATAGCGCCAAATCACAACAAACAGTTGCCCCAAGGCGCTTTATATTGTAAGGCAAAGCCATACAATAATTACGGAAAAACCCCAACGGTCAAAACGACCCCCTGTGAGCAAGCACTTGGCTACAGTGGGAAGGAAAAACTCCCTTTTAACAGGAAGAAACCTCCAGCAGAACCAGGCTCAGGGAGGGGCAGTCTTCTGCTGGGACTGGTTGGGGCTGAGGGAGAGAACCAGGAAAAAGACATGCTGTGGAGGGGAGCAGAGATCAATCACTAATGATTAAATGCAGAGTGGTGCATACAGAGCAAAAAGAGAAAGAAACACTCAGTGCATCATGGGAACCCCCCAGCAGTCTAAGTCTATAGCAGCATAACTAAGGGATGGTTCAGGGTCACCTGATCCAGCCCTAACTATAAGCTTTAGAAAAAGGAAAGTTTTAAGCCTAATCTTAAAAGTAGAGAGGGTGTCTGTCTCCCTGATCCAAATTGGGAGCTGGTTCCACAGGAGAGGAGCCTGAAAGCTGAAGGCTCTGCCTCCCATTCTACTCTTACAAACCCTAGGAACTACAAGTAAGCCTGCAGTCTGAGAGCGAAGCGCTCTATTGGGGTGATATGGTACTACGAGGTCCATAAGATAAGATGGGACCTGATTATTCAAAACCTTATAAGTAAGAAGAAGAATTTTAAATTCTATTCTAGAATTAACAGGAAGCCAATGAAGAGAGGCCAATATGGGTGAAATATGCTGTAAATGTGTTGTCTGTCTAATCCACAGGTGACCAATCAGGCGAATGTCGTGTTCATGGGAACCTTGGCTCTGCCCTTTTCTCAAAAGGCAGTTACAGAGAAGCTCTGGCCAATCACAGGCACCAGTTGGTCCTTGCCATGAAGCTCAAGGAGAGAGAGGTACATCTGTAAATCTGTGTGTGTGTGTGTGTGTGTGTGTGTGTGTGGTGTGTGTGTGTGTGTGTGTGGTGTGTGTGTGTGTGTGTGTGTGTGTGTGTGTGTGTGTGTGTGTGTGTGTGTGTGTGTGTGTGTATACACAAATGTGACATTGCATGTATTTGTAATTGCACTCAGTATCCTTGATGTTGGATAAGTGGTTAGTGTGCTTGTTTCCGGTGCAGAAGGTTCCCAGTTCAAACCCCACCCCTGCCCATTTCTCCATGTAATGTGGAGTTGCATCAGGAAGGGCATCCGGTGTAAAACTTGTGCCAGTTCAACATGTAAATCCACATCGGGTTTGCTGTGACGACCCCGGGTGAAAACAAGGCAGCAGCCGAGGGGTTTTACTATCCTTTAAGGATGGCAGGTTTTCTGGAGTGATGTTTTCTTTTGGATCCATCACAACTTAGTTATTTAGAGTTAACAGCCTCAAATTGATCTGCCATTGTGAAAAAAATTTGTTTTAATCAACGATTGATGCTGGCAAAATCCTACCACACCAGATGGTGTAGTTTGCAAAGTATATTAGAAGAAACACAGGGAATAAACAGATCATACCCCCACAGACGTATTCATATTCACTCTGCATGCTGCTTTGGTCCCCACATGTCTGAACCACCAAGAGGACATGTTGAGGCCCTCATGTTTCTCATGAGGGCCTCAACATGTCCCTGTGTGGGAAGGGCGAAATGAGAAAAGGTTGATACTGTAGTTAGGGGGGTAAATGGCAGAGTACTGTGAGTTGTTAAACTAGAACGGATGGTATCAATTTTTGAAATGAAGAAATCAAGAAATTTATTGCACTGATTTCCTGAACTGTGATTCAGTGGATGTTTCATCTTTTCAAAACATCCATCCATCAATTTTCTTCCACTTTATCCGGAGTCGGGTCGCGGGGGCAGCAGCTCAAGCAAAGCCGCCCAGACCTCCTGATCCACACACACCTCCCCCAGCTCCTCCGGGGGAACCCCAAGGCGTTCCCAAGCCAGCCCAGAGACGTAGTCCCTCCAGCGTGTCCTGGGTCTTCCCCGGGGCCTCCTCCCAGTGGGACGTGCCCGGAACACCTCTCCAGCGAGGCGTCCAGGGGGCATCCAGAAAAGATGCCCGAGCCACCTCAACTGACTCCTTTCGACGTGGAGGAGCAGCGGCTCGACTCCGAGCTCCTCCCGAGTGACCGAGCTCCTCACCCTATCTCTAAGGGAGCGCCCAGCCACCCTGCGGAGGAAACTCATCTCGGCCGCTTGTACTCGCGATCTCGTTCTTTCGGTCATGAGCCAAATCTCATGACCAAAGGTGAGGATCGGAACGTAAATCGAGAGCTTTGCCCCCCTACTCAGCTCTCTCTTCACCACGACGGTCCGATACAGCGACCGCATCACTGCAGATGCTGCACCGATCCGTCTATCGATCTCACGCTCCATCCGTCCCTCACTCGTGAACAAGACCCTGAGATACTTAAACTCCTCCACTTGAGGCAAGGACACTCCACCGACCTGAAGAGGGCAAAGCACCTTTTTCCAGTTGAGAACCATGGCCTCGGATTTGGAGGTGCTGATTTTCATCCCGGACGCTTCACACTCGGCTGCAAACTGCCCCAGTGCACGCTGAAGGTCCTGATTTGACAAAGCCAACAGAACCACATCGTCCGCAAACGGCAGAGACGAGATTCTGTGGTTCAAAACCAGACCCCCTCTACACCCTGGCTGCGCCTAGAAATTCTGTCCATAAAAATAATGAACAGAACCGGTGACAAAGGGCAGCCCTGGCAGAGGCCAACGTGCACTGGAAACAGGTTTGACTTACTACCGGCAATGCGAACCAAGCTCCTGCTGTAGTCGTACAGGGACCGGATAGCCCTTAGCAAAGGACCCCGGACCCCGTACTCCCGGAGCACTCCCCACAAGGTGCGCCGAGGGACACGGTCAAATACCTTCTCCAGATCCACAAAACACATGTGGACTGGTTGGGCAAACTTCCATGAACCCTCGAGCACCCGATGGAGCGTGTAGAGCTGGTCCAGTGTGCCGCGACCAGGACGAAAACCACACTGCTCCTCCTGAATCCGAGGTTCAACCATCGGTCGAATTCTCCTCTCCAGTACTCTGGAATAGACCTTACCGGGGAGGCTGAGGAGTGTGATCCCCCTATAGTTGGAACACACCCTCCGGTCCCCCTTCTTAAACAGAGGGACCACCACCCCGGTCTGCCAATCCAGAGGCACTGTCCCCGATCACCACGCGATGTTGCAGAGGCGTGTCAGCCAAGACAGCCAAACAAAATCCATAGACTTAAGGTACTCAGGACGGATTTCATCCACCCCAGGAGCCTTGTCACTGAGCAGCTTTCCAACCACCTCGGTGACTTCGGCCTGGGTAATGGATGAGTCCGCCTCCAAGTCCCCAGTCTCTGCTTCCTCTTCGGAAGACATGACGATGGGATTGAGGAGATCCTCGAAGTACTCCTTCCACCGCCCGACAACATCCCCAGTCAGGGTCAACAGCTCCCCACCCGCACCGTAAACAGTGCTGGTGGAGAGCTGCTTCCGCCTCCTGAGGCGTCGGATGATTTGCCAGAATCTCTTCGAGGCCGACCGATAGTTCTCCTCCATAGCCTCCCAGAACTCCTCCCAGACCCAAGTTTTTGCTTCTGCGACCGCACGGGCTGCGGCACGCTTGGCCTGCCGGTACCTGTCAGCTGCTTCTGGGGTCCCACCGACCAACAAAGATAAGTAGGACTTCTTCTTCAGCTTGATGAAATTTTCATTGTTACGCAGATGATACCCAGCTTTATCTATCCATGAAGCCAGAGGACACACACCAATTAGCTAAACTGCAGGATTGTCTTACAGACATAAAGACATGGATGACCTCTGATTTCCTGCTTTTAAACTCAGATAAAACTGAAGTTATTGTACTTGGCCCCACAAATCTTAGAAACATGGTGTCTAACCAGATCCTTACTCTGGATGGCATTACCCTGACCTCTAGTAATACTGTGAGAAATCTTGGAGTCATTTTTGATCAGGATATGTCATTCAATGCGCATATTAAACAAATATGTAGGACTGCTTTTTTGCATTTGCGCAATATCTCTAAAATTAGAAAGGTATTATCTCAGAGTGATGCTGAAAAACTAATTCATGCATTTATTTCCTCTAGGCTGGACTATTGTAATTCATTATTATCAGGTTGTCCTAAAAGTTCCCTGAAAAGCCTTCAGTTAATTCAAAATGCTGCAGCTAGAGTACTGACAGGGACTAGAAGGAGAGAGCATATCTCACCCATATTGGCCTCTCTTCATTGGCTCCCTGTTAATTCTAGAATAGAATTTAAAATTCTTCTTCTTACTTATAAGGTTTTGAATAATCAGGTCCCATCTTATCTTAGGGACCTCATAGTACCATATCACCCCAATAGAGCACTTCGCTCTCAGACTGCAGGCTTACTTGTAGTTCCTAGGGTTTGTAAGAGTAGAATGGGAGGCAGAGCCTTCAGCTTTCAGGCTCCTCTCCTGTGGAACCAGCTCCCAATTCAGATCAGGGAGACAGACACCCTCTCTACTTTTAAGATTAGGCTTAAAACTTTCCTTTTTGCTAAAGCTTATAGTTAGGGCTGGATCAGGTGACCCTGAACCATCCCTTAGTTATGCTGCTATAGACTTAGACTGCTGAGGGGTTCCCATGATGCACTGAGTGTTTCTTTCTCTTTTTGCTCTGTATGCACCACTCTGCATTTAATCATTAGTGATCGATCTCTGCTCCCCTCCACAGCATGTCTTTTTCCTGGTTCTCTCCCTCAGCCCCAACCAGTCCCAGCAGAAGACTGCCCCTCCCTGAGCCTGGTTCTGCTGGAGGTTTCTTCCTGTTAAAAGGGAGTTTTTCCTTCACACTGTCGCCAAGTGCTTGCTCACAGGGGGTCGTTTTGACCGTTGGGGTTTTTCCGTAATTATTGTATGGCCTTGCCTTACAATATAAAGCGCCTTGGGGCAACTGTTTGTTGTGATTTGGCGCTATATAAATAAAATTGATTTGATTTGATTTGATTTGATTTGATTTGATTTGATTTGATTTGATTTGATTTGATGGCATCCCTTACTTCCGGTGTCCACCACCGGGTTCGGGGATTGCCGCCACAGTACAGCATTAATTTAAAGCATGTTATCAGAGCCAGTTGCTGTAGTTTGTGTTTTTTGGTTGTTTTGATCTCTGGTGCTGGTGGAACATTTTGTGTCAAATTGTACTGTGCCTTTAATAATATATGAGAAGCCGCTGAAACACACATTAATCAGTCATGTTTTCTGTTGGTTCAGGTTTGATTTGGAGTTTCTATGCTTCATATAATGTACTATTATTTTAATCTGTTCAAATGTTTTGGCCCATGTTGAGTCTTCACTGATAGGAACAAATCCTCTGTTGGCAGAATAATGTCTGCTGGCGTTGGCCACTAATCTGCCCTTTGGTTCGCGGCGCTGAGCGCTCTGTGAACCTGGGGAGGCGTTCTGTGTTGTTTCTTACTGACTAATGCATTTGCTTTTCTCCTTCTCTTCGTCTTCTTGCTGCCTTTTCTTTCACACTTTTCATGCTGTTTTGTTTCTGTTTCCCTCTTAATATTTTTAGAAGTGTTTTTTTTCCCCTCTTGTCTGTCTTGCTGGTCTGTCAAAGCCTCGTTACCAGTGTCAGGGTGTGTTCCAGCCAACAGACAACTGCAAACATTCAAGACTGTGATCACCTGTGGACAGATGGACATATGCTCTACATGAAGTCCTTGAGAGGAGGACTAAGGACCAGTAGTGGGAGGAGGGAGATTGATGTATGTAAAAGCTCCCATCTTTTAAAATCATCCTCAGGCAATCCAGAGGGTCTGAATCAGGTTTCCTTCCTGAACAATCTGCCTCGGTGTCACAAAGCCAGATCTGAAACACTAATCCAAAGGGCGCAATCTTACAGCCGGAGCAAAGCAGCGCACAGCTCAGGACAGGTGTCCTTCCTAGTATCCAACCACTGCAGGGCCACGACCCAAATATACCTGTACTTCTATTTATGGTTCCAGGGGATTGTTCAGGTGGTCTTCCGTTGCCAGTCTTCAATATTCAATTGTCTACGTTTTTAGTGTGTGTGTGTGTGTGTGGGGCGGGGATTGGATACCCAATCAGGACTTGAACATTGTGAGGAGTCAGCAAAGTTTTACACGTATTGGGAAAAATAATGATCCACAAAACATGAATACTGGGATTTAATTTGTGCAGAGGGGAAATAATCTTGTGTAGAAGCAGGTGAAAGTGGACGTGCAGGTAAAATATGCAGAAATCAGGACGACCCTTCTGTGAGCAGACGCCTCCATCTGATCCTCCTCCAGTAACAGTAATAGAGTAATAGTTTGGATATTATGTAGGTCAGATTTTGAGGTTAGATTTTGAACCTGAAGCTGATTTGCTTACTACTTTACTGTGCAGTGGCCATTATTGGACCCGGTGAATAAAGAAAAAAAAAAAGACATCAAACTGGGTTTGTTCACACCTACAGTCACTTAATAACGTGCGATTGATTTCTGGATCCACTGAAGTCGATACAACAGCTGTCACTGAAACAAATTAAGCTTTGAGCAAGTTAATTTGAATGGAAGCGCTGAGCGTCTCACATAGACACCGTCGTGTGCGTCTTTGTGATTTTTTCTTGTGACTCTTCTGTCACACACGTTAGTTTGTGTGTGTGTGTGTGTGTGTGTGTGTGTGTGTGTGTGTGTGTGTGTGTGTGTGTGTGTGTGTGTGTGTGTGTGTGTTGTTCACCTCAGAAAGGCTCAAAATCGAACCCAGACACTCACTGTTCCCACGTTTCTGTCTCGATGTGATTCTGAGTTTGTGTTGTGTAAAAGCACTGCAGACATCAGTGTTTGTGTAGTTGACAGTTATCGAGCGTCTCCGCAGGTGCAGAGCGTAAGACGGCGCAACACGGTCATCAGCAGAAATCCATATCTCCCACTGTGTGTTTACATTGCTGTCATCCGTGTGCTTATTTGGCGCTATATAAAAAAAATTGATTGATTGATTGATTGTTTCCTGAGAGCGTGCGTCCACACACTCCTCCTGCAGAGAGCTGATGTTTATCCAACACGGGTGGACATGGAAAGAGGCACGTTGAGAATACACAGTACCCCAATATCACTGGAAGCAGTCGGACCGATATGTTATTGTGCTGAATGAGTTAAAATAGTCACAGCCACGATGATAATCAATTATACTTGTTGCACTTTTGTATATGTGACCATTTAGTCTGTTTCTGTTTTATTTGGGATAAAATAGTTCTAAAGAGGTGAACATTAACCCTCTGGGGTCCGAGGGCATTTTTTGGACAGTTCACTCGCCTGGCATAAATGTTTTATTATTGCTGTTAACAGCTCTCCCTGCATCCCACAATCAAGTTTTATGTCTCTTTTTTCAGGACAACCTGTGCTTTCATAATATATATGTTTTTGTTGTGTTGTATAAGTGTAATAAAGGTTTACAATCAGAAATAAGAAAGGAAAAAGTAAAGCAGAAAATAATTTTGACACTTTATAAAGGTAATTTGAGGTCTTGTGTGAAATACTGTACAACAAAAAGGTTCAAACAAAAAAATCAATTATTTTTTTATTTTATTATTATAAATAATAACTATTTATTGAAGCCTTTCAAAGCATTAAACACAACCAACACAAATAATTAAAATTAAATAATTACAAAGAGTTCCACACACAGAGAAAGAGATGTGACTGCACTCCAGTCTGACTTATATATGTGTATTTTTCCTCTTCATAATGCATTTTTTGGCACATGCAACTTGTAATCCAGAGCGATTTACAACCCCAATTCCAATGAAGTTAGGAAGTTGTGTAAAATGTAAATAAAAACAGAATACAATGATTTGCAAATCCTCTTCAACCTATATTTAATTGAATACACCGTAAAGACAAGATATTTAATGTTCAAACTGATAAACTTTATTGTTTTTGTGCAAATATTTGCTCATTTTGAATTGGGATGAGCTGCACCACATGGCGTTGCTTTTGGAGGAAAATGAAGTAAAACCAGCTGTATAATTAGTAATTATCACTGGGGTGATATAAATAATACATAAAGGGGTACACAATACAGAACCTCACGGTTAAACAACCCTGGTAAAAAAAAAAACACCACTCGCAAGATTTGAACCCACACCACCTGATTACCAGACAGCAACTCTACCACTGCGCCACAATCACTGTCTCATAACAGGAGCATGAAATGGCTCAAATCAACAAGCAGACAAACATATTTTCAAAAAAAAAGAAGAAAAGCGGTGTGATAACTGACCAAACAGCGTTTGCTATGGTGTATTTCTGCTGATATGTGACTGAAAGTGGCGTATTTCTCGTACTGCTGGCCTGTCATATGGTCCTGCGGCGCGCCGCTCACTGTCCTGTCAGGCAGATGTGACGTTCAGATTGCCTGCTGCGTGTCCACATAAACTGACGCTCTGGTGCAGCTGAAGCTGTCAGCGCTCTCCAGCCCGTCGCAAGTGATATATGTTTTTATGTTTTCGATGTGAGTACAGCAAGCACACACGTGTGTCTATCAAAACACGGTGTGTGTTCTGCAGCTCTGATATCCAGGACCAGCTATGTCAACAATGGCCACGGGGTCGTTTTGACCGTTGGGGTTTTTCATAATTATTGTATGGCCTTGCCTTACAATATAAAGCGCCTTGGGGCAACTGTTTGTTGTGATTTGGCGCTATATAAAAAAAAAGTTGATTGATTGATTGACAATACAATACATGATGATGACAAACAACCTACTGGTATAAAAGAGAACAACAAACCCAGTGTCTACAGAATAATGCAGTAAAGAAAACAAGATAACCGATAAACAGAAAATGGAACATAAGCTAATAAGCAACACTGAAGATAAATAATAACTAAACCCTGTGACTAAAGCATAATATAATAAATGTGATAAAACAGAATGAAACTAAGACTAAAGCAACATAAGGGACCAAGAGTGAAAGCAAATAATAAACAAAGCAAAACTAAATACGTGGAAAAGAAAAGATACACAGAGACTAACAGAAACAAAACCAATGAAGCATGACCATGGCAACCTGATATAATATAACTAAAACACAGAAGATTCAGAACCCGGAGAACCCAAAACCTAGGACATAAACCCATCATGGGCAGGAGCGTGACAGTTACATCTATAATAAACATCATTTTACAGATACATTATCTAAGTCATGAGAAGGAATGAAAATGTAACTTTTACCAATCCATTACAATACATATATTATAAATAATTACCATTGAGACAAGATTCCAAATGCGTTCTCCACTGCACAATGCGCTCAAGACAACCTGCAGCTTAGATAGTTTCTCTGTGATTTTGGGAGCAAATGCTTCATTGGATCCGAAATTATTATTTTATATAGCATGGGGTCAAGAGGGACATAGTGAGACGCACTGGCACAACGAATTGCGTGGCAGTGTGGGTATCAAATTCATACAAGTGTCACGATGCCTTAACAAGGTGCCAGGTGCTGCACCTTGAGACTGTGGTCAGCCCCAGCTCAGAGTTCCCAGGCCCCAAACCCTGGGAGGAAGACAACCAGTGTAAATATAAACCACAATTATTAAAGGTTAGTGTTTGTTAGATTTTACAATTATTTTGGGTTTTGGGAGAGGGGACAATTCAGTTTCATTGTAGTTTAATGATTGATGGTAATGTGCACTGTGGATATAAGTACAGTGTACATATGTTGTGTGTCATCCTATGGAAGGTAGGTTTGCATATTGCACCATATAATTACCAGCAAAAATTCAACTTTAAAGCAGGATTTTGGTGGTCAGTGGTGCCGTCACTTCTTGCTGCCTCACAATAGCAACACAACCACACCTACGTTTAGGACCAACACTGCACAGCTGAGTGCAAGTACACTTACTTCGAAAAATTGCAATGGAAAAACGTTTCTGCTATTACAGGTCACATGATGAACAAAAATACCAAAATACAAACAGTTTGTTAAATGCCCGACCAGAGAAGGGAGCACGTTAGATCATTGTTACACGACAGTGAGTGGTGCGTACCGCGCCGTGGCCCGTGCAGCTTTGGGACTCTCAGATCACGTGATGGTCCACTTGATCCCCACATACAGACAGAGACTTAAACTCTCTAAACCTGTTGTGAGGACGTCTAAAGTGTGGAGCAATGAAGCTGTAGAGGAGCTACGCGCGTGCTTGGGCACTATGGATTGGGATATGTTTGAGGCTTCAACAGACAGTCTAGATGACTACACGGACACTGTGACGTCATATATTCATTTCTGTGAAGACAGCATCATCCCACAGCGCACCAGGGTGAGATATAACAATGACACGTCCTGGTTCACACCTAAACTCCAGCAGCTCCGTCAGCAGAAAGAGGTGGCTTTCAGAGAAGGAGACAGAGACAGCTATAGAGGTGCAAAGTACAGATTTAGTAAGGAGGTGGCAATAAATCCATGTACAGTTCACGTCTGCAGCAAAGGTTCTCTGCCAACGACTCGGCCTCTGTGTGGAGGGGGTTGAAAGAGATCACCAACTACAAGCCCAAAGCACCTCGTTCTATTGACGACCTGAAGCTGGCCAACGACCTGAACGTCTTCTATTCACGCTTTGAAGACAAGGACTCACACCTCCCCACCCCCCACACAACTGGATATTCAAACACTCTGGACCTCCCCCCTCTCACTGCTGCCCTCCCCACTCCCCCTGTTGCCCTCTCGGTCCAAGAGGAGGACGTGAGGAGACATTTCAAAAGGCTGAATCCACGTAAGGCCCCGGGCCCAGACTGTGTCTCTCCTGCCACCCTTAGACACTGTGCTGATGAGTTGGCCCCAGTCTTCACGGGGATCTTTAACACCTCCCTGGAGTCATGCCATGTTCCAGTCTGTTTCAAGTCCTCAATCATAGTTCCAGTCCCCAAGAAACCACGTGTCACTGGACTTAATGACTACAGGCCTGTGGCTCTCACGTCTGTAGTCATGAAGACCTTCGAATGCCTGGTTTTATCCCACCTGAAGTCCATCACCGACCCTCTCCTGGACCCCCTGCAGTTTGCCTACAGAGCCAACAGGTCTGTAGACGACGCCATAAACCTGGCCCTGCACTCCATCCTGCAGCACCTGGACTCCCCAGGAACCTATGCTAGGATCCTGTTTGTGGACTTCAGCTCTGCATTCAACACCATCCTTCCAGCTTTGCTCCAGGACAAGCTTTCTCTGCTCCACGTGCCCAACTCCACCTGCAGGTGGATCACAGACTTCCTGACGGACCGGAGTCAGCGTGTGAGGCTGGGAAAGAATGTCTCGAACACTCGGGCTCTCAGCACAGGATCTCCACAGGGCTGTGTCCTTTCCCCTCTGCTCTTCTTCCTCTACACTAACTGCTGCACCTCCAGCCACGACTCCGTAAAGCTCATCAAGTTTGCGGACGACACCACCCTCATCGGACTCATTTCGGATGGGGATGAGTCTGCCTACAGGAGGGAGGTGGACCAGCTGGTGACCTGGTGCAGCAGCAACAACTTGGAGCTCAACGCCCAGAAAACAGTGGAGATGATCGTGGACTTCAGGAAAGCCACAGCCCCCCCGCCCTCCCTCGCCCTCACCAACAGCCCCATCACCACTGTGGTCTGTCACTGCTTCCTTGGCACCACCATCACCCAGGACCTCAAGTGGGAGTCAACCATCAGCTCCCTCATCAAGAAGGTCCAGCAGAGGATGTACTTCCTGCAGCAGCTGAAGAAGGCCAAGCTGCCTGTCCAGCTGATGGTGCAATTCTACACGGCCATCATCGAGTCCATCCTCTGCTCCTCCATCACGGTGTGGTACACCGGGGCCACAGCCAGGGACAGACACAGACTGCAGCACATTGTGGCCTCTGCTGAGAAGGTGATCGGCTGTAGCCTTCCATCTCTCCACGACCTGCACGTCTCCAGGACTCTGGGCCGAGCAGGTCGGATCACAGCTGACCCTTCTCACCCTGCACACGGTCTGTTCAAACCACTCCCCTCAGGCAGGAGGCTACGGTCCATCCGGACCAGAACCTCCCACCATAAGAACAGTTTCTTCCCCTCTGCCGTTAGACTCATGAACGCCTCATAACTCAGTCACCTTAAGCTTAACTCTGTCACTTTATCATTTTATCACGGGTCACTTTAGACAAATGTACTTTGGTTTTTAATTGCACTCCTCCCACTGCACTGTTTTTTTCTGTTCCTCTTTCTTTCTGTTTTTCTGTTGCACACAGCCTTTCATATTTCATATGCCATTTTTTATCTTATATTTTGTCTTATTTTGGCACATATTGTATATTTTATCTTAGCATTTTATATTGCTCTGTGTTTAATGTTGCACCACTATATCAAAGCAAATTCCTAGTCTGTGAATCCTGTTCATTGGCAATGGCAATAAACTTCTTCTGATTCTGATTCTGAAAAAGAGTCACATGGCCTTCGAAAATATGACACAGTACATGTGGACAGAAGAGACTGACAGCTTGTCAAACATTATAAGAGATGATGCTATGACAATATTGGATTAAAAAACAATTCAGTGGAAATATTTTGTGAGTCTTACCCATTCGTTGCTGTGAATATTAGAATTACAGTCCTCTTGAGCGCCTCGCTAGGATGAGTTATCAGGAGAAGACGAGACCCAACGCTTCCATTCAGTCACTCACTGGAACTGCTGTCATTTTTTCACAGTTGTTTTTGTAGACATTCTGAAAATATCACTTAACTTTAACGCAAACCTGTAATGGAAACCCAGCTAGTCTCCCCTTGGCTGCGCTGTGCGTTGCGTCAGATACAAGACGTGTCCTCTGTGGGAAAAACATCGTGCATGATTTCACGCCAACAAGGACCTTCTTCACACTGGGGGACAAAAGTCCTTTGTTGTTTGGGATGATTGGAGGTGTGTCACCGCTCAATGTCTCCTGGCTGGTTATCGAACACGCGGGATTCAGTGCAGCCGCTAATCTTCCTCTGTTTGTCTTTTGTCTTACTGTTTGCCTGTGTTGGATATAAAGATCCATCTTTGTCTTTCTGTACTTATTTATTTACTCACAAAATTTCTCTTTGTGCTCACACGCACGCACACACACACACACACGCACACACACACACGCACAGGCCTCGTCGTCATTTATTAAATCTATCTTTCCTGTCTAGAACTCTGCCTTGGAGCTGTGTCAACTGGATTTTATGTGTTTACACTCATCACTTTACTGGGAATTGGGATTTTTGGGATTTCAGTGTGTGTGTGTGTGTGTGTGTGTGTGTGTGTGTGTGTGTGTGTGTGTGTGTGTGCGTGTGCACTATTTTTTTTTCCCTCCTTAATCTACAAACGTGCACAGGCACAACGAGACACATGAACACGAGGAGAAAAAAGCAGACTGTTCTGGTGTTAATTAAGGTTGCTGTATTCCACAAAAGGTCACTTTAGATGTTAAAAGGATTTTCTGTGACAGATTTTAACCCTCATTAACACGATAAGCCCTCATGAAAAAAATTTAAAATACACAGCCTTTTTCTATGACTGAAATCTTCTTTATTTGCTGATAATGATCATATTGTTATTCAGTTGTATTGAACACAAGTGCATTTTGGGGAGTGACCAGATCCATTTTGGTAGAAGTGAGAGGTTTTCTGACAGGGAGGGGTTGGGTGCCTGCACACATAAGGTGCATGAGCAGAAGCAGCAGATAAAAGAGCTACAGACAACACAACTCCTGCCAAAGTACCACAAAATGCCAGAACACATGCCAGGTGTTGTGGTTGTTATGAGACTTGGAACAACTCTTGGTATATCCACTGTAATGTGTAAAATTCCTTCTTGGTATTGCTGAATATGTTCACTGACCACTGGTGAGTCATGCGCTCTGCACGTAAGGTGTCACTGGTTTAGTTGACCTTTAACCCTCAAGCGACCAAGCTATTTTAGCTACTAAAATGACCAAATGGGGTTAACAATTTCATTTCAATTTATTTTATTTATATCGCACCAAATCACAACAAAGCTGCCTCAAGGCGCTTCACACAAGTAAGGTCTATGTGTGATGAAAACCAAAAACAGTACAAGAGACTGGGTGACTGTCAAAAAACTGACAAAACAAAGAACACTTACAACCAAAGATGACTTGGTGCAGACAAACAGAGCGTGGGACAAGGGCGATGAGCTGGATGCAATGCGTGAGAGACGAACACAGGGACAGCATAATCTGAGATAAACACCAGCACAGAACAATGACAAGGAGTGTCTTAAAAGCAAACTGAACTGATTAACAACAGGTGAGACGTGAAAGCAATGGGAAAGGCCGGGACAGGAGGGGAAATTAATGGAACATCACAGATAAGAAAGTAAAATGGTCAACCCGAGGTGAGTGGAAAACAAAACCAGATCATGATATGTCAATTCAACACATAAAGTACACAAGACTGCAAACACTAATGGGCACAAACAGACATTCACAGATAAACAACCCATAAGAGATCAGAGGGCAAAGAACACATTACCAAAACATGAGGGGCACAGAAGCTCCAGAATCATGTCCATCATCTGCCCACAGACTACTTTAGGAGTGCAACCAAAAACAAAAGGCTTACATGATACAATAAAGCAAAAACAAACAAACAAAACAATAAAATATCACTTCTAGAGAATTTTGGATACACACTGCTGGGTCATTTTTCTAAGATCTAGAGGCTCTTAAGGTTTGGAAATTAAAAGATCATCCTTTCTTTTCTTTTCAAGAACACTTTGTGCTGCTGAGCTTTAAAGGTGATATAAGGGTTTGGTAATAACTCCTCTTAACTAATTCATCTCTGCTTCTGTCTCATTCTTTATACTTTCAGACTTTTCATTATAGTCTCAGACTGAAAGGTCGACTCCTTATTTTAATGCAGCCGACACGAGGATGTGATCGCTGTTTGTGATCAGACAACCTGAGTGATTGTCACAGTGATTCTGTCAACAGGATCATTTTCTGCAGCTCAGACACGGTTTACTTAGAATGTCGTCACGCTGCATGTTCACACATATGAGCTTTACACAGGGAGTCATTGACACTGATGGCGTTTTCTTTGAAGGGTTAAGCTTCTTTTTTATTATTATTATTTGTGCTCCACCAGCACATGACCTGTGTGTCTGTGAGCCGCTGAAATGCTGTAGACAAACTAGGCTCTTCATGTTTCTACTTTTTACGGAAAGAGATCATTTTCATGATATTCAACTTTAATGTCTTCATATTTACAGCATGCAAATGAAAAATGGCAAACATACAGTGACAGTATTTATACTTGGCAAATTAAATATGTGGGAACAGAAATAGTTTTACCACATTTGTGTTCAGTTAAAGATCTATACGAGGTCTGTTATTTTTTGCAAAAACCTGATGGATTTGAATCACGTGTGTTTGCATGAGCAAACCTTGAACCTTCGTGCGCATGCGTGAACTTTTTCACACCTGTTAATTGCATCATTTTCTGGTAAGCAGCCTTTGTGTGGGACGTGTGTCGTGCGCTCGGCGTTTTTTCATTGCAAGGAAAAAGATAGAACAACTGGAGCAGCGCCGCATCAAATTTTGCCAGAAACTGGGCGACAGCCAGGTGGAAACCATTCAGAAGATTCAGACGGCTTTCGGTGGCTTTTTAGTCGTGTGACTATCTGAGAAATTGTGGAAGAGGTGGGCATGTCACAGCATGTCCTGTGACACTTCAACACGAAGGCGCTTTTGCTCTGCCGTCAGCAGCTTCAGCACGAATTTCACCGCCACTCTTTTCATGGCCAAATCTTCTGTCACAGTGGAATGTGCCGAAAAAGTGCTGATGTCCACCTCTTCCACAATTTCTCGGATGGTCACACGACAGTCCCACATCACCACAGCGTTCACTTTGGAAATGATCTGGTCATTTCAGCATGTTGATGGCCGACCGGAGCGCGGCTCGCTCTCCACCATTGTGTGGACGTCTTTAAACCGGTTTTACCACTCCTAATCTGTGTGATACCCAGAGGATCATCACTGAAAGCCGTCTGAATAATCCAAATGGTTTCCACCTGGCTGTCACCCAGTTTCTGGTAAAATTTGATGCAGTCACGCTGCTCCAGTCGTTCCGCCATTTTCCTGGCAATGAAAATCCGCCGAGAGCGCTAAACATGTCCTCACACAAAGGCTGCTTGCCAGCAACTGACGCAATCGACAGGCGTGAAAAAAATTCACGCATGCACACGAAGGTTCAAGGTTTGCTCATGCAAACACACGTGATTCAAATCCATCAGGTTTTGGAAAAAATAAAAAGGTTGGATACTTTTCTAACAGACCTTGTATGTAGTGTTGGTGTGTAAAGTTTGGAAGCCAAAGTGGAATTTTTAGCTCATCTGGACAATTTATCCTCACAGAAATGGGAAATTTCAAATTTTAAGCAAAATATGGACTTTTTTGTGGTGAAAAGTGTGATATTCTCCCAAAACACTGCTTCTCCTTCAGCTCCACGTTGATTCTTTTTTTCCTCCAGTGGTTTCATTTGATCCAACTAAACACTGTTCACAATTCATCCTTACACAACTCTGAAATTTAGAATTTTATGCCCAACATGGATTTGTGGGGGACAAAACACTGAAATCCACCCAAAATAGGCCATGTTACTGAACCGCCATGCAGCTGAGGAAAAAAAAAATTACCAAATTAAAAGACCATAGAAGAAACTTTTCATATTGTCATAAAGAGTTTGGAATCTCAACTGGTCCCTTTAGCTGCTCCTTTGTATTCACTCGGGGCAAATCTGAGGTGGATCTGCATATTGATTTGATTTGATTTGATTTGGCAAGTTTCACACCAGATGGGTTTCCTGATGCAACTCTACATTACATGGAGAAATGTGGCAGGGATGGGGTTTGAACTGGGAACCTTCTGCACTGAACGTTTACAGCAGTGTGTAAAAGACTATCCCCAAGACAGTGTACACACACACTGCTGCAAACATTTCACCAGGTACTTCAGGTTTCATTCAAAAGTGTGTCATACAATAATGTAAACACTAAAATGACTCACAGAAAATTCACAACTATTAGAAAAGAATTTTAATTGTGGCATGTCATCATTTTCTTCAAGTGCACAGTGTAGAGAAATAGTTTGGAGAAGAAAACTGGATGAGATCTGCATCACTGATGCTCTTGTTAGAAGAGTTTATCTATCTTTTGCAAGACATGTAAGACGTTTTGTACTTTGTGTGTGTGGAGCTTTGACAGACACTTTTTGCAGTCATTTTTTCTGTGCAAACTGAAACAGGATCATATCAGAAGAAGAGCAGTGATGGTGGTGAGGGAGCCTGTCACAGCCTGTCACAGCAGCTCTGACGCACGGTGTGGGGATGCTTATAAGCTTATCTTTGCTGGGCTCTGATTATGTTGTGTGTGTGTGTGTGTGTGTGATTTCAGGCAGCGTCTGATGCTCTCAGCAGTCTGGGCCATGTCTACACAGCTATTGGTGACTACCCCAATGCACTGGCGAGCCACAAACAGTGTGTGATGTTGGCAAGACAAACCCGGTGTCGGCTCTCTGAGGCTCGCCAGCTAGGAAACATGGGAGTGGTGTACACAGCGCTGGGAGACTTTGTCAACGCCATCCAGTGCCAGGAGCAGCACTTGGACATTGCAAAGGTATTGGACTGCATCATTATTGCTTTTGTGTGTGTGTGTGTGTGTGTGTGTGTGTGTGTGTGTGTGTGTGTGTGTGTGTGTGTGTGTGTGTGTGTGTGTGTGTGTGTGTGTGTGTGTGTGTGCCCACTGCTTTGTCCATTAGACCAAGGAAGCCCAGCTACATCTGAACTAAAGTAACCATGTATAATAGCACCAATAACATATCCTTACTAACTGAACTGCAGCTTTAAACTACGAAAGCAACAAAAATCCTGACACAAAATCGAATTTAAAATTAAATAAATAACCATTTAAAATCTTTACAGTACACTTATGTAATTTAAAACTGGATCAAAGCAGCAGACAAAGAATGAAACAATTATTGTAAAACCCATGTTGTGTGTTGGGGGGTGTGGCTGGATATTTTGGTGTTCTTTTCATTTCTTTGCTCTCCAGGTGGCATGAGAACTGATTTGTCTGTGGAGAAGGTGCTGGCTGAAGAATCCTTCACCCTCATCAACATCATGTGCAGCACCTGTGACTGGTGCTCACATGCAACCTTAAAGACTTTCAGCTGAAGCAGATAATTGGATGGCGTTCTGCATTTAAGTCATGTGTGATTCAAGCAGAACTGCCTGGAACTCGACCTTGTGATGTTCGTTTGTGAGACGCTGAGGACCGCGCCTGGGTTTGACACATCGAGCCCGTGAAGCAAAGAAGGGTGAGGGACACATGCTGTCAGCACACATCAGAGGTGATTAAGTGTTTGACTAATTGTTGATAGTAACTTGGTATTTTGCTACACAGTATACTTGAATTGTGATGAGAATTGTGCAGCTTGCTTCTCACTGCTGTGGCGTGCGGACAAGTGATCCTCCACCTGTTGTGAGAAGCTGCTCATTTGCATAAAGCTTAAAATACAGACCTGAATGTGTTGCTGATAGTGTGTGTCTTTTGAAGGATATTAGTTGTAACTGCTGACTTACCTCACCTCTTCTATGCTTCGCAGAGAGTCGGTTTGTCGTGTCCACCTGGGGGGTGTTTGGCGGTGGTAGTGGGTCCAGGAGCGCCGGGCTTCGATCCTTTTGGGCGCTGGAGAGCGTGCTAGCCTTCACTCCACCAGAAGGACGCTCTTTTAGTTTTACACTTTATTATGCACCAGTGGGTGAAATAAATAAATTGTTTTTGTTATTGGAACCGCTTTCTGGTTATTTTTAGCGCTGGGTTCCGTCTGACGCAGGTCCGCTCCTCAACCCGCGTCGACACTTAACAGTAGTTCCCGGCCATTCCATAATGGACCCAGCGGCAGAGGCGGTTCCTTTTGCCGAAAAAGTTCAAGAACACTTGGAGAAAATATGGGAGCACTTACAGCATCTCGCAAACCAAATTAAACAAACAGACGCCCGTGTTACGGAGCTTGCAGCGCAAGCCGTTCCGCTTCCTGCTGCTCCAGCTGCGGCACCATCGATACTGGTGCAGATAACTCCGGCACCCCGAGATTCGGCGTCCGAACCGATTGTTTGTCGTCCGGAGCCTTGTGAGGGAGATGTCGAAGTCTGTGCTTCGTTTTTGATGCAATGTTCTCTGGTTTCTGCTCAGTTAGGTTGGAACGCGGCAGCTTTACGAGGAATGTTTGTAGATGGGTTAAATGAGTCAGTCCGTGACGAGCCAAACGATTTAGATGAGCTAATATCGTTGGTGATTCGTCTAGATGATCAGATGAAGGAGCGTGGACGCGAGAGAGGGCGGCCTTCAGAGCGGGTTTTTTCGTCTCGGGGCTTTCCCCGACACAGATCTGGGCCGCCTCTTCTTCGCCCCACTGAGGCTCTTCCGACGGGACCTCTGGCTCCTCCTGTTGACGAGCCCATGCAGCTCGGACGAGCAGAGATTACTGTATTGCCCCGACATATAAGCATCAAGAAAAATAATGATGACGTATCTCCAGGTGTTCTGGGACAGGCAAAATAACACACATAAAAAAATAAAATAAAAAAATCTAGTACAGGTTAATGTTTTGTTTTCTTTAAATAGGGGTTATAATTTGTTTGGGGAGTCAGAGGCGTGTCTGGTGGAGTGAATGTTAGGCGGATAGAAGCCCGTCTGGGCTCACTTAATTGTTAATTTTTTATGTGTTTTCAGGTATTTTCTGTTTGGCTTTTTGGGTCGTTTTATTTTGTTGTTTTTTATTTCCCTACATCCCTAACCCCAACCTCACTTGCCCCAAGACCGTTTGTCTTGTGGGTTGTGGGGTGGTGCAGGTTGGTCACGCTGAGCGTTCTCAGAAGACCTCTGCACCTAGGGGGGGGGGGGGGTGTTAGGGGCGTTTTTCTTGGTTTGGTTAGGGCCCGGTTCCACTCCAGCCTCGGTGAGCCTTTGTACCGTTCGTTATTGGTGTTGCCGGGGTGTGGTGCAGCAGAGACATACCTCAGTCGGAGGGGTGGGCCGATCTGTTGCCGTTCGCCATTTCGGTAGTTCCACCCCTCCCGAGAGGCTGGGGTATGGTCGAGTCGGGGCACCGGACGTATTTCCGGTTCTCCGCTGCGCCTTGGGGTTGGTGCTGGGTTAGTTTTTCCTGTTCCCTTCCCTGGCTTAATATTTTGAGCCGTTCGCCAAAATTGAGCCGCCGAGGGGCTCTGGGAGGGACCTGGGGTCTTTCGGGGTGCCGGGCAGGGTAACAGGGTTTACGGTCGTTTTATATCCCCCCGGGGTTGTTTTTGGTAGTCCTCCGGGGGTTGAGTTTTGATTTTGTTCTGTTTCCTTCCGGGTTCCACCTCCAGGGTTGATGGGACGGTCCTCTGGGGGGGAATTGGCTTGGGGCCAACTAGCCAAGTGTGGCCGGGTCTGGGGTTCCAGGGTTGTGGGGAGGGTACCTCCTGGGGTTGATGGTACGGTCCTCTGGGGGGCGCCGTTTGCTCCATGTACACCTGGGGACCTTTGTGGGATTCTGGTTCTGGCTGTTCCTCCTGGAACTGGCAGTAAAGGCCTTCTGGGGGGGGGCTGGGCTCTGCAGGTCGTTCTGGGGGGGTTGGTTTTTTTTTTTTATGTATTTATGTTTGTATTGTGTTTGTGGGGCTGTGTTGGGTTTTTGCGTTTGGGAGTTTTTCTTTTCTTCCCGGGGTTTGATGGGACGGTCCCCTGGGGAGGTTTTGGGTGGGTTTTGTGTTTTTTCCTGTGTGTTGGATTGTACTGGGGAATGTTTTGGGGCTTTTGTTGTTGCCAGCCGGCCTTCCAGCTGCGGTGCCCTGTCCTGCTGTCTGTGGTGGACCTTGGGAGCGTGGTGCTGTCTGCTTCCTGACGAGGACCCCGGAGGGAGGTGCTGTTCTCGGGCCTGGTCTGTTTGGTCGCCGGGAGGCTTCCCGTTAAAGGGGGGGTACTGTTGTGTGTTGGGGGGTGTGGCTGGATATTTTGGTGTTCTTTTCTTTTCTTTGCTCTCCAGGTGGCATGAGAACTGATTTGTCTGTGGAGAAGGTGCTGGCTGAAGAATCCTTCACCCTCATCAACATCATGTGCAGCACCTGTGAATGGTGCTCACATGCAACCTTAAAGACTTTCAGCTGAAGCAGATAATTGGATTGCGTTCTGCATTTAAGTCATGTGTGATTCAAGCAGAACTGCCGGGAGCTCGACCTTGTGATGTTCGTTTGTGAGACGCTGAGGACCGCGCCTGGGTTTGACACATCGAGCCCGTGAAGCAAGGAAGGGTGAGGGACACATGCTGTCAGCACACATCAGAGGTAATTAAGTGTTTGACTAATTGTTGATAGTAACTTGGTATTTTGTTACGCAGTATACTTGAATTGTGATGAGAATTGTGCAGCTCGCTTCTCACTGCTGTGGCGTGCGGACAAGCGATCCTCCACCTGTTGTGAGAAGCTGCTCATTTGCATAAAGCTTAAAATACAGACCTGAATGTGTTGCTGATAGTGTGTGTCTTTTGAAGGATATTGGTTGTGACTGCTGACTTACCTCACCTCTTCTATCCTTCGCAGAGAGTCGGTTTGTCGTGTTCACCTGGGGGTGTTTGGCGGTGGTAGTGGGTCCAGGAGCGCCGGGCTTCAATCCTTTTGGACGCTGGAGAGCGTGCCAGCCTTCACTCCACCAGAAGGACGCTCCTTTAGTTTTACACTTTATTATGCACCAGTGGGTGAAATAAATAAATTGTTTTTGTTATTGGAACCGCTTTCTGGTTATTTTTAGCGCTGGGTTCCGTCTGACGCAGGTCCGCTCCTCAACCCGTGTCGACACATAACAACCCAGAAATATTCCTATTTCAATCTGAATAATCACACCACATGTTTTGTTTGGTCTTAAACAAAAAAGCATATTTCAGTTGTTTTCATGATTTTTGTTGACAGTATTTTACCCAGTTGTGTCTGCACTGATAACAGCAGTTGAATCATCTTGGTTGATTTAAAAGTACGTGGTTCTGAGGGTTAAATATTAAAATTGGGTTTAAAAAAAGACAAGCTTTTCACAACAACAGTTCTGACATTTTTAAGCTGACTTGAATTTTGATTTTGACCTACGGTGCATCCATAAGTATTCACAGCACTGCACCTTTCCACATTTTTTTCATGTTACAGTCTTATTCCAAAATGGATGAAGTTCATTTTTTTCCTCAAAATCTTACACACAATACCCCATAATGACAATGTGAAAAAGGGTTTTTTTTTTTTTAGATTTTTGCAAATGGATTAAAATTAAACAAAATTAAATCATAAGTATTCACAGTCTTTGTTATGAAGCTCAAATTGAGCTCAGGTCCCTCCTGTTTCCACTGATCATCCTTGAGATGTTTCTACAGCTTGATTGGAGTCCACCTGGGGTAAATTCAGTTAATTGGACATAATTTGGCAAGACACACACCTGTCTACATATAAGGTCCCACAGTTGACAGTCAGAGCACAAACCAAGCATGAAGTCAGTCAAAGGGATTGTCTGTAGACCTCTGAGACAGGATTGTCTGGAGACACAAATCTGGGGAAGGGAACAGAAACATTTCTGCTGCTTTGAAGGTCCCAATGAGCACAGTGGCCTCCATCATCTGTAAATGGAAGACGTTCAGATCCACCAGGACTCTTCCTAGAGCTGGACGCCCGTTTAAACTGAGCGATCAGGGGAGAAGGACCTTAGTCAGGGAGGTGACCAAGAACCCAGAAACCTCTGTCTGTGACACCAGTATGTATGAATGTGTGTGTGTGTCCATCTACAAACAGCACTAGCCTTAGTGATTTAGTACTTTTTGTGTGTGGCACCAGTCTCTTTCTCTCACTCTCTCACACTCACACACACACATTGACAACCACACCTGCTCATAATCCTTCACCAGTCCTTCATGCACTAACCATCCAGCAGCTGGCAGACACATCAATGTGATATTCTTATGTTATTTAGCTAAAAGTTGATTTTTGATTGATCTGTGTATCAAAAATCACCAGATTTTAATGGGTTGTCCTGTTATTTACCTTTTTAATTTGAATTACAAGATGATGGCATTTATTGTTTTTGATTTCTTGTTTGAACCACTGGGAAAGGATGGACTCATCTATCAAATCTTTGTAATCACTGCATTTTGGAGGATGCCTGAGTTTTCCAAGGCACAGGAATTGGCTCACTGTTTTTGTGTGACATGGATTCACCTAATTTATTGTTCTTTGATGTTTGTCAATATGTCAAAAGTCAGTTTGAACTGTGGTAAGTCGAAGCACCTTCACAGCAGTAAAAACAGTCATGAAATCTCCAGTCTCATGGAATAGAGTCGTTCTGAGATGACAGTAAGATACATCCACAGTGATATTTCACCACAAATAATTAACCAAATTGTGTGGCTGGGGGGCCTGGCTGCCTTTTTGTTTCTGTCTTTTGTTTTTCCTTCCAGGTGGCTTGCATTTGGGACTGAGTGGCTGTGTTGCTGAGGTTATCAGGACCTCACCCTGATCACCTGCGGCTCGTCAGGACTCACAGCTGAGGTGCATCTATATGGATTGGAACATGGTGGCATTTAAGACTGGAGTATACAGTGTGTATTTGCCAGAGACTCGACCTTGTGACCAGACGGGTGAGATCGTCGTCTCGGGAGCCATCTCATCATCAGTGGATGCAGAGAATGTCCAGGGTTTGATGCACAGTCTGTGAAAGAGGAGGGGGTGAGGTCTCACGCTCGTCAGCACACTTCCTGAGGTACGTTAGATTTTGTGACTAACATTTATACAGTCAGTAATGTGGTGTCCCTCACACCTTTATTATATTGAGCTGTATGTTAGTCATGTATCGGCTTCCACTGCAGTGGAGTTTTGTGAACTGGATGTTCCATGCCTGCAGGTTGGGAAGTTGATTAGTAATCAAGCCAGGAAGTGTTTGCTGTTTGTACACCTTTAAGTGTTCTCTCTGTGTGTAGAGTGTGGACTCACATAATGGTTCCTTCTTTCACAGACTCGGTTTGTTGCGGCCACCTGGGGGGTGTCGGCGGGGTCCTTGGGTCCAAACAGCTTCTGGCTCCGGACCGTTAGCGCTGCTGGGAGCGCACCACGCCAGACCGCACTTTCTTTTGTTGTATTTTGTATCACTGTTATGTATTAAATTCAGTTAGCCTTTGTACCGTGCTCTGCTTATTTCATACTGGGTCCTTCAAACGCTGGTCGGTTCTCCGAGCTGCGTCCGACACATAACACCAAATTATGATTTGTGTTTAATGATGAAATGATGACATCTTTGTCAGAGTTTGGACAACTGCCGTGAGGAGGCGAGGGCGTACAGCAATCTGGGCAGTGCCTACCACTCCCAGCGGGACTTTGACAAGGCAATATCTTACCACACGCGGGTGCTGGAGTTGGCACAACAGCTGACTGATAGAGCGATTGAGATGAGGGCGTATGCTGGCCTGGGTCATGCTGCTCGATGTGTGCAGGTTGGTACAAATTGATTCAACTACAATTAAACCATCAACCATTTCCTGCCTGTTCTTTGTGCTGTTGATTCATGATAAAGATAAGCACAAAACATGGCATGATATATATATGTGTGTGTGTGTGTGTGTGTATTGCTGTGATCCTCAGGACCTGGGGAGGGCACGCCAGTACCACCAGCACCAGCTAGAAGTTGCTGAGGAGCTGCAGGACCGAGCAGCACAGGGTCGAGCCTCCTCAAACCTGGGTAGGTTTCACCGGGGTGTTACCTAAATCTCTGCTTATTTCCACAGTGGCGTCTTTCTGATTGTTTTGGTTTTCTACATTTGTGTTATTTCAGTGCTTGGATTGATTTTACTGGATTCATATTTTTGACTGGTGGTGTTAATATAATTATGTTATTGGATTACAGTCCAGTCATATATTTTGCCTTCACATAAACTGGTACAACCTTCTGTACATTTTCAATTTGCCATAGTCCCATATATATATAACATCCATTGTAAAGTGGAACAGCATCTTCTGGGAGTCTTTGTTGCTGTTATGTGCTGGGTGGGGGGAGCGGGGGGCTGCTGCTCTTCCGATACAAACGTTAGATTATGCACGTTGGATGTGAGCAGATTGAGGTCAGATCTGTCAGCATACAGTACTGCCAGATGTTGCTGCATCCACAAAACTACAGAATGGTCCTCAGTCCTGAATGGCAGTCACCTTCTCCAGCCCCTGGGGTCCTCCACACTGAGGCCCTGAGTGCTGGATCCACACCCAGAGAAACACACTGCTGAGCCAAAACATCATAGGTGACATTTAATTACGTGATACACTGCACATGATTCTCCATAAGGAACCTTTGTTTGATGCAAAGTCATACCAGCCGTAACCAAGGATCCTCCAAAGAGACCCCGGTGGGTCCAGGGTCCAGGGCGTCCCCCTGAAGCCAAAGCATTTTTGCTGTTTTAAAACATGTAAAGGCGATATCTCGGCACTGAGGTGGAGACGCCGTCCTGCTGATATACCTCCGTGCTGAGTGGAGTCAGCTGTGTCCAGTAATGGGTGACAGCTGTCATCCTGGCTGTTCTCATCCGGCGGCAGCGCCCTCTGGTGCCTGGAGCCCGCACTCCAGGCAGGGCGCCCTCTGGTGGTGGTGGGCCAGCAGTACCTCCTCTTCAGCGGCCCACACAACAGGACCCCCCCCTCAACGGGCGCCTCCTGGCGCACGACCGGGCTTGTCCGGATGGCGACGGTAGAAGTCGGCCAGGAGGGCCGGGTCCAGGATGAAGCTCTTCTTCACCCAGGAGCGTTCTTCGGGGCCGTACCCCTCCCAGTCCACCAGGTACTGAAATCCCCGGCCCATTCGACGGACGTCGAGGAGCCGGCGCACGGTCCAAGCCGGTTCCCCGTCGATGATCTGGGCAGGAGGTGGTGCCGGACCCGGGGTGCAGAGGGGTGAGGTGTGATGGGGTTTTATCCGGGAGACGTGAAAAACTGGGTGAATCCGCAGCGAGGCCGGAAGCTGTAGCCTCACTGCGGCGGGATTGATGACTTTGAGGACCTTGAAGGGACCGATGTACCGTTCTTGGAGCTTGGGGGAGTCCACTTGAAGGGGAATGTCCTTGGTGGACAACCATACTTCCTGCCCGGGGCGATACGTGGGGGCCGGGGCCCGCCGCCGGTCTGCATGTTTCTTCGCCCTCGTCCGGGCCCTCAACAAAGCAGAGCGGGCGGCACGCCACACCCGACGGCACTTCCGTAGGTGGGCCTGGACCGAGGGCACACCGACCTCTCCCTCGACCACCGGAAACAAGGGGGGCTGATACCCCAAGCACACCTCAAACGGGGAGAGGCCGGTGGCTGATGACACTTGGCTGTTGTGGGCGTACTCGATCCAGGCCAGGTGGGTACTCCAGGCCGTCGGGTGCGCGGCTGTCACACAGCGTAGTGTCTGCTCCAATTCTTGGTTGGCCCGCTCTGCTTGCCCGTTGGTCTGGGGGTGGTACCCGGACGAAAGGCTGACCGTGGCCCCCAGTTCCCGGCAGAAGTTCCTCCAAACGTGTGAGGTGAACTGGGGACCGCGATCGGAGACGATGTCTGATGGTATCCCATGCAGACGGACGACGTGGTGGACCAGGAGGTCCGCTGTCTCCTGGGCCGTTGGGAGCTTCGGGAGGGCCACGAAGTGGGCCGCCTTGGAGAAACGGTCCACTATCGTGAAGACGACGGTGTTTCCCTGGGACGGCGGGAGACCCGTGACAAAGTCCAGGCCGATGTGGGACCAGGGGCGATGAGGCACGGGCAGTGGCTGTAGCTGCCCTGAGGTCTTTCTATGGTCGGCCTTGCCCCTGGCGCAGGTGGTACAGGCCTGGACGTAGTCCCGGACGTCGGCCTCCAGGGATGCCCACCAGAAGCGTTGCCGGACGACTGTCACGGTCCTTCGCACCCCAGGGTGACAGGAGAGTTTAGAACCGTGACAGAAGTCCAGGACTGCAGCCCTAGCTTCTGGTGGGACGTATAGTCTGTTCTTTGGTCCGTTCCCGGGGTCCGGGTCACGGGTCAGGGCCTCCCGGACGGTCTTCTCCACGTCCCAGGTGAGGGCGGCCACGATAGCGGACTCCGGGATGATGGGATCCGGGGGATCCGACGGTTCCGTTTTGACCTCGTCTTCGTGCGCCCGGGACAATGCATCCGATCTTTGATTCTTGGTCCCGGGACGGTAGGTAATCCGGAAGTCAAAACGGCCAAAGAACAGTGACCAGCGGGCTTGCCTGGGGTTCAGCCGCTTGGCGGTCCTGATGTACTCCAGGTTCCGATGGTCAGTGAAAACCGTGAATGGCACGGCTGTTCCCTCCAACAGATGTCTCCACTCTTCGAGGGCCTCTTTCACAGCTAGGAGTTCCCGATTGCCGACGTCATAGTTCCGTTCAGCGGGGGTCAACCTGCGGGAAAAATAGGCACACGGGTGAAGAGCCTTATCGGTCTTCCCGCTCTGGGAGAGCACCGCTCCTATCCCTGAGTCCGAGGCATCCACTTCAACCACTAACTGGCGGCTAGGATCGGGCTGCACCAGAACTGGTGCAGACGAAAAGCGCCGTTTCAACTCCTTGAACGCGGCTTCGCACCGATCCGACCAGGTGAAGGGGACTTTTGGTGAGGTCAGGGCTGTCAGGGGGCTAACTACCTGACTGTAGCCCTTAATGAACCTCCTGTAGAAATTAGCAAAGCCGAGGAACTGTTGCAGCTTCCTACGGCTTGTGGGTTGGGGCCAATCTCTCACCGCCGCAACCTTGGCCGGATCTGGGGCGACAGAGTTGGAGGAGATGATAAACCCCAGGAAGGACAAAGAAGTGCGGTGGAATTCACACTTCTCGCCCTTCACAAACAGGCGGTTCTCCAACAACCGCTGCAGGACCTGACGGACATGTCGGACATGAGTCTCAGGATCCGGGGAGAAGATGAGTATATCGTCCAGATACACGAAGACGAACCGGTGCAGGAAGTCCCGCAAGACATCGTTTACCAACGCTTGGAAAGTCGCGGGAGCATTAGTGAGACCGAACGGCATGACCAGGTACTCAAAATGGCCCAACGGGGTGTTAAATGCCGTCTTCCATTCGTCTCCCTTCCGGATCCGAACCAAATGATACGCATTCCTAAGATCAAGCTTGGTGAAGATTTTGGCTCCATGCAAGGGGGTGAACACCGAATCCAACAAGGGCAACGGGTATCGATTGCGAACCGTGATTTCGTTCAACCCCCTATAATCAATGCATGGACGAAGCCTGCCATCCTTTTTACCCACAAAAAAGAAACCAGCACCCATCGGAGAGGTGGAATTCCGGATCAACCCGGCAGCTAATGAGTCCCGGATGTAGGTCTCCATTGATTCACGCTCCGGCCGTGAGAGGTTGTACAGCCTACTGGACGGGAACTCACTGCCTGGAACCAAATCAATGGCACAATCATACGGGCGGTGGGGAGGAAGCGTGAGAGCCAGATCCTTGCTGAACACGTCAGCGAGGTCATGGTACTCCGCCGGCACCGCCTTCAGATTGGGCGGGACTCGGACCTCCTCCTTAGCTTGGGAGCCGGGGGGAACCGAGGAACCTAGACACTCCCGATGGCAGGTTTCGCTCCACTGAACCACTACCCCGGACGGCCAATCGATCCGGGGATTGTGCTTTAGCATCCAGGGGAAACCCAAAACCACACGGGAGGTGGCCTGAGTCACAAAGAACTCGATCACCTCCCGGTGGTTACCTGACACCACCAGAGTTACTGGAGGTGTCTTATGCGTGATTGGTGGGAGTAGGGAGCCATCTAGTGCCCGAACCTGCACAGGCGAGGTAAGAGCCACCAGAGGGAGCCCTATCTCTCTCGCCCATCTACTGTCTAGCAGATTCCCCTCAGAGCCCGTGTCCACCAGTGCTGGGGCCTTCAGGGTTGAATCCTCATACAGGATTGTGACTGGGAGTCGTGTGGCAATGTGGGTGTGTCCCACGTGAATGTTCTGGCCCGCCCCTGGCCCAGTCTCTAGGGGCGGGCGTTGGAGTTTAACCGCTCGGGGCAGTCGTTTGCGAGATGCTCGCTCGAGCCACAAACATAACAAGCACCGTAGGCCCGCCTCCTTTGTGCTCCAGGTGCCCTAAATGTTGCCCTGCTCGTGTCCATAGCTTCGTCAGCAGGGGGAGCCGTAGGCGCACGGAGCGCAGGAACAGAGGAGCGTGGGGAGGGCGGAGCTCGATCGGAACCGGAAGGGAGAGGGACGACGCGTGCCTGGCCACGCCCTTCACCTCGTTCCCGACGGCGTTCTTCTAAACGGTTGTCGAGTCGTATGACCAGATCGATGAGCCCATCTAAGTCCCGTGGTTCGTCCTTCGCCACCAGGTGCTCTTTTAGGACCAGTGACAGTCCGTTTACAAAGGCGGCGCGGAGGGCAGTGCTATTCCAGCCGGATCTCGCCGCCGCGATGCGGAAGGCGACTGCATAGGCAGCTGCGCTCCGACGCCCCTGCCTTATTGACAGTAGCGCGGTTGAAGCGGACTCTCCTCTGTTGGGATGGTCGAACACCGTTCTGAGCTCCCGTACAAACCCATCATATGTATGAAGGAGCCGTGAGTTCTGCTCCCAGAGCGCTGTAGCCCAAGCGCGTGCCTCCCCACGAAGCAGATTTATTACATAAGCTACTTTGCTAGCATCAGTCGCGTACATCACGGGACGCTGTGCGAAGACGAGCGAACACTGCATCAGAAAATCCGCGCACGTCTCCACACAGCCTCCGTACGGTTCTGGAGGGCTTATGTATGCTTCTGGGGACGGAGGAAGGGACCGTTGAACGACCAGTGAAACGTCACTTTCACGCGCAGGGTCCTCGGGAGGGAGAGCCGCAGCGGCGCCCGGAGGGCGCGCCTCCACTTGTGCGGCGAGAGCCTCCACCCTGCGGTTTAGGAGAACGTGCTGCTCGGTCATTAAATCGATCCGAGAGGTGAAAGCGGTGAGGATCCGCTGCAACTCACCGATTACCCCTCCCGAAGCCGCCGACGCGCCTTGTTCTTCCATTGGCCGTTCAACAGCCGGTTGACGCCCCTCGGGGTCCATGACGCTGGCCGAGATATCCTGTTGTGAAAGTGTAGGTGCACGGACCCACAACAGGGGGCGCAATGAACGGACAATGGAGAAAAGTAAATAATAAGTTTTACTGTTGTGAGAAGAACACAACTAATACAACAATTAACAATTTGGAGGCGTAAGCCGAAATCTGCTGGTGTCGTGTGGGCAGGCTCGAAGGTAGGAGACGCCCGTCCTAGTCGAACCGGAACCACCCAGATCTCCTCTGCCACCGAAACCCAGAAGTACTGGAACCGCCAAGTCCCGAATTCCCAGGTGGCCACTGCCTTCGCTCGTCGGATCCGGTACTGCTGGCGGAGAAGAGCACAAACACACAGGTAGGGATGCGACCGCACCCAGTAGACGGAGAGGGGCAAAGCCGCCTCCACCTCTTGTCACACTTAAGCAGGAAAGGTGAGTACTTATCCAAACACTTGGCCTTCAGTAGTCCGCTGTCCTGAAAGGGTTATCAAATATTTTCAAGAACACAGAATATGCTGCTGAGGTGATTACCTTAAACTCAAGGCGATATCTCGGCACTGAGGTGGAGACGCCGTCCTGCTGATATACCTCCGTGCTGAGTGGAGTCAGCTGTGTCCAGTAATGGGTGACAGCTGTCATCCTGGCTGTTCTCATCCGGCGGCAGCGCCCTCTGGTGCCTGGAGCCCGCACTCCAGGCAGGGCGCCCTCTGGTGGTGGTGGGCCAGCAGTACCTCCTCTTCAGCGGCCCACACAACATAGATTACAATTTGTTCATGTAAATGGGGAATCTTCTTCACAGACTAAAGTTAATTATGGAGTTCCACAAGGTTCTGTGCTAGGACCAATTTTATTCACTTTATACATGCTTCCCTTAGGCAGTATTATTAGACGGTATTGCTTAAATTTTCATTGTTACGCAGATGATACCCAGCTTTATCTATCCATGAAGCCAGAGGACACACACCAATTAGCTAAACTGCAGGATTGTCTTACAGACATAAAGACATGGATGACCTCTAATTTCCTGCTTTTAAACTCAGATAAAACTGAAGTTATTGTACTTGGCCCCACAAATCTTAGAAACATGGTGTCTAACCAGATCCTTACTCTGGATGGCATTACCCTGACCTCTAGTAATACTGTGAGACATCTTGGAGTCATTTTTGATCAGGATATGTCATTCAAAGCGCATATTAAACAAATATGTAGGACTGCCTTTTTGCATTTACGCAATATCTCTAAAATCAGAAAGGTCTTGTCTCAGAGTGATGCTGAAAAACTAATTCATGCATTTATTTCCTCTAGGCTGGACTATTGTAATTCATTATTATCAGGGTGTCCTAAAAGTTCCCTAAAAAGCCTTCAGTTAATTCAAAATGCTGCAGCTAGAGTACTGACAGGGACTAGAAGGAGAGAGCATATCTCACCCATATTGGCCTCTCTTCATTGGCTTCCTGTTAATTCTAGAATAGAATTTAAAATTCTTCTTCTTACTTATAAGGTTTTGAATAATCAGGTCCCATCTTATCTTAGGGACCTCGTATTACCATATCACCCCAATAGAGCGCTTCGCTCTCAGACTGCAGGCTTACTTGTAGTTCCTAGGGTTTGTAAGAGTAGAATGGGAGGCAGAGCCTTCAGCTTTCAGGCTCCTCTCCTGTGGAACCAGCTCCCAATTCAGATCAGGGAGACAGACACCCTCTCTACTTTTAAGATTAGGCTTAAAACTTTCCTTTTTGCTAAAGCTTATAGTTAGGGCTGGATCAGGTGACCCTGAACCATCCCTTAGTTATGCTGCTATAGACTTAGACTGCTGGGGGGTTCCCATGATGCACTGTTTCTTTTTATTCACCTCTTTTTGCTCTGTATGCACCACTCTGCATTTAATCATTAGTGATCGATCTCTGCTCCCCTCCACAGCATGTCTTTTTCCTGGTTCTCTCCCTCAGCCCCAACCAGTCCCAGCAGAAGACTGCCCCTCCCTGAGCCTGGTTCTGCTGGAGGTTTCTTCCTGTTAAAAGGGAGTTTTTCCTTCCCACTGTAGCCAAGTGCTTGCTCACAGGGGGTCGTTTTGACCGTTGGGGTTTTACATAATTATTGTATGGCCTTGCCTTACAATATAAAGCGCCTTGGGGCAACTGTTTGTTGTGATTTGGCGCTATATAAAAAAAATTGATTGATTGATGATAAACATCAGTTATAATGTAGTGTGTGTGTGAATTGTGACATTAATAAAGTTGCGTTACATTATGATTCAAACTAAGGCTGGAGAAATTATTGCATTAATTTAATGATTAATGATGCCTGCAGTATTCCATTAAATGACATTTACACATAGGGCCCTATCTTGCACTCAGAACAATGCAGCACACAGTGCAAAGGTCACTAGTAGTTTCCAACCAACACAGTTGTCCTCATGTTAAACACACACTTTGTGTAACTACCAAGTATACTTGTGCTCATGGCCATACCGGTCTTATAATGATAATATATAATATTATATATATTTATATCTATCTATCTATCTATCTATCTATCTATCTATCTATCTATCTATCTATCTATCTATCTATCTATCTATCTATCTATCTATCTATCTATCTATCTATCTATCTATCTATCTATCTATCTATCTATCTATCTATCTATCTATCTATCTATCTATCTATCTATCTATCTATATATATATATATATATATATATTGACTTGGTCGTCAGAGGTGTTGGATGAGTGCACAACTCCAATGCTGCCCGTTATGAAGAGCGGTTCGTATGATGTCAGCAGTAGTCATACCGTCATGTGAGCTGTTTCTTTTTAACCACTATTGGCTCAGCCAATGATGTCACTACATCACTCAGCCCGGCTCACCCGTGTCATGAACTTGACCCTCTTAATGTGCTTCCAACAACAACACACACTCCAATAATGCTGTCAAACACATTTTTGTGTGTGTGTGTGTGTATATATGTGTGTGTGTGTGTGTGTGTGTGTGTGTGTGTGTGTGTGTGTGTGTGTGTGTGTGTGTGTGTGTGTGTGTGTGTGTGTGTGTGTGTGTGTGTATGTATATGTGTGTGTGTATATATGTGTGTGTGTGTGTGTGTGTGTGTGTTATAGCCGTTGTTATTCTGTACGATATTAGTCCACGGCTGCAGTATCACATGACTGTAGCGGTGTCTCTCTGGCCAGTCAGCACTCATGTTTTATTAATCAGGTGTTGGTTTCTGCGGCGGCAGTGATATTTGAGAGGCGGTCAACCCGACTCGAACTTTGCCTTATCTTGTGGTTTGTTCCTCTCCCCTTCCTTCTTTTTCCAGCTCTGTTCCTTTCTGTCCTCACCTCTCTTGACCTCCTTCACATCTCTTCTTTCTCTTCCACTTGCTCTTCTCTGGTAAAGAGCAGAAAAGGCACAGAGGTGATGTTTTAGGAGGAGAGGAAATAATAAGAAAGGTGAGGAGGAGATGGGCAGATAAGAAATAATTGATAAGAAAAAAATGGAGCAGACCAGTCTGTCTCCACATTAGAAATATTACTAGGACTGCTTTCTTCCACCTGTGAAATATAGCGAAGATTCGTCCCATCCTGTCTATGGCTGACGCTGAGACCCTGATTCATGCATTTAACTCTTCTACAACCCCTGGCAATAATTATGGAATCACCGTCCTCGGAGGATGTTCATTCAGTTGTTTAATTTTGTAGAAAAAAAGCAGATCACAGACATGACACAAAACTAAAGTCATTTCAAATGGCAACTTTTTGGCTTTAAGAAACACTATAAGAAATCAGGAAAAAAAAATTGTGGCAGTCAGTAACAGTTACTTTTTTAGACCAAGCAGAGGGAAAAAAATATGGAATCACTCAATTCTGAGGAATAAATTATGGAATCACCGTGTAAATTTTCATCCCCAAAACTAACACCTGCATCAAATCAGATCTGCTCGTTAGTCTGCATCTAAAAAGGAGTGATCACACCTTGGAGAGCTGTTGCACCAAGTGGACTGACATGAATCATGGCTCCAACACGAGAGATGTCAATTGAAACAAAGGAGAGGATTATCAAACTCTTAAAAGAGGGTAAATCATCACGCAATGTTGCAAAAGATGTTGGTTGTTCAGTCAGCGGTGTCTAAACTCTGGACCAAATACAAACAACATGGGAAGGTTGTTAAAGGCAAACATACTGGTAGACCAAGGAAGACATCAAAATGTCAAGACAGAAAACTTAAAGCAATATGTCTCAAAAATCGAAAATGCACAAAAAAAACAAATGAGGAAGAAATGGGAGGAAACTGGAGTCAACGTCTGTGACCGAACTGTAAGAAACCGCCTAAAGGAAATGGGATTTACATACAGAAAAGCTAAACGAAAGCCATCATTAACACCTAAACAGAAAAAAACAAGGTTACAATGAGCTAAGGAAAAGCAATCGTGGACTGTGGATGACTGGATGAAAGTCATATTCAGTGATGAATCTCGAATCTGCATTGGGCAAGGTGATGATGCTGGAACTTTTGTTTGGTGCCGTTCCAATGAGATTTATAAAGATGACTGCCTGAAGAGAACATGTAAATTTCCACAGTCATTGATGATATGGGGCTGCATGTCAGGTAAAGGCACTGGGGAGATGGCTGTCATTACATCATCAATAAATGCACAAGTTTACGTTGATATTTTGGACACTTTTCTTATCCCATCAATTGAAAGGATGTTTGGGGATGATGAAATCATTTTTCAAGATGATAATGCATCTTGCCATAGAGCAAAAACTGTGAAAACATTCCTTGCAAAAAGACACATAGGGTCAATGTCATGGCCTGCAAATAGTCCGGATCTTAATCCAATTGAAAATCTTTGGTGGAAGTTGAAGAAAATGGTCCATGACAAGGCTCCAACCTGCAAAGCTGATCTGGCAACAGCAATCAGAGAAAGTTGGAGCCAGATTGATGAAGAGTACTGTTTGTCACTCATTAAGTCCATGCCTCAGAGACTGCAAGCTGTTATAAAAGCCAGAGGTGGTGCAACAAAATACTAGTGATGTGTTGGAGCATTCTTTTGTTTTTCATGATTCCATAATTTTTTCTTCAGAATTGAGTGATTCCATATTTATTTCCCTCTGCTTGGTCTAAAAAAGTAACCGTTACTGACTGCCACAATTTTTTTTTCTTGATTTCTTATAGTGTTTCTTAAAGCCAGAAAGTTGCCATTTAAAATGACTTTAGTTTTGTGTCATGTCTGTGATCTGCTTTTTTTCTACAAAATGAAACAACTGAATGAACATCCTCCGAGGACGGTGATTCCATAATTTTTGCCAGGGGCTGTATATTGGACTACTGCAATGGTTTATTTTCTGGTTTACCGCAGTCCAGCATTAGGGGTCTACAATTGATTCAAAATGCTGCCTGCAGACTTTTGACAGGAAGCAGAAAGTTTGACCACATTACACCCATTTTGGCATCTCTTCACTGGCTTCCTGTCCCAGTGAGATCAGATTTTAAGGTTCTGTTACTAATCTATAAAATTGTTCACAGACTGGCACCTCCCTACTTAGCTGACCTAATTAAACCTTACGTACCGGCCTGGGCTCTGCATTCTCAGGGTGCAGGACTACTTTGTGTCCCTAGGGTGAATAAGAAGTCTGTGGGTCACAGAGTTTTCTCTTATCGTGCCCCTGTTCTGTGGAATGATCTCCCTGCATCAGTAAAACAGTCAGAATCTGTGCAGACTTTCAAGTCCAGACTTAAGATGGACTTATTTTCCCTTTCCTATGGTTAGCATACTGACATAGTTTGTTACTATGCTTTTTACTCTTTTACAGTTTTTCCTCAGCTGCTAAAACACTAAACCCTGTTGTCTGAACCCACTGATTGAATGAGTCACTCTTTTGTCAAAACCATCAGCACTTTTCACCTGTTTAGACACAACTTGCCAACACATTTTCATTGTGAGGCACCTGTGTTGTATAATGATGAGCACAGGTGGTAAAAGTTAAACACAGTTAAAGCGCTGGTGTTACCGGTTGAACACAACAACTCACAACTGATCACAATTATGTGAGGGAACATATATAATCCAGTTCAGAGAGCACTGGTTTGTGAGACACAACAACGGATAGAAATCTGAGAGGAGGAGTTGGTGTGAGAGGAGGTCGAGGAGGTCGAAGTGGTTCAAGTGGTCAAAGTAGTCGAAGTGGTTGAAGTGGTCGAGGTGGTCACCGAAGACAAAGAACAGTAATATCTGATGACATCAGAGTTACTGTTATTGACCGTGTTCTTGTCCACAGTATGAGCCCGAGGGAGGACAGACAAAGGGTCCAACCAAACATCAGTAGATTCACTGTCTCCACCAGAATCCCAAGATTTAGAGAAGAGAACAGGTCATGACCTTTTCTGACATTATAGTACGTAAATGTTGACAGAAATTTCTGTATGACTGTACTATATACTGTACCACAGTATACTGTAAGGAAATACATGTTTCAGTACATCAGTGTGCCAGTGTACTGTAGTATTGTAATGGAGGGTCTAACTGTTTCTAGTATTCCATGTATATTTTTGTACTTTATTTTTTATGTAGGCTTACTGTATACAAGTGCTAAATGCACAGGATTTCTCTTTTGCAACCTGCATTTATTCTACAGAGAACAATAAACATTTATTTCTACAGCTTCATGTCCTGAACATTGTAGTTTCTATTTTTCTATGTAGTGTTTAGAGAGTGTTCAGAAGGGTTTTGACTGCTGGGGTAGACTCCAGCCCCCCGCGACCCTTAATTGGACTAAGCGGTTGAAGATGAGAGTGTGTGTGTGTGTGTGTGTGTGTGTGTGTGTGTGTGTGTGTGTGTGTGTGTGTGTGTGTGTGTGTGTGTGTGTGTGTGTGTGTGTGTGTGTGTGTGTCTTATGGAGCCATTTACAAAAAACTGGTTATCAGTTTAAAAAAATGTACACAAGTACAACTTACTGAAGGGAGGAGCCACTTTGTCACTTTGTATCGAGATCTGGAAAAAGACCCAACCTATTACCGTGAATTGAGAGTAAATTAGTTCAGGTGGTCAGGAAGAACCCAGTAACCAGCCCAAAGTCACCGTCTGCAGTCAAACAAATTTGCCATTAGCTAAGAGGCTGTTGTCCAAAAAAGAAACCTGTGCTCCAAAATCTACACCTTCAAGATCAGCTGATGAATGCTAGAGACCAATTCTGCCAAAAGAAGTGGATAAATATCAAACCAGAATTCTGACAGAAGCTTAGTGATCAATACCTCAAGCATCTGGTCAAAATGAAGCTTACTCACCGACGTACAACCAAAATATTAGGTGGACTGTTTCTACATTTATCATCCTGTATGTATGATTCTGACCCTGTGTTGATGTCAGAAATATCAAAATAAATTAAAACTTTTGCACCAACATCAAAGGGATGGGTTCTATTTAAAATGCAAGATCCACAGTCATTCTACCCCAGAAAAAGAACAGGTCAATAAAATCATTGAAAGCCTAAAATTCTCACGGCATCTATGTCTTTATCCACCAATAGTACCACATCAAATTCCTTCTATGTGAAAATTTACTTGGCAATAAATTCACTTCTGATTCTGATTCTGATGATGAGATTATTGTGTGTAAATTTTTGTTTGTATGTTTGTGCATAAAGAGATGATTTTGCAGGCGGTTCCAGACTGTGAGTGTTAAAGTGCAGCTTCGTTATAAAATCTGAAGTGGCTCTAAGACACAGTGTCGTCTCAGACTCTTCAGTCAGACTAACGACACGTGACTTCAGTCTCTACTTGGCTCCAGATTTTGTGTCACCCAGGAGGATGTTTTAGGCTTTTAAAACATCTCTGTGTTCGTGTCCCGCCCTCTGTGCATCACGTCTTGGATAGATGGTGATATATTTTTAGATTGAAGACATGATGGCGAGATATCAGACTCACAGAGCTTCTATGTGTATCTGTTAATCTGTTAATTTGTCTGTTAATCTGATTAGGTTTGCTGTGATTTATACCTTAATTTGATGATGATAACTTCATTAAGGCTGTAATAAGAGCTGCAATAATCACAGTGTTGCCTCAGTGTGATTAGAATTTAATTATTTGCACACATTAACAAAGAGAGCATCGCTGCCAATCCCAACTCCAAAACCGCAACATCAGGATTTGTTTATTCTGTGATCGCCTCGGGTTTGTGAGCCTTGTCAGCGTGTTGGAACAACCAGAGCGCTGCTCCACTTAAAGAAAAGTTATCCTTCTTTTTCTT
Organism: Thalassophryne amazonica; assembly: GCF_902500255.1. Lineage (NCBI taxonomy): Eukaryota > Metazoa > Chordata > Actinopteri > Batrachoidiformes > Batrachoididae > Thalassophryne > Thalassophryne amazonica. The sequence goes on from NC_047119.1 coordinate 2,460,995, forward strand.
TCTCTTATTTTTTTGTGGACTTTGGCTTTATAAGATGTTAGTTAGTTCCGTGTCCTCGGACACACACAGACTTTGTGAATCTGTTGTGGATCATTTCTGTACGTGTTCAATATGACATTTGATGATCCACAGCAACAGATAGTAGATTTGTTGAGTTTTCTCACTGTGGCTTTTTAATTATTCAGCACTCTGAAATGTTTATCTTTGTACACACATACACATAGTCAAGGATTCCTTATTGTCATACCCAGTGGTGGGCGCAGCTAACCAAAAAGGTAGCTTTGATAACAGTTAATCCACTAACTGAAAAGTTAACTTTTATAAAGCTAGACCGATAAACCCCTAAAAATTAGCAGAAGTTACAGATAAAAGCTAAACTGATAACTTTCACTATTGACTTGAGTACATTAGTAGCTCTTGGCACAACAACGAGAAAGCGCTTCTGTGTCAGATCAGCCTTCTTTCAGCAAAAGAGACCTGGTGACCAGAGAGAAAGGAAAGAGAAGAACAAAAGGAAGAGGCAGGGGAAAATAAAGACAATTTCTCTTCACACCAAACAGACTCACCGGCATATCACCCAAGTCATACACAGGCAGACAGTTTTGACTTATGGTTAAAATTTTAAACAAACTCATTCTGGACAATTTATTTAAATTAACGTCATCTAGTAGATGGCAGGGGTCATGGCAGTATGAACAGCATTTACCCATAACTTTGTAAAACAACAGACGTGGCGTTAATTTCAATAACCTGTCCGGAATTAGTTTGTTTAAAATTTTAACCATAAGACAAAACTGCCTGCTTGTGCATGACTTGGGTGATATGCCGATGAGTCTGTATGGTGTGAAGAGAAATTATCTTTTTTTTTTCTTCCTCTTCATTTCTCTCTGGTAGTCAGCTTGGCAGAGGATAGAGCTGTACCTCTCATAGCTGTCTGTCTGCTACAAAACATGTAACAGGCAGACACTAAAATCTTTGATTTCAGACTTCACAAATGTTTTTAACTGTTAAGCTTTATTCACTATATGTTAGCGCTCTGAAAATTATCGGACCGAAAATTATCGGACGCTAATTCGTCCGCTGATGGTTTTCAGTTATCTGAAAAGTTAATCTGTTAATGAAAACATTAGCTTCGATAATTAGCGGATTACCACAACTGTGCCCACCACTGGTCATACCATATATGCTTTCACATGACATGATGCGAAATTAGATTTCAAAAGGTGCCGGGTGTTAAATAAACTACAACTAGACTAGAGAATATAACTAAATAAGAGCAAGAATAAAATTAAATGAAAAGCAACACAGGTGTAACGAGCAGAATGACAGAATTGTTGTGCAAAAAAAATATCAGATGTTCAGTTGTGCAAAGTACTGGTGTGCAGAAGGCCAAGGTGTTGTGTAACCAGGGTATTAAGAGGTGTTTCCCTGTCTGAGTTAGTGCAGTTGATGTCTCAGTCTGGTGGTTCGGCAGCCTCCTGCCCAAAGGGAGAGGAACAAACATCACACTTATCATGTGGCAGTACTGTGCGCATATGCATGTATACAACCCCTGGCAAAAATGATGGAATCACCGGCCTCAGAGGATGTTCATTCAGTTGTTTAATTTTGTAGAAAAAAAGCAGATCACAGACATGACACAAAACTAAAGTCATTTCAATTGGCAACTTTCTGGCTTTAAGAAACACTATAAGAAATCAAGAAAAAAATATTATGGCAGTCAGTAACGGTTACTTTTTTAGACCAAGCAGAGGAAAAAAATATGGAATCACTCAATTCTGAGGAAAAAATTATGGAATCACCCTGTAAATTTTCATCCCCAAATTAACACCTGCATCAAATCAGATCTGCTCATTGACATTGACCCTATGTGTCTTTTTGCAAGGAATGTTTTTGCAGTTTTTGCTCTATGGCAAGATGCATTATCATCTTGAAAAATGATTTCATCATCCCCAAACATCCTTTCAATTGTCCAAAATATCAACGTAAAGTTGTGCATTTATTGATGATGTAATGACAGCCATCTCCCCAGTGCCTTTACCTGACATGCAGCCCCATATCATCAATGACTGTGGAAATTTACATGTTCTCTTCAGGCAGTCATCTTTATAAATCTCATTGGAACGGCACCAAACAAAAGTTCCAGCATCATCACCTTGCCTAATGCAGATTCGAGATTCATCACTGAATATGACTTTCATCCAGTCATCCACAGTCCACGATTGCTTTTCCTTAGCCCATTGTAACCTTGTTTTTTTCTGTTTAGGTGTTAATGATGGCTTTTGTTTAGCTTTTCTGTATGTAAATCCCATTTCCTTTAGGCAGTTTCTTACAGTTCGGTCACAGACGTTGACTCCAGTTTCCTCCCATTCGTTCCTCATTTGTTTTGTTGTGCATTTTCGATTTTTGAGACATATTGCTTTAAGTTTTCTGTCTTGATGCTTTGATGTCTTCCTTGGTCTACCAGTATGTTTGCCTTTAACAACCTTCCCATGTTGTTTGTATTTGGTCCAGAGTTTAGACACAGCTGACTGTGAACAACCAACATCTTTTGCAACATTGCGTGATGATGTACCCTCTTTTAAGAGTTTGATAATCATCTCCTTTGTTTCAATTGACATCTCTCGTGTTGTAGCCATGATTCATGTCAGTCCACTTGGTGCAACAGCTCTCCAAGGTGTGTTCACTCCTTTTTAGATGCAGACTAACGAGCAGATCTGATATGATGCAGGTGTTAGTTTTGGGGATGAAAATTTACAGGGTGATTCCATAATTTTTTCCTCAGAATTGAGTGATTCCATATTTTTTTCCTCTGCTTGGTCTAAAAAAGTAACCGTTACTGACTGCCACAATTATTTTTCCTGATTTCTTATAGTGTTTCTTAAAGCCAGAAAGTTGCCATTTGAAATGACTTTAGTTTTGTGTCATGTCTGTGATCTGCTTTTTTTCTACAAAATTAAACTGAATGAACATCCTCCGAGGCCGGTGATTCCATAATTTTTGCCAGGGGTTGTATAGTATTTTACTTTGCTGTGTTGCAAACACTGTCAGTAACACAGTTTTGAGGTACTTGTACTTCATCATTTTCAACCAGTGTTACCTTGTCAGTGACAATTGAGATGTATTTTGTGCTTCTTTGTGCCCAGTGGAATACAGGGTTCTCAAAGTTAATATAAATAGAAATAAACTCTTTATATTTATGTATGTTGTGTAAAATCTTTGCTAACATACTGTACACATCTCATTTCTCTGCTTGCTGGTTGTTTTACAGGCATCATCCACCAGATGAAAGGTGACTATGAAGCAGCACTGAAGCTCCACAAGGTCCACCTGTCCTTGGCTCAGGAGTTGAGTGACTATGCTGCCCAGGGCAGAGCCTATGGTAATATGGGCAATGCCTATCATGCACTTGGTATCTATGACCAGGCAGTCAGATACCACAGACAAGAGCTTCAGATCTCACTGGAGGTGAAGTCCCCTTAGTCTTAACAGCGAGCATCACACATTTTAATGGTGGCATGGAAAACGGCAGCAGTGAAATGTCTTTGTGTCGCAGGTTAACGACCGTGCGTCCCAAGCCTCCACACACGGTAACCTGGCTGTGGCCTATCAGGCTTTGGGTGCTCACGACCGAGCGCTTCAGCACTACCTTCACCACCTAACCATCGCACAGGAGCTCTGTGACGCCCAAAGTGAAGCCAGAGCCCTAGGCAAGCTCAGCAACCTTCAGAATCAGAATCGTGACAGAGGTTCAGGAATTTTGATTAACTGAAACCTGGAAACGTGTTAAATGTACTTCTTCACTTTTCCAGCAAACTTGGGTAACTTCCACAGTTGGAGAGGTGAGTACACTCAGGCCTTGCCGTACTACCAGCAGCATCTGGCTCTGGCTGCAGGCTTGCAGGACCTGGAGGGAGAAGGCAAAGTTTGCCACAACCTTGGCTACGCTCACTACTGCCTGGGACAGTACGGAGATGCTGTCAGGTCAGACTTTAAACTATACGGAAAATAACTGTGGCAGCTTGTTTCAGGTGTCATGTGTTATATTCTGTTTTAATGTCTAAGTAAACATGTACAGTGCTGTGTAAAAGCTTTAGGCAAGAGTCGCTACATACCTGAAACACATACTACATAAATAGAATATGAAGTCACTAAAAACAGTTTCTTTGTGGTGCTAAAACTGCTTCATTTCTTTTGGGAACTCCTGCAGTTAATAAGACAGAACAAGAAGAACGGTTGGAGGTGATCAGGACTTTATAATCATGTTTACATCTCAGCCCTCCCAGGCTGCTGCGGTACTGCCGCCGCGTTTGGTGTCTTCATATGTCCAGGCTTCACTTTGTAGTACATTTACTTAATAACCGGTGGACGATCCTCTCCATCTTAATTTTTTTTTTTTTTTACTAAGAATGGAGCAGGACTCAGTATCATCATTTCTAGTGGGTGTGGTTAGGGGAGCACCCTTTTAACAGTTCCCTGTCTGAGGATGCCAGTGGACCAAACAGCGTATGAAAGATCTTTGTCATCCAGGAATATTTTTGGACAACAGCTGCTGAAGAATTGTAATCTGATTTTGTCTCTGTTCTTGTTTTGCATGTTTGAAAAGTCTTTGTGGTACTTTGTTTGTCTGATCTTTGTTATTTTTGGTCACCCCTCTGAGTCTGGTCTGCTTTAGGTTTCTTCCTCAAAAACAGCCAGAGAGAGGTCTTCCTTACCACTCTTGCCTTTGCTCTTGATCAGGGGGTTTGGTAAGGTTAGAACTTACCCTTGTGAAGTGCCTTGGTGTTGTGGCCTAGAGGTTTTGTATATAAATAAATGGAATTAAAGTGAGTTGAAGATATGTACTGCCCTCGTTGCCATAGGAGCTCTTTGGTCTTGGGATCATGTTGTCAATTTATTTTACCCAAAAATTTCCTGTGATTGGGTTATCTTCTGTTGTACGTTCATGAGTATGGCCAATCATGGTAAATATGTAAAAGCTACAACCCTAAGAACCCGAGTTATTTCATGGCATTAAAGTCAAACATCAAGAATCCTACTTATTTTTGGCTCGGAAGGTTAAATGCGGTCTCCCTCACAGAGATATCACTCATTGCAGTCAGAACATAGACTGAGACAGCTACAAAGAACTCAGACATCTCTGAGTTTTTCCCAGTGAAATACGTATGTGTTCTGGCTCCTACACTGTTCCGTGGCTTCATGACTGGGTGTTGGGTCGGGTCGTGAGTTGGGTGCTTTTATTGGTGAGGAAAGGCTTACTGACCTTGACTTCAATGGCAATGCTGTGATCTTTGTGGAATCAATGGATACTCTGATTGCAGCACTTGAGAAGCTGAGTGAGGAATCACACTGTCTGGGTTTGAGATGGTCCTGGATCAAAACTAACATTCAGGCTCTTAACAACTTACTGGACTCAGCCATCAGAAGTGTATCTGTATGTGGTGATAGAGTTGAACTTCCAGAAACATTCACTTATCTTGGTATTGACATACATGCGTCCTTTGATATTGAGAGACATCTGGGAAGAGCTTATGGAGTCAGTGAGGTCGCTGGACAGAGGTGTTTGACGATGCTGATATCTTTACAGGCAAACGAAGGTCAAAGTCTTCAGGGTCCTGGTGCTGCCTGTCTTGCTGTATGGTTGTGAGACTTGGACGCTAATCAGTGATCTAAGGGGACAACTGGATGCCTTTGGTACTACATGTCTTTGAAGTATCTTTGGGTACTGCTGGAATTACTTTGTATCAAATGAGTGGTTACTTAGAGAGACTAAGATGAGTCGTATCATTTGGTTTGTGAGGGCTCATCAGCTATGACATTTTGGCCATGTGGCCCGTTTTTCTATGCTTGATCCAGCACGCAGGTGACTGAGTGTCGAGGACCCCACAAGCTGGAGAAGGCCAAGGGAATGCCCACTTTTCACTTGGGTGCAGGGTGATGGTTATTTTAGAAATGTCGGATTGGACTGGTTGTCTGACTGGGTGTTTGCCATCCAGGACCCAAGGCAGTTCTGTGGTGTTGTGGTTGTGACACAGTGCACCACCAGTGCTGCTCCCAGACTTGACTTGTTCAATGTGCATATACTGTTTAAGGGAGATAATCAAGTGTAAAACAGAACCCCCAAATCTGAGTTCTCAGGCTCTATGAAGTTGGACATGCACCATTTCAAAACCAAAAAGAAATGTCGTAAATGACCAGTAGCTCTCGCTGAATTAGTAATAAAGAGGGGCAGGTATTCAGGCAATCAGTCCTCCTTGATTTGACCCCCAAAAAACTGACTGGTCAAGATTGGTGCTCTCTGAGCTCACACAAGAGGTTTGGGAGATGTGTTTATATCCCAGATATGTTGGGTCTGTGGTGATGAGGTGTCATATGATCTTGCTGTGAAGGTCACAAACAGACACTCACACGGTCGGGGCCCATTCACACCATGGCAGCGGGAGCTACAGGTTAGAACAGGGCTCAGGGGGCACATGCCATTTTCAAGACCATACTCCTCCAGAAGTAGGAATGGACCAGATTGTTGTGTGATTCTGCTGTTTTTGCACTGTAATTTTCACAAAGGTGTTACCTTTTAATGAAAGGCACATTCTGTTGTTTTCTTCCGACAACAATATAGAACATTTGTAGGTATATCTGAGATGCTAGAGACCATATTGCTGAGACATTTTCACTTGAAATCAACTCTGGAGCTTTTATCTGCTCACTTATCAATGAAATAATGAGCTAATGGCTCTAAATGTCCTCTCATGTCTCACCTGGTTTAAGTGTTAATTATCCTCAAATTAAAAATGACACTCTGTACTGTGAGTTCATGTTTCTGGTTTGCTTTGAAATTTAAGACGCCTGTCCGTAAAGAGCTCAAGAGGTGAAATCTTTCTCTGTTGTCCCTATACTTGTGTTACCATAACTGTATGTGTGGAGTTGCAGAGCAAGTCAGTCTATGTTCTGACTGCAATGAGTGATGTCTCTGAGAGGGAGACCAGCTCAGTGGGATGAGGAGTTGACCTGCCAACATGTAGACCTGGGGTTGAGTCCATATCATGCTACCTGTCTGTGTTTTTGGACAAGACACTTCATCTGCACTGTCCCACTTCACCCAGCTCTACATAGATGGGCACCTGTCTTTACTGGAGAAGCAGCTGTTGTTGGACTGGTACTCTGTCCACTTTATGCTATGAAATCTGGGTACAAGCACCGGCATCAGTCAGCCTCAGGGCCTATACAGGACGTAGTTACTGTACATCCAGAGGACAGAGTCATAACTCATGTTCTTCCTGTTTCAGATTTGTCCATTTTATGTTGCAGGGCTGAGTTAATAATGTTTTTTTTTTTTTTTTTCACATTACAGGTATTATGACCAGGACCTGGCCTTGGCCAAGGACCTCCATGACAAATTAGCTCAAGCAAAAGCATACTGTAACCTAGGTCTGGCTCACAAGGCCCTTGGAGAGTACAGCAAGGCAGAGGAGTGTCAGAGATACCTGCTGTCTCTGGCACAGTCATTGGATAACACACAGGTCACCTGATACGTTCACCTGACAGTGTCTCTAATGGAATGTTTTGCATTGATTGTTGATCAGTGACTTTGTGATTTTTAATTGTATTGGCAGGCAGTTTTCAGGGCCTATGGGAACCTTGGGGATGTGTATGTGTGTCGGGGAGATCTTCAGGGAGCTGTGAGGTTCTACCAGCAGCAGTTAAGCCTTGCTCAGAAGGTTGGTGATCAGAAGATGGAGGCCGATGCGTTCTCTGCTCTTGGATCAGTTCACAGGTAATACATAGTATGGCTGCTACCTTAGATGTCAACATTACAACTTCTTAAAGTCATCTTGACTGATCTCAGTTCTTCTCTCCATCTCCTCCCTGTTTAGGGTGCTTCGCCAGTTAGACACAGCTTTGTCCTTCCATAGCCAAGAACTGACCCTCCGCAAAGATCTTGATGATCAGCAGGGGGAATGCCGTGCTCTTGGCCACCTGGCAGCGGTCCATATGGCCTTGGGAGACTATGCCACGACTTTCCAGTGTTATGAGACCCAGTTGGGCCTGGCACAAGGACTAAGGGACACTCGTCTGGAAGCCCAAGCACACGGAAATATGGGAATTACCAAAATGAACATGGGAATGTTTGAGGAAGCTATTGGATATTTTGAGCAGCAGCTCGCCATGCTGCAGCAGCTGAGTGGAACTGAGAGTATGATGGACAGAGGCAGAGCTTATGGGAACTTGGCAGACTGCTATGATGCTTTGGGAGATCATGAGGAGGCGATTCAGTACTATGAGAAATACTTGACTGTGGCACAGAGTCTCAACCATGTCCAGGACCAGGAGAAAGCCTACAGAGGACTTGGAAATGCACACAGGTAACGTGTAGTGGTATTTCCTTTTACAGTATCTCTTTTCACACTATTTGGACAAAATATTTGAAAAATTAGTTGGTGGTGGAGGAATAAGTTGTAGCTTATGTTTTGTAGCATTATGTGATGATGCTCTCTGGGGTTTTGGACCACTGGGCAAACAAAGCTGAATATGCTGCCTTTGTCTCTGGTGAAATCTATATGGCCTGGTTGGGTTTGGAGCATCAGTATTGAATTGTATGATGGCCACATCCACCAGTTCATGGAACTGCTCTGAGTCCCTGGTGGAGCCCACCAGCAGACAGCTTTCCACCCGTCCCATCCAAAAGTAGCCATCTACTTATGATGTGTACATCCCAGTCCCCTCCTCTATGTGCCTGGGGTTGTCGGTACCGAGGTACCTGCATTGTGGCGTATAGCAGTGGTGCTGTGGATGATGCTCCCTCATGATGGATGTAGTTGTCAGTATCCATGAGTACCAAAGACATGGAGCTCATATCGAAGTGGCCACTTAAATTTTAATATATGCAGTCTTGTCTTTCCATAGCTTGTGGAACTCCAGCATCAGTGTGTCTGTATGAGATGAGAGTGTTAAAGCTGTTGAGAGATTAACTTGTCATAGCAGTGACATTGATGTCTTTGGGGCCTCAGCTGATGGGGTTGACAGACAGCGAACAGAGCTTATGGCATCACGAGATCACTGGACAGAAGTGTTTGTCAATGAAGGAGCATTAAGCTCTATGTCTTTGGAGTACAGAGCCTCATTTATCATCCGTTCGTACACACAGATTTGTGCCGAAACTGTTCATACGAACATTTCTACACAAAATATGGAATTTATTAACCTGCACTTATGAATGTTTGTAAATGTACATACAGCATCTAGTGGCTGAACAGGAAAACTGTGATTATAAAGCATGCAGCAGCATCTGCATATCTTCTTTATTTGATAAACTAATAAGTAAACAAGTAGTAATTATGTTTACGTAGAAACAGATGTGCAGCCTCATTGGTGTCAAAACCTACAAAATAAATCTGTGTGAACTAAACAGCAGCTTTTGGTTTCACACCTCAGCAACAAGCACCTCAGTCTCCACCAGCAACCACAACGTGTGAAGCAAAGTTTCCCTCCTGCAATTTTATATTTACACCCAAATTTACACCCAATTTATTTTCACTGCTCGTATGTCATTAGAAGAGATTTTATCTTAGTAAAGACATCACAGGAATGCAAAGGATTCTGTGACAACTGTAATGATAAAGAATTGTCTTCTTATTTTGTTAACTGGAAACTCTTATGTTGGTTCTTGTTGTGAGCTTGTTAAAGATCTTTTGTTTTTCTGTCAACCCACTGTTGTACCCACAAACAAGTACCTCAATGTCCATTTCAAAAACATTTCTTTTCTTCACTGTGTAACACAAGTAAATGGAAGTTTTGTTGTCAATGTGGTCAATTGAGGGTATTTCTGGATGCAAATGACCATGAACTGGCACCAGCATGGTGGTTTAGAACATGTGGAATCTGTCAACACCTGATATTTGCTGATTTGCATACAACCATAGTTTTGCCAACACACTGAGTAAATTTTGTTTGTATGACAGAATTTAGAACCTTTTTTATCCACGCGGTATGAACTATGGGGGATATAGCAATCAGCATGTCCATCCGTTTTAGATCGTTAACATGTTATCTTAAGAACCAGTTGACCAGTTTCATTCATATTTACTATAAGCAAATATAGTAAATATGAATGAAATTGGTTGCATATGAAAGAGGTTATATGTGAGACTCACCTTCTTTGTAGTCATTACGAAGCCGGTTGTCAGAGTTGAAATCTGTAAAAGAGCAACTCAGTTAGCACAAAAGAATGATCACGCAAGAGACTGAATTTCATTTCCTGATCAGGCGAGAACAAACAAGCGAGTCCCTTCGTCAAGAACCGTCATCTGCTCTGAAGGTCACACATGCATATATGTACAGTAGTGTTCAGAATAATAGCAGTGCTATGTGACTAAAAAGATTAATCCAGGTTTTGAGTATATTTCTTATTGTTACATGGGAAACAAGGTACCAGTAGATTCAGTAGATTCTCACAAATCCAACAAGACCAAGCATTCATGATATGCACACTGTTAAGGCTATGAAATTGGGCTCTTAGTTAAAAAAAAAAAGGTAGAAAAGGGGTTGTTCACAATAATAGTAGTGTGGCATTCAGTCAGTGAGTTTGTCAGTTTTGTGGAACAAACAGGTGTGAATCAGGTGTCCCCTATTTAAGGATGAAGCCAGCACCTGTTGAACATGCTTTTCTCTTTGAAAGCCTGAGGAAAATGGGACGTTCAAGACATTGTTCAGAAGAACAGCGTAGTTTGATTAAAAAGTTGATTGGAGAGGGGAAAACTTATACGCAGGTGCAAAAAATTATAGGCTGTTCATCTACAATGATCTCCAATGCTTTAAAATGGACAAAAAAAAACCAGAGACGCATGGAAGAAAATGGAAAACAACCATCAAAATGGATAGAAGAATAACCAAAATGGCAAAGGCTCACCCATTGATCAGCTGCAGGATGATCAAAGACAGTCTGGAGTTACCTGTAAGTGCTGTGACAGTTAGAAGACGCCTGTGTGAAGCTAATTTATTTGCAAGAATCCCCCGCAAAGTCCCTCTGTTAAATAAAAGACGTGCAGAAGAGGTTACAATTTGCCAAAGAACACATCAACTGGCCTAAAGAGAAATGGAGGAATATTTTGTGGACTGATGAGAGTAAAATTGTTCTTTTTGGGTCCAAGGGCCGCAGACAGTTTGTGAGACGAGCCCCAAACTCTGAATTCAAGCCACAGTTCACAGTGAAGACAGTGAAGCATGGTGATGCAAGCATCATGATATGGGCATGTTTCTCCTACTATGGTGTTGGGCCTATATATCACATACCAGGTATCATGGATCAGTTTGGATATGTCAAAATACTTGAAGAGGTCATGTTGCCTTATGCTGAAGAGGACATGCCCTTGAAATGGGTGTTTCAACAAGACAATGACCCCAAGCACACTAGTAAACCAGCAAAATCTTGGTTCCAAACCAACAAAATTAATGCCTCGCAGATGTGAAGAAATCATGAAAAACTGTGGTTATACAACTAAATACTAGTTTAGTGATTCACAGGATTGATAAAAAAAGCAGTTTGAACATAATAACACCCCCTTTTCTACTTTTTTTTTTTTACTAATAGCCCAATTTCATAGTCTTAAGAGTGTGCATATCATGAATGCTTGGTCTTGTTGGATTTGTGAGAATCTTCTGAATCTTCTGGTACCTTGTTTCCCATGTAACAATAAGAAATATACTCAAAACCTGGATTAATCTTTTTAGTCACATAGCACTACTATTATTCTGAACACTACTGTATATATGAAAAATAGAGAACAGAATCAAAGACACGATCACAGAGAGTACATCAAAGTGAAGACATTAACAATTAAAGTAAAGACATTAATATTTGATAATAATATTGATAATACATAGAAAACCCTGTCATTCTTCCATCCTGTTTATCGAATTTTAATGTCTACATTCTCAACATCACAAAGCCACCACCTCCAACTGTGGACTTTCAGTGGCCCAATTATTTGTATCCATGGGTGACCAATCTCCCCTCACTGCTGCCCAATGTTTTTTGCAGGACTGTCATTAACACCTGTTGTGTTTCAACCCCATTAAGATGATACGACTGTCTGAGTAACTTCAGATCAATGATAAAAGCTTCCACATCTTCCTCAGGGGGAGTCAGGCTTTCGCATGCCTTTCTCACATCCTCCTGAGTCCAGGTGCGGTACACCAGTGTTGTTGGGGCGTCATCAGAGCCTGTCCGTGGATTTGCTACCTCAATTAAGGGACACATTTCTGCCCCACCAAGATGCATTTGTGATTCCTGCTTTTGCTTCTGTGCTGCTTTCTGAGCGCGCAGTGGAGGAGGTAAAGCTTTCCCATCCCTCAGCGTCATTGGAGGGGTCAGGGGAGAGGAATCTTCAACAAAATGCTTTAACACAGGTGGGTCATCATCTGTGGTCTGGTGAGCGTAGGGAGGTGGAAAGAGTGCACTTGCTGCAGCTTCAACATTATCTGTGGCTGGATAAAGGGCTGCGCCGGTTGCTACACCAGTGGAGTAGCAATTTCTCATCCCTGCTTAGCAAATATTCTGCAGTATCGGCTAACATGCAAGGTGGCCACAGTTTCAGACCCTGAACTTCATCTAAGCATCTGTCAGTTGCCTTCAAGGAATCAGAAATTTCTTTGTCTCCAACTATCAACAAGGACTGGTCATTTTCAACAGCAGCTCTCTCTTCCTCCTTCGTCTGCACCAACAGTAGTTTCTGTAACGATGCAGCAATCCCCCGACACCAGTCGGTTGCAGTGACCTTAGGGTCAATTTCAAGGTCACAGTGAGATATTCAAGATATTGTCATTACTACATTTGTTAGCGTGATATCTCAAGAACCAATTGACCAATTTCATTCATATTTAGCATAAGCATGTACTTGGTTGATCCCTGACACTTTGTATCACTGATTTGTGGGGACTGGGGGGGGGGGGGGGGTGTCAATTCCTGATGACTCTTACTGAAACACAGTTTGATGAATGAAAACCCATGTATGTTCATTAGACCAGAACCAGTGGCCGAAGGTGACAACTGAATGGTTTTGGTGCTTGGTCTGAGGAGTATTCCTGGATAGGACTTGGGCACATGAGTGCTGAGAGCCTCAGCATCTGTGCTTGTCTACATAGATGGGCACCTGTCTTTACTGGAGAAGCAGCTGTTGTTGGACTGGTGCTGTGTCCACTTTATGCTATGAAATCTGGGTAAATCTGGGACGCCCATATGTCACCTTGCTGTGGAAGATAGATTCAGGAAGTAGCACTGGACAGTTTGTCTGCCTGGACAGTTGCAGTTTGGGACCCGGGGCAGTTCTGTGGAGAGGTGGACGAGCCAGCACACAGAGCTAGCACACGCTCCCATTCCATCTGTCCTGACGTAGGCCGTGTGAACCCTACTGCGGGTGGCAAACACGAGGACACGAGTTCAGATTCTGTAAAACATTTTCTGCACTTCAGCACACAGACATCTTCTTGTTGCACCTGTATCGTACAGCTACATTATTTGTTTCTGTAGACGTCTGTTGACATTGATATTAATAACTGAGATGTTGGTTCTTTAGTAGCTTTTCCACAGATTGAATAAAACTTTTAACCGGGAGGGATTCTTTGCAGTCGAGCATTTACGCACAACTCAAATTAGTTTTGCATGTTCGAGTGTTTTTTTTTTTTTTTTTGACAAAGTTTTTTTATTCGGCACACAAAATATTCAAATAGAAAAAAATGAACAATTCCACAAACAAACACAGACAAAACTAGTGAGTCCGAAAGGGTGTGGGCTGAAGCAAAGCTTATTAGCACCCACCCCTGCTAGTACAAGTCCAACAATTCTAATCAGTCATATTTACATAAATACAAATTCACTACTGAATTCATTCATGTCGACACACAGACATACACATCAATATACTGTTCACTTATAATTATATTTATATAGTACCAGATCACAAGAAAATCGAATCAAGGCACTTTACGCCAGTAAGGACTAACCTTAACAACCCCCAGAGCAAGCACTAGGCAACTGTGGTGAGGAAAAACTCCCTATAAGGAAGAAACCTCAAGCAGACCAGGCTCTTGGGGTGACCCTCTGCTTGGGCTGTGCCATATATACCTATATACATACGTATATACTTTACAAACATAAATATATACATACATATACACAGTCACTTATATACATATACACCTACCCATATCTATATATCTACATACGCATATACATACCCACACATTCAAATATACAATAAGTCCCACTTATAAATTGAACATTCCATATAAATCAAATTATATTTGCTTCTTTATGATACTTAGACATGATGTTCTTTTTGAGTAGTTTCTTAAATCTTACTAAGGTACTACTCATTCTAACCTCTGTTGAACATTTGTTCCATTTCCTCACCCCAACCACAGACACACAAAAACCCTTTACATTTGTTCTTACTGGTGGTTTCATAAAAATTGCACAACCTCTTAAACTATATCTGGATTCCCTCAATCTGAACAGACTCTGGACATGTCTCGGTAAGGCTTGGTTTTTCGCTCGAAATAAAGTTTGAATTGTAATGTAATCGACCAAATCTATGAATTTTAATAAATTTAAAGACACAAATAGAGAATGAGTTGGTTCATGATATTGTTTATTGCAGATGATTCGTATGGCTCGTTTTTGCAAAAGGAATATTGGATTGGTATTTGATTTGTAAGTGTTTCCCCATGACTCAACACAATATGTCATATATGGTACCATCAGAGAATGATTGTTATGTGTCGGACGCAGCTCGGAGAACCGACCAGCGTTTGAAGGACCCAGTATGAAATAAGCAGAGCACGGTACAAAGGCTAACTGAATTTAATACATAACAGTGAAAATGTAAGAACAGAAAGGTGAGGCCTGGCGTGGTGCGCTCCCAGCAGCGCTAACGGTCCGGAGCCAGAAGCTGTTTCGGACCCAAGGACCCCGCCGACACCCCCCAGGTGGCCGCAACAACCGAGTCTGTGAAAGAAGGAACCATTATGTGAGTCCACACTCTACACACAGAACACTTAAAGGTGTACAAACAGCAAACACTTCCTGGCTTGATTGCTGATCAGCTTCCAACCTGCAGGCATGGAACATCCCGTTCACAAAACTCCACTGCAGTGGAAGCTGATACATGACTAACAAACAGCTCAATACAATAAGGTGTGAGGGACACCACATTTACTGACTGTATAACTGTTAGTCACAAAATCTAACGTACCTCAGGAAGTGTGCTGACGAGCGTGAGACCTCACCCCCTCCTCTTTCACAGACTGTGCATCAAACCTGGACGTTTCTCAGCATCCGCTGCTGATGAGATGGCTCCCGAGACGACGATCTCACCCGTCTGGTCACAAGGTCGAGTCTCTGGCAAATACACACTGTGCACTCCAGTCTTAAATGCCAACATGCTCCAATCCATCCAGATGCACCTCAGCTGTGAGTCCTGACGAGTCGCAGGTGATCAGGGTGAGGTCCTGACAGCCTCAGCAACACAGCCACTCAGTCCCAAATGCACGCCACCTGGGAGGAAAACAAGCAGACAAACAAACCGGCAGCCAGGCCCCCCCCCAGCCATATAACAATGATATAAAGTAAGTAACCCTTCTTGCGGCAGTAGGTCTTTGGCTTTATACAAAATGGCTATAGTTTTTGACAATTTTGATTTCACATAATTTATATGTGGTTTCCAGCTAAGTTTATTATCAATTATAACACCTAAAAATTTATTCTCTGTTACTAACTCAATTTCCTTATTGTTTATAGTTAAAGTTTTACATTTTGGTGCCTGTTTATTTCCAAATATAATACATTTAGTTTTCCCAAGGTTGAGTGACAACTTATTAGCGTCAAACCAAACCTTAAATTTTTCCAGTTCTTTCTCCACTATGTCCAGAAGCTGTTCACGATTTTCACCGCTACAGAACACAGTTGTATCATCCGCAAAAAGGACACTGTTATGTGGGCCGCTGAAGAGGAGGTACTGCTGGCCCACCACCACCAGAGGGCACCCTGCTTGGAGTGCGGGCTCCAAGCACGAGAGGGCGCCAGACCCAGAAGAAGTGACAGCTGTCATTCTTCCTCTGCACCAGCTGTCACTCGTTCATCCTCATCATCACCATAAAGGTTGGACTGCAACTCCACCTCCTCGCCGAGAAATCGACTACCAGTACCAAAGTAATTTCTCTGCTGACTAACACTGTGTGTGTAATAACTTGAACTTCTATTGCAGCCGTTTTTCCTGGAGTGTTGCCTTATCTAGAGGACTGGCGTTTGGTGTGACAGCGACGGCTTCGCCCCACACCCCATCTCAGATAAGTGGTTGACCAGGAGCTGCACGAGTGTGTGTGATTTGGAGGTGGAGGTGCTCCCTCCTAACTGTATTTGGACTGTGAATTACTGAGTGTGCGGACTCACACTCACACATCATATCTCTGCTTTCTACCAGCAGTACCAGGGTCGACAGCCGAAGACAGAGGCCACCTGGGGACTCGGGACTTGGCGGCTCCGGTGTTCTTCAGACCGTTGGTGGTGCAGGCCGTGTGGGACGCGGCTTCTCTCTCGCCAGGGGTCTTCTATCTTCGAGCCTGCCCACACGTCACCTGGTGTTTATTGACTCTGCAAATTCTGTGACTTTAGTTGTGTATTATCACAACATTAAATTGTTACCTTTTGGCTTACTCATTGTCCGTTCATTTGCGCCCCCTGTTGTGGGTCCGTGCTACGACACCTTTCCCAACAGACACATCTCAGTGAACTCGACACCCAACTTATATCATTTATATAGATTATAAACAACAAAGGACCCAGCACTGAGCCCTGCGGCACCCCACATGTGACATCCCTGAGTTCAGAATTTGTATTATTGAATTGAACATACTGAAATCTGCCTTGTAAATAACTAGCTATCCATTCATATGCCAGACCTCTGATTCCATATTTCTGCAGTTTAATTAATAGTATTCCAAGGTTAATTGTGTCAAACGCTTTCTGTAAATAAAAAAAAACACCTATTGTGTATTGTTTATTGTCAATTGCAGTTGCTATACTTTCCACAAAGTCCATCAAAGCATGTGATGTATACTCAACAAAAATATAAACGCAACACTTTTGGTTTTGCTCCCATTTTGTATGAGATGAACTCAAAGATCTAAAACTTTTTCCACGTACACAATATCACCATTTCCCTCAAATATTGTTCACAAACCAGTCGAAATCTGTGATAGTGAGCACTTCTCCTTTGCTGAGATAATCCATCCCACCTCACAAGTGTGCCATATCAAGATGCTGATTAGACACCATGATTAGTGCACAGGTGTGCCTTAGACTGCCCACAATAAAAGGCCACTCTGAAAGGTCCAGTTTTGTTTTATTGGGGGGGGGGGATACCAGTCAGTATCTGGTGTGACCACCATTTGCCTCATGCAGTGCAACACATCTCCTTCGCATCATCCGTGAAGAGAACACCTCTCCAACATGCCAAACGCCAGCGAATGTGAGCATTTGCCCACTCAAGTCAGTTACGACGACGAACTGGAGTCAGGTCGAGACCCCGATGAGGACGACGAGCATGCAGATGAGCTTCCCTGAGACGGTTTCTGACAGTTTGTGCAGAAATTCTTTGGCTATGCAAACCGATTGTTTCAGCAGCTGTCCGAGTGGCTGGTCTCAGACGATCTTGGAGGTGAACATGCTGGATGTGGAGGTCCTGGGCTGGTGTGGTTACACGTGGTCTGTGGTTGTGAAGCTGGTTGGATGTACTGCCAAATTCTCTGAAACGCCTTTGGAGACGGCTTATGGTAGAGAAATGAACATTCAATACACGAGCAACAGCTCTGGTTGACATTCCTGCTGTCAGCATGCCAATTGCACGCTCCCTCAAATCTTGCGACATCTGTGGCATTGTGCTGTGTGATAAAACTGCACCTTTCAGAGTGGCCTTTTATTGTGGGCAGTCTAAGGCACACCTGTGCACTAATCATGGTGTCTAATCAGCATCTTGGTATGGCACACCTGTGAGGTGGGATGGATTATCTCAGCAAAGGAGAAGTGCTCACTATCACAGATTTCGACTGGTTTGTGAACAATATTTGAGGGAAATGGTGATATTGTGTATGTGGAAAAAGTTTTAGATCTTTGAGTTCATCTCATACAAAATGGGAGCAAAACCAAAAGTGTTGCGTTTATATTTTTGTTGAGTGTAGTTCGAGACCTTCTGAATCCATATTGTTCTTCACAAATGATGTTATGCTTCAGTAAATAATCATTTAATCTTTTAGCAAATATTTTTTCCAAAATTTTGGAAAATTGTGGCAGGAGTGATATAGGTCTATAATTAGAAAATGTGTGTTTGTCACCAGTTTTAAATAGAGGAATTACTTTGGCTATTTTCATTTGAGAAGGAAATTTACCAGTACTTAGTGACATATTGCAAATATAATTGAACGGTTTTACTATACAATCAATAACTTTTTTTAATAAAGCCATATCCAAATTATTAAAATCAGTCGATTTCTTACTTTTTGAACCATGAACCAGATCAAGTATTTCCCTTTCATGAGTACCACCAATGAACATTGAAACAGATTTGTTAAACGTTGAATTATTTACCCAGAAGTTATTAGTTGATTTAGTTGATGAGTCAATCTTTCTGGCAAGATTTTTACCCACATTAACGAAGTATTAATTAAAGTGTTCAGCAATAGACTCGTCGTTATCAATCGTGATGTAGTTGTTACTCTGAAAAAATGAAGGATAATCTCTAGTTACTCTATTCTTTTTTTACTATTTCATTTAATATGTTCCATGTGTTTTTGATGTTATTTCTATTTTTGACAAGTAGCTCATTATAATATATTTTTTTACTGAGTCTCATGATATTGATTAACTTATTCTTATATGTTTTACACTTACTTTCAGCTTCCTTAGTTCGTAGTTTTATGAAATGTTTATGTAGTACGTTTTTCTTTTTACATGCCCTCTGAAGTCCCTTAGTTATCCATGGTTTGTTGCTATATTGATTTCTATATATTTTGTCAACAAATGGACAGTGTTTATTATACAAACTGGAAAAAATGGAAATGAAAGCATCATATGACCTGTCAACATCATCAACAAAAACATCTGACCAATTCTGACTTGATAAATCCTCCCTTAAATTATCAGTTGTTTCAGGTGTTACTTTTCTACTCATGAATTTGATATTGCTTCGATACTTACAACAACCCTCCAATGCAAAGACTGAGAAAACTGGCAAGTGATCACTGATATCACTGACCAGTAGTCCCCCACTAAGATTACCGGATATAACGTTAGTTAAAATATTGTCAATGAGAGTTGTTGAGTCCATAGTTATTCTGCTAGGATGAATGATGGTTGGAAACAGTCCTAAACAGTACAAGGTGTTTATAAATGAGGTAATTTGTGGATGATTGTGAGGGTTTAAAAAATCTATATTGAAATCTCCACAGACAAATAAATGCTTATTTCTGTTGATTTTGTTGTACATTCCTAAGATAATGTCTTCAAAGGTGTCAATATTTGTCCCAGGAGCTCTGTAAATGCAACTAACAACTATGTTTTTGGAGTTTATAGATGTCATTTCTATGGTAACACATTCCATGATGTTGTCCACTGTAAATGACATGTTGTTAATGAGTTTACACTTATAATCTGACCTTACAAACAATGCAACGCCTCCGCCCCTTCTCGTCTGCCTATTAACCAGGAACAATTCATAACCATCAAGATATACCAGATCTTTATTATCCTCATTTAACCATGTTTCTGAAATTGCAATAACTGAAAAACGTTTTTTTGGATGTTTTCAAACAATCATTAATAGTGGACAGATTACGAGAAAGACTTCTGCTGTTGAAATGTATAATTGAAAAATCTTCATCATTGATTTTATAATTTTTGAATTGTTCTTCTGTAAAATATTTGCACTGTGTTACGTTACACGTTTTGAATTAGCTTCATAACATCATTCCAGACAGCCGTAATCCAGTTGCAGTAATGACAGCAACAAACACAGACAGAATCTGAAGTAGTTTTTTCACTTCCTGTCAAAAAGCGTTTTGTCTCTGTGTCAGCCGTTTTCATTCCAGCCTCCGTAAATGATGTTCGCTGACAGTACAACAAGCCTTAATGATGGGTTTCATCCATGTCTCTGTTTCAGTCTAATGCTGCTCTCTGGAGTGTGACTGAGGTGGTAATGAGCAGAGAGAAGGTGTTTGTTTGTACCAGTCAACACAATCTGTCTGTATGTTGCTTTTTAGAACTGTTTTATTTGGAGCATATTCAAAGTCCTGTTTTATTCTGAACCAACCTTATGTCTTCTTTCGGTCCTTACGTTGCCTATATGAGTCTCTTTCATTGGGGGGGGCGATGGCTTGTTATATTTAAAGAACTGGTGTTGTGTATTTCACAGGAGCTGAAGGTAATAGGTTCTGTTTCATGCTGTTATGTGCTTACAAGAATAAAACTACGGTATTTTCTGGACTATTATGACTCACTGGAGTATAATTTTTAAATGTATTAATTTTTAAACATATATTTCATGGGAATTCAAGAAAAACATTATTTTGTAACAATCAGAAAAGACTATTCATTCACACACTAGCCTAAAGAACACAGGCAAAGTATAGTTAATGTTGTGTTTCTTGTTTCCACTGGACTGAAAACATACCTAACTGTTATTTTTGTGTATCATTATGCCCCTATTTTTGACATATTAGTTGCAGGACCTCTTAACTTAGCAAAAAACAAACAAACAAAAAAACACCTTATAGTCTGGAAAATACAGTAATCAGAAATTATTTGATGACTGAACCTTACGTTCCTAATTTTTCAGGTCTCTGGGTAGTCTGCAGCAGGCATTGGTGTGCTTTGAGAAGCGACTGGTGGTAGCACATGAGCTGGGTGGAGAAGGCGGGGGTAAGGCCCAGGCCTACGGGGAGCTGGGCACCTTACACAGTCAGCTAGGCAACTACGAGCAGGCCCTGTCCTGCCTGGAGCACCAGCTGAACATTGCTCGTACAGCAGGGGTAAGGACGGACAAAGCTTCTTGGTTCAGCCTTCAAACAAAATTGATCTTCTTTGGAAAACTAACATCATGAAAATTAAAATGTATCGTGAATCTTACTTTATCTGTTAGGACAAACCCCTGGAAGCTGAGGCGAGCAACGCCCTTGGAGGCGTTTATCAACTAATGGGCGACAATGAGACAGCGCTGCAGGTTTGTACAGATCCGTAACCCATCACAAGTGTTTAGTACACATCCACCCATGTGACCACACTTTCCCACTACAGTGGCACCAAAGAGCTTTGGACATAGCCGAGCAGACTGGATGTGTGAGGAGCCAGGGCCGAGCTTATGGCAACTTAGGCCTGACCTATGAAGCTCTAGGAAACTACGAGAGGGCGGTGGTCTTCCAGGAGCAGCACCTGAGTGTAGCAGCACAGACGAACGATCTGATGGCGAAAACGTTGGCCTACGGGAGCTTGGGAAGAATACACCATGCACTAGCAAACTATGCACAGGCTGTGATGTACCTACAGGAAGGTAAGGTGTCATATCTGAGCTCATAGATTAGATAGTAGAGAAAGTCAAAGAGCGTTAAATCATCTTAGTTTTTTGCTTTTGAGAATAATGATATACGCTCATTTTCTCACCACTTTCCTGCTGTATTGGACACTGAGTTTTGTCAACTAGAACAATGTTGCTGTGTCCACAAAATTGTATCCTTCATAAGTCAGGGATGAACCATAGACTGTAGGGATGAACTTGTACCTGCTTCCAAAATGCAACACTATATACTAACACAGATCAAAACTAACAGTGCCTTCAGGTGATCATCATCAAAGGTCCCACAAGTGTGGGTAGCTTTTGCTGAAGATCGAAGGCCCAAGTTTTTAGGGTCCTTGTGGTTCGTGTCTTACCAATACGTGATATCAGTGCATCTTTTCCAACCTTCTGTCAGACTAAAGCTGGTTCTGTCTCAGGAATGGGGACAGTGAGGGTCCCAAGTCGTTATGGTTCTGGTGTTTCCCATCTTACTGTACAGTCATGAGACCTGGATGCTAACCACTAGAATATGGGCAAGTCTATGGTAATTGAATTACAACCACAGCAAAATCTGGCCATATTTAATCTTACCACTACAAATTTGCACTGTTTAGTAGAATTACCCAGATGGTAAATCAGCGTCAGGTAGGGTGTTCTCAAAAACTGAGTGCCCATACTGGAAGAAGACTTATGGCACCCAGTCAAACCTGACAGAATGGAGGAAATACTTATTTCTTATTATACAATGGAGCCTGAAATAGTCCTTTTTTAAACTAACCATTTTAGCTGGTTTCCCTCTTTGTGACAGTTTTATGGCAGTGAATTTTATTTTTTAACTTACCAGTTTAAGTTATTTTAAGCCATAAAGGTGTGAGTAATTTGTTGAGTAAGAGCTGTGATGAATCCATGACCCTGCTAGCAGAGACTGAAACCCACTGTGGACCGAGTCTGTCCTTTATGAGCACTTTATATCTGTGATAGTTTGGCTTACTGCACAGTTACTTGTACAAATGAACGAACCATCAAAGAAGTTTGTTCTCCAGTATTTCTGTAGACTGAAGTTTTATGTAATTTGTATTTTAGTACTGTTAGCAATAATTAGCAGGAATCAAGAGCTTGGTCATGTTATGTCCACTGTTACTCCACAGTTACTGAGGCAATTAGCCAGTCATAATTTTTAATGCCTGCACCCAAGCTACTTGATGACATCACCTGTGGGTGATGTCATCAAGTAGCTTGGGTATTGTCATCGAGGGTATTGTGTCCCTAACAATACCCAAAGGCAGGGGGTTTCAAAGTGTGGGAGAGTGAGCACCCCCCACCCCCCAGAGAACAAATGAATAGCTGCTCCCCCCCCCCCCCACGACACACATACACACAATTTCAACATCTTTGTGTGTTTCTTTTTATTCTTTTATACATCAGAACACATTTTAAAAGTATTTGTGTATTTTTAAGGAACTGTCTATTCCTTTACACATTTTACACCCTTTTCAAAAATTTTAAACATGTTTTTAGCCCCCACCACCCGCCTCATTATTCTTAATTCATTTATTGGGAATATTCTAAATTCATAATTGGGATTTGGTTGTTCAAGTGGAACTGTTAAAAGTGTTTTTCACTGCTCAGCTACAACACTCCAGGCTATCTAGCCTCAAGGACAAATTGCCCACTGTTTACCTCCAGAGGAATTTATTCAGGCCTTGGTGAGATTATTCGGCTCCATTCTTATCTCAACCCACAAAGACAATAACTGACTTACACATGGACTGAGTTTTTCCTTTTACCTCCTTCCTACATGGATGTTTAGTGCACATAAACAGTGTCAAATGTATATGTGTTGTCTTAATTCTTATGTGTGCCATTCCCACATTTGAAACTGCTGGCTAAGGCTAAGCATAAATCTGGTAAGATTGTAATTCACGTCGGCAGTAATGACACCCGGTTACGCCAATCGGAGGTCACTAAAATTAATATTGAATCGGTGTGTAACTTTGCAATAACAATGTCGGACTCTGTAGTTTTCTCTGGGCCCCTCCCCAATCGGACCGGGAGTGACATGTTTAGCCGCATGTTCTGTTGTATGGCTGGGGGGGCCTGGCTGCCTTTTTGTTTCTGTCTTTTGGTTTTCCTTCCAGGTGGCTTGCATTTGGGACTGAGTGGCTGTGTTGCTGAGGTTATCAGGACCTCACCCTGATCACCTGCGGCTCGTCAGGACTCACAGCTGTGGTGCATCTATATGGATTGGAACATGGTGGCATTTAAGACTGGAGTATACAGTGTGTATTTGCCAGAGACTCGACCTTGTGACCAGACGGGTGAGATCGTCGTCTCGGGAGCCATCTCATCATCAGTGGATGCAGAGAACGTCCAGGGTTTGATGCACGGTCTGTGAAAGAGGAGGGGGTGAGGTCTCACGCTCGTCAGCACACTTCCTGAGGTACGTTAGATTTTGTGACTAACATTTATACAGTCAGTAAATGTGGTGTCCCTCACACCTTTATTATATTGAGCTGTATGTTAGTCATGTATCGGCTTCCACTGCAGGAGTTTTGTGAACTGGATGTTCCATGCCTGCAGGTTGGGAAGCTGATTAGTAATCAAGCCAGGAAGTGTTTGCTGTTTGTACACCTTTAAGTGTTCTCTCTGTGTGTAGAGTGTGGACTCACATAATGGTTCCTTCTTTCACAGACTCGGTTTGTTGCGGCCACCTGGAGGGTGTCGGCGGGGTCCTTGGGTCCGAACAGCTTCTAGCTCCGGACCGTTTGCACTGCTGGGAGCGCACCACGCCAGACCGCACTTTCTTTTGTTGTATTTTGTATCACTGTTATGTATTAAATTCAGTTAGCCTTTGTACCGTGCTCTGCTTATTTCATACTGGGTCCTTCAAACGGTGGTCGGTTCTCCGAGCTGCGTCCGACACATAACATGTTCTCCCTGAATTGCTGGCTATCTGAGTGGTGTCCAAAAAATGAGGTGGGCTTCATAGATAATTGGCAAAGCTTCTGGAGAAAACCTGGTCTTGTTAGGAGAGACGGCATCTATCCCACTTTGGATGGAGCAGCTCTCATTTCTAGAAATCTGGCCAATTTTCTTAAATCCTCCAAACCGTGACTATCCAGGGTTGGGACCAGGAAGCAGAGTTGTAGTCTTACGTGTGTAAGACTACAACAGCTGCAGCTTCTCTCCCCCTACCATCCCCCCAGTACCCCATCCCCGTAGAGACGGTGCCTGCTCCCAGACTACCAACAACCAGTAAAAATCTATTTAAGCATAAAAATTCAAAAAGAAAAAATAATATAGCACCTTCAACTGCACCACAGACTAAAACAATTAAATGTGGTCTTTTAAACATTAGATCTCTCTCTTCTAAGTCCCTGTTAGTAAATGATATAATAATTGATCAACATATTGATTTATTCTGCCTTACAGAAACCTGGTTACAGCAGGATGAATATGTTAGTTTAAATGAGTCAACACCCCCAAGTCACACTAACTGCCAGAACGCTCGTAGCACGGGCCGAGGCGGAGGATTAGCAGCAATCTTCCATTCCAGCTTATTAATTAATCCAAAACCCAGACAGAGCTTTAATTCATTTGAAAGCTTGACTCTTAGTCTTGTCCATCCAAATTGGAAGTCCCCAAAAAACAGTTTTATTTGTTATTATCTATCGTCCACCTGGTCATTACTGTGAGTTTCTTTGTGACTTTTCAGACCTTTTGTCTGACTTAGTGCTTAGCTCAGATAAGATCATTATAGTGGGCGATTTTAACATCCACACAGATGCTGAAAATGACAGCCTCAACACTGCATTTAATCTATTGTTAGACTCGATTGGCTTTGCTCAAAATGTAAATGAGTCCACCCACCACTTTAATCATACCTTAGATCTTGTTCTGACTTATGGTATGGAAATTGAAGACTTAACAGTATTCCCTGAAAACTCCCTTCTGTCTGATCATTTCTTAATAACATTTACATTTACTCTGATGGACTACCCAGCAGTGTGGAATAAGTTTCATTACAGTAGACGTCTTTCAGAAAGCGCTGTAACTAGCTTTAAGGATATGATTCCTTCTTTATGTTCTCCAATGCCATATACCAACACAGTGCAGAGTAGCTACCTAAACTCTGTGAGTGAGATAGATTATCTCGTCAGTAGTTTTACATCCTCATTGAAGACAACTTTGGATGCTGTAGCTCCTCTGAAAAAGAGAGCCTTAAATCAGAAGTGCTTGACTCCATGGTATAACTCACAAACTCGCAGCTTAAAGCAGATAACCCGTAAGTTGGAGAGGAAATGGCGTCTCACTAATTTAGAAGATCTTCACTTAGCCTGGAAAAAGAGTCTGTTGCTCTATAAAAAAGCCCTCCATAAAGCTAGGACATCTTACTACTCATCACTAATTGAAGAAAATAAGAACAACCCCAGGTTTCTTTTCAGCACTGTAGCCAGGCTGACAAAGAGTCAGAGCTCTATTGAGCTGAGTATTCCATTAACGTTAACTAGTAATGACTTCATGACTTTCTTTGCTAATAAAGTATAAACTATTAGAGAAAAAATTACTCATAACCATCCCAAAGACATATCATTATCTTTGGCTGCTTTCAGTGATGCTGGTATTTGGTTAGACTCTTTCTCTCCCATTGACTAAAGTTAATTATGGAGTTCCACAAGGTTCTGTGCTAGGACCAATTTTATTCACTTTATACATGCTTCCCTTAGGCAGTATTATTAGACGGTATTGCTTAAATTTTCATTGTTACGCAGATGATACCCAGCTTTATCTATCCATGAAGCCAGAGGACACACACCAATTAGCTAAACTGCAGGATTGTCTTACAGACATAAAGACATGGATGACCTCTAATTTCCTGCTTTTAAACTCAGATAAAACTGAAGTTATTGTACTTGGCCTCACAAATCTTAGAAACATGGTGTCTAACCAGATCCTTACTCTGGATGGCATTACCCTGAGCTCTAGTAATACTGTGAGAAATCTTGGAGTCATTTTTGATCAGGATATGTCATTCAAAGCGCATATTAAACAAATATGTAGGACTGCTTTTTTGCATTTACGCAATATCTCTAAAATCAGAAAGGTCTTGTTTCAGAGTGATGCTGAAAAACTAATTCATGCATTTATTTCCTCTAGGCTGGACTATTGTAATTCATTATTATCAGGTTGTCCTAAAAGTTCCCTAAAAAGCCTTCAGTTAATTCAAAATGCTGCAGCTAGAGTACTGACGGGGACTAGAAGGAGAGAGCATATCTCACCCATATTGGCCTCTCTTCATTGGCTTCCTGTTAATTCTAGAATAGAATTTAAAATTCTTCTTCTTACTTATAAGGTTTTGAATAATCAGGTCCCATCTTATCTTAGGGACCTCGTAGTACCATATCACCCCAATAGAGCGCTTCGCTCTCAGACTGCAGGCTTACTTGTAGTTCCTAGGGTTTGTAAGAGTAGAATGGGAGGCAGAGCCTTCAGCTTTCAGGCTCCTCTCCTGTGGAACCAGCTCCCAATTCAGATCAGGGAGACAGACACCCTCTCTACTTTTAAGATTAGGCTTAAAACTTTCCTTTTTGCTAAAGCTTATAGTTAGGGCTGGATCAGGTGACCCTGAACCATCCCTTAGTTATGCTGCTATAGACGTAGACTGCTGGGGGGTTCCCATGATGCACTGTTTCTTTCTCTTTTTGCTCTGTATGCACCACTCTGCATTTAATCATTAGTGATCGATCTCTGCTCCCCTCCACAGCATGTCTTTTTCCTGGTTCTCTCCCTCAGCCCCAACCAGTCCCAGCAGAAGACTGCCCCTCCCTGAGCCTGGTTCTGCTGGAGGTTTCTTCCTGTTAAAGGGAGTTTTTCTTTCCCACTGTAGCCAAGTGCTTGCTCACAGGGGGTCGTTTTGACCGTTGGGGTTTTACATAATTATTGTATGGCCTTGCCTTACAATATAAAGCGCCTTGGGGCAACTGTTTGTTGTGATTTGGCGCTATATAAAAAAATTGATTGATTGATTGATTGATGACTAGGGTTGCACCATCTGTTGTTAATAAACAGTGCGAGTCCCCCACCTTTACGCTTGCCGCTTCACATCGCGTTCCTGTCTGCTCTCAGCATGGTGAATCCAGGTAGCTCCACGTTAGCATCCGGAGTATCGCTAGTGAGCCACGTCTCCGTGAAACACAGTAGACTATACTCCCTGTAGAACCTCTGATTCTTCACCAGTCCTGCCAGCTCATCGGATTTGTTGGTCAGCGAGTTAACATTCCCCATGACCACCGACGGAACCGAGGGTTTATATCGCCGCTTCACCGCGTCAATTAACCTTAGTCTGTGAAGAAGATTCCCCATTTACATGAACAAATTGTAATCTATTAGACAAATATGATTCAAACCACCGCAGCGCAGTGCCTTTAATACCTATGGCATGCTCTAATCTCTGTAATAAAATTTTATGGTCAACAGTATCAAAAGCAGCACTGAGGTCTAACAGAACAAGCACAGAGATGAGTCCACTGTCCGAGGCCATAAGAAGATCATTTGTAACCTTCACTAATGCTGTTTCTGTACTATGATGAATTCTAAAACCTGACTGAAACTCTTCAAATAGACCATTCCTCTGCAGATGATCAGTTAGCTGTTTTACAACTACCCTTTCAAGAATTTTGAGAGAAAAGGAAGGTTGGAGATTGGCCTATAATTAGCTAAGATAGCTGGGTCAAGTGATGACTTTTTAAGTAATGGTTTAATTACTGCCACCTTAAAAGCCTGTGGTACATAGCCAACTAACAAAGATAGATTGATCATATTTAAGATCGAAGCATTAAATAATGGTAGGGCTTCCTTGAGCAGCCTGGTAGGAATGGGGGTCTAATAAACATGTTGATGGTTTGGATGAAGTAACTAATGAAAATAACTCAGACAGAACAATCGGAGAGAAAGAGTCTAACCAAATACCGGCATCGCTGAAAGCAGCCAAAGATAACGATACGTCTTTGGGATGGTTATGAGTAATTTTTTCTCTAATAGTTAAAATTTTGTTAGCAAAGAAAGTCATGAAGTCATTACTAGTTAAAGTTAATGGAATACTCAGCTCAATAGAGCTCTGACTCTTTGTCAGCCTGGCTACAGTGCTGAAAAGAAACCTGGGGTTGTTCTTATTTTCTTCAATTAGTGATGAGTAGAAAGATGTCCTAGCTTTACGGAGGGCTTTTTATAGAGCAACAGACTCTTTTTCCAGGCTAAGTGAAGATCTTCTAAATTAGTGAGACGCCATTTCCTCTCCAACTTACGGTTATCTGCTTTAAGCTGCGAGTTTGTGAGTTATACCACGGAGTCAGACACTTCTGATTTAAAGCTCTCTTTTTCAGAGGAGCTACAGCATCCAAAGTTGTCTTCAATGAGGATGTAAAACTATTGACGAGATACTCTATCTCCCTTACAGAGTTTAGGTAGCTACTCTGCACTGTGTTGGTATATGGCATTAGAGAACATAAAGAAGGAATCATATCCTTAAACCTAGTTACAGCGCTTTCTGAAAGACTTCTAGTGTAATGAAACTTATTCCCCACTGCTGGGTAGTCCATCAGAGTAAATGTAAATGTTATTAAGAAATGATCAGACAGAAGGGAGTTTTCAGGGAATACTGTTAAGTCTTCTATTTCCATACCATAAGTCAGAACAAGATCTAAGATATGATTAAAGTGGTGGGTGGACTCATTACTTTTTGAGCAAAGCCAATAGAGTCTAATAATAGATTAAATGCAGTGTTGAGGCTGTCATTCTCAGCATCTGTGTGGATGTTAAAATCGCCCACTATAATATCTTATCTGAGCTAAGCACTAAGTCAGACAAAGGTCTGAAAATTCACAGAGAAACTCACAGTAATGACCAGGTGGACGATAGATAATAACAAATAAAACTGGTTTTTGGGACTTCCAGTTTGGATGGACAAGACTAAGAGACAAGCTTTCAAATGAATTAAAGCTCTGTCTGGGTTTTTGATTAATTAATAAGCTGGAATGGAAGATTGCTGCTAATCCTCCGCCCCGGCCCGTGCTACGAGCATTCTGACAGTTAGTGTGACTCGGGGGTGTTGACTCATTTAAACTAACATATTCATCCTGCTGTAACCAGGTTTCTGTAAGGCAGAATAAATCAATATGTTGATCAATTATTATATCATTTACCAACAGGGACTTAGAAGAGAGAGACCTAATGTTTAATAGACCACATTTAACTGTTTTAGTCTGTGGTGCAGTTGAAGGTGCTATATTATTTTTTCTTTTTGAATTTTTATGCTTAAATAGATTTTTGCTGGTTATTGGTAGTCTGGGAGCAGGCACCGTCTCTACTGGGATGGGGTAATGAGGGGATGGCAGGGGGAGAGAAGCTGCAGAGAGGTGTGTAAGACTACAACTCTGCTTCCTGGTCCCAACCCTGGATAGTCACGGTTTGGAGGATTTAAGAAAATTGGCCAGATTTCTAGAAATGAGAGCTGCTCCATCCAAAGTGGGATGGATGCCGTCTCTCCTAACAAGACCAGGTTTTCCCCAGAAGCTTTGCCAATTATCTATGAAGCCCACCTCATTTTTTGGACACCACTCAGACAGCCAGCAATTCAAGGAGAACATGTGGCTAAACATGTCACTCCCGGTCCGATTGGGGAGGGGCCCAGAGAAAACTACAGAGTCCGACATTGTTTTGCAAAGTTACACACCGATTTAATGTTAATTTTAGTGACCTCCGATTGGCGTAACCGGGTGTCATTACTGCCGACGTGAATTACAATCTTACCAAATTTACGCTTAGCCTTAGCCAGCAGTTTCAAATTTCCTTCAATGTCGCCTGCTCTGGCCCCCGGAAGACAATTGACTATGGTTGCTGGTGTCGCTAACTTCACATTTCTCAAAACAGAGTCGCCAATAACCAGAGTTTGATCCTCGGCGGGTGTGTCGTCGAGTGGGGAAAAACGGTTAGAAATGTGAACGGGTGTGGCGGTGTACACGGGGCTTCTGTTTAGGGCTACGCTTCCTCCTCACAGTCACCCAGTCGGCCTGCTTTCTCGGCTGCTCGGGATCTGCCAGAGGGGAACTAACGGCGGCTAAGCTACCTTGGTCCGCACCGACTACAGGGGCCTGGCTAGCTGTAGAATTTTCCACGGTGCGGAGCCGAGTCTCCAATTCGCCCAGCCTGGCCTCCAAAGCTACGAATAAGGTACACTTATTACAAGTACCGGTACTGCTAAAGGAGGCCGAGGAATAACTAAACATTTCACACCCAGAGCAGAAAAGTGCGGGAGAGACAGGAGAAGCCGCCATGCTAAATCGGCTAAGAGGTAGTAGCTACGCTAAGCTAGCGGATTCCTAAAAACACGCAAAGTGAATAATGTGTAAATAATTTAGAGGTGATTCAGCAGAAGGAGTGCTTTAGTTAAGGCACGTAAAGATTACGCTGGGAAACAAATCGTAATCTAGATAACTAGATCAATCTAACTGCGCAGATTAAACAGCTAACAGATACAGAAAAACACCGCTGTGCTCCGGAACAGGAAGTGATACAATACCGCAGTGAAACATAAAGGAGATTGTCTGTTGTCGGGACATTGAACTGATGGCGGTGAGTCTCCGACCGTATTACATGCCGAGGGAGTTCACACACACCATCTTTACGTGTGTTTACATTCCTCCACGGGCTGACGCACAGGCGGCGTGTGACGTCATCCACTCCACCATCGCAGCGCTGCAGACACAACACCCTGAGGCCTTCTTCATGATCTCTGGTGATTTTAATCATGTCACACTGAACTCCACTCTCCCTGCTTTTCATCAGTTTGTGGACTGTCCCACCAGAAAGAACAGGTCTATTGATCTGATGTATGCCAACGTGAGGGAAGCATACACAGCTACTCCACTACCACCACTGGGAAAATCAGATCACAATCTGGTTTTTCTACAGCCTCAGTACAAACCACTGGTACTGAGGCAGCCCATTACTACACGTTCATTCAGAGTCTGGTCTCCTGAGGCAGAAGAAGCTCTCAGGGACTGCTTCGAGACTACTGACTGGAGCGTGCTGCAGGACACACATGGTGAGGACATTGATGGGGTGACACACTGCATCACGGGCTACCTGAACATCTGTAGGGACGTTGCTGTTCCCATAAAAACTGTACGTTGCTTTCCAAACAACAAGCCCTGGATCACCAGCGATGTCAAGAATCTTCTAAACCAAAAGAAGAGGGCGTTCAAAGACGGAGATGGGACGGAGCTTAGGCGTGTACAGCGGGAACTAAAGGCTCGCCTTAAAGAGGCCAAGGAGTCGTACAGGAAGAAGGTGGAGAGAAAGCTGCAAGACAACAACATGAAGGAGGTCTGGGATGCAATGAAAACCATCACAGGCTGCAAAAACAGCAGCTGCAGCCCAGTAGATGGGGGTGTGGACAGAGCAAACCAGTTTAACGACTTTTTTAACAGGTTTGATTGTGGATCAGGTGCCCCTGAACCATCCATTAGTTATGCTGCTATAGACGTAGACTGCTGGGGGGTTCCCATGATGCACTGTTTCTTTCTCTTTTTGCTCTGTATGCACCACTCTGCATTTAATCATTAGTGATTGATCTCTGCTCCCCTCCACAGCATGTCTTTTTCCTGGTTCTCTCCCTCAGCCCCAACCAGTCCCAGCAGAAGACTGCCCCTCCCTGAGCTTGGTTCTGCTGGAGGTTTCTTCCTGTTAAAAGGGAGCTTTCCTTCCCACTGTCGCCAAGTGCTTGCTCATAGGGGGTCGTTTTGACCGTTGGGGTTTTTTTGTCATTATTGTATGGTTTTTGCCTTAAAATATAAAGCGCCTTGGGGCAACTGTTTGTTGTGATTTGGTGCTATATAAATAAAATTGATTTGATTTGATTTGATTTGCCATTATTACGGTAAACAAGTAATAATTGTGCATTAATTGCTGTTTGTCTGTGGAATGTGAGTGCAGAAAGCTTGTTGTTGTAATGACAATGACAATAAAAGCTATGCATCCATCCATCTCACAAATAAAATTGAAATTTCCCATCGATGGGGACATACAGGCTTAGAAGGGGTTAAGGGGGTTTGGGTACAAACAGCACTTCTTCTCTATTGGCTCAGGCAAAGGTAAAGTTGCAAATCTGTCACAGTGAAAACTGACGACGAGTCTGAAGGTGCATTTAGAACTCGGATGTTTGCTCTTCTGGGTGGATTCTAACAGGCTGCTTCCTGTCAGTAATCCTGTCACATTCTGCGTCTTATTTTGAAAATGTCCACACGAAATATTAGATTTTCTTGCCTGATGTTATAAAAATACACATGCACAGACATTAAGGCTGGGACTAATTAAAAGGTGATCTTGATTGAATTGAGCGGCTGGGTTCACGTCTGAGCTCCTCCAGGCTCGGTCAGGCCTGTCAGGCGTGAGCACAGATTGTCACTTCAGATCCTCTGGATTTTAATTGAGCGTTAAGTCAAGCAGCAGTGAGCAGTTTGACTCGGGGTTGAGGTGAGGACATCGCTGGAGAAACATTTGCTTTGCCTCTAATTAACCTCCCTGACAAATACAAATGTATCACAGATGCAGAACATCACACAGACAGACAGAAGAAAGCAGAAGCATGAATCGAAAGTTGATGTTTGATGAGATTCTGCTCAAACCGAGAGTCTAATGAGAACTAAATGCAGCCTGTGAGTGTCTCCCAGCAGGGAGGATGAAACGTGTCTGAGAGAAGCCGGGAGCAGAGAGAATGTAAAAAGAACAAGTTTCAGCTCAGATGTGTCAGAATGACGAGGCTGAGGCACAGAAAGACAAAAGTGAGAGAAGAATGGCACATTTGAGGCCCCTCAGCTCTGTACAAGTTCACAGCAGTTGTCATGAGTGTGATGACTTTCAGAGATTTTCCAGATCAGCCTCTGGGAGCTGGCAGGCTGAGGACTTTGTTTTTCTGTCTGATCTTCTCTGGTCTCGCTTCTATTTTCAGGTCTGCGCTTGGCAGAGCAGTTAGGCATGAGAGAAGATGAAGCAAAGCTACGACATCGCCTGGGCCTGTCACTGTGGGCCGGTGCCAACCTGGAAGAGGCACAGCACCAGGTACGTGTGCACGTTCACGTACCCGCAGCAGATCTGCTAAACCTGCTCCACAATCCTCTCTGCAGGCAGGCGCTGGGCTTCAGGGAGTTGTTGCTGGAGGTGGGTAGGTTTCAGTAGGTGGTCCTATTTTTAAAATATCACCAGCTGCCTCATTAATTCTCTCGAGCAGTGGCTCCCAACCCTGTTCCTTAGGGATTGCTAACCTCATTCTCACGTGTCTGTTAATTCTTGATTGATCAAACACGAGTCCAACTGCTTCACGCTCTTTCCAATATCACTGAAGCTTCTTTGTGGCCTATGTTGATTTATCCTCGCCATTATAAGTTTTTTTGTAACAACACACTGAATGATTGAATTACGTAGATATTTAATCCGCATGTTTTCCCCGGATTTGCTCGCGTTCCCTCCTGGTTGTTTGAATGCACGTGTCATAGGGCGTGACTAGGCTGTCTTACTTTGACAGCTCCTTGGAATATGGCCTGATGAATGCAGCCTTCTTCCCCCTTAAAACAAAGGATGCAACAGGCGTGTTTATTCCATGTTTCTTCCCCCTTCATTTTCTATACCCACTTACTCCGATCAAGGGTCAGGGGGGTTTGGAGCCTATACCAGCAGACACTGGGCAAGAGGCAGGGTACAGTGCATCTGAAAAGTATTCACAGCACTTCACTTTTTCCACATTTTGTTATGTTACACCCTTATTCCAAAATGGATTAAATCTTTTTTTTCCCTCAAAATGCTACTCACAGCACCCCATAATGACAACATGAAAAATGTTTTTTTTGTTTTTTGCAAATTTATTAAAAATAAAAAAAAAACTTAGAAATCACATGTCCATACGTATTCACAGCCTTTGCTCAATACTTTGTTGATGCACCTTTGGCAGCAATTACAGCTTCAAGTCTTCTTGAATATGATGCCACAAGCTTGGTGCACCTATCTTTGGGCAGTTTGATCCATTCCTCTTTGCAACACCTCTCAAGCTCCATCAGGTTGGATGGGGAGCATTGGTGCACAGACATTTTCAGATCTCTCCATAGATGTTCAGTCAGATTCAGGTCTGGTCTCTGGCTGGACCACTCAAGGACATTCACAGAGTTGTCCTGAAGCCACTCCTTTAATATCTTGACTGTGTGTTTAGGGTCATTGTCCTCCTGAAAGATGAACCGTCGCCCCAGTCTGAGGTCAAGAGCGCTCTGGAGCAGGTTTTCATCCAGGATGTCTCTGTACATTGCTGCATTCATCTTTCCCTCAATCCTGACTAGTCTCACAGTTCCTGCTGCTGAAAAACATCCCCACAGCATGATGCTGCCACCACCATGCTTCACTGTAGGGATGGTGCCTGGTTTCCTCCAAACATGACCCCAAAGAGTTCAGTCTTTGCTTCAACAGACCAGAGTTTGTTTGTTTCTCATGGTCTGGTTGGGGCCTGATTGGTGGATTGCTGCAGAAATGGTTGTCCTTCTGGAAAGTTCTCCTCTCTCCACAGAGGAATGCTGGAACTCTGACAGAGTGACCATCGGGTTCTTGGTCACCTCCCTGACTAAGGTCCTTCTCCTTCAATCGCTCAGCTCTAGGAAGAGTCCTGGTGGATCTGAACTTCTTGTTGTGTGGGCCGCCAGAAGAGGAGGTACTGCTGGCCCACCACCAGAGGGCGCCCTGCCTGAAGTGCGGGCTTCAGGCACGAGAGGGCGCTGCCGCCATGGACACAGCCGGGGGTGACAGCTGTCGCTCATTACCTCTTGACAGCTGTCACCCATCTACTCAACATCATCTCACTCCATAAAGACCAGACGTCATCTCCACCTCGTTGCCGAGATACCATACTTCATAGGAGGTAATACTCTCAGCCTTTTTGTGAGATTTGTAACTCTGTTATTGTGAGAATTTGCAGGAGAACCGGTCGTTTGTGAGGAGGCTGTGCAAGACGGCGCTCCTTTTCAGCTGAGACCGCTGCAACATATTGAATGAGAGGTGGAGGTGGCATTCCCACCGTTGTTGTTACTGGGTGTACACACACCCACACTTGACTGTCTTTGTTCTTCGCCAGCAGTACCAGATCCGACAGTCGGGGACGGTGATCACCTGGGAATTCGGGACTTGGCGGCTCCAGTATTCACCAGGTTCTGGGGCGGCGGAAATCGTGTGGTTCTGGCTCTTCTCAGGACAGACGTCTTCTATCCTCGAGCCTGCCCACACGTCACCTTTGTGTATTGACTGTTATGATATTCTGTGATTGTCTGTATGTTCGTTGTGCACATTCACAACATTAAATTGTTACTTTTTGGCTCATCTATTGACCGTTCATTTGCGCCCCCTGTTGTGGGTCCGTGTCATTACACTTTCCCAACACTTCTTCCATTTACAGATGATGGAGGCCACTGTGCTCATTGGGACCTTCAAAGCAGCAGAAATATTTCTGTACCCTTCCCCAGATTTGTGCCTCCAGACAAACCTGTCTCTGAGGTCTACAGACAATTCCTTTGACTTTTGACATGCTTGGTTTGTGCTCTGACTGTCAACTGTGGGACCTTATATGTAGACAGGTGTGTGTCTTTCCAAATCATGTCCAGTCACCTAAATTGACCCCAGGTGGACTCCAGTTAAGCTGCAGAAACATCTCAAGGATGATCAGTGGAAACAGGAGACACCTGAGCTCAATTTTGAGCTTCACGGCAAAGACTGTTAATACTTATGGACATGTGATTTCATCATGTGATGTGGTGAACTGTGCGTTTGTGTTCTACTTCTTTCTCAAACAAGAAAAAATAAAAATGACTTTGAGTCATAGGTGCGAAGCCCAATCAATTTAAACCCAATTTAATTTAATCTCTGAATGACAAACAGAACCAACCTTCTGGTTTTGTTTCCAGGAGCATTAAAATGAATCCCATCACTCTTTCTCTTCTCTCTGTGGGGTCCAACATGACCTCAGCGACCCCTCTAACTTTCATCTGAAGTTACTTCAGCTGTGTTTAGAAAATACTCTTGATTTTTTGGTGTATTTCCAAAGCTAGCTATTGTCGCAGCATGTTGCTCCTGGCTGGTAATATTTATACACTGTTTCTCTATAAATCTCTAATCTAATGAGTGCCAGAGTGACTTGTGTTTTATTTGTGTGTTCCAGTTATACAGAGCGTCTGTGCTCTTCGAGACAATTCGTCATGAATCTCAGCACAGCACAGATTACAAGCTGTCTCTGTTTGACCTGCAAACCAGCTCCTACCAGGCTCTCCAGAGAGTCCTCGTCAGCCTCGGTGAACAGACACGTCTGCCCTTTTTAATCGTGCCATTTTGTTGTGCGACTCACTGTTTGCCATTTTATTTCAGACGACTTCTCACCTTTCTTCTCTCTCT
The DNA here is from genome assembly GCF_902500255.1 of Thalassophryne amazonica. Taxonomy (NCBI): domain Eukaryota; kingdom Metazoa; phylum Chordata; class Actinopteri; order Batrachoidiformes; family Batrachoididae; genus Thalassophryne; species Thalassophryne amazonica. Next base: position 2,498,065 of record NC_047119.1, read on the forward strand.
TACACACTCTCTCCTGATTAGTGATGTTGAAATTATCACCTTATGGCTGAAGGTGAAATGCCACAAAAAGTAATAAATAAAAGTTGAAAGATTAAGTGTAATAAGAAGTTGCTGGGACTAAATTGCTTAATTAAAAAAAGTGGAATATAGATAAATAAAACTACTTAAAATTAAATATGATCATTATTTAGAAATTGCATAAATAAATATATAAAATTAAATGTGATAATTATATGTATATAAGTAAATATCTAAATACTTTTGTAAATATATAAACTTAATGGTGATCATTTTATTTTGCTCCTGTCAAAACACATTTTAATTTTTTTACACACACACACACACACACACATATATATATATATATATATATATATATATATATATATATATATATCCATAATGATATTAAAATATGACATTAAAGTAATAAGGAAACTACACTGAACAAATGAATGTTTTTGTTATGGTTTGGGCTGGAGGAGCCGAGTCAAATTGAACCGCAGCAAGAAACATAAAACCAAAACGTAAAGTACACAACAAATGCACAAACAAATATGGAACTAAAAGACAACATGCAAAAATTATAAACAGCTCAAACATGGATCAGATAACAAACTGTGTAAAACCTGAATCCTAAGTCACAGAAAATAAGCACAGAACTAACAATGGAAGGGAGTGAACGCAGGAGACAAACATGACCAACCAAGAAACACAAAAAGAAACAGATCAGTATGAATAATAAGGACAAGATGAACTGTGAACAGGGAAGACATAAGGACACGACCAGAGCAAAAACAACAACATGAAGAACTTGGTATTGAGGAACATAACAGATGCACAGACAGCAGGCTCGACCCACAGAATAACACACACATGCAGGGGAGCGCACACTACTTCAGACTTCAGACAAAAAAGGGCAATTATGTTTACTCTCCAATTACCTCAGACAAGATACAGCAATTAATCCACAATTATTACTTGTTTACCGTAATAATGGCACACATCACAATTAAAGACAACACATATACATTTGACATTGTTTATGTGCACTAAACTTGAAGCAGTCCATCATCCGAATTGAGGTAAAGTGGGTGAAGGCTCCTGCAACTGGAGTCACGCCGCCACTAGCTTGGGGGGAACGGGGACCTGCTGCAGCTTAAAATTGCGCAGCCCCCGGAGGGGGAAGGGGTGGTGTGAGCGGTGGCCGGGGTGGGGTAAGTGAAGGGAGAGTGGAGGAGATGCGACCGCCCTCGTCGGAGTCCCAAGCTGTAATCTAATACGGAGAGCAAACACACACACACACAGCATAAACACGACACAGACGCACATAGGACTCAGACACAAACTAGAAAAACAGACTCACATTTACATCAGACAGACTCAGCCCAGGGGCACACACACTCACACACACGGAACCCACACAAATGAGGAGGACATACACAATACATAGACATAAACTCAGACAGAGACAGAACACTACAGGAGCCCACACAGGAGAAAAAGGGAGGATACACACAAAACAGGACACAGGAAAATCCAAAATACATACCAACACAACCGACACACACACAACAGTTTTTTGTACTGAAAAATAAGATATTTTATATAAAATAACAGATTAAATTGAATGAACATATTAGTTCATGGATCTTATTCCTCTTTATATTTCTAGTTCTGTATTTATTTTATTTGTGCTTGTAATCAATTAGCAAGAGACCCCAGAGCATAGAACAACACCATTGGTGGAGTAAAACAGTTTAGTCTGCAGATCAGACACAGAAATGATCAGAGAACACAGCACCAGAAGTCCGTAACACAGAGTAGTCTGGGTGGGAACAGGCAGAGAGATTTGTCAAGGATAGGAGCTCGTGGCTAGTACACGGCCAGACAGGCCAGTCGTTAACAATATCTGTGACAGAAGCAGCAAAAAAGTAATCCAGGTAAACATGGTGATGGTAAGAGTTCAGTAAACAAATATATAAAGTGACAAATTGGGAAATGACAGGCAGTACTCAAGAAACATGTAGAGGCAGCATAGGTCGGCAACAGTGGAACAAACACAAAGGAAAAACATGAGAAAGCAGGAATGAGAGCAAGACAATCTGGTACAGGAGTGTTGGGCTGTGGATGGTTAAACAGTGTGAAACTATCAATGTTGAAATTAGTAACAGGAAGTAAAGCTGCTGAAAATACACACAGAGTAGATGTCAAAGTAAAAGCATGAGGAAAAACTAACATGATGGAGGATTCACTGAAAGGGAACAAAGAGTAATCAACATGGAGGAAGAACACAAGGGATTGCAAGGAAATGGTCAATCGTAATTATAAAAACAGTTAACAAAATCCCAAAGTTTCCCAAAATACCAAAAGGCACAAAACAGACATGTAAAACATGAACCATGACAGTGTTCTAGACACTTACATTTAGTATTTTAGAAATATGCTTTCTTTCTTTCTTTGTTCCCTTTTTATACAGTACTTCCACATTTGTTTTTATTTTAATTGTGGATTAATGTCCTTTATGTTTCCACTTTTAAATGAATTTATTCATTCTGTTCCTTCCCCTTCTTGATGTTTTCACCTTTATTTGTTTGTTGTGGCACTTCAGGTTCATCTGCATAATTCTAAACATTGATGTATATGTGTCATGTCAACATCATCATGTGATTCAGTAGAGCACAATGGAAATAAATGTGCTGATTTTTTTATAAGAAATTATTGAACTGTTACTGTGTTTTGACCTGTTGACCTCAACTGAGGATGTAATGTGGTGCTGGAAGGAACACTTTGAGGAACTCCTGCATCAGACTGGCACGCCCTCTATAGTAGGGGCAGAGCTGGAAGCTGATGGAGGATTTTCATCAATTTCCCTGGTGGAAGTCACTCAAACAACACTGTAGTGGAAAGGTCCCGGGGGTTGATGAGATCCGTCCAGAAATGCTGAAGGCTGTGGGTGTGGAGGGACTGTCTTGGATGAGACGTCTCTCCAACATTGCGTTGAGGTCTGGGACAGTGCCTAAAGAGTGGCAAAGGTGGGTGGTGGTCCCCATACTTAAAAAAGGGGGACCAGAGAGTGTGTGCCAATTACAGGGGTATCACACTACTCAGCCTCCCTGGTAAAGTCTACTCCAGGGTGCCGGAAAGGAGGGTTTGGACGATAGTTGAACCTCTGATTGAAGAGGAACAATGCGGGTTCCGTCCTGGTTGTGGAACAACCGACCGGCTCTTCACTCTCACAAGGATCCTGGAGGGGGCCTGGGAGTATGCCCATCCAGTCTACATGTGTTTTGTGTACTTGGAGAAGGCGTATGATCGTGTACCCTGGGAGATACTGTGGGAGGTGCTGGGGGAGTATGGAGTGAGGGGGTCCCTTCTCTGGGCCATCTAACCTCTGTAGTCACAAAGCGAAGTCGGACTCGTTTCCTGTTGGCTTCATCAACCTGTGACGTCCAACACTCACTGGATCAGTTCACAGCTGAGTGTGAAGCGGCTGGGATGAGGATCAGCACCTGTAAATCTGAGGCCATAGTTCTCAGCAGGAAACATGGATTGCCTACTCTGGGTAGGGAATGAGGTCTTGCCCCAAGTGAAGGAGTTCAAGTACCTCTGGGTCTTGTTCACGAGTGAGGGGACGGCGGAGAGTGAGATTGGCCGGAGAATCGGCGCAGCAGGGGCGGTATTGCATTTGCTCTACCGTACTGTTGTAACGAAAAGGGAGCTGAGCCAAAAAGTGAAGCTGTTGATCTAATGGTCAATCTTCATTCCTACTCTCACCTATGGTCATGAGGGTTGGGTCACGACCAAAATAACTACATCATGGATACAAGCGGTCGAAATGGGCTTCCTCAGGAGGGGGGCTGGTGTCTCCTTTAGAGATAAGTTGAGAAGTTCAGTCATCCATGGGGAGCTCGGCGAAGAGCTGCTGCTCCTTCACGTTGAAAGGAGTCAGCTGAGGTGGTTTGGGCATCTGGTAAGGATGCCCCCTGGGTGCCTCCCTAGGGAGGTGTTCCAGGCATATCCATCTGGGAGGAGACCCAGGGGAAGACCCAGGACTAGGTGGAGAGATTATATCTCCACACTGGCCTGGGAACGCCTCGGGATCCCCCAGTCAGAGGTGGTCAGTGTGGCACAGGAAAGGGAAGTCTGGTGTCCCCTACTGGAGCTGTTGCCCCTGTGACTCGATCCTGGATAAAGATGAGTGAGTGATGAGTGTTACTGTATTTTATAAACTATTTTAATTTTAGGAACTCAAATATCTGTCCCGTGTCAGCATCAAGGTGTTTTGATTCCTAATTGTCTCACTGCTCTCTGTTGTTTGTTTTCGTTTTCGCTGTCAGGCCGTCATGATGAAGCTCTGGCGATAGCAGAGCGAGGTCGCACTCGCGCCTTCGCCGATCTCCTGGTCGAACGCCAAAAAGGAAGTCAGCAAGCAGGACGTAGTGACCCTTACTTCCCAGTTACTGTGGATCACATCCTGGAGACGGTGAACGGGCAGAAGGCCGTGGTCCTCTACTACTCGCTGGCTGGAGGTTTTCTGTACAGCTGGCTGATATGTCCAGGAACAGGTACCACCCACCACACAAATCCTCACCACATTTAATCAAAACATTTACCCTATAAAGATTTTAGAGTTGATTTTATGTTTATTATTTAAATTTTTTTTTGTTTTATTCTTTATGTATTTTATAATACGTATATATGTTATATTTATATTTTAAGCTTTTATTTTTGTTTTTCATACTTGTTCAGAGTACTTTACTACTTTTCAAACCTTATAAATTCATTTACACTATTTGTACTATTTAATACTATGTTTTATTAGTGTGCCTCTACCGCCTCCTTCAGGTCAACATGGTCACTTTGCACAACTGTATCTCAAAATCAAAGGCAGATTGAGAAGTCAATTAAAAAAAAAAAAGAAAAAGGGTGACAGGGCATCCGTTTAGTGTTTGAATACCAACTTCACTTCTCTCAGATTCTGAGAATGTTTCAAACTGATTAACACGAACAGTCCAACGTTTCTTCAGTGAGCAATTTACAAACAAACGTGTGTCGTAGTTTTTTGAGGTTACTGACAAATGTCCAACCACCAATCTTCATATCAGTTTTCACAAGTTTTCAAGTATTTCTGTTAAAAGTGTGAAATGTGAAAATGACTTTATCGTGTTCTATACATCTTTGAGAGGAAGTGATCGTGTCTCAACCTCAAATCAGAAGGAAGGGATCCTGACAGGGTTGTGTGAGTTTTAAGAATTCGAGGGGATGTAACTAGAATTTAGCACAAAACCATTGTGAAACAATCAGAAAACAGTTTTTTCAAACTCAGACTTTTCAGAGTGCCTGAATTTTGAACAGATGAACCAAAAGTGTTAAAATCTATTCTTAGCTCTACTTTTTCCATAAGTTTGAGTCGTATGAACTCACACACAGTGTGCGCTCACTGGTTCATGTTCCTCCTGATTCACTGCTGCAATAGGTATTGTGAAGTTCAACGAGGTCTTCCTTGGAGAGGCAGGAGTGGAGGTACCTGAGTTCCAGGATGATGTTCCGAGCACGTCTGGAGGAGGAGCCGATGTAGGTTCTCAATCACTGGATCAGTACATCTCCAACGCCAGAGAGGCTCTGGGCGTGGACAGCCATGACAGCAGGTGATGACAGGATACAACCCGCTGATGACAGTCGTTTTTGGTGCTTTTGCCTGACTTTGACCTCATGACAGGGTTTTTTTTTAATTCCACATTTTGTTTTGCTAACAGCAGAAAGAGAAACAAGCAAAGGACCCGTACTCACTCTCAGGCTTTGGTTGGCTCCACACGAGTCCTTTTTAAATCTCAGCCAATGTTCCATCACACAAATTGCTTCTTAATTTCCTGTATAAACCTGTGCAGCAGCCAGCAGCAGCTCAGTGTCTCCTTCATGTAGATTTGTGTGTGTTAACCTGCAGCTTCAATTATTTACTCTGTCATACTATGTGTTATGATCATGAATTCTGCAGATCCACTTCAAGAGGGGCCTTTATAATGTGTTGCTTTAAAATGCATTGACACAGATCACGCCAGTTTGTGTGATCCACAGCACCTATGTCCAGGCTCATTGAACCTGGAAATGGTTGACGATGTGCCGCAGCTAGTTGGGAGCAGGAATTTTAAATTCAAAGTCAAATTTATTCATTTTTATAGCGCCAATTCATGATGACATCATCTCAAGGCGCTTCACACAACATAATAAAAACAGAAAAAACTGAATGTTTGTAACATGATGAAAAAACTTGCAGACAAGCCATCGTATTCCAGGTTTAGAAAAGAAAAAAGAAGACATCACATTTACTAGCCAGGATAAGGACCAGTGTACTGTAATCTGCTGCCAGGACTAAGGCCATAGCTCAGTAATAACATGGTTGTCCTCATGTCCTGCATCAAATTACCCTTGATCAAGTCCTGTCCTGGGTATTTAATCTGCAGGTGGTCCCCAATCTGTAGATGTTTCCCAACAGGGTTGTTTTCAGGATTGGTACTCCAGCCACTGTGAAAACATTCCCTCGCTTTGAAACTACATAAGGGTGTTGCTATGGCGCAGCCCCCACTGGCACAGGCCAAACACCCTCCACTGGAAGCAGGTTTTTCAAGAGAGCCAGCACAAGCAAGTCATATCCTGTGCTGCATTAAGTTAAATGGAACAACTTTCCTTTTAATGTGCTTTCTTAAACTGTGGTTGGAAGGATTCGACAAACTTCCCGTATCAATAAACAAGAGCGGCTCAACAAACTCAGTCAAATAATAAAAAGGCAAATACAAGTTCCATGGAGATTGATAATTCTCCATTTGATGTTGAGTCGGAACCAAACTGTGCAGATTATGCACCACAACAGGATTTATTTGCGACATGAAGTGCAGGTAGTGCATCAAGGAAGATAAACAAACAAACACCATAAACAACACAAACTGTTCATGTGTGTTGCAGAGTTTGTTCGAGCAGCGAGACGGACAGTGAAGCTGGAGATCTGTTAGAACAGCAGTATGACGATCTGAATACCAAACTCGCCGACCCCACCGGCTACCTGCGGATGGTGTCCAGAAATAATGTCTTTAACAGGTTAATAAAGAGTGCGACACACAAACACCAGATACTGGACACTGATTGGACTGATTTTTTTTTCATGCCTTTGACTTCAGTTATTATTGTGTTAAAATATTAAACCACCGTTGTCTTTTGCAGAAGCTGTCGGAGTATGAGGAGCGTGCACAGCGCCACAGTGTCACCAGTAAAAGACGCCTCATCATCTTCGCCTTACCGACCGTGTACCATCGACAAACCACTACGTGCCCTTTATGACTTACTCATCGCCCCGATGGAAGTGGTACATGCCTGTTAGGTGTCTTTCAGCTTCACAGACAAAAACCCAACCCACTTTCCAGATGACACAGACTTTTATAGGAACGGCCCCGTGATTGGCTGTTTCAGCCGCTGTGTCTCCACTGGGCTGATGAGCAACCAGTCTCGTACAGCTGCGCATGCAGTGCCAGCCAACATCTAATGCCAGCTTTAGCTGGCAAGTAAATTTTAATCTTAAATGCAAGGTGACAGAAAAGTTTGCGTGTTAGCCATCGCTAGAATCTAATGTTAGTGCTCAACTCAGAAAACAAAAACCAGTTGTAACTAAAACATCTGTATTTCACTAATTGTGAATTACTCCAACTTCTCATCGAGGGATGGTAACTGAAAAGTGACAAACGGGACCTGGTGCTAAATTATTACAGAGCAGAATATTGATAAGCCCCGTTCCTAAACAGTACTGCTTTCAGTACTGGAGAAATTAAGAAAATAAGTTCAGAGCTCTGTCTCTCTCTCTCTGTCTCTGTCTCTCTGTCTCTGTCTCTCTCTCTCTCTCTGTCTCTCTCTGTCTGTCTCTCTGTCTCTCTCGCTCTCTGTCTGTCTTTCTGTCTCTGTCTCTCTCTCTGTCTGTCTTTCTGTCTCTCTCTCTGTCTGTCTCTCTCTCTCTGTCTGTCTCTCTCTCTGTCTGTCTTTCTGTCTCTGTCTCTCTCTCTCTGTCTCTCTCTGTCTGTCTCTGTCTCTCTCGCTCTCTGTCTGTCTCTCTCTGTCTCTGTCTCTCTCTCTGTCTGTCTTTCTGTCTCTGTCTCTCTCTCTCTCTCTGTCTGTCTCTCTGTCTCTCTCTGTCTGTCTCTCTGTCTCTCTCTGTCTCTCTCTGTCTGTCTCTCTCTCTTTCTGTCTGTCTCTCTGTCTCTCTATCTGTCACTCTCTCTCTCTCTCTCTCTCGCTGTCTGTCTTTCTGTCTCTGTCTCTCTCTCTGTCTGTCTCTCTGTCTGTCTCTCTCTCTCTGTCTGTCTTTCTGTCTCTGTCTCTCTCTCTCTCTCTGTCTGTCTCTCTGTCTCTCTCTGTCTGTCTCTCTGTCTCTCTCTGTCTCTCTCTGTCTGTCTCTCTCTCTTTCTGTCTGTCTCTCTGTCTCTCTATCTGTCACTCTCTCTCTCTCTCTCTCTCGCTGTCTGTCTTTCTGTCTCTGTCTCTCTCTCTGTCTGTCTCTCTGTCTGTCTCTCTCTCTCTGTCTGTCTTTCTGTCTCTGTCTCTCTCTCTGTCTGTCTCTCTCTCTCTGTCTTCTCTCTCTCTGTCTGTCTTTCTTTCTCTGTCTCTCTCTTTCTCACATGTGCACGTATACAGAACTGACAAAAGCAGAGTCAAACATGTGGCTGCATGTGACTGTTCAGTGGTCTACAGAAAATCAAGCATTGTCAACTGTATTTTTTATTTGAATAAGAATAATTAGAACTTTATTAATCCTCAAGGAAACTGTGTTTGTTTTTCTCCAAAGGTACGGTAAGAATACCGCTAAAGTACAGGACTGATAAGCAATGCTGCTAAAAGTAGTAGTACTGTTAACCATACCTGTCCCTGTCCTCAGTGTCCTCCACTGCAACGTTTGTGATCAAACAAAGCAGCGAGTCTTTTGTCCCACATTTTTGGTGTGTATTGGCTCTATGTGGTTGTACCCCTTGTTGGTTTTGTGGTCGGAGCCACTTTTGTTATGTTGGTGTGTTCCTTCAGACAGTTGTGGTCTTACTTCACCTTTGTAAATTATTCTCGGTGCTGTTTTGTGGTGTGTTCAAGGCATCACATCCTCGCTGCTCCTTGTCCATCAGGAAGAAAGCCCCCATTGTCTCCGTCTCCTTGCCAGGCCATGTGTTGTCTCCACTCTCCGTTCTTTCATTTCTTCTGCTCGCTGGTGGAAAAATGTTGCTTGTTGTTGTCGTCTTCTCCTGTGGGAGTTTGACCAATCAGCATCAACCCCCCCCACACACACACAAAGATACGACAATCACCTTTCAGTGACCGTCTCTACAGAAAGGTGTCCGTACGTTCCTGTGGTGGAAATGTGCCATTTTTGTCATTCTACAGAGCAGGTAGTTCAGCGGATAATGAGTTTGGCTACGGATGTGCAGACCTGGGTTTGATTCCTGCTCATGATGCCTGTCTGTGCCTTTATGCAAAACACTTCATCTGCATCATCCCACTTCATCCAGCTGTAAATGGATACCAGCTCTGGCTGGGGAAGTCACCTGTGATGAGCTGGTGTCCCGTCATGGACTCTCATTCACTTTATGCTGCAGAATCCAGAGAGAAGCTCAGACACACACTGTCCATAACTTAATTCTTTTTGTCATTTTGTTCTAGGGCCTAATGCACAGTAGCGGACCGGTGGGCAGACACAGACAACTTGTACTCGTGCTGGATGGAGAATTGTACCTGATCCCATTTGCCTTGCTCAAAGGCAGCTCCTCTAATGAATACCTGTATGAAAGGTTTAGTCTCATTTCTGTCCCTTCGTTAGCCAGCCTGGGAGCCACGGGCAAGGTAGGGTAGATATCTAGTAACCGTATTTGCCGTTGACACGAGTGTAAATGCAGATGTCTAACTTGTTTTGATCCACAGGCTCATCCTCGCCGTGGAGGTTTCCTACCCTGCTCAGACGGAGGAGCAGTGGCTGCAGTGGTGGGCGCGCCTCGTCTGCCTCCCAGTGTGATGGACCGCTGGCTGTGGGGGCCATTACCTTCAGCCCAAGAAGAAGCTCTTTGGCTGGGGGAACAGCTGGGGTGCCACCCCCTGACCGGAGCCAACGCCACCAAAGAGCGTGTGCTTGCAGCTCTGAGTCAGGCCGAGTGCGTTCACTTCGCAACTCACATATCCTGGAAGCTGGCGGCTTTGGTGCTTACCCCCAACCAAGACGAAACAGCAGGAGAGGGGTCCAGTAACCGATCCAACGCCAAATCACCGTGTGGTGCTTCTACAACAGATGAGACTGTGGATCCTAAAGGACCGCTGAAACGTTCATCCACAAAGACTCACAGCACTGCAGAGGGAGGGGCAGAAGAAACCAGCGAGGACCAGGAAAGTGTGTGTGAGATGGAGAACGTGTGTGATAGTCCAGCACTTCAAGACTTCCTTCTCACTGCCGCTGACGTACTTGACTTGTGCTTGATGGTCAAATTGGTTGTCCTGAGGTAAAACTCTGCAGCTGTTCTCAGATTTAGAGTTTGTGACATCTGAGGGGATGATCCGCTCACACCGCCTTTAATTCCTGCTCCTCCAGGATGTTCCCAGAGTCCAGCAGCAGGGTGACAGCAGACGGGCTGGTGGGTTTGACCCGAGCCTTCCTGGCTGCAGGGGCTCAGTGTGTATGTGTGTCTCTGTGGTCAGTCCCTGTGGCTGCCTCCAAATTGTTCACACATATGTTCTACACCGCCCTGCTCAACGGCACAAAAGCCAGTGCAGCTTTGACTGAAGCCATGAAGACTCTGCAGAGCAGCAAGCACTTTTCACACCCCTCAAACTGGGCTGGTGAGCACAGAGACAGTCACACAGCAGCACCGCTCACAGCTGGGGTTTGAACCGTTGACCAAAACACCGTGTTCAGTGTCGCTGTCACGTGAAAAACAAAACCTCTTTGACAGACATCCAGAGTTCAGGTGTCTTTAATGTTCCCGTTTGTGTTTCATTTCCTTCAGGTTACATGCTGATTGGCAGTGATGTGAAGCTGAACAGTCCCATGTCCCTGGTTGGCCAAGCGCTGACAGAAATCCTGCAGCACCCACAGAAGGCCAGGGACGCCCTCAGAGTACTTTTACACTTGGTAAGGTACTTTCACACAGAAAAAGCTGTTGGTGGGTGATGTCTTTGCCTTTATCTGCGTCAGCGCCCAGCAGATCCAGAGGTTTAGGTTATGTTTTATTTACGTTACATTTTCCTCCTTTTTACATCTGAGCATTGTGATCAGTCATCATGGTTTTCGCTGGCTTTTGTTCTCTCCACAGATTGAGAAGTCTTTGCAGCGCATTCAGAGCGGTCACTGTAACCCAATGTACACATCGCAACAAAGCGTTGAGAAGAAGGTCTGTGCACACTAGTTTGCTACTGACTTTGGTTTCATGCCTCACATGCTGCACCTCCTCTGCTCACGTCCCGTGTCTTCTCTGGAAAAGGTCGGTGGTGTTCCCGGGTGGCAGGCACTTCTGTCAGCTGTGGGATTCCGGTTGGATTTCTCAGGCAGTGGTGCTGGTCTCCCTGCAGCAGTTTTCTTCCCCACATCAGACCCTGGGGACCGGCTGCAACAGTGCAGCACCACTCTGCAGTCCCTGCTCGGTACCACATCAGCTACACAATTCAAAATGTTTCAAAGTTTCAGGTTAATTTGGATGTACAGTACAACTCACATATAATGGATTCAGGTGGACCAGCGAATTTTGTCTGTTATAATCGAAATCCATTATATGTATAAAATGGACAAAATCTGTTATACGCCTGGAACCGATTAGTTAGAGTCAGGAGGCGCCGAACAATCTACAGGGAATCCTGAATCTGACCTGTCTCATTTAATGACCGGGTCAAAACTTCACCTGAAAAAAATCAACGCCGGACTTAAATAAGCACCAGACATTATGTGCATTAAAAAGATTACATTTGGTCAAGTCTCTTTTTTCTAAGTCCGTTGCAGATTTTGTACCTTAAAATCCTAAAGCCTGATTAATGCTTCTACAACTCTGTAACTCTGTGGCCAAGCAATGATGTTGAAGTGTGCGTTAATCTGTATTACACAGTGTTGTATGCATGTTGTTGCAGGCAGAGAGGCGTGCACAAGCATGTGCACATTGCACTTTATACGTATGTAAATACAAACACCATCACCATATACCACAGTACTAATTCCATAACAAATTAGTGTGTGGTAGAGACGGATGATTCTGTTTTAGAAACTATGAACGACAGCAGCTGCAAGAAAGAAAAAAGAAAAAATTGTGCGACTCTGAAGGACTCAACTTCCGAACAACCACAGTGGCTGTAGAGAGCAAAACTATTTTTCTGTGCTCAGTAAGTGTCTTTCTGTGTTTGCTATTATCCACGTGAACCAAAGAATAATGTCTCTCACTCAGGTTGTTAATTTTTTTTTTACCTCACTTGAGCACAGAATGCACAGAGCAGACGTACACATAATGTGCACACAGACTAACACCTGCAGGTCCATTCAGGTCTGGGAGCATGCACTGGTGCCACACGTTACTGCATCCATCACGCTGCAGAACCACCTTTGGTCCTGGACGGTAACTACCCAGAGAGACAACCTGGGCCATCTTTCATACGTGTACGCTGGGCTGGGCAAGTGAACATCAGCTCTGTCATCTCAGAATTTAGAAGTGGAAAGTTACATGACATCCAGTTTTCAGTGTGTTCAGCCTCCATGCCTGCTGGTCATATTGAGAAAATAACCACCTGTTAAGTCCCACTCACGCCTAACTGCCTAACTGTGAATTATAGATTCTCACACAAAATGGGGAGGTGATGGTCTAGTGGTTGGGCTTGAGATCCTCGGTTCAAATCCCAGCCTGACCGGAAAATCAATAAAGGCCCTTGGGCAAGGTCCTTAATCCCGTAGTGTCTCCCAGTGTGTAGTGAGCGCCTTGTATGACAGCACCCTGACATCGAGGTGAATGTGAGACATTATTGTAAAGCACTTTGAGTGTCTGATGCAGATGGAAAAGCATTTTGTAAATGCAGTCCATTTAAAAGCGAATATATTAATTTATATTAATTAATAATTTGTAAACAGTTACAGTGATATAATTTCCATAACATTTAGTAATAATAAGTTAAATTATACTGCACGTCAAGTGCATTTTTTTGTGCATTGGATTATTTATATATTTGTTTATTGTACTTTTCTCTATTATTTAACTTCTTGGGAAGTCTTGTCATGTCTTTAAAATTATTCACATTAACAAACTTTTTCTTGTTTGTTGTTTGTTTGTTTAGTGAAAAACTGAAATCAAACTGTTCAATGAGAAACCAGTGACTAAGAGTGAGCGAAGATAAAATAAATAAAAATGATAAATGACTCAGACAATTACAATGCTGTGCCTTATATGTACGACACCATTAATTCTTTGTGATTCAGTGACTCCTTAATATATAGTTCTGAGTGACATTTACATTTGATCACTTCTGTCCAAAACTGAACCAGTTTGCCCTCAACTAAAACGCAACCTTTTACCCATAATTATTTCTGACTGACTCCAAGGTGGCGTGGCCACGACAATCATTATATACATGACTTAAGTTGCAATAATAATCACAATAACTGAATAAACATCAAATGAACACTTAGAATAACGGAACAGATCTGATTACCTCCTTTTGTGTTCCTAGGCCTTAGTCCCCCGGCCCTGCAGGCTCTGTGTAAACTGGTGACAGCGTCTGAGGCTGGAGAACAACTCATTCATAAGGTACCTCCTCCACCTCGTACCGCTGTCACACATCGGCCACCGCACACATCATCATCATCATCACAGCGCACATCATCATCATCACAGCGCACATCATCATCATCACAGCGCACATCATCATCATCATCACCGCACTCATCATCATCATCACCTCACTCATCATCAACATCATCATCATCATCACCGCACTCATCATCATCCTCATCATCATCATCATCACCGCACTCATCATCAACATCATCATCATCATCACCGCACTCAATCATCATCATCATCACAGCGCACATCATCATCATCATCATTATCACCGCAGTCATCATCAACATCATCATCATCATCATCACCACACTCATCATCATCATCATCATCATTATCATCACCGCACTCATCATCATCATTATCATCATTATCATCACCGCACTCATCATCATCATCATCATCATTATCATCACCACACTCATCATCATCATCATCATCATTATCATCACCGCACTCATCATCATCATCATCATCACCACACTCATCATCATCATCATTATCATCACCGCACTCATCATCATCATCATCATCACCACACTCATCATCATCATCATTATCATCACCGCACTCATCATCATCATTATCATCACCGCACACATCATCATCAGCATCACCACACACACATCATCATCATCATCATCACCACACACATCATTATCATCATCACTGTACATATCATCATCAACAATGTCGGACTCTGTAGTTTTCTCTGGGCCCCTCCCCAATCGGACCGGGAGTGACATGTTTAGCCGCATGTTCTCCTTGAATTGCTGGCTGTCTGAGTGGTGTCCAAAAAATGAGGTGGGCTTCATAGATAATTGGCAAAGCTTCTGGGGAAAACCTGGTCTTGTTAGGAGAGACGGCATCCATCCCACTTTGGATTGAGCGGCTCTCATTTCTAGAAATCTGGCCAATTTTCTTAAATCCTCCAAACCGTGACTATCCAGGGTTGGGACCAGGAAGCAGAGTTGTAGTCTTACACACCTCTCTGCAGCTTCTCTCCCCCTGCCATCCCCTCATTACCCCATCCCCGTAGAGACGGTGCCTGCTCCCAGACTATCAATAACCAGCAAAAATCTATTTAAGCATAAAAATTCAAAAAGAAAAAATAATATAGCACCTTCAACTGCACCACAGACTAAAACAGTTAAATGTGGTCTATTAAACATTAGGTCTCTCTCTTCTAAGTCCCTGTTGGTAAATGATATAATAATTGATCAACATATTGATTTATTCTGCCTAACAGAAACCTGGTTACAGCAGGATGAATTTGTTAGTTTAAATGAGTCAACACCCCCGAGTCACACTAACTGTCAGAATGCTCGTAGCACGGGCCGGGGCGGAGGATTAGCAGCAATCTTCCATTCCAGCTTATTAATTAATCAAAAACCCAGACAGAGCTTTAATTCATTTGAAAGCTTGTCTCTTAGTCTTGTCCATCCAAATTGGAAGTCCCAAAAAACAGTTTTATTTGTTATTATCTATCGTCCACCTGGTCGTTACTGTGAGTTTCTCTGTGAATTTTCAGACCTTTTGTCTGACTTAGTGCTTAGCTCAGATAAGATAATTATAGTGGGCGATTTTAACATCCACACAGATGCTGAGAATGACAGCCTCAACACTGCATTTAATCTATTATTAGACTCTATTGGCTTTGCTCAAAAAGTAAATGAGTCCACCCACCACTTTAATCATATCTTAGATCTTGTTCTGACTTATGGTATGGAAATAGAAGACTTAACAGTATTCCCTGAAAACTCCCTTCTGTCTGATCATTTCTTAATAACATTTACATTTACTCTGATGGACTACCCAGCAGTAGGGAATAAGTTTCATTACACTAGAAGTCTTTCAGAAAGCGCTGTAACTAGGTTTAAGGATATGATTCCTTCTTTATGTTCTCTAATGCCATATAACAACACAGTGCAGAGTAGCTACCTAAACTCTGTAAGGGAGATAGAGTATCTCGTCAATAGTTTTACATCCTCATTGAAGACAACTTTGGATGCTGTAGCTCCTCTGAAAAAGAGAGCTTTAAATCAGAAGTGTCTGACTCCGTGGTATAACTCACAAACTCGTAGCTTAAAGCAGATAACCCGTAAGTTGGAGAGGAAATGGCGTCTCACTAATTTAGAAGATCTTCACTTAGCCTGGAAAAAGAGTCTGTTGCTCTATAAAAAAGCCCTCCGTAAAGCTAGGACATCTTTCTACTCATCACTAATTGAAGAAAATAAGAACAACCCCAGGTTTCTTTTCAGCACTGTAGCCAGGCTGACAAAGAGTCAGAGCTCTATTGAGCTGAGTATTCCATTAACTTTAGCTAGTAATGACTTCATGACTTTCTTTGCTAACAAAATTTTAACTATTAGAGAAAAAATTACTCATAACCATCCCAAAGACGTATCGTTATCTTTGGCTGCTTTCAGTGATGCCGGTATGTGGTTAGACTCTTTCTCTCCGATTGTTCTGTCTGAGTTATTTTCATTAGTTACTTCATCCAAACCATCAACATGTTTATTAGACCCCATTCCTACCAGGCTGCTCAAGGAAGCCCTACCATTATTTAATGCTTCGATCTTAAATATGATCAATCTATCTTTGTTAGTTGGCTATGTACCACAGGCTTTTAAGGTGGCAGTAATTAAACCATTACTTAAAAAGCCATCACTTGACCCAGCTATCTTAGCTAATTATAGGCCAATCTCCAACCTTCCTTTTCTCTCAAAAATTCTTGAAAGGGTAGTTGTAAAACAGCTAACTGATCATCTGCAGAGGAATGGTCTATTTGAAGAGTTTCAGTCAGGTTTTAGAATTCATCATAGTACAGAAACAGCATTAGTGAAGGTTACAAATGATCTTCTTATGGCCTCGGACAGTGGACTCATCTCTGTGCTTGTTCTGTTAGACCTCAGTGCTGCTTTTGATACTGTTGACCATAAAATTTTATTACAGAGATTAGAGCATGCCATAGGTATTAAAGGCACTGCGCTGCGGTGGTTTGAATCATATTTGTCTAATAGATTACAATTTGTTCATGTAAATGGGGAATCTTCTTCACAGACTAAAGTTAATTATGGAGTTCCACAAGGTTCTGTGCTAGGACCAATTTTATTCACTTTATATATGCTTCCCTTAGGCAGTATTATTAGACGGTATTGCTTAAATTTTCATTGTTACGCAGATGATACCCAGCTTTATCTATCCATGAAGCCAGAGGACACACACCAATTAGCTAAACTGCAGGATTGTCTTACAGACATAAAGACATGGATGACCTCTAATTTCCTGCTTTTAAACTCAGATAAAACTGAAGTTATTGTACTTGGCCCCACAAATCTTAGAAACATGGTGTCTAACCAGATCCTTACTCTGGATGGCATTACCCTGACCTCTAGTAATACTGTGAGAAATCTTGGAGTCATTTTTGATCAGGATATGTCATTCAATGCGCATATTAAACAAATATGTAGGACTGCTTTTTTGCATTTACGCAATATCTCTAAAATTAGAAAGGTCTTGTCTCAGAGTGATGCTGAAAAACTAATTCATGCATTTATTTCCTCTAGGCTGGACTATTGTAATTCATTATTATCAGGTTGTCCTAAAAGTTCCCTAAAAAGCCTTCAGTTAATTCAAAATGCTGCAGCTAGAGTACTGACGGGGACTGGAAGGAGAGAGCATATCTCACCCATATTGGCCTCTCTTCATTGGCTTCCTGTTAATTCTAGAATAGAATTTAAAATTCTTCTTCTTACTTATAAGGTTTTGAATAATCAGGTCCCATCTTATCTTAGGGACCTCGTAGTACCATATCACCCCAATAGAGCGCTTCGCTCTCAGACTGCAGGCTTACTTGTAGTTCCTAGGGTTTGTAAGAGTAGAATGGGAGGCAGAGCCTTCAGCTTTCAGGCTCCTCTCCTGTGGAACCAGCTCCCAATTCAGATCAGGGAGACAGACACCCTCTCTACTTTTAAGATTAGGCTTAAAACTTTCCTTTTTGCTAAAGCTTATAGTTAGGGCTGGATCAGGTGACCCTGAACCATCCCTTAGTTATGCTGCTATAGACGTAGACTGCTGGGGGGTTCCCATGATGCACTGTTTCTTTCTCTTTTTGCTCTGTATGCACCACTCTGCATTTAATCATTAGTGATCGATCTCTGCTCCCCTCCACAGCATGTCTTTTTCCTGGTTCTCTCCCTCAGCCCCAAGCAGTCCCAGCAGAAGACTGCCCCTCCCTGAGCCTGGTTCTGCTGGAGGTTTCTTCCTGTTAAAAGGGAGTTTTTCCTTCCCACTGTAGCCAAGTGCTTGCTCACAGGGGGTCATTTTGACCGTTGGGGTTTTACATAATTATTGTATGGCCTTGCCTTACAATATAAAGCGCCTTGGGGCAACTGTTTGTTGTGATTTGGCGCTATATAAAAAAAAATTGATTGATTGATCACCGTGCACATCATAATCATCACCGTACATATCATCATCACCACACACATCATAATCATCATCACTGTACACATCATCATCATCACCGTGCACATCCTAATCATCACTGTACATATCATCATCACCACACACATCATAATCATCATCACTGTACATATCATCATCATCACCGCGCACATCATAATCATCACTGTACATATCATCATCATCACCGTGCACATCATAATCATCACTGTACAAATCATCACCACACACATCATTATCATCATCACTGTACATATCATCATCATCACTGTACATATCATCATCACCGTGCACATCATAATCATCACTGTACATATCATCACCACACACATCATAATCATCATCACTGTACATATCATCATCATCACCGCGCACATCATAATCATCACTGTACATATCATCATCATCACCGTGCACATCATAATCATCACTGTACATATCCTCATCACCACACACATCATAATCATCATCACTGTACACATCATCATCATCACCGTGCACATCATAATCATCACTGTACATATCATCATCACCACACACATCATAATCATCATCACTGTACACATCAATCAATCAATCAATTTTTTTATATAGCGCCAAATCACAACAAACAGTTGCCCCAAGGCGCTTTATATTGTAAGGCAAGGCCATACAATAATTATGTAAAACCCCAACGGTCAAAACGACCCCCTGTGAGCAAGCACTTGGCTACAGTGGGAAGGAAAAACTCCCTTTTAACAGGAAGAAACCTCCAGCAGAACCAGGCTCAGGGAGGGGCAGTCTTCTGCTGGGACTGGTTGGGGCTGAGGGAGAGAACCAGGAAAAAGACATGCTGTGGAGGGGAGCAGAGATCGATCACTAATGATTAAATGCAGAGTGGTGCATACAGAGCAAAAAGAGAAAGAAACAGTGCATCATGGGAACCCCCCAGCAGTCTACGTCTATAGCAGCATAACTAAGGGATGGTTCAGGGTCACCCGATCCAGCCCTAACTATAAGTTTTAGCAAAAAGGAAAGTTTTAAGCCTAATCTTAAAAGTAGAGAGGGTGTCTGTCTCCCTGATCTGAATTGGGAGCTGGTTCCACAGGAGAGGAGCCTGAAAGCTGAAGGCTCTGCCTCCCATTCTACTCTTACAAACCCTAGGAACTACAAGTAAGCCTGCAGTCTGAGAGCGAAGCGCTCTATTGGGGTGATATGGTACTACGAGGTCCCTAAGATAAGATGGGACCTGATTATTCAAAACCTTATAAGTAAGAAGAAGAATTTTAAATTCTATTCTAGAATTAACAGGAAGCCAATGAAGAGAGGCCAATATGGGTGAGATATGCTCTCTCCTTCTAGTCCCCATTAGTACTCTAGCTGCAGCATTTTGAATTAACTGAAGGCTTTTTAGGGAACTTTTAGGACAACCTGATAATAATGAATTACAATAGTCCAGCCTAGAGGAAATAAATGCATGAATTAGTTTTTCAGCATCACTCTGAGACAAGACCTTTCTAATTTAGAGATATTGCGTAAATGCAAAAAAGCAGTCCTACATATTTGTTTAATATGCGCTTTGAATGACATATCCTGATCAAAAATGACTCCAAGATTTCTCACAGTATTACTAGAGGTCAGGGTAATGCCATCCAGAGTAAGGATCTGGTTAGACACCATGTTTCTAAGATTTGTGGGGCCAAGTACAATAACTTCAGTTTTATCTGAGTTTAAAAGCAGGAAATTAGAGGTCATCCATTAGATTGTCTGTAAGACAATCCTGCAGTTTAGCTAATTGGTGTGTGTCCTCTGGCTTCATGGATAGATAAAGCTGGGTATCATCTGCGTAACAATGAAAATTTAAGCAATACCGTCTAATAATACTGCCTAAGGGAAGCATGTATAAAGTGAATAAAATTGGTCCTAGCACAGAACCTTGTGGAACTCCATAATTAACTTTAGTCTGTGAAGAAGATTCCCCATTTACATGAACAAATTGTAATCTATTAGACAAATATGATTCAAACCACCGCAGCGCAGTGCCTTTAATACCTATGGCATGCTCTAATCTCTGTAATAAAATTTGTGGTCAACAGTATCAAAAGCAGCACTGAGGTCTAACAGAACAAGCACAGAGATGAGTCCACTGTCCGAGGCCATAAGAAGATCATTTGTAACCTTCACTAATGCTGTTTCTGTACTATGATGAATTCTAAAACCTGACTGAAACTCTTCAAATAGACCATTCCTCTGCAGATGATCAGTTAGCTGTTTTACAACTACCCTTTCAAGAATTTTTGAGAGAAAAGGAAGGTTGGAGATTGGCCTATAATTAGCTAAGATAGCTGGGTCAAGTGATGGCTTTTTAAGTAATGGTTTAATTACTGCCACCTTAAAAGCCTGTGGTACATAGCCAACTAACAAAGATAGATTGATCATATTTAAGATCGAAGCATTAAATAATGGTAGGGCTTCCTTGAGCAGCCTGGTAGGAATGGGGTCTAATAAACATGTTGATGGTTTGGATGAAGTAACTAATGAAAATAACTCAGACAGAACAATCGGAGAGAAAGATTCTAACCAAATACCGGCATCACTGAAAGCAGCCAAAGATAACGATACGTCTTTGGGATGGTTATGAGTAATTTTTTCTCTAATAGTTAAAATTTTGTTAGCAAAGAAAGTCATGAAGTCATTACTAGTTAAAGTTAATGGAATACTCAGCTCAATAGAGCTCTGACTCTTTGTCAGCCTGGCTACAGTGCTGAAAAGAAACCTGGGGTTGTTCTTATTTTCTTCAATTAGTGATGAGTAGAAAGATGTCCTAGCTTTACAGAGGGCTTTTTTATAGAGCAACAGACTCTTTTTCCAGGCTAAGTGAAGATCTTCTAAATTAGTGAGACGCCATTTCCTCTCCAACTTACGGGTTATCTGCTTTAAGCTACGAGTTTGTGAGTTATACCACGGAGTCAGACACTTCTGATTTAAAGCTCTCTTTTTCAGAGGAGCTACAGCATCCAAAGTTGTCTTCAATGAGGATGTAAAACTATTGACAAGATACTCTAACTCCCTTACAGAGTTTAGGTAGCTACTCTGCACTGTGTTGGTATATGGCATTAGAGAACATAAAGAAGGAATCATATCCTTAAACCTAGTTACAGCGCTTTCTGAAAGACTTCTAGTGTAATGAAACTTATTCCCCACTGCTGGGTAGTCCATCAGAGTAAATGTAAATGTTATTAAGAAATGATCAGACAGAAGGGAGTTTTCAGGGAATACTGTTAAGTCTTCAATTTCCATACCATAAGTCAGAACAAGATCTAAGATATGATTAAAGTGGTGGGTGGACTCATTTACTTTTTGAGCAAAGCCAATAGAGTCTAATAATAGATTAAATGCAGTGTTGAGGCTGTCATTCTCAGCATCTGTGTGGATGTTAAAATCGCCCACTATAATTATCTTATCTGAGCTAAGCACTAAGTCAGACAAAAGGTCTGAAAATTCACAGAGAAACTCACAGTAACGACCAGGTGGACGATAGATAATAACAAATAAAACTGGTTTTTGGGACTTCCAATTTGGATGGACAAGACTAAGAGTCAAGCTTTCAAATGAATTAAAGCTCTGTCTGGGTTTTTGATTAATTAATAAGCTGGAATGGAAGATTGCTGCTAATCCTCCGCCTCGGCCCGTGCTACGAGCATTCTGACAGTTAGTGTGACTCGGGGGTGTTGACTCATTTAAACTAACATATTCATCCTGCTGTAACCAGGTTTCTGTAAGGCAGAATAAATCAATATGTTGATCAATTATTATATCATTTACCAACAGGGACTTAGAAGAGAGAGACCTAATGTTTAATAGACCACATTTAACTGTTTTAGTCTGTGGTGCAGTTGAAGGTGCTATATTATTTTTTCTTTTTGAATTTTTATGCTTAAATAGATTTTTGCTGGTTATTGGTAGTCTGGGAGCAGGCACCGTCTCTACGGGGATGGGGTAATGAGGGGATGGCAGGGGGAGAGAAGCTGCAGAGAGGTGTGTAAGACTACAACTCTGCTTCCTGGTCCCAACCCTGGATAGTCACGGTTTGGGACCATCATCATCATCACCGTGCACATCATAATCATCACTGTACATATCATCATCACCACACACATCATAATCATCATCACTGTACATATCATCATCATGACCACGCATATCATCATCATCATCACTGTACATATCATCATCATCGCCGCGCACATCATCATCATCACTGTACATATCATCATCATCACCGCGCACATCGTAATCATCATCACTGTACATATCATCATCATCGCCGCGCACATCATCATCATCACCGTGCACATCATCCTCATCATCACTGTGCACATCATCATCATCATCACTGTACATATCATCATCGCCGCGCACATCATCATCATCACTGTACATATCATCATCATCCCGCGCACATCATAATCATCATCACTGTACATATCATCATCATCGCCGCGCACATCATCATCATCACTGTACATATCATCATCATCACCGCGCACATCGTAATCATCATCACTGTACATATCATCATCATCGCCGCGCACATCATCATCATCACCGTGCACATCATCCTCATCATCACCGTGCACATCATCCTCATCATCACTGTGCACATCATCATCATCATCACTGTACATATCATCATCATCACCGCGCACATATCATCATCATCACTGTACATATCATCATCATCACCACGCACATCATCATCACCGTGCACATCATAATCATCATCACTGTGCACATCATCATCATCACCGTGCACATCATAATCATCATCACTGTACATCATCATCATCATCACTGTGCACATCATCATCATCATCACCGCACCCATCATCATCATCACTACGCATATCATCATCATCACCGCGCACATCACCATCACCGCGCACATCATAATCATCATCATCATCATCACTGTGCACATCATCATCACAGCACACATCATAATCATCATCACCGCACACATCATCATCATCACCGTGCACATCATCATCATCCCCGTGCACATCATAATTATCATCACCGCTCACATCATCATCATCACCGCACACATCATAATCATCATCACTGTGCACATCATAATCATCATCACTGTGCACATCATCATCATCACCGTGCACATCATCATCATCACCATGCACATCATCATCATCATCACCGTGCACATCATAATCATCATCACCGTGCACATCATCATCATCATCACCACCGTGCACATCATAATCATCATCACCGTGCACATCATCATAATCATCATCACTGTGCACATCATCATAATCATCATCACCGTGCACATCATCATAATCATCATCACTGTGCACATCATAATCATCATCACCGTGCACATCATAATCATCATCACCGTGCACATCATCATCATCACCTTGCCCATCACCTCAGGGCCCTAATTTAATGGCACAAGTGTTCAGTCAGTGCCGAGTGTGGGATCGCTGAAGGTTCAGCAGTGCAACAGCATGATGTTGAGATGAAATATCAGTTTGAAAGTGGTGAATAATCACCTTTTGAGGCAGCCACAATGATTTTCTCAAACCTGTCTGGTCGAGCCAGACCCTCTAAGGACCGCCCACTTCACTGAGCACAACAAAATGTATTAGATTTTCATCAAATTTGGTGTGGACATCCAAAATGAATATATCTCAGACGAGTTTGACTTTGAGCATGATCAGGTTTCACCAACATCATCTAAATGAAATATTAAGAGAGAAAAGGCAAGATTAAGGAATTACTTGTACGGGGATCTTCAGCCCGTAAGCATGCGATCCTGTTTTTACTTGCATTACCCAAATGTGGAGCAGGTTTAGGAACTGCTTGTCTGTTTGCCTGTCTATGTGTCCATGTGTCCATATGACCAATGTGTTCATGATCTCTTAACAAAGACATTTTGTGTCATGGAGAAATAGTAGGCAAGGTCAACTCAGTAAGTTCTTGTACAAGTTTGGCATACAGCATGTTTCAGTTCTAATTGTGGCCACCAGAGGGCAGAGTATCTGAAAACTTTGTGTACTCGATCATTTTGCCGATCTGCTGCACGAGATGTTTTGAATTTAATTGTGACCACTGGAATTTTCAGAGTCTCTGAAAATTGTGTACACAATATCTTGAGAGAGAATTTTCATTTCAAGGTGAAACTTGACACACATGGTCACCTCACTAAGATCTTGTACAAGTCTGGTGTGGGGTGTGTTTCAAGTCTAATTGTGGCCACCAGGGCATAGCCCTTTGTAGTATCATGTATGTGATATCTTGACAAAGACATCACAAGGTCACCTCAGTAAGGCCTCTGACCAGTTCAACACTGGGCTCATTTCAGTTATAACTGTGGCCTACGTGTGTGTATGGCACCTAATATCTTGATAAACACTTTGTGTGTTAAGGTCAAACTTGATCCACGAGGTCACTGTTGTGAAAGTGTAGTGACACGGACCCACAACAGGGGGCGCAAATGAACGGACAATAGAAGGACTCAAATTTGAACACTTTACTGTTGTGAATGACACAACCATACACAGCAGATTATAGAATGATACAAAGTCAATGGATAAAGGTGTCGTGTGGGCAGGCTCGATGATAGGAGACGTCCGTCTAAAGAAGAACCGGAACCACACGATTTCCTCCGCCACCGAACCCGAAGGATACTGGAGCCGCCAGGTCCCGAATCCCCCAGGTGGCCACCATCTCCGCGTGTCGGATCTGGTACCGCTGGCGAAGAGCAAAGACAGTCAAGTGTGGGTGTGTGTACACCCAGTAACAACAACGGTGGGAATTCCACCTCAAATCACACACTCGTGCAGCTCCTGTTTCAGCACTTATCTGGAAAGAGTGAGAGGCGAAGACGTCGGCACTCTCACAAACCACCAATCAGCGGACAAGGCTCCACAGGAAAGCGGCTGCAAAAAGAGGTCAGACTAAGATACAGTTTAGTTTATGGCTGAGAATATTACCTCCTTAGAAGAACGATATCTCGGCGACATGGTGGAGGTGTCATCCTGCTTTTATCTGGGGTGAAGTGCAGATGATCGGTGACAGCTGTCATAGTTGATGAGTGACAGCTGTCACCTCAGCTGTTCCTGTGAGGCGGCAGCGCCCTCTCGTGCCTGAAGCCCGCACTTCAGGCAGGGCGCCCTCTGGTGGTGGGCCAGCAGTACCTCCTCTTCTGGCGGCCCACACAACAGTCACCTCAATAAGACCTCAGACAGGTTTAACAATGGGCTCAGTGAAGCAGGTTAGAATAAGAATGGACCTTCGTAATTTCTATACAAGTGCCTCTACTGATCAGAGTTGTTCAAATTGTTCATGTTTTATCAACGTTCAGTAAATGCTACAGATTTCCAGTATGTTTTTATTTTTCAACTTGCAAATTCATCAGGAATGTGACTTTTTAGCGGAGTAACCATGATCCTGATGCCTGATTTCCACCTAAAATATTGTAATCTAATTTTGTGCTGCTTTACATAAGAGAAACCTTCATGGTCGCTCTTCTCTTTCCACCTTTTTACAGCGTTTAGCACCAGCACGAAAATACCCAATAGATATGCAAAGTGAATTTCAGGGTCAGGAAAATGCACTTGGCATTGTGACGAAGCCAAAATAGGGCCCTTTGAGTACATTGGATTTGAACACTTGATGTTCTGTAATGCTGCCTCCTGCTGTCTTGTACCTGATGGTCTGAGACATGACATCATTATTTTTCATATCCCCTGAGTCACTGTTGCAAACCTCTCAGCATTACAAAGCCCACATTGCATGACTGAGTGTGCCGTGATACAAACCCAAAATTTCTGCAAACAAACTGCTAAAACGATCTGTTTCCTCTTCTCTTGTACCCACCTCACAAAGGCAGTTGAAAGCATGGTGGTGATGGTAAGTGTTTCATGGTGACATTGCTAGATGGAGGTAAAGGAAAGCATGTCAGGAGTTTTTGATTGATTATATCAATGTCTTATTCACCAGCTTGATGGACGCACCAACACACCATATGAACAGAAAAACTCAGAAAATCCAACAACAATATCGAAGAAAATTCAGAGATCAGATTGGGACTCAGTATCTGCAGATACTCAATATTAAATAACTCTGATCAGGATTGGGGATTACAAAAACACTGATTGGTACATCTTTTTGAAAACAAAGAACACATTTGTTTCACAATCTGGCAGCACAGTGGATTAGTGGTTAGCACTGGTGCCTCACAGCAAGAAAGTTGTTGGATCGCTTCCCGCCCTCTCTGTGTGGAGTTTGCATGTTCTCCCCGTGTGTGTGTGGGTTTCCTCCGGGCTCCTCCCACAATCAAAACATGCATATTTATGAACGTGTATGAATGAGGTGGTGGTCGTAGGGGCAGAGTCGCAGCCAGGTTTCTGCCAGTCTGGCCCGGGGCAGCCGTGGCTACACTAGTAGCTCACCACCACCACCACCACCACGATGTGTGAATGTGTGAGTGAATGAATAATAATGCAACGTGTAAGTGCTTTGGATATCTGGGTAACAATAAGGCACTCTGTAAATCTAAGTCATTATTATTATTATAATCTATTAACTCACATAAATCAGAAACTACACTCATTCTCCGAAAGAGCCTTAATGTTAAAACATGATATAAATGATAGTAAAACAAAATAAGAATTTATTTCCAGTTCAAATCACATTATCGCCCCTTTTTGCCTCCTGTGGAACAGAACATATATGAAAAAAGCAAGAGTTTGGTTGATGACTTTTATTTTGGGTTTTCTAAAAACAACATGATAAAAATTACACATACAGAGTAAAAATAAACACCAAGCTCACCTCATATTTGGCTGAATATTGTTATTAGCTGAAAGTAACTATGTACTTTTGTGTATTGTAGCTGTGTATGATGGTCTCTCGCTCTCCTTTTCCCTCCAGTCATTAATGCTTCTGTCGTCTTCGTAGCTTCACCAGGTGCTGGTGCAGCTACAGTCAGGTGACAAAGAGCAAGACTTCTCATTGGCTCCTATTCAAGTGTCGATAAGCGTGCAGCTCTGGAGGCTTCCGGGTTGCCACGAGTTTCTGGCATCGCTTGGTGAGTCGTCATCGGACTGCATCACATTTGACGTTGGAACAGAACCGACTGCCACACAGCCCTGACTGGATTCAGGCAGTCATGAATGTCAAAGTCACAGTGCGCCTGTAAGCGTCTAAGGCGCGGTGTGGTGGGATGTGTTAAATTCTCTGGTTCTGTGTCAGGGTTCGATCTATGTGAAGTGGGTCAGGAGGAGGTGGTGCTGAAGACCGGAAAGCAGGCCAGCAGGCGAACTATGCATTTTGCCCTTCAAGCTCTTCTAGCACTCTTTGGTGAGTGTTTGATGCCAAAACTAAATCCAGTCTCTGACATTTGAGATTGTTAATTAATTCCTTCTCTTCTTTTTAGACTCAACAGAGCTCCCCAAGCGGCTGAGCATGGACAGTTCCTCCTCCTTGGAGTCGCTGTCGTCCTCTCAGTCAGCCTCCCAGCCACACTCCTTAACCCTTTCCTTTGGTTGTTACCCAACCCAGCCCTCCTGCTTGCCTCCAGTTTCTTCCAACAACCTCTCCTGCGATGCCATCTCCGTGTACAGCCTCAGTTCCCTCGCCTCTTCCCTCAGTTTTCTGTCCCGTCCGGAGCCTGCAGGAAGTGATGTCATCAGCCAGCGTTCGTATCAGCAGGACCTAGAGAAGTCTGCGGGCCTCTTCATCTCACACCACCATTCAGACAGCCTGTCAGCCTGCCAGCTGGGTAATCATGGAGCAGGATTATCTGGACAAGGGGAAGAAGAGGAGTATCAAGGGTTTTCTATCATAAGCAGTGAGCCATTAGGACGACTGGGGCGAGAATGCGACACTCTGCCATTACCTGCGGGACACAGACATGGCAGAGGAGGTGTTGGGAGAGGAGCTGCTGGGAGTCATGGATATCCCATTACAATTTCCACCAAGGGAAGTGTCAGCACGCCAACATCACCAGTTAAAGCGCCACCACTGCCTCTAACTGTTCCAACGAGCTCAAACCAAGACATGTAAGTTGAGTTCTGTTTCTTAATGCAGGATTACTGAATGAATGAAAGGCTATCAGAGGAGTGGTGCACACCCTGTGCACTCAACACACCACAATATAAATATGCATATGTCTGTGATGGTGTTGTAGACGGTGTATAACTTCATCACATGACTCCTGTGTAACTTTGTTAGGAAGTCATTCAGAACAGTCAGTTATAAATATTTTGCTGATCGGTTTTTGCTTTTGATCATCTATCTTGGCTTCTTGCTTGTTGAGATATACAAAAAGTGTGTTTGAACCATGTATTCCTTGACTTTGACCATTAACCAAAATACCTCAAAATATAATGTGAAACAGAAACTGGTGTAAACAACATTTCTTCGGTTATTTACTATGGTGACGTGTTGCACATGGCTGCTTCTGCACATTGTCTTTCCATGCTGGACAGTGTGCACACTCAAAAAAATAACTTGGTCAGTGAACATAATAAAATTATGGAAAGTATTTCTACCAAAGTAAAATGCGTTAACTTACCCAGAAACAATTTTGCAGAGTGACCTAAATGTCAGTTTGTTGGGTCAACATGATGAATTTGCATTGCTGTTACTTAGTTATCATAGTTCAGACCAACTAGGTTTATAAGTAAGTCCCTTCGGCTGCTCCTTTGTTTGCACTCGGGGTCACCACAGCAAATCCAAGGAGGACCTGCGCGTCTAATTGGCACAAGTTTTACGCCGACTGCCCTTTCTGACGCAGCTTCACATTACACAGAGAAATGGAGAAATGTGACAGGTTTTCAATTATCTTGTCCACCGACACACACACACACACACACACACACACACACACACACACACACACACACACACCAGTGAAAACAATAACCCTACCCGCCACTTCGCCAACATGCAGGGTGATTAGTCCTTTTTAAATTACGGAGGAACAAAAAAGATCTGTTGCCCTTTGGGGTTTATTATAAAGCTTCCTAACGTTCTTAATGCAGTCGGTTTCTTTCTTTTGCAGTTCGTCTTCTCAGAGGACGAGAAAAGGGAAGGTGAGCAGTTCTGACTCTGACCAGTCGAGTACTGAGACAGACAGCACAGTGAAGTCCCAGGAGAGGACAGGGCCTGCAATGCCACTCAATCCTCAGGAACTGGCGCAGAAGATCCTGGAGGAAACCCAGAGCCACATGGAAGCTGTGGAGAGTTTGCAAAAAGCAAGTGCCAGAGGGAAGTCACCACAAGGAGCTGAGGAGAGTGAAAAGACGCGTAGTGGAAAGCCTTCTCCCAAAACCCCTTTCACCCCGAGTCTAAGTCCTACTGGAGGAGCACAAGGGTTCCAGCCCTCTGAGACCAGTGCGTTCAGCAGACCCAGTAGCCGAGCGAGTCTGAAGGGTTGTTCCTCACCGCTCTCACGCCATCTCTCCACCTCTGTGTCAACACCTCCCCTAACTCCACCCAAGCCTCCATCCCGCTCTTCATCACTACAGAAACTCTCCCCTGGACAAACCACCCCAGTTCATTCTTCTCCCCGTCTTCCTGTAAAACAGCGGAGTTCCCTGACGTCCCCACATGTGCACACACAACCTCAGCTCAAACTCAAACACGCCGCGTCACCTTGTACCGTTCACGTCTTACCACCCTGCTCTTCCAGCGACCTCTCCACCTCCCCCACCCCTGTCATCCCCTCTCCTGCTGGCAGTGTTCCCTTTCCTGCCCATTCCTATTCTTCTGCCGGATCACTTTCAGCCTCACCAAGCCTCGCAAATACTCAAGAACCAGACCAATCAAAAGACGCTGCTCCACAGAATAAAGTCCAAACCATTCACAACTTAAAAACATTTTGGGCCCACAGACATGACGTGCCTGACCCTGGCAGTTTATTCCGAGGTGGGAATAAAAAAATGACTACAGTCCAGAAAGATGTTTTGGGGTTACTGAATCTATCACCGAGACATGACTCTATCAGCAAAAACACTGAGGGACTCAAGAACCAGAGCACTGGGGACAGACCCAATGGTCCCCAAACACCGGAGGCAAAAACACCTCCATTATCAAACCATCACGCAAACTCTAAAGCAGGTAGTCCCCCTATCAGGATCCCCTCTGCAAATGGCTACAGGTTTCTCTCCCCCGGACATTTTTTCCCGTCCTCTAAATGTTGAGGGTTTGGTTGTTTGAAGCAAGTGAACATGATTTTCTGAATGTGATGGCTGTGCCTTCTTCTGAGGAGAACTGGAAGGACTAAACATCAAGTGTCTGGCTTTAATTCTGTTTTGATGACAGACTGGAGAGCGCGTCTTTTAATGCCTCTGTCTACACTGAGAGGAAACGGACTGAAATACCTGCCACTGTTAAAACTCTACACACTCGCTGTATTTGTGTAAGTCAGTTACAGAAATAATTTGAAGTGAGAAGCTTAGATTTTAATGTTACAACATTTTATGTCAGGTCGCCCTAATCATCGGTAAGTTGGGTAATAATTATTGTCATTATCTGTGTTTATTATCATTTATTTGTAAACAGTCTTTTTTCCATTCATTTTTACACACTTTCTAAAAAGAGTTAAACCAACAAAGGCACATTGAAAATATTGTCAGGGTTTTTTTGGGGGGGGGGGGGAGGGGGGGGGTGGCCTTTTGTGATTGTCAGCATGGTGCCTCTGGATATTTGTTTTTTCAGTAACTTTGTACTGCACACTACTGCAGCGGTGCCATAGTCCTCAAAAACATCTCAGTGGTCAGTAAGTTGATGAATAAAAGTCCTTTTCTTGGCTTGCTTTGATTACTTTGACTAGTTTTGCAGTAAAAAGCTCTGCACAGATTCTTTAAGGATGTTTTGGGGAGGTCTGCTATTACCCATTTGTGATGCCCGACTGTCTATGTTTTTCTTGAAAACAGTCACACCCAGTCAAGGCCAAACATCAGGTGTAAGCGGTGGTAAAAGAAGCATTGTAGAACTTTGTGCAATCTGAAAATTTTTGATCACGTTAAAAAAAAAAGTGACGCCTGGATGCATCCTGAGTTGAAATAAGGAATAGTCGGATGTAATTTGTGCAGAGCAGGAGTGATATTTTACGATAGTAGCAGGTGGACATCCTGGCACAGTGTAGAGCTTCCTCCTGATTCTCCTCTACAACATGAAATCCATGAAATGCATGTTTCGCTCTTCAAGAGAAGACAGTATTCAGATGTAAACAGATGCAATTTAGCTATGGGAACGTGTGGGAATGCCCAGTTTTCACAATTTTAGAATTTAGATGCAAACAGAGCCAATCATCAGCAATGGGAGACCACCCTTAGAACAGACATCACAGTATGGAGGTTATGCATGTTTATCTCTGTCCAGGACTGTTGACCTGGTTTCAACAGTCAGTACTTTATGTACTCTTGCAAAGTTGAGACAAAGTCACTGTCCATTGTTGACTCTGCAAGACCCTAGAAGAAGTCATATATAGACCCCAAGGCCCATTGGTGCCCATGTTTATCTTCAGATACTGTAGCATTAAGCAGATGAGAGTCCATGAATTGCCCTGCATGGGACACCAGTACATCACAGGTCACTTCCCCATCCAAGGCCATTTTTCCATTTACAGCCTCATAGATGGGAAGCAAGCCAAGGACACAGACAGGTAGTGTGACCGGGAAACCCAGGTCTAAATGCTTGTATCCCAACTGCTATCCCACTGAGCTACCTACAGTTCATCCAGAAAGTATTCACAGCACTTCACTTTTTCCACATTTTGTTATGTTACAGCCTTATATCAAAATGGATGAAATTCTTTTAGTTCCTCAAAATTCTACACACAACACCCCATAATGACAATATGAAAAAGGTGTTTTTGAGACTTTTGCAAATGTATTAAAAAAAAAACAACTAAGAAATCACATGTACTTAAGTATTCAAGCCTTTGGGGAAGTGATGGTCTAGTGGTTAAGGTGTTGGGCTTGAGTTCAGAAGATCATGGGTTCAAATCCCCGTCTGACTGGATAATCACTAAGGGCCCTTGGGCAAGGCCTTTAATCCCCTATTGCTCCCGGTGTGTAGTGAGCGCCTTGTATGACAGCACCCTGACATCGGGGTGAATGTGAGGCATAATTGTAAAGCGCTTTGAGCGTCTGATGCAGATTGAAAAGTGCGATATAAATGCAGTCCAAATGCAGTCCATTTGCCATGAATCACAAAATTGAACTTGCATCCTGTTTCCACTGTTCATCCTTAAGATGTTTCTACAGCCTAATCTGAGCCCCATCCGACCTAATGGAGCTTGAGAGGTGCTGCTAAGAGGAATTGAGGTGGTAATTGCTGCCAAAGGCGCATCAACAAAATATTTTGCAAAGGCTGTGAATACTTGTGTACATGTGGTTTATTAGTTTTTTATTTTTAATAAATTTGCAAAAAATAAAGTAAAAAAAAAAAATCATGTCATTATGGGGTGTTATTCCATTTTGGAATAAGGCTGTAACATAACAAAACTGGAAAAAGTGAAGCGCAGTGAATACTTTTTGGATGCACTTGAAACTGAGCTCTGTGTCTTGCCTGATGGCAACATATCTCAAAATGTGATGGACAGATTTTGAAGAAATTTTGTGAAAATGAGTTAGTCACATATAAGTTAATTAAATTTTTTACAGTAATCCAAGTGTATTTCTTTATTATTCTTGGCTGATGATGTTGCAAGAGTCAGATAGAGAAGAAAAATCTGAATGCTGACCGCTATCCTCTGTCAGTTAGCCAAGACATGCACTGTCTGAGTGCCTTTCAAGCTAGGCCTTTAAGGGTCGCGTTTGTTTTTGTTGGTGTTTTTTTTTTTAGGCAGAAAAGTGCTAAGACAGCACCCAGAAACAC
The DNA here is from genome assembly GCF_902500255.1 of Thalassophryne amazonica. Taxonomy (NCBI): domain Eukaryota; kingdom Metazoa; phylum Chordata; class Actinopteri; order Batrachoidiformes; family Batrachoididae; genus Thalassophryne; species Thalassophryne amazonica. The sequence goes on from NC_047119.1 coordinate 2,531,253, forward strand.
AATGTCCCAGTAGCTTTCTTAATAAAGAACAATGTTCCTTGTGGGATTTGAGTCTATGACAACAACAAAAAGCTAGTATCTCACTGAGCCGCGACTGTTTGAGAGTGGCTGGAGAGACAAACTTGTGACAAAAAGTGTGAATTATCAACAATATTTCAATTGGAATCTCACCGAATTGGTACAAAAGACACGTTAGCGCATGTCACCCAAATGTAGGCTGAATGTTGCACGTAATGGTGGCAAAAATAGGGCCAAAAAGTGCAAGTAGTTTGCATACATCGCACATGAAAATTCAGTAAGGTATATATTCCAATTCTAAGGTGGAACTATGCCAGTATACAAAGGTATATCTAAATATCTAAAAAGGAAGAGTAAAATAGGAGAGTAGAAACGAGCAGAGTAGAGCCACTTAGGTGCCTGGTCTTGAGAACCAGCGATGGTTGTCAAGCACAGTTCACATGGCTGAAATGACATGATTACAAAGAAAGCGGTCAGGATGACTGTGGACTGCTTTTATGCTGTTATAATGTGAAAAGAGGTTGTGGAAATACCCCAGACTGCAGCCACAAGGCACAGGCTGTAAATAATAATAAAATAAATAATAATTTTTAAAAAACAGGAAGAAAAGTGTGGACAGCACACTCACCAACGTGCAGAATGTCCAAAAGCTGCGTATCGTCAATATTATTGTTCCCGCTGGATCCACTGCCCTCTCCTCCATGGAATGCCCAGTATATGATCCTCCACTTATACGATCCTCCGCTGACCAGGCTCTGTGATTCACTTGAAGGGCTCCTTGATATGATCACAGGCTCCGGGATCCTCTGGTAGCACTCCTCAGTGCACTGGAATGGCCATTTCCACTGTGGTCCTCCAAAAAAGAAAAAGAAAAACACAATAAATTCAGATCGTACACGCCCTTCACCGGTGAACTTGCTCTTCCCGACTGCTTCCAGAAGCACTGTTCCTCTCCAATCATTATAAAAGGAAAAGTGTGTCATCAAGCCCTCACAGGTTTTCTCACATGTTGTACACTTTTTGACTCACAGATATTACATCAAGAAGGATTCAAGACACCCACAAGGACTCTGTGACTATTTAGAGAAAAAAATTGTTGCTGCAAAATTTTTGCTTTGTTCAAAATTCAACCAACAAGACAGTGATGTGCTAAGACTCACATGAGGAGAATGCAAACCGCCCCGAAAGTTGCGCAGATGCTGTCCACAACCTGTCACGACCCAGTGAGATACAAGCCTAACCACTAGCTTGCAATGTACTGGAATACAAAGCACTCACCCTCAGCAGGAATTCATCATCTGTCCAGTTCCTTGTCTCTATTTTGAAAGAGTTTATGTGACAAATCAGATAACTGTAAACAGAATCAATGGAAGGTTTTGGTCTGTGAATGATTACCTGAAAAAGGCGCTGGAGTGATGTCACAGTCTCTTTTTCAACTAAGTGCTTGGAGTGGCTGTGCAAAAAAAGTAGAACTCTGGAAAAAAAAGACGCTGAGTACAGCAATTTTTCTGGAGGCAGCTGCATGAAGCTGCATACTCACCATTGTCATTTTCAGCCATTGGAAAAAGACACTGATGTCCAGCAAACAACAAAAATTAAACACCAACATGCAGTATATGACCACACTGATAAGATGAAAATGAAAAAGTTTATGACTAGTTCAAACATGAGATGATGTCAGTCCAATCCACTTGACAGAGAAACATCCAAACAAGAATGTAGAACACAAGCAGCAGAAGGATGGCTGAACATTGTAAGTGGGCCAGCAACCTCAGGATTGCACCAGGTGACCCGACTGTAACAAAAACATCCAGATGGTGGGGCAGAGACTTCAGGAGGGTGATCACATTGTAACAGAGACCCCAGGAGGACAGCTACAATGAGTCAGACACATTAGGGAGGCAAGTGTTTGGATGCAGTGGCTCAGAGACATTGCAGGGGTGGCTGGGTGGGTGGCCACAGTGAGACAGAGACATCAGGAGGTTGGCCGCACAGAGCTGAGACTTCATCTCGAATGTGGCCTGGAAGCTGCAGCTGCACCAAGACATCATCCACAGGGCAGGCTGGAAACTGTAGCAAGGCCAAGACATCATCTGGGGGCATTCCAGAGACTGTGGCAGCATCAAGATGAGGGTGGCATCAGAATGCAGTGGTGCTGAGAGGTTATCTGAAGGATGGACCAGAGTTTTCTATTAACACTCTCAAAGTGCACACTGCATCTGTAGTGTCCTTTCTCAATACAAAACCATATTTTTGCTTACAGATCTTCTCCTCTCTTGTCAGACTAGTTTCCACTATTTTTCCCATAACTTCTTGCTCTGATTAATATCACTTTGAGCAGATGAAATCAGTTAATCAGTGAAATCACCTGCTGGAGTCAGAGGCTGCACAGAAAACCTGCCCCCTCTTGGCCCTTTCTGGAACAAGCTGCCCACCCCCATTATAGATAGATAGATAGATAGATAGATAGATAGATAGATAGATAGATAGATAGATAGATAGATAGATAGATAGATAGATAGATAGATAGATAGATAGATAGATAGATAGATAGATAGATAGATAGATAGATAGATAGATAGATAGATAGATAGATAGATAGATAGATAGATAGATAGATAGATAGATAGATAGATAGATAGATTTGGTTTTATTGTCATTACAACAAGTGCAACTAAATTATCATCACACCCAATCACCTTAGACAAAAAATACAGCAATTAATCCACAATTATTACTAGTTGAACGTAATAATTTTAATTCACACATCAGAATTAAAACAATTAAACACATACATTTGATTGTTTATCTATGCTAAACTTTAAGACAGTCAGTCAGTTGAATTGAGGCAATGTGAGTGTGGGGGGGCTGCAAATGGAAAGCTGCAGCAGCAGAGCCGCGCTGCCTCCCGAAGGGGCAAAGGTGTGGCGGTGCAGAGGCCGGGGTAGTGGTGGTGGTGGGGGGGACAGAAACACAAAAGAGGAGGAAAGGAGAGAGGAGGAGATGTGACCGCCCTCGTCAGAGTCCCGAGCAGAAAAATATCATTAGCATATACCTACTTCTCCACTCCTCAGGCTTCATCTAACATTACATTTTATTAAACAGTCTGAGGAAAAACTCCACTGCCATCTCTCCTAAACATTCCCAAGCCTCCACTGGTGTGCCATTTTGACAAACTTCCTTCCGCTCTTCATTCACTTCCTGATTCACTCTCTCCACCTAATCCATTATCTCTCTCCACATTTTTTTCATTCATCAGCTCCTCAAAGTAACCACATAAAAAAAAAAAGAATCAGGAGGGTCAAGCCTGGATAGAATGTGTGGTACTGCACACTGTGGCATCACCACATGACAGAAACATACTGGGTTCTGAATGACTACCATGCAGGCAGACAACAAATCCATCCTCACCTCCTGAAATATCTGCCTGCTGCAGCCAAGAGAAATGTGGGCATCCCCTCAGCCTTCTCCAGCCACTGTGGTCCTCCAGACTGAGGCATAGAAATATGCGGCGTATTTCTATTTCTAAGCACGGTGACTTAGTGGTTAGCACTGTTCCCTCACAGCAAGAAGGTCATGGGTTTGATTCCCACCTGTGGCCTTTCTGTGTGGAGTTTGCATGTTCTCCCTGTGTCTGTGTGGGTTTCCTCCGGGTGCTCTGGTTTCCTCCCACATCCAAAGACACGCAGGTTAGATGGACTGGAAACGTTAAATTGTCCGTAGGTGTGAATGTGTTTGCTTGTCTGTATGTGGCCCTGTGACAGACTGGCGTCCTGTCCAGGGTGAACCCCACTTCACGCCCTTTGACTGCTGGGATAGACTCCCGTGACCCTTAATTGGAGTAAGTGGTTGAAGATGAGTGAGTGAGAGAAAATCTCAAACTGAAATACTCAGACTCCTCACTCAGGTTCTGAAGTGTTGCTGCTATCAAAGTAAGTCTTAATTATGCAAACATCACAGCACTGTCTGTGAAGTCAAGGTCAAGAAACATTACCTTGTCAACAAAGGTACCTAAGCTACAGATTTCCACACCCTTATTCAACCCCCAGTCCATAGTGCAGCAACACATCCCTGGTCAAAAGTCACTCAGATACCTCATATATCTGAAGACTTGTTTCCACACTCCATGGGAGTAATTCTGTTGCTGCCTTCCATTGGAGGGCAGCAACATATATGTTGATGTGGAAAACCATGTGGAGCCTCATCATGTCAAAGATGAAATCACAGGAGACCACCAGGGGACGTGTCTTTGGAGACTACCTTTGGGTTCAGTGCTGAGGGGTCGTCCGCCGCATGGCAACACTCGGGTCCAAGTCGGAGGCGGCTCATGTGGATGGGCATCTGGAACGTCCTTTCTCTTTGTTGTGGGTTTATTTACTGATTTTCAGGAAGATGGTGGACTCAGTCGCCCCCAGTAGATCTCCACCACCGACATCACACACAACAGACTGCTGACAAATATCTGCTGATTACAGCACAATTTTTGTGTGTTTTCTAATAAAGGTTTCAATTTTGTTTCATATAAACATTTTATGTTTCTGTCTTTATATCATTGATTGTTGTGTAAATATTTTTAACCGGTGGTGTAAGCACTTTGACATTTAGTTTTCCAAAAGTGCTGTACACATAAATTATTATTATTATTATTATTATTATTATTATTATTATTATTATTATTATTAATAATAATAATAATAATAAGAAGAAGAATGTGACCACCAGAGTGCGCTGCGGTCTTAACTTTTCGGTCGTTATGAATGAAACTGGAGGTCAGTGTTCAGATTTAGAAATTCATGGCTTCCTCCGATCACAATCGATAAACACATTCGGATCACTGATCTGTACTGATTTGGATTCAGAGCCTCCTGTCAGTGGGCGGGGCATGAGAGAGGATGCGTGGTGTGTGGACTTTTCAGCCAATCAGATGTGTTCCGGAGGGCGGTGCTAATTTGTTGATTGTGTCTGGGCTCAATCGCCAGTGCGCATGCGCAGCCCGGGTGACGAAGATGGTGCTCATCAAGGAATAGTGAGTGTGGATTGGATTTTTTTTTTTTTTTTTTAAACTATGTGGCTTTGGTCACATTTAGATGAGTGGTTTTGTTTGTTTGGTAACATACAACTGTGTAATAAACGTATGTGTCTGAGGTTCTGTGGCTGGTCCAGCTGTGTAAACCCGGTGGATCAGGACCTGGATAACGGGACACACCGGCTCTTGTTTAGGCGTTACTACATCTAGCTAATGTTAGCAATCGACTTCTACCAGGAGAGAAGACAATTAGCTTCTTAATGAAGACGACCTCTGTATAAAACAAATCATTCTTCACACAACGGCGAATATAATAACTTACATCAGTAGCTAACCAGTTAGCACGCTGCTAGATTTCTAAAGTGCCATTAATGTTAAGCTTTGGTGCCGTCAGTGACAGATTAAGGTTCGTCGGATTTAACGCTAGCTAGGCTAAATTAGCTATAAAGTACTAGCGTTACTTTTTGACGAAGTAATTCCGCAAAAACCAGATGATGTGGTTTTGTAGCCTTCAAACTTGGCGTGATGTTATGGAAGTACTTTACCGTTACTTTATTGGAGCTAAATAGGCTACGTTACAGCGCTAACTGGCTGACAAATGTAATGTTAATCATAATTTCGCCTTCTTAATTAACACAACTAACTTTAAACTATTGTCCACACAGGTGCTCTTCTCACATTCAACCTGGTCATGTTTTTCCTCCACATTTCCTTTCAAAGCTAGTTACTGCTAAGTAGCTTTTCAGCTACAGAGTTAGCCTAGTGCCAGTGTAAGAAAATGGGATATACTTTGCAACATTAGTATTATTATTAATAGCTGCATAATTTATATTTAACTTTTTGTTTGTTTCATTAAAGTATCCCCAAAGTTTTATGCATGTCTATGTCAAAACTCATTTATTGTCAAGAAATTTATGACTGAAATATCCCGTTTTAGATGTGAGTGACGTATGTCACGGCAGTAGACACTTTGCCATCTCTCCCCCCCGGTCAGCTCCATGCCATTTTGTTTGCCCCATAATATAAACTGCTGTGTAGGCCATTCATGTTCTACTGGGATGTTGCATATTACATCACATTATTTTAAATCGGAACAAATTTAAAAATAAACATTTCGGATTGTTTCTTGAACACATAACAGCTGTTTGAGGTTACAAAGCCACATGACGTCACATTATTGTAGATTGCAGAACAAATTTAAGAATAGATATTTCTTGGTTTTTGAGTATACACACTTATAAACAAACATTGGGGTGGCACATTTTCATTACTGTTTGTACACAGCCTGTTTTTGTACACTGGCTTTTGCTAGTTAGAATGACTTGCTCATTCTGCATTTTATTTTCTTGCATTTTTTGTATGAGTAAGGTCCCACAAAACTATCTACGAGGTCTATTAGAAAAGTATCCGACCTTATTATTTTTTCAAAAACCATATGGATTTGAATCACGTGTGATTACATCAGACATGCTTGAACCCTCGTGGGCATGCGAGAGTTTTTTCACGCCTGTCGGTTACGTCATTCGCCTGGGGGCAGTCTTTGAGAGAGGAGTTGCCCACCCTCTCGTCGATTTTTTTTTTTTTTTTTCATTGTTTAGGAATGGCTCAGAGACTGCTGCTTTGTTTGATCAAAATTTTTTCAAAACTGTAAGGCACAACTGAGTGGACACCATTTGATAAATTCAGCTGGTTTTCGGTAAAAATTTTAACGGCTGATGAGAGATTTTGGTCTGGTAGTGTCGCCGTAAGGACGGCCCACGGCGCCTGACGGCGATCTGCACTTAGAGGCGGCAGCGTCTCACCGTTTCAAGTTGAAAACTTCCACATTTCAGGCTCTGTTGACCCAGTAAGTCGTCAGAGAACAGAGAACTTTCAGAAGAAGTCGGCATGAAGAGTTTATTCGGACATTCCATTGTTAACGGACATTTTGTAATGAAAAAACGTGCGGGCAGAGTCGCATGTCGGGCCGGACCCGACCGCGGGGGGTCGCGACAGGAAAAACAGCTCCGTTGGAAACCTTAACGGACAAGTTGGAACATGCCCAAGCTGTTAAACAATTTCTCAGTTACTCACTTGTTGAAAGCCATCAAAAGCCGCCTGAATTTTACAATTTTTTTTTTTTTTATAAAACTGCCGGTTAGTTTTATAAGATACCTCGTATAGTATATCTTTTAAATTACAATAAAGCATACTAAACACAGACTGTCTTATCAGTTTAATAATACTGTACAAAATGGCAGGAGGGCAAAATGCCATGGAGGCAAAATTGACAGTGGTGAAGTGTCCACGTGGCGTCATGACGATGCCACGTGGAAGCAACCCAGTGCCAAGACGATGTAGCTCAACGCCAGAACAGCGCGAGGGACACAAAGGACGAAACGAATCGAATGCCAAAAATTAAACATGTTTAAATTTTTTCCGTCCTGTGCTCCACGCAGAAATTAAGTGGTTTCAACGCAAGTCAGGGCAACGCAATGGTACTCAACATGACTGTAAGCCACACACTCACAATACAACGTTACCTGACGCTAATTTATGATTCCTGCTGTGTTCCATTGTTCCTGAAGTATAAATCAGGCAGCATTGTTTTTATACCGTGTACACAATGCAGTAAAACTACATGCTCAAAAGCCAGCAGCTGCAGCTCCTTGCTCTTCTCTCACAAATGTGTTTAAATAAACTCCATAAAAGTCTTGCTCACAGACTCATTGCCAGAGACAGGACATGTCCACATACAGTAAAACTCATGGACGATTCGTTCGCGTGCACGCACGTGAATAATTAAAAGAAGAAAAAAAAAACTTTCTGGCTGCTGCAGTTCCTTGTTCTCCCCTCAAACTCTGTCATCATGCTAACCAAATAAAGGACAAAAAAAGGACATAAATCCAGCTCACAGACTGATTGCCAGAGACAGGACATGTCCACATCAAGTATAACTCCAGACATCTCCACATTTACTCGCGGATGGTTCGTTCGCACGCACACAGCTCGCAGTCAAAGGAAGAAAGATAAACTATAACAGAACTCGGAGAGCGGCCCTGCAGCTCTGCACAAGAACAATTATAAACTAGAATAGAAAGTCTGGCTGTAGCCAAACTGTGCACTCTGATTTCTGTGTGCAGAGGACCTGCAGGCTGCGTTCTCACCTCCTATCTGCCCCCTGCTGCACGCACCTGATGCAGACATTCCTGCGTCATCATGACGCCACATAAAGCAACTCGAAGCAGGCCCGGTGCGAAAGGGGCTTTACAGCTTTTGTCGAAGCTCATGTGATAAGTGCATCATTTTTTGTAAAGCGCTTTGAGCATCTGATGCAGATGGAAAAGCGCAATATAAATGCAGTCCAAGGGCCCTTAGTGATTTTCCAGTCAGGCTGGGATTTGGTGTCACTGTCCTTCGGCAAACTGCAGCAGTGAAACTGATTGTGGTGCAGCAGAGTTTAATTGTGTGCACGTGAGAGAAGTGATTCCTAGTGGCACATAGTGAAATGTGATCCCGCTTTACAATTCGTGTCAAAACTTGACAGTTTTTGTGTCAATTCGTAACAAGGCGTGACAGTATGGCCTCCAAGAACCATCACAGGAACCACTACAAACGCTGTCACGCTCTATTAAGGATCACCACTAATCAAGACGTATCAGCATGCTCAGTTGGGAATGCCACGACATGAGGCGAAATGAGGGTGGTGCGTCACATTCGTGGAAGATTTTTTTTTGACAGCCAAAAACATGCTCCACGAATATCACGCACCTACTGTTAAGAAACCTATTCTAATGCATTAAGTCATGTTAAGAGCCAATTTTTCTAAGAGTCAGGCAGGTGGTGATTTATGACCCCTTCAGATTTGTCCCAAAATGTTTTTATGGGTAGACATACAGTTGTGCTCGAAAGTTTACATACCCTGGCAGAAATTTAGTTTTTTTATGGCCATTTTTCAGAGAATATGAATGACAACACAAAAACTTTTTTTTTCACTCATGGTTAGTGGTTGGGTGAAGCCATTTATTGTCAAACAAATGTTTATTCTTTTTAAATCATAATGACAACACAAACTACCCAAATGACCCTGATCAAAAGTTTGCATACCCCTGTTTTTAATACTGTGTATTGCCCCTTTAACATCACTGACAGCTTGGAGTCTTTTGTGGTGGTTGTGGACGAGGCTCTCTGGTGGCGAAGCTCCCACTGAATATGTCTTGGACTTTATTTACATCGATTACAAAGAAATACAAACAGTATGGCACTCTATGGTAAATCTGCATGGACTAGAGTCAACAGTTCTCAAAAACTGAGTGACTGTGCAAGAAGGAGAAGAGTGAGGAAAGCCACCAAGACACCCAGACAACCCTGAAGAAGTTATGGGCTTATGTGGCTGTGACTGGAGAAATTGTGCACAGTGCAAGAATGTCGTCATAGTCCCTGATCCAGTCCCTGGATCAGGGTCTATGTATTTTTTAAAATTTATCTACAACCCCTGGCAAAAATTATGCAATCACCGTCCTCGGAGGATGTTCATTCAGTTGTTTACATTTTGTAGAAAAAAAGCAGATCACAGACATGACACAAAACTAAAGTCATTTCAAATGGCAACTTTCTGGCTTTAAGAAACACTGTAAGAAATCAGGAAAAAAAAATTGTGGCAGTCAGTAACAGTTACTTTTTTAGACCAAGCCGAGGGAAAAAAATATGGAATCACTCAATTCTGAGGAAAAAATTATGGAATCATGAAAAACAAAAGAACGCTCCAACACATCACTAGTATTTTGTTGCACCACCTCTGGCTTTTTTATATTTATAACAGCTTGCAGTCTCTGAGGCATGGACTTAATGAGTGACAAACAATACTCTTCATCAATCTGGCTCCAACTTTCTCTGATTGCTGTTGCCAGACCAGCTTTGCAGGTTGGAGCCTTGTCATGGACCATTTTCTTCAACTTCCACCAAAGATTTTCAATTGGATTAAGATCTGGACTATTTGCAGGCCATGACATTGACCCTATGTGTCTTTTTGCAAGGAATGTTTTCACAGTTTTTGCTCTATGGCAAGATGCATTATCATCTTGAAAAAATGATTTCATCATCCCCAAACATCCTTTCAGTTGATGGGATAAGAAAAGTGTCCAAAATATCAACGTAAACTTGTGCATTTATTGATGATGTAATGACAGCCATCTCCCCAGTGCCTTTACCTGACATGCAGCCCCATATCATCAATGACTGTGGAAATTTATATGTTCTCTTCAGGCAGTCATCTTTAGAAATCTCATTGGAACGGCACCAAACAAAAGTTCCAGCATCATCACCTTGCCCAATGCATATTCGAGATTCATCGCTGAATATGACTTTCATCCAGTCATCCACAGTCCAGGATTGCTTTTCCTTAGCCCATTGTAACCTTGTTTTTTTCTGTTTAGGTGTTAATGATGGCTTTCGTTTAGCTTTTCTGTATGTAAATCCCATTTCCTTTAGGCGGTTTCTTACAGTTCAGTCACAGACGTTGACTCCAGTTTCCTTCGTTCCTCATTTGTTTTGTTGTGCATTTTAGATTTTTGAGACATATTGATTTAAGTTTTCTGTCTTGACGCTTTGATGTCTTCCTTGGTCTACCAGTATGTTTGCCTTTAACAACCTTCCCATGTTGTTTGTATTTGGTCCAGAGTTTAGACACAGCTGACTGTGAACAACCGACATCTTTTGCAACACTGCGTGATAATTTACCCTCTTTTAAGAGTTTGACAATCCTCTCCTTTGTTTCAATTGACATCTCTCGTGTTGGAGCCATGATTCATGTCAGTCCACTTGGTACAACAGCTCTCCAAGGTGTGATCACTCCTTTTTAGATGCAGACTAACGAGCAGATCTGATTTGATGCAGGTGTTAGTTTTGGGGATGAAAATTTACAGGGTGATTCCATAATTTATTCCTCAGAATTGAGTGAGTCCATATTTTTCTCCCTCTGCTTGGTCTAAAAAAAGTAACCGTTACTGACTGCCACAATTTTTTTTCCTGATTTCTTATAGTGTTTCTTAAAGCCAGAAAGTTGCCATTTGAAATGACTTTAGTTTTGTGTCATGTCTGTGATCTGCTTTTTTTCTACAAAATTAAACAACTGAATGAACATCCTCCGAGGCCGGTGATTCCATAATTATTGCCAGGGGTTGTATTTAATGGTGTAATGTTTTTTAGTTTGATGGATATTTGCAGTTGCATCAGTGTTCATAATACAAGCGTTGGCTACAAAATTCTGCCCCATAGACGAATATTTCAATAACGGGAAGATACTCCCATGAATCACATTTCTGTTTGAAGTTCAAAATGTTCTTACTTTTTCACATAGTCCCCTTCCCTTTACACACGTACGCCAATGCTAGACAGGTTTTTGCATCCCGTCAATGAAGAAGTCTGGGATCTCTCAGCACCAGTGACACACAGCTGATTGCACCTCTACATTATTAGTGTAATGGTGTTCTTTCAGCTTGGTTAATAGGGAAAAAGTCAGAGGGCACGAGATCTGTACTATACTTTGGGTGTAGTAAGATCTCATAAAATTTGCACCACTGCAGTGTGTGTGTGTGTGTGTATATACACTACTAGTCAAAAGTATGGACACACTTTCCCATTGTGTCCACACGTTTGACAGCATTGTCATTTTAATTTATTTTAGCCTTTTATTTTATCAATTTAGTCGCATTGAGATCTCTTTGACAAGGGAGACCTGGACAGTTTTTTTTTTTTATGTTTCCAATTCACCTAACCTGCATATCTTTGGATGTGGGAGGAAGCTGGAGCACCCGGAGGGGACCCATACAAACACAGGAAGAACATGCATACTCTACATAGAAAGGTCATAGGTGGGAATCAAACTTACAACCATCATGCTGTGAGGCAATAGTGCTAACCACTAAGTCACTGTGCTGCCATGTCATGCTAAAGAATTGTGTCTTTTACTGGACAAACCTACTTGAAGCATGTGTTCAGTTTTTGCTGGCAGTCCACATGTGGTTGGGAGCTTGTCCACCCGCACTTGATGATGTGCATCTTTGACTGATATGGGGAACCCGCTACAGGCCTGGTCACACAAACTCGTCGTGGCTGGATTTTTGCCCTTTGTACTCCTTACACGCCTCCTGACCGTACTGACATCCACACAGGCATGTGGACATAAACACTTATTCATCGATGAGTGTCCGTGGATGTACAATCCTTCTCTGTGAGAAATTCACTAACACAGCATTGTTTCAAACACACATCGTGTACGTCCCCATTTTTTACAGACTAATGTATGTATGTGTCATGTCGAAGGTGATTCTGCACACGCCTGATACTGCAGGCAAACACACTTGGTGTCGGAATAGTCAATAAGTAAAGGATTAATTCCTGTACCAGTTTCACTTTGATATCATCTCGTTATTGAAATAACCGCGATGGGGCAGAACTTTTCAGCCGACCCTTGTACTTATGTTAATAAATGCTGAATAATATGCAAGTTTGAGTATGAATTTAACTTTTGTTTCTGTCTCTGTTTCCGACCATCCTTCCTGTTTGACACGCTCTCTGCTTCAGTCGTGTCGTGCTGCCGGTCTCTGTAGAAGAGGTGAGTATTCTATTTTTATTTCCTCAATACATCCACAATCCCCAGTCTTACTTTTGGTATCGTTTTGACAATTGTAAATTGTCTTTCTTTTTTTTTATCCTTTTTTTCAAGGTGTTGCTGGAACTATTGCTTAACAAAATTGGAATTGTAATAGCTTTGACTGGTATTATATTTATTTCTCCTGTGAAATGAAACCATTTTGCTCAGCCACTTACCTTACTAAGACAAAAGCCTTATTCACAATACCACTCAAAATCGGATTTTCAACATATGCAGATCTTGGTTTTCTTTCTTTTTATTTGGCAGTTTGACAGAAAAACCGCATAACATCTGACTTTTTTTCAAAAGTGACTCCAAGCAACATACGGAGGTGATGTGAACTGCAATTCAAATCGGATTTTTACCCGAGGCCAAAAAATATGGCGTTCGGCTATTGTGAAGGCCTTGCGTCTGTCCGTCTGTCTGTCTGTTCATCTGTCTGTGCTCAGCATATGTCCAGTCCTATTACTGCTAGTGTCTTCAAATTCACAAGGAACAATCTTGGGACACAGACCTTGGACAACTTCAAAGATGGCTAATCTTGACCTATTTTAAAAGCAGGGCTGCAAAACCTCCGTTTGTATATGGATTTCCATCAAAATTTGTTTCCATTTTCCATTCATTTCGTCATATAAAATCGCTAACTTAAATATATAATTAATTTATTAGTGTGAAACATGTATACACATGTATAATAAAAACACACATCGGTACAATGTACATATCAAAACATATAACGTAAGACATAAGAACCACATTTTAGAGATGCTTTTAATTAGAAGCACACATCGAGTCTCAAAGTTAAAATGACAGTCAAATAAAGGTGGTATAGTACCGATCATAGTTGTGCTTAAAAGCATTAACATCAGGTGAGAGTACTATGTGTTCAGGATGGCTGTTCCATAGACATACAACTCTTAGTAAAACAAAAATTTCTAACATTGAGATGTGATCTTTTGACCTCAACAGTAAGTTCATGACCTCTAAGGCCATTATACCTTCTTCTAGTAAATAAAGTAAAGGGGTCGACTGCCTCAAAACCATGCAAGATCTTATACGTTTCTATTAGGTTGCCCGTATCTCTTTTGTTCTCAAGAGTTGTTAAACCCAGTTCACTTAATCTCTCCTGATAACTCAGAATTTTGCAAACCAGGTACTAATTTGGTTGCACATCTTTGCACCTTCTCTAGTAGCAATTTATCTTTTTCCAGGTAGGGTGACCATGCTTGGACACAATATTCTAGATGTGGTTGTACATAACTTTTATACAAAACAGAAAATGACTGTCAAGAAATGTAAATGCTCTCTTAATCATGCCTAGTACACTATTAATTTGCAGCTGCCTTAGCAATGTATCTAATTAACACGCCCAGATGCTTCTCTTTGCTTACAGAATTTAACACATTAACATTCATAAAGTAGTCATGACATGGGTTTTGATGACCAAAATGTAGTACTTTACACTTCCTTAAAACCTAATAACCATTCTTTTGACCATAACATTAAATTATCAATATCTTTCTGCAATTTTGTTGAGTCCACTAGGGACAGAATTGGATGATAAACCTTGGTATCATCTGCAAATAGTTTACATTTGGTTGATATTACACCAGGCAAATTGTTAATAGAAAGTAAAAACAGGACCGGCCCTAGGATCGATCCTTGTGGAACACCACTACTTACATTAAGCCATTTAGATTTTGCATTATTAACACATACTCGCTGTTTCCTATTTCTAAGGAAATCTTCAACCCAGTAACACAGTTTGCCTACAATTCCTTAACTCTGTAGTTTATAAATTAATCTAGCATGAGGTACCGAATCGAAGGCTTTTTTTGAAGTCTAGGTATAACACATCAAAAGGTAAGCCAACATCATAAAATATGGTCCACTCTTCTAGTGTAGTACGCAAATTAGTTAAACTGGATCTGCCATGCTTTTCATGACTTATTAATAGTATGGGTAACAATGCTATCTCTTACAAGTTTTTTACAGATTTGAGACGTGAGGCTTACTGGCCTATAGTTTCCAGTTATACACTTATCCCCCTTCTTAAAAATGGGGATTACATTGGCAAATTTCCAGATGTCAGGTACTTTACTTTGGTCAAAAGATTCTCTAAAAATACAAAACAATGGGAAATATATTTCATCTGCACATTCCTGAAGGACATGTGGATGGATATCATCCGGTCCTGTAGCTTTTTGGATTGGTTATGAGCAACAATTTCTTAACATCATTAGGTTTGAAAAATGTGTTCTCAATGGTGTCATCTCACATCCTGTTACATATAAAAGTTTCTGATACTTTACCATATATACAATGCATAAAATCGTTAAACCAAATCAAACTTTTTATCATCCTCATGGACAAACACTGATTGAAAGAAACTATTCAATTCATCTGCTATATCACAGTCATTATTTACATCATCACCATTGTTAGTTTTAAGTTTAGTAATGGGTGACCTGAACTTTGTCTTACCGTTCACATACATGTAGAAAGCCTTACTGTTCTTTTTAAGTCTTCTACAAAGATTCTTTTCATAATCTCTCTTAGCCTTTCTTACTTTCCGATTAACCACATTTCTTTCCTTAACAAACTCTTGATATCTGGCATGCAATCTACTGTCCTGATATCTCCTCCATGCAAAGTATTTTCTTATACTCCTTTTAAAATGGAAATGGAGTGGAGGCGGTGACCGACACAACATGAGCCGTTTTCAGCTCTGTCTTGTCAAATGCACTGCGTACGTTACGAAACAAGTTCACCAAGTAAGTTTAAATACCATACAAACTGGAAAAAAAAAGCAAGCTGAAGAAATCTTGTGTACTAAGAGAGGAACGTGAGGTAGAGTCAAGCCAAGCACAGAGAGAGATCAGTTCGTGTGTGTGTGTGAGAGAGGCTGAAGAGAGACGTGTCTATGTAGGGAGGGGCGGGCGCTGTGTGTGACTGGCCAGTCGCATAGCGTGAAGACGGTCAGTTACCCAGTCAGGATTTTCCTTCAGCACGAGCACAGATATTGACGAGTTTTACTCGTATCATGCTCGTGCTCATCAAAAATGCTTTATCCGTACCAGATACTCTTCTGAAACGAGTATCTAGCTCAACCCTAGTATTTATGTTTATGTACACATGCAAACAGTGCCTTTGTAGGGTGAGTGGTGGAAGTTTCATCTCTTGAACACTATATGGCAGACCCGCCCTGAGTACATGTACCATTTTAAAGACGGAGAGCATTTCCAAAATGCCACGAAAACCACCAAACAAAAAAATAAATAAAAGTACTTAATTTACTAATATTTGGAGTCAGTCTGGGTCAGGGATCTGCAACCTTTACTGTCAAAACAGCCATTTTTGTCCCGTCTTCCCCAAATACGTTTGACCTTTTAAAATGAATGAATAAAGATAACACAGCTTATAAAGTTTTTCTGTATATAGTTCAACTGTGTGTGTGTGTGTGTGTGTGTGTGTGTATGTGTGTATATATATATATATATATATATATATATATATATATATATGTGTGTGTGTGTGTATATATGTGTATATGTATATATAAAATTGTTCTTTTTGTTTTGTTTTTTACAACCCCAAATCAGAAGAGTTTGGATGATATGAAAAAATGTGGGGAGGATGACCCACAATGATCCTGACATTTTCTATGACTTCTATTTACTGCAGACTGTATGAAACCAACATATTTCATGTTTTGTTAGGTCAGCTTTATTTTATTTGGTAATATACATCCATTCCTAAATTTAAGGCCTGCAGCCTTTTCCGAGAAATGTCAGGGGATGAAAACATGAACATTTCCAAATCAGTGACTATTTCTTCAACTTCATTTACATCAATCAGTAGGGGAGGTGATGGTCTAGTGGTGTTGGGTTTGAGACCAGAAGATCCTCACTTCAAATCCCAGCCTGACTGGAAAATCACTAAGAGCCTTTGGGCAAGGTCTTTAATCCTCTAGTTGCTCCTGGTGTGTAGTGAGCGCCTTGTATGGCAGCACCCTGACATGGGGGTGAATGTGAGACATTATTTGTAAAGTGCTTTGAGCGTCTGATGCAGATGGAAAAGCGCTTTGTAAATGCAGTCCATTTACTATTTGCCATTCAATCATTCAGAAATACAGTGTTGTACTTAAATCTGTGTAATGTGAGGGAAGCCACCAAGACACAACTCTGTAAGACCTTTTGGCTTCTGTGGGTGTGAGTGGAGAAACTGGGAACATTTTTATTTTTATCTTCCTTTTACATATAGTCCCAACTTTTTCTGATTTGTGGTTGTTTCTGAAGTTACAGAACTGCTATAAAGTGTGAACATTTTATTGTTTTTAAAACTTTGTAAAACAAATGTAAACACCAAACTCTTATAAAGAAGGAAAAAATACCTGGACATGTGCAGGAAAAACTTTGATATAAACTGACCAGAACAATGCAGACTGATTAGACTTTCCATATTTTTTTTTGTGAATAAATCAGAATAAAATAAGAGGTAACTCACTTTGAAATGAATAAAACATATAGCTGCAGCTTAATAACTTTGAAAAATAACAAAATCAGCAGCTTGTATTTTATTCTGACTCCAGTTCATTTTAGTGTGTTGAAGTCATCCTTTCACTGCACCGGTGGAGAAAGAAGTAAAGGCAGCTCCACGGTTTTGTCTTGGTTTTTAAAAACCTGTTCACTCTGGTTAAAATTGTTGTGTGGGCCGCCAGAAGAGGAGGTACTGCTGGCCCACCACCAGAGGGCGCCCTGTCTGGAGTGCGGGCTCCAGGCACCAGAGGGCGCAGCCGCCTCACAGGAGCAGCCAGGGTGACAGCTGTCACGCATCACCTGCAACAGCTGTTACCAATCATCTGATCGGCAGGAGTATATCAGCAGGACGACGTCTCCACCTCTTTGCCGAGATATCGTTTCTACCTAGAAGGTAACGTAGCTCAGCTGACGAATTGTATCCTTTTTGGATTTTGTGCGTTGTTCTAAGGAGTATTTTTCCAACGAGAGGTGGAGGTAGTTTTCCTACCGTTCGGATTCCTGGGTGCAAACGCGCCCTCCTTTAATTGTTCTTTGTTCCTCGCCAGCAGTACCAGGTCCGACACGCGGAGGCAGTGGCCACCTGGGAGTTCGGGACTTGGCGGCTCCAGTATTCCCGGGGTCTGGTGGCGGAGGAAATCGTGTGGTTCCGGTTCTACTTTGGAGAGGCGTCTCCTATCTTCGAGCCTGCCCACACGACACCTTTGTGAATTGACTTTTTTCCATTATTGTAATCTGTAGTGTTTGTTGTGCACATTCACAACAGTAAAGTGTTGTTATTTGACCTATTCCATTGTCCGTTCATTTGCGCCCCCTGTTGTGGGTCCGTGTACTTACACTTTCCCAACAAAAATCCTCTCTTTCTGCTCCACGCTCTCTGTCTCATGTGCACTGATGGTTCTCAGCAGAATGTAACGTTCAGGAATCTCCCTCTCTCGCAGTTTGCAGTCAGTTGATGCCACACACACACACACAGACAGCTCATTCAGTCAACTGCACATTTTAGACAGCTTTGAACCAGACGGCCACTGTTTTAATCGGCCGTCTTTTTCAAATTTTGAACGTCCAAATGAGAGCTGGATGGCTCGCTGCCTAAAACTATGGTGTATGTATACACACACACACACACACACACATACATACATACAGCGAGTAAAATGACTATTGAACATGATACCATTTTTCTCAGTAAATATATCTCTGCAGGTGCCGTTGACATAACATTTTTACTAGATATTGGCAACAACCCAAGTAATCCATATGTGCAAAGAAACCAAAATGTATACAGAAAAGAAGTTGTGTAATGCTTACTGATATTTATTTAATACTTTGTATAAAAGTGTTTGTTGGTAATGAAGCTTCAAGATACCTCCTGTGTGTAGAAACTAGTCACATGCACTGCTCAGGTGTGATTTTGGTCCATTCTTCCACACAATCTTCAAATCTTGAAGGATCTGTGGACCTCTTCTGTAAACTCTGATCTTTTAGTTCTTTCCATAGATTTTCTGTTGGATTCCAGTCATCTGATTGGCTGCACCATTCTCGCAGCTTTATTTTCATTCTCTGATACTTAGACAGTTTCCTTGTCTGTGTGTTTTGGATCATTGTCTTGCTGAAATGTCCATCCTCATTTCATCTTCATCATCCTGGTAGATTTTCATCAAGAATGTCTCTGTACATTTTTTCTTTCATCCTTCCTTCAGTTTTATGAAGTTTGTCAGTGTCGTCTCCTGATAAACAGCCCCACACCGTGATGGTCCACCTCCAAACTTCACTGTTGGTGTGGTGGGTTTGGGGTGATGTGCAGTCACATTTGACCTCCAAACATATATTGTGGCATCCAGAGAGTTCAATTTTGGTCTCATCTGTCCAGGCTATATTCTCCCAGTATCTCATAGGCTTGTCTAAATGTTGTGTAGCAAACCTCAAACGAGCTTCAACATGCTTTTCCTTCAGTGGTAGAGTGTTGTGTTGTAATCGGGCATGCAGGCCATGGTGGTTGAGTGCGTTACTTATTGTTTTCTTTGAAACAATTGTACCTGCTAATTCCACGTTTTTCTGAAGCTCTTCACAAGTGGTCCTTGGCTCTTGGCCAACTCTTCAGATAATTCTTTTCACTTCTCTGTGTCAGAAATCTTGCAAGGAGCTCCTGGTCGTGGCCAGTTTATGGTGAAATTATGTTCTTTCCGTGTTAAAATTATGGCCCCAACAGTGCTCACTGGAACACTCAGAAGTTTAGAAATCCTTCTGTAACCATTGACATCAGCATGTTTTGCAACAATAAGGTTGCGAAAATCTTGAGAGCTCTTTGGTTTCTTGTGTAATGGGACACTTTTATAGGCCATCATTTGGGACTGAACTAGCTGATATTAATTTGGACTGACAAGGGGCAGGATTGCTGTCTAATTACTACTAGATTTCAGATGTTATCTTGGGTTTCCATGTCTTTTTGGACCTTTCTTCATGTGTTCAATACTTTTTCCTGTCATTTCACATTATTACACATAACTTAATTAATGGATATATATGCTTTGATTTGTGTGTGTGTGTGTGTGTGTGTGTGTGTGTGTGTGTGTGTGTGTGTGTGTGTGTGTGTGTGTGTGTGAATTACTTGGGTTGTTACTGACATTTGGTAAAAAATTAATGTCAATAGCACATTTTAGAAATATATTTACTGAGAAAAATGGTGACGTGTTCGATACTTATTTTATGCTCCAACATAGCTGATGCTCATCTTTATGGTGATAGTGCAGTTTATTTGCCAGGGAGGGAATTTCAACAAGTTGAGACTGTGGCCTGCTTCCGTAGTCGTGTCCATAAAAATCATAGAGGGATTTGCTTTCCAAACGTAATACCCATTACTATATTGGATGATGTTGAAATTGAGGATGGCCCAGTGGTTGTTCCAGCAATAGCAAAGATTTCGTGTCTGCTACCTACAACGCGCGTGGAATGTCTGAAACCTAAACCTACTTCTAGGCATCTTATACAACCCCTGGCAAAAATTATGGTATCACCGGCCTCGGAGGATGTTCATTCAGTTGTTTAATTTTGTAGGAAAAAAGCAGATCACAGACATGACACAAAACTAAAGTCATTTCAAATGGCAACTTTCTGGCTTTAAGAAACACTATAAGAAATCAGGGAAAAAAATTGTGGCAGTCAGTAACGGTTACTTTTTTAGACCAAGCAGAGGGAAAAAATATGGACTCACTCAATTATGAGGAAAAAATGATGGAATCACCCTGTAAATTTTCATCCCCAAAACTAACACCTGCATGAAATCAGATCTGCTCATTAGTCTGCATCTAAAAAGGAGTGATCACACCTTGGAGAGCTGTTGCACCAAGTGGACTGACATGAATCATGGCTCCAACACGAGAGATGTCAATTGAAACAAAGGAGAGGATTATCAAACTCTTAAAAGAGGGTAAATTATCACGCAGTGTTGCAAAAGATGTTGGTTGTTCACAGTCAGCTGTGTCTAAACTCTGGCCCAAATACAAACAACATGGGAAGGTTGTTAAAGGCAAACATACTGGTAGACCAAGGAAGATATCAAAGCATCAAGACGGAAAACAACAAAACAAATGAGGAACGAATGGGAGGAAACTGGAGTCAACGTCTGTGACCGAACTGTAAGAAACCGCCTAAAGGAAATGGGATTTACATACAGAAAAGCTAAACGAAAGCCATCATTAACACCTAAACAGAAAAAAACAAGGTTACAATGGGCTAAGGAAAAGCAATTGTGGACTGTGGATGAATGGGAGGCAGAGCCTTCAGCTTTCAGGCTCCTCTCCTGTGGAACCAGCTCCCAATTCAGATCAGGGAGACAGACACCCTCTCTACTTTTAAGATTAGGCTTAAAACTTTCCTTTTTGCTAAAGCTTATAGTTAGGGCTGGATCAGGTGACCCTGAACCATCCCTTAGTTATGCTGCTATAGACATAGACTGCTGGGGAGTTCCCATGATGCACTGTTTCTTTCTCTTTTTGCTCTGTATGCACCACTCTGCATTTAATCATTAGTGATCGATCTCTGCTCCCCTCCACAGCATGTCTTTTTCCTGGTTCTCTCCATCAGCTCCAACCAGTCCCGGCAGAAGACTGCCCCTCCCTGAGCCTGGTTCTGCTGGAGGTTTCTTCCTGTTAAAAGGGAGTTTTTCCTTCCCACTGTAGCCAAGTGCTTGCTCACAGGGGGTCGTTTTGACCGTTGGGGTTTTACATAATTATTGTATGGCCTTGCCTTACAATATAAAGCGCCTTGGGGCAACTGTTTGTTGTGATTTGGCGCTATATAAAAAAAAAAAATTGATTGATTGATTGATTGATTGATGATGTGATGATGCTGGAACTTTTGTTTGGTGCCGTTCCAATGAGATTTCTAAAGATGACTGCCTGAAGAGAACATGTAAATTTCCACAGTCATTGATGATATGGGGCTGCATGTCAGGTAAAGGCACTGGGGAGATGGCTGTCATTACATCATCAATAAATGCACAAGTTTACGTTGATATTTTGGACACTTTTCTTATCCCATCAATTGAAAGGATGTTTGGGGATGATGAAATCATTTTTCAAGATGATAATGCATCTTGCCATAGAGCAAAAACTGTGAAAACATTCCTTGCAAAAAGACACATAGGGTCAATGTCATGGCCTACAAATAGTCTGGATCTTAATCCAATTGAAAATCTTTGGTGGAAGTTGAAGAAAATGGTCCATGACAAGGCTCCAACCTGCAAAGCTGATCTGGCACAGCAATCAGAGAAAGTTGGAGCCAGATTGATGAAGAGTACTGTTTGTCACTCATTAAGTCCATGCCTCAGAGACTGCAAGCTGTTATAAAAGCCAGAGGTGGTGCAACAAAATACTAGTGATGTGTTTGGAGCGTTCTTTTGTTTTTCATGATTCCATAATTTTTTCCTCAGAATTGAGTGATTCTATATTTTTTTTTCCCTCTGCTTGGTCTAAAAATGTAACCGTTACTGACTGCCACAATTTTTTTTCCTGATTTCTTATAGTGTTTCTTAAAGCCAGAAAGTTGCCATTTGAAATGACTTTAGTTTTGTGTCATGTCTGTGATCTGCTTTTTTTCTACAAAATTAAACAACTGAATGAACATCCTCCGAGGCCGGTGATTCCATAATTTTTGCCAGGGGTTGTATATGCTACTCTGGAACCACCCCTAAACTCAAACAGTTCTACTGTCACTGCGTGCTCTGTCTTCCGTGCCTCTGCCCAGTATCCCCCCTCCCCCTCCTTACACCTCCGCTCACACCGCCACCACAGACTGCGTCATTCCCAATAAGTGAAGTGTGCATCGCATCTGCGCATGCGTGGGTCAAACACGGGCGAAAATCCCAGCTACCACACTCACACTGCTCCCATTGAATTCTTATACAGTAGCATTAGCAGACTGTAAAAGTTAAGACTTTTACAGGGATTGTTTCAAAGGCTTTAAGCTTTAAGCGACACATACAATAATGACAGGGGCGCATTGTGCTGTTTTCAAATGCTCAAATGGAATTTATAGGCTTGAAAGTTGGCTGAAAACACACGATTGCAAACCTCCGCCAAGTCCAAACAAAGACGGAAAGAAGAAGAAGAAATGTGGTTGTAAATGGTAAATGGACTGCATTTATATAGCGCTTTTCCATCTGCATCAGACACTCAAAGCGCTTTACAGTAATGCCTCACATTCACCCCGATGTCAGGGTGCTGCCATACAAGGTTCTCACTACACACGGGGAGCAATAGGGGATTAAGACCTTGCCCAAGGGCCCTTAGTGATTTTCCAGTCAGGCAGGGATTTGAACCCAGGATCTTCTGGTCTCAAGCCCAACACCTTAACCACTAGACCATCACCTCCCCGTAAACCTCCGTTCATTCTACACAATTTCGCCACAGAAAAGAAAGATCCAGACGGACATAAAAGACGGACTAAAATTGTTTCTTGCACATTTATTTTGTCAATATCCTGAAACCGTGCCGCCGTTTTCGTGCATCGGCTTATGACTGTAATGTCGCGCCATGAATGACGTGGCACGTAATATTGTAAAATTGACATGTTCTATAAACAAACTGCATGCATGCACATATCACTGTATGTCGGTCACCTTATCAAAACAAACGTGACAGCAAAGAGGTTATATGTGAGACTCACCGTCATTGTCGTCATTATGAAGCCGGCGGAGTCGCAATTTCTCATCCCTGCTTAGCAAATATTCTGCAGTATCCACAGTTTCAGTCTCTGGACTTCGTCTAACCATCCGTCAGTTGCCTTCAAGGGGTCAGAAATTTGTTTTTCTCCAAGTATCAACAAGCACAGGTCATTTTCGACAGCAGCGCGCTCTTCCTCCTTTGTCGGCACTAACGGTACTTTCTGTACAGATGCAGCACACGCAAGCACAACCAGCTCTTCTTTCCATTTCTGTCCACTGCCGTACGTAGTCCTGGTTGTAACAGACAATCTGCGGAGCTTACAAAAATGCTTTAAATCGTCAACTTTCCAGCGGTTGAAATGATCCAAATCACAGCACTCTTCGCTGCTTTCCACTCACTGTCCCACCTGGAGAGGCCCGGCAGCGCTGTGAGGATTCTTTTCTTTGACTTCTCCAGCGCTTTCTACACCATCCGGCTGCGGCTCCTGAGGGACAAGCTGGTGATTGCAGGAGTGGGCGAGGATCTGGATGAGTGGGTCCTGGACTACCTCACAAACCGGCCCCAGTTTGTGAGGACCAAGAACTGCGTGTCTGACCTCCTGATCTGCAGTGTGGGGGCCCCCCAGGGGACGGTCCTCGCGCCCTTCCTCTTCACTCTTTACACTGCAGGACTTCAGACACAACACAGACAGCTGTGTCCTGCAGAAGTTCTCCGATGACTCCGCCCTCATTGGACTTATTATGGACGAAGATGATGCGGAGTACAGAGGACTAACGCAGGACTTTGTGGACTGGTGTCAGAGGAACCACCTCCTCATCAACGCGGGGAAGACCAAGGAGATGGTGGTGGACTTCAGACGCCGCCCCACTACACTCCCCCAGTGAACATCCATGGAAGGGACATTGAGAGAGTGGACTCTTATAAGTACCTGGGTGTTCATCTGAACAACAAACTGGACTGGACTCACAACACGGATGCACTTTACAGGAAGGGTCAGAGCCGCCTCTACCTCCTGAGGAGGCTGAGGTCTTTTGGAGTGAGGGGGCCACTCCTGAGGACCTTCTTTGACTCTGTGGTGGCATCTGCCATCCTGTACGGTGTGGTCTGCTGGAGCAGCAGCATCACAGAGAGGGGACAGGAAAAGACCTGGATAAGATCATCAGGAAATCCTGCTCTGTCCTGGGCTGTCCTCTGGACTCTGTGCAGGAGGTGGGGGACAGGAGGGTCCTGGCTAAACTTAAATCTATGCTGGACCACGAGTGTCATCCCTGCTGGATGTTCTGTCTGCTCTGGAGAACAGTTTCCGTGACAGACTCATCCACCCTCACTGTGTTGAGGGAGAGATTCCGCAGATCATTTCTCCCGGCTGCTGTCAGACTGTACAATGATCAATGCTAGTACTGGGTAACCATAGCAACCAGGACAATAATCATGTCACTACCTGCTGTATTTTATTAGTGCAATAATTTAACTTATGGTGCACTCAAGTCACTTTACATATATTACACTACCTATGACATATTACATATATATTACTTATATTTTCACCTGCCGATATTGTAAATATCAGAGTAACTTGTCGTACATTTCACGCTGAAGTCATTTTATCTGATCACTTTCACACCCCGATGGTGTATATCATCCTGGCAGTGCAGCATTGAACTGAACAATGGTAGCCTCAGCTTTACCCGGCACTCAGTGCTTTTTTTGGTTCTTGTTTTTGAGAGATGCTTGTTATTTTGTTGCATGCCCTTCTATTCCTACTGTTCTATGCTGCGATGTGACACTGAAATTTCCCCATTGAGGGATAAATAAAGGCTTTTCTTATCTTCTTGTCAACCCCACTGAGGTCCTTAAACTGGGTCTCATTAACATAAGATCACTGTCCTCAAAATCATTGTTGATCAATGATCTAATTATTGATCATCACTTAGATATGATTGGGCTATGTGAAACCTGGCTTAAACCTACAGCTGTCCTCCCCTTAAATGAGGCCTGCCCACCAGCTTATACATTTAGTCACGTCCCTCGTGATGCGAAGCAAGGCGGGGGTGTTGCTCATATTTATAATCTAGGTTTAGCTTATTAGCTGTTGGGGGTTACAAATATCACTCGTTTGAGCATCTGATTCTCAGCTCTGCTCAGGATATTACACATTGCCAAGGTCAGAAGAATAAAAATCAGTCATATTATGTTGTCACTGTATATAGGCCTCCTGGCCCATATTCTGAATTCTTAGATGAATTTGGTGCGTTTCATCTCCAAATTGTCAACTAGTGTAGATAACATTCTGATCATTGGTGACTTAACATTCATATAAATAAGCCTTCTGATCCCCTCTGCAAATCATTTATGGAAATTGTGGATGCATTAGGATTTCGGCAATGCATTTGGGATTCGACGCACATTAGTGGAAATACCCTGGATCTGGTTCTCGCACGTGGTACTGCTGTCACGAATATTGACGTCATGCCTCTTACATAATTGGTTGTCTGATCACTCACTTATTAAGTTTACAGTTTCGCTGCCATGTTTAGTGGAACAACAACCTTATATATCATTACGGCGACGCATCAACTCCTCAACTAAGACTGAACTCGAAGCTAGACTGCCTGATGTCTTAGCTTCACATTTGACAAATACCCAGTCAGTAGACAGACTTGTGGATAGTTTAAACTCAGTGCTCAAAACTACACTCGACATGATTGCACCACCTGTGTTAAAACCGCGCTCCCCCAAATCACAGTCACCTTGGTTCAATGATTACCTGCGTGACCTCAAGCATAAGCACGAGGTCTAGAACGGAAATGGCATTGTTCCAAATTAGAAGTATTTCACCTTACGCGGCGTGATGCTATCTTAGACTATAAGCATGCATTACTGGCTACAAAGCGTACGTACTACTCTGATTTGATCAACAAAAACAAGTATAACTCAAAGTTCTTGTTCAACACGGTGGCAACACTTTTTCATGGACAACCACCTGTAGTTCACTCTCCTTTACAGCACAAGATTTCCTGGATTACTTTGGGAAGAAAATAGAAGACATCAGGTTAAACATATCCCAGCATGCCTTAACCCAGCCACTACACCCTGCTATTGAGGTGGGCGCCTCTACTAAGGTATTACCTAGATTTACAGAATTTGATAGTATCTCACTAGGTATGCTGACAAAACTCATAATGTCAACAAAAAGCACAACCTGTTTATTTGATCCTATACCAACAAAACTGTTTAAGGACCTGTGGCCCACTCTTGGGCCGACTGTGCTGGAAATTATTAATCGTTCTTACTTCTGGATCTGTTCCTAAAGGTTTCAAATCTGCAGTGCTGCATTTGATAGAGTGGATCATTCTATTCTACTTGATAGGCTGGAAAACCATTTTGGGATTACTGGGAGTGCCCTTGCATGGCTGATGTCATACTTGACCAGTCGTTCTCACTGCGTTTTGTACAATAACACTACCTCTAACCTTAGTGACATGAAATTTGGGGTTCCACAGGGGTCTGTGTTAGGCCCCCTGCTTTTCTCCCTTTATATAGCACCCCTTGGGCACATATTGCGGCGTTTTGGGATTACCTTTCACTGCTATGCAGATGATACTCAGTTATACATGCCGATAACTGCTGGTAATCTCGTTCACATAAAATCCTTAGAAGATTGCCTTGCAGCAGTGAGAAGTTGGATATCTAGAAACCTCCTACTTTAAACTCTGACAAGACTGAAATGATGGTTCTTGGTCCAGTGAGACACCAGCATCAATTTGACCAGTTAACGCTCAGCCTCGGCTCGTGTGTCACTACATCACACTGACAAAGTGAGGAACCTTGGGGTTAATTTTTGATCCCTCGTTGTCCTTTGGCCTCCACATTAGAATATTACTAGGACTGCTTTTCTCCACCTGCGAAATATAGCGAAGATTCGTCCCATCCTGTCTATGGCTGATGCTGAGACCCTGATCCATGCATTTATCTCTTCTAGATTGGACTACTGCAATGTTCTGTTTTCTGGTTTACCGCAGTCCAGCATTAGGGGTCTCTATTTGGTTCAAAATGCTGCAGCCAGACTTTTGATACAAAGCAGAAAGTTCAACCACATTACACGCATTTTGGCATCCCTTCACTGGCTTCCTGTCCCAGTGAGAGCAGATTTTAAGGTTCTGCTACTAACCTATAAAATTATTCATGGACTGGCACCTCCCTACCTAGCTGACCTAATTAAACCTTATGTATCGGCCCCGGGCTTTACGTTCTCAGGGTGCAGGACTACTTTGTATCCCTAAGGTGAATAAGAAGTCTGCGGGTCACAGAGCTTTCTCTTATCGTGCCCCTGTTCTGTGGAATGATCTCCCTGCGTCAATAAAACAGTCAGATTCTGTGGAGATTTTCAAGTCCAGACTTAAGACGCACTTATTTTCCCTTTCATATGGCTACATACTGGTACAGTTTTGTTTTACGCTTTTTACTCTTTTAATTCATTTATTAGTAATTGGAGTGGGCTGCGGCCTCAACTTTACCTAAATTCTGGGTCTTCTAGTGAAGTTTAGGACTAGTGGCCGGCGATCACCTTAGTATTTCTCTGTTTTTCTTGTTGTTTAATGCTGGCAAATTATACAGTATTTTTTTGTCTTTCTGATGCCTGATTCTGTTTTTTCTCTCTGTTTAAGGTGCAGCTTCATCCAGAGATGGGAGTTGTATTCGTGTTGGCGATCCTCCTGTCCTGTGCGCCAATAGCATTTCTTGTATATTCGTCCGTGAATTGTTCTGTGAATTGTTCTGTAATTTAAGTTTGTATCATGGCCCAAGCAGAGGGTCACCCCTTTGAGTCTGGTCTGCTTGAGGTTTCTTCCTCAGAGGGAGTTTTTCCTTACCACTGTTGCTCTGGGGGTTGGTAAGGTTAGACCTTACCTGTGTGAAGCGCTTTGAGGCAACTCTGTTGTGATTTGGCGCTATATAAATAAAAATAAATTGAAAATTGAAAAATATGTACCAAATGACCAATTTAATTTAAAATATCTTGGGGTCTGATCAGCCTGACAAACGGCTGATCTTTAGAGTCTTAAGTTGGTTTTGAACTTAAAATTACTTTTCATGGGGGTACTTTTTAGAAAGCACTCTTCAAGGTCAGCATCTTTCTAATTGTTCAGGCACAAAACAGTATTGTCAAATCCAGGTTTTCAACCCCAAAGTATCCATCCATCCATCCATTTTCTTCCACTTTATCCGGAGTCGGGTTGCGGGGGCAGCAGCTCAAGCAAAGCCACCCAGACCTCCCGATCCACACGCACCTCCCCCAGCTCCTCCGGGGGAACCCCAAGGCGTTCCCAAGCCAGCCGAGAGATGTAGTCCCTCCAGCGTGTCCTGGGTCTTCCCCGGGGCCTCCTCCCAATGGGACATGGCCGGAACACCTCTCCAGCGAGGCGTCCAGGGTGCATCCGGAAAAGATGCCCGAGCCACCTCAACTGACTCCTTTCGACGTGGAGGAGCAGCGGCTCAACTCCGAGCTCCTCCAGAGTGACCGAGCTCCTCACCCTATCTCTAAGGGAGCGCCCAGCCATCCTGCGGAGGGAGCTCATCTCGGACGCTTGTACTCGCGATATCGTTCTTTCGGTCATGAACCAAATCTCATGACCATTGGAACGTAGATCGATCGGTAAATCGAGAGCTTTGCCCCCCTACCCAGCTCTCTCTTCACCACGACGGTCCGATACAGCGACCGCAACCCCAGAGTATTCTTTTTTTGTTGAATGTGCACGTGCCACTAACCGTGTGTGTCACATTGTGATGACTATATGCTTCAAGTAAGAAGTGCTGAAAGTTTGACTTGACGTTGATGCAGTTAGTCAATTTTGAGGAGCGCTATCCTCTGTCTATTTAGTGGCATTACATTCTTAAAACATCTTGTCAGCTTCAGGTGTGTCCTGTGCTTAGACAAGCTGCTTTATTTTTTTTTTCCTCTTTCACAAGATTCTTTTCACAGTGTTTGTATGTTTAGTCTGTCTCCCTCACCCCCCCCCCCCCTTTTTTTTTTCTTCTTCTCACAGTATCAAGTTGGACAGCTGTACTCTGTGGCCGAAGCTAGTAAGAATGAGACTGGTGGAGGAGAAGGCATTGAGGTGCTGATGAATGAACCCTATGAAAAAGAAGGGGAGAAGGGGCAGTACACACACAAAATATACCATCTAAAGAGGCAAGTCAAAATCCATGCTCCTGTTCTTTATATATGCTGATAATGGTGTGTGGTATATAGTCTGAACTGGTATATCAGCTCAGTCGTTCTGGTTTCTAGCAGCCTGCTTACATGTAGACTCATATTGGAAGTTCTGCT
Organism: Thalassophryne amazonica; assembly: GCF_902500255.1. Taxonomy (NCBI): domain Eukaryota; kingdom Metazoa; phylum Chordata; class Actinopteri; order Batrachoidiformes; family Batrachoididae; genus Thalassophryne; species Thalassophryne amazonica. The sequence continues at coordinate 2,560,963 of NC_047119.1, forward strand.
TAGAGTAATAGCTGAAGAGCCTGTCTGTGTTACTTTGACTACATGCAAAATGGCACTTTACCAGCATCGTTGTGTATGTACAAACTTCAGGTACTTGGATGTACATGATCGTTTGAAATCTCATGCCACCTATTCAGACCTATCTGACTGCTGAGTATTGAGAGTGCATCATTCAAGTATATATAATTGTACAGTTAACCGTCTGGGGTCCGAGGGCATTTTTTGGACGGTTCACTCGCCTGGCATAAATGTTTTATTATTGCTGTTAACGGCTCTCCCTGCATCCTACAATCAAGTTTTATGTCTCTTTTTTTTTTCAGGACAACCTGTGCTTTCATTATATATGCTTTTGTTGTGTTTTATAAGTGTAATAAAGGTTTACAAGAAAGGAAAAAGTAAAGCGGAAAATAATTTTCCACACACATTTATTCAAAATACACAGCAATCTATAATAAACAACTGTTTGACACTTTATAAAGGTAATTTGAGGTCTTGTGTGAAAGACTATACAACAAAAAAGGTTCAAACAATAAACACAAATGCACATTTTGAACAATATATAAAAAATGGTCTATGCGTTTTGTTTGTCTTCATCTCAGAGCAATTTTTGTCTGCTATTACACAAAGGTTACAACACAAACTTCTACTGTGTTTTGGAGTGTTCTGTGCTGCTCCTACAGCAGCTTTCATTCACACTTTGGCCCACTTTGGCTCCTTACAATCTGAGGAGCGACCCTCCCCCTCGCTCCACTGATAGGGTAAACAGTGCTTTACACCGAGAAAGCAAGAGAGTTATCCAGTAACATTCACACGCAAACTAGTGGAGCAATCCTGATAGTAACACACTCTTTTTTTGAGCACGTGAGATTGTCATCAGAGGCTCTCCGTCTGCTTTCAGTGATCGCTGTACGTAATGGCGCAGGGCGCATTGAAGCCCAATAGTATGTACTCATTGGCGCACCCATGGGGCTGTTCAAACGGGCCAACTAGTAAGGTATTGCTTACTAGTGACGGTGAACCAATTCTGATTGGACACTCACATTGCACACGTCATCACACAGCTTCTATGAGGAGTACAAAGATGGCCGATGGCTGGCTCGAAAGTCCGAGGAGTTAACTTTTCAGCAAAAAAATAAAAAAATAAAAAGTAAGTTTCTATCTCATATCATTAAAAAGTTATTTATAATTTAGTAAAGCTTGGTCTTAGCCGTCGTGTCAGCCCCAGAGGGTTAATGTGCGTATCTTTTTGTCCAGCCAGTACTATTTTTTCCAAAATTCTATAACTGATTATGAATCATTTCTTCCAAGTCTTTAACTTGTGTGTGCCCTGATATAGCTGCTGAAAATAAAATAAGCCAGAGTGTATCACAAAAAAAGCAATGCAGATTCATGGCTATTTTGATCGAGATTCATGTCTCGTCGGCATCAGACTTTGACACTGACATATGCCTATGACATATGTTAGACATATATACATAAAAAAAATAAAAATTCTTGTGTATGAAACTGAAAGAGGACTACTCTGGGTCCAACTGCACTGTAACGTAGTGATTACTGAAAATTACTGGCACTTCAGGTTTTTACTCAAGTGGTGAAAGTTTCCAGGTTATTTTTGCACAGTCAACTGATCCACCAGGTGGTCAGCTAGCACTACAGAGCTACACAACATATCTTAATTTATTCATACAGACAAAACGGTGCACATCAGTGTTACTGTTTTACAACGTGATTCTGTTTCTGACATATTGAATGTAATGTCACGTTGTTGCTGGAAAGCACAGAAATGACTCCTCCCCCCCTCCCTTGTGTGTCTGTGCTCCTCCTACTCTCACAGACTGTGTATGGGCCAGGGGCATAGCCAGAAAGTTGGGGGTTTGAAGGCCCCCAACCTCCCCTAAAATAATAATGAATTTGTTTTAAAAACTAAAATGTTGTTCAATTCACTCTGGTTGACCTTGTTTTACTACTGCAATTCTGCAGTAAGTGGAATTGGGGAGCAATATGAAAAAAATCTGTTTACTCATTAAAAAATGTAAAGGACTAACTTGGTTTGAAGGTGGATTTGTCCTTCTTCTTAATGCATAGCAGAGGTTCGTGGTAGTTCCCTGTTCAAGCACACCCCTGCCTATTCTCCATGTAATGTGGAGTTGTCAAGAAGGGCATCCAGCGTACAATTTATATCAGATCAACATGCAGATCCCTACCTGATCTGCTGTGGTGACCCCCAGTAAAAAAGGGAGAAGACAAAAGAACTTTATTTTTCTGGATGTGTAATCTTTATCTTCTTCTTTCTTCATTGTAGTAAAGTCCCAGCATTTGTGAAGCTGTTTGCACCAGAAGGTTCACTAGTATTTCATGAAAAGGCCTGGAACGCCTACCCATACTGTCGCACTAGTAAGTTCATGTCAAAGAACTGTACAAATCACACTCTGCATGAGCTGAATTCAAACTGTACTTGTTCAGTGTGTATTATCAGTACAGTGAAGCAGTTTAATTCAGACTTGAAACACATCCTGGACTTTGGATACTCATGTTCTTTTTTGTGTTTGCCCCCCCCCCCAACTACTGCAGTTGTGACGGTGAGTTGTTTTCAAAAATAATTAATAAAAAATAATCTTTGGTTTTAATTTCTGACTGCTTGTTGGGAATATGCAGTCCTACACAAAGTTTATATTACTAACTCTGCTGTTGTTTTACTACAACAGCATACAAAGCATGCAGTTACGTATGTGTGAGCTAATGACTATTTCTGTGTTTAACTATAGATTGGTGTAAAGCTGTGCACCACCACCACCACTGTTGTTTCTGTCTGAAAGTCTCCATGTAATTGGTTTTAGCAGCAGGGTTCAAGTACATCTCTGACAAGCTTCCATTTATGGTGTTCTGTGTGTTTGTGTCTGATCTGATCGACTGCCATTCTTGTTCAGTCTGGACTTTTCAGTCTGGAAAATAGAGTAGGGACCATGAGTAGTTGTGGAAAATGTGTTTTCTGCTGTTTTTCAGAATGAGTACATGAAGGATGACTTCATGATAAAGATTGAGACGTGGCACAAACCTGATAACGGGACGATAGAGAATGTAAGTGACCAAAGGATAAAGGGAAGTTGTCTTGGCCTCAGATCACTTAAAACTGATCCCAGTCTGTCTGATTTTTCTGTTGCACTGGGCTTATATACTTTCATCCTTCTCAAGAATATTAGCTTTAATTTTTCTGCACCACAGCGTTGATGAGTCTTTTTTTTTTTTTTGTTGGTCAGGTTCATGATTTGGATGAGACAACTTGGGAGACTGTGGAGGTGGTTCCCATAGATATTGCAAACAAGGAAGAAGTGGCTCCTGGGGTGAGTTTTTATACTAGTGGACTTCAGAGTAGAGGTGGGCGGATTGATCCTAATATCGAAAATATCGATACCAATGCTGGTATTGATATTGAACGATCCTCGTGTAAAAAGATCGATAGAGTCATCAAAGTCTACTCTCTGCACTGTGTCACACAACACGGAGCAGCGCACCCTCCCCCCTCTGGTCTTTTGTTGTTGCGCTGTCACGTGGCTCAGCCGTGCCAGCCGGTTACTTTATTGGAGCTAAATAGGCTACGTTACAGCGCTAACTGGCTGACAAATGTAATGTTAATCATAATTTCGCCTTCTTAATTAACACAACTAACTTTAAACTATTGTCCACACAGGTGCTCTTCTCACATTCAACCTGGTCATGTTTTTCCTCCACATTTCCTTTCAAAGCTAGTTACTGCTAAGTAGCTTTTCAGCTACAGAGTTAGCCTAGTGCCAGTGTAAGAAAATGGGATATACTTTGCAACATTAGTATTATTATTAATAGCTGCATAATTTATTTAACTTTTTGTTTGTTTCATTAAAGTATCCCCAAAGTTTTCATGTCTATGTCAAAACTCATTTATTGTCAAGAAATTTATGACTGAAATATCCCGTTTTAGATGTGAGTGACGTATGTCACGGCAGTAGACACTTTGCCATCTCTCCCCCCCGGTCAGCTCCATGCCATTTTGTTTGCCCCATAATATAAACTGCTGTGTAGGCCATTCATGTTCTACTGGGATGTTGCATATTACATCACATTATTTTAAATCGGAACAAATTTAAAAATAAACATTTCGGATTGTTTCTTGAACACATAACAGCTGTTTGAGGTTACAAAGCCACATGACGTCACATTATTGTAGATTGCAGAACAAATTTAAGAATAGATATTTCTTGGTTTTTGAGTATACACACTTATAAACAAACATTGGGTGGCACATTTTCATTACTGTTTGTACACAGCCTGTTTTTGTACACTGGCTTTTGCTAGTTAGAATGACTTGCTCATTCTGCATTTTATTTTCTTGCATTTTTTGTATGAGTAAGGTCCCACAAAACTATCTACGAGGTCTATTAGAAAAGTATCCGACCTTATTATTTTTTCAAAAACCATATGGATTTGAATCACGTGTGATTACATCAGACATGCTTGAACCCTCGTGGGCATGCGAGAGTTTTTTCACGCCTGTCGGTTACGTCATTCGCCTGGGGGCAGTCTTTGAGAGAGGAGTTGCCCACCCTCTCGTCGATTTTTTTTTTTTTTTTCATTGTTTAGGAATGGCTCAGAGACTGCTGCTTTGTTTGATCAAAATTTTTTCAAAACTGTAAGGCACAACTGAGTGGACACCATTTGATAAATTCAGCTGGTTTTCGGTAAAAATTTTAACGGCTGATGGAGATTTTGGTCTGGTAGTGTCGCCGTAAGGACGGCCCACGGCGCCTGACGGCGATCTGCACTTAGAGGCGGCAGCGTCTCACCGTTTCAAGTTGAAAACTTCCACATTTCAGGCTCTGTTGACCCAGTAAGTCGTCAGAGAACAGAGAACTTTCAGAAGAAGTCGGCATGAAGAGTTTATTCGGACATTCCATTGTTAACGGACATTTTGTAATGAAAAAACGTGCGGGCAGAGTCGCATGTCGGGCCGGACCCGACCGCGGGGGTCGCGACAGGAAAAACAGCTCCGTTGGAAACCTTAACGGACAAGTTGGAACATGCCCAAGCTGTTAAACAATTTCTCAGTTACTCACTTGTTGAAAGCCATCAAAAGCCGCCTGAATTTTACAATTTTTTTTTTTTTTTATAAAACTGCCGGTTAGTTTTATAAGATACCTCGTATAGTATATCTTTTAAATTACAATAAAGCATACTAAACACAGACTGTCTTATCAGTTTAATAATACTGTACAAAATGGCAGGAGGGCAAAATGCCATGGAGGCAAAATTGACAGTGGTGAAGTGTCCACGTGGCGTCATGACGATGCCACGTGGAAGCAACCCAGTGCCAAGACGATGTAGCTCAACGCCAGAACAGCGCGAGGGACACAAAGGACGAAACGAATCGAATGCCAAAAATTAAACATGTTTAAATTTTTTCCGTCCTGTGCTCCACGCAGAAATTAAGTGGTTTCAACGCAAGTCAGGGCAACGCAATGGTACTCAACATGACTGTAAGCCACACACTCACAATACAACGTTACCTGACGCTAATTTATGATTCCTGCTGTGTTCCATTGTTCCTGAAGTATAAATCAGGCAGCATTGTTTTTATACCGTGTACACAATGCAGTAAAACTACATGCTCAAAAGCCAGCAGCTGCAGCTCCTTGCTCTTCTCTCACAAATGTGTTTAAATAAACTCCATAAAAGTCTTGCTCACAGACTCATTGCCAGAGACAGGACATGTCCACATACAGTAAAACTCATGGACGATTCGTTCGCGTGCACGCACGTGAATAATTAAAAGAAGAAAAAAAAACTTTCTGGCTGCTGCAGTTCCTTGTTCTCCCCTCAAACTCTGTCATCATGCTAACCAAATAAAGGACAAAAAAAGGACATAAATCCAGCTCACAGACTGATTGCCAGAGACAGGACATGTCCACATCAAGTATAACTCCAGACATCTCCACATTTACTCGCGGATGGTTCGTTCGCACGCACACAGCTCGCAGTCAAAGGAAGAAGATAAACTATAACAGAACTCGGAGAGCGGCCCTGCAGCTCTGCACAAGAACAATTATAAACTAGAATAGAAAGTCTGGCTGTAGCCAAACTGTGCACTCTGATTTCTGTGTGCAGAGGACCTGCAGGCTGCGTTCTCACCTCCTATCTGCCCCCTGCTGCACGCACCTGATGCAGACATTCCTGCGTCATCATGACGCCACATAAAGCAACTCGAAGCAGGCCCGGTGCGAAAGGGGCTTTACAGCTTTTGTCGAAGCTCATGTGATAAGTGCATCATTTTTTGTAAAGCGCTTTGAGCATCTGATGCAGATGGAAAAGCGCAATATAAATGCAGTCCAAGGGCCCTTAGTGATTTTCCAGTCAGGCTGGGATTTGGTGTCACTGTCCTTCGGCAAACTGCAGCAGTGAAACTGATTGTGGTGCAGCAGAGTTTAATTGTGTGCACGTGAGAGAAGTGATTCCTAGTGGCACATAGTGAAATGTGATCCCGCTTTACAATTCGTGTCAAAACTTGACAGTTTTTGTGTCAATTCGTAACAAGGCGTGACAGTATGGCCTCCAAGAACCATCACAGGAACCACTACAAACGCTGTCACGCTCTATTAAGGATCACCACTAATCAAGACGTATCAGCATGCTCAGTTGGGAATGCCACGACATGAGGCGAAATGAGGGTTGCGTCACATTCGTGGAAGATTTTTTTTTGACAGCCAAAAACATGCTCCACGAATATCACGCACCTACTGTTAAGAAACCTATTCTAATGCATTAAGTCATGTTAAGAGCCAATTTTTCTAAGAGTCAGGCAGGTGGTGATTTATGACCCCTTCAGATTTGTCCCAAAATGTTTTTATGGGTAGACATACAGTTGTGCTCGAAAGTTTACATACCCTGGCAGAAATTTAGTTTTTTTATGGCCATTTTTCAGAGAATATGAATGACAACACAAAAACTTTTTTTTTCACTCATGGTTAGTGGTTGGGTGAAGCCATTTATTGTCAAACAAATGTTTATTCTTTTTAAATCATAATGACAACACAAACTACCCAAATGACCCTGATCAAAAGTTTGCATACCCCTGTTTTTAATACTGTGTATTGCCCCTTTAACATCACTGACAGCTTGGAGTCTTTTGTGGTGGTTGTGGACGAGGCTCTCTGGTGGCGAAGCTCCCACTGATATGTCTTGGACTTTATTTACATCGATTACAAAGAAATACAAACAGTATGGCACTCTATGGTAAATCTGCATGGACTAGAGTCAACAGTTCTCAAAAACTGAGTGACTGTGCAAGAAGGAGAAGAGTGAGGAAAGCCACCAAGACACCCAGACAACCCTGAAGAAGTTATGGGCTTATGTGGCTGTGACTGGAGAAATTGTGCACAGTGCAAGAATGTCGTCATAGTCCCTGATCCAGTCCCTGGATCAGGGTCTATGTATTTTTTAAAATTTATCTACAACCCCTGGCAAAAATTATGCAATCACCGTCCTCGGAGGATGTTCATTCAGTTGTTTACATTTTGTAGAAAAAAAGCAGATCACAGACATGACACAAAACTAAAGTCATTTCAAATGGCAACTTTCTGGCTTTAAGAAACACTGTAAGAAATCAGGAAAAAAAATTGTGGCAGTCAGTAACAGTTACTTTTTTAGACCAAGCCGAGGGAAAAAAATATGGAATCACTCAATTCTGAGGAAAAAATTATGGAATCATGAAAAACAAAAGAACGCTCCAACACATCACTAGTATTTGTTGCACCACCTCTGGCTTTTTTATATTTATAACAGCTTGCAGTCTCTGAGGCATGGACTTAATGAGTGACAAACAATACTCTTCATCAATCTGGCTCCAACTTTCTCTGATTGCTGTTGCCAGACCAGCTTTGCAGGTTGGAGCCTTGTCATGGACCATTTTCTTCAACTTCCACCAAAGATTTTCAATTGGATTAAGATCTGGACTATTTGCAGCCCATGACATTGACCCTATGTGTCTTTTTGCAAGGAATGTTTTCACAGTTTTTGCTCTATGGCAAGATGCATTATCATCTTGAAAAAATGATTTCATCATCCCCAAACATCCTTTCAGTTGATGGGATAAGAAAAGTGTCCAAAATATCAACGTAAACTTGTGCATTTATTGATGATGTAATGACAGCCATCTCCCCAGTGCCTTTACCTGACATGCAGCCCCATATCATCAATGACTGTGGAAATTTATGTTCTCTTCAGGCAGTCATCTTTAGAAATCTCATTGGAACGGCACCAAACAAAAGTTCCAGCATCATCACCTTGCCCAATGCATATTCGAGATTCATCGCTGAATATGACTTTCATCCAGTCATCCACAGTCCAGGATTGCTTTTCCTTAGCCCATTGTAAACCTTGTTTTTTCTGTTTAGGTGTTAATGATGGCTTTCGTTTAGCTTTTCTGTATGTAAATCCCATTTCCTTTAGGCGGTTTCTTACAGTTCAGTCACAGACGTTGACGTCCAGTTTCCTTCGTTCCTCATTTGTTGTTGTGGCATTTTAGATTTTTGAGACATATTGATTTAAGTTTCTGTCTTGACGCTTTGATGTCTTCCTTGGTCTACCAGTAAGGTTTGCCTTTAACACCTTCCCAGGTTTGTTTGTATTTGGTCCAGAGTTTAGACACAGCTGACTGTGAACAACCGACATCTTTTGCAACACTTGCGTGATAATTTACCCTCTTTTAAGAGTTTGACAATCCTCTCCTTTGTTTCAATTGACATCTCTCGTGTTGGAGCATGATTCATGTCAGTCCACTTGGTACAACAGCTCTCCAAGGTGTGATCACTCCTTTTTAGATGCAGACTAACGAGCAGATCTGATTTGATGCAGGTGTTAGGTTTGGGGGATGAAAATTTACAGGGTGATTCCATAATTTATTCCTCAGAATTGAGTGAGTCCATATTTTCTCCCTCTGCTTGGTCTAAAAAAGTAACCGTTACTGACTGCCACAATTTTTTTTCCTGATTCTTATAGTGTTTCGTAAAGCCAGAAAGTTGCCATTTGAAAATGACTTTAGTTTTGTGTCATGTCTGTGATCTGCTTTTTTTCTACAAAATTAAACAACTGAATGAACCATCCTCCGAGGGCCGGTGATTCCATAATTATTGCCAGGGGTTGTATTTAATGGTGTAATGTTTTTTAGTTTGATGGATATTTGCAGTTGCATCAGTGTTCATAATACAAGCGTTGGCTACAAAATTCTGCCCCATAGACGAATATTTTCAATAACGGGAAGATACTCCCATGAATCACATTTCTGTTTGAAGTTCCAAATGTTCTTACTTTTTCACATAGTCCCCTTCCTTTACACACGTACGGCCATGCTAGACAGGTTTTTGCATCCCGTCAATGAAGAAGTCTGGATCTCTCAGCACCAGTGACACACAGCTGATTGCACCTCTACATATTAGTGTAATGGTGTTCTTTCAGCTTGGTTAATAGGGAAAAAGTCAGAGGGCACGAGATCTGTACGATACTTGGGTGTAGTAAGATCTCATAAAATTTGCACCACTGCAGGTGTGTGTGGTGTGTGTATATACACTACTAGTCAAAAGTATGGCACACTTTCCCATTGTGTCCACACGTTTGACAGCATTGTCATTTTAATTTATTTTAGCCTTTTATTTTATCAATTTAGTCGCATTGAGATCTCTTTGACAAGGGAGACCTGGACAGTTTTTTTTTTTATGTTCCAATTCACCTAACCTGCATATCTTTGGATGTGGGAGGAAGCTGGAGCACCCGGAGGGGACCCATACAACACAGGAAGAACATGCATACTCTACATAGAAAGGTCATAGGTGGGAATCAAACTTACAACCATCATGCTGTGAGGCAATAGTGCTAACCACTAAGTCACTGTGCTGCCATGTCATGCTAAAGAATTGTGTCTTTTACTGGACAAACCTACTTGAAGCATGTGTTCAGTTTTTGCTGGCAGTCCACATGTGGTTGGGAGCTTGTCCACCCGCACTTGATGATGTGCATCTTTGACTGATATGGGGAACCCGCTACAGGCCTGGTCACACAAACTCGTCGTGGCTGGATTTTTGCCCTTTGTACTCCTTACACGCCTCCTGACCGTACTGACATCCACACAGGCATGTGGACATAAACACTTATTCATCGATGAGTGTCCGTGGATGTACATCCTTCTCTGTGAGAAATTCACTAACACAGCATTGTTTCAACACACATCGTGTACGTCCCCAGTTTTTACAGACTAATGTATGTATGTGTCATGTCGAAGGTGATTCTGCACACGCCTGATACTGCAGGCAAACACACTTGGTGTCGGAATAGTCAATAAGTAAAGGATTAATTCCTGTACCAGTTTCACTTTGATATCATCTCGTTATGAAATAACCGCGATGGGGCAGAACTTTCAGCCGACCCTTGTACTTATGTTAATAAATGCTGAATAATATGCAAGTTTGAGTATGAATTTAACTTTGTTTCTGTCTCTGTTTCCGACCTCCTTCCTGTTTGACACGCTCTCTGCTTCAGTCGTGTCGTGCTGCCGGTCTCTGTAGAAGAGGTGAGTATTCTATTTTTATTTCCTCAATACATCCACAATCCCCAGTCTTACTTTGGTATCGTTTTGACAATTGTAAATTGTCTTTCTTTTTTTTATCCTTTTTTTCAAGGTGTTGCTGGAACTATTGCTTAAACAAAATTGGAATTGTAATAGCTTTGACTGGTATTATATTTATTTCTCCTGTGAAATGAAACATTTTGCTCAGCCACTTACCTTACTAAGACAAAAGCCTTATTCACAATACCACTCAAAATCGGATTTTCAACATATGCAGATCTTGGTTTTCTTTCTTTTATTTGGCAGTTTGACAGAAAAAACCGCATAACATCTGACTTTTTTTTCAAAAGTGACTCCAAGCAACATACGGAGGTGATGTGAACTGCAATTCAAATCGGATTTTACCCTGAGGCCAAAAAATATGGCGTTCGGCTATTGTGAAGGCCTTGCGTCTGTCCGTCTGTCTGTCCTGTTCATCTTTCTGTGCTCAGCATATGTCCAGTCCTATTACTGCTAGTGTCTTCAAATTCACAGGAACAATCTTGGGACACAGACCTTGGACAACTTCAAGATGGCTAATCTTGACCTATTTTAAAAGCAGGCTGCAAAACCTCCGTTTGTATATGGATTTCCATCAAAATTTGTTTCCATTTTCCATTCATTTCGTCATATAAAATCGCTAACTAAATATATAATTATTTATTAGTGTGAAACATGTATACACATGTATAATAAAAACACACATCGGTACAATGTACATATCAAAACATATAACGTAAGACATAAGAACCACATTTTAGAGATGCTTTTAATTAGAAGCACACATCGAGTCTCAAAGTTAAAATGACAGTCAAATAAAGGTGGTATAGTACCGATCATAGTTGTGCTTAAAAGCATTAACATCAGGTGAGAGTACTATGTGTTCAGGATGGCTGTTCCATAGACATACAACTCTTAGTAAAACAAAAATTTCTAACATTGAGATGTGATCTTTTGACCTCAACAGTAAGTTCATGACCTCTAAGGCCATTATACCTTCTTCTAGTAAATAAAGTAAGGGGTCGACTGCCTCAAAACCATGCAGATCTTATACGTTTCTATTAGGTTGCCCGTATCTCTTTTGTTCTCAAGAGTTGTTAAACCCAGTTCACTTAATCTCTCCTGATAACTCAGAATTTTGCAAACCAGGTACTAATTTGGTTGCACATCTTTGCACCTTCTCTAGTAGCAATTTATCTTTTTCCAGGTAGGGTGACCATGCTTGGACACAATATTCTAGATGTGGTTGTACATAACTTTTATACAAAACAGAAAATGACTGTCAAGAAATGTAAATGCTCTCTTAATCATGCCTAGTACACTATTAATTTGCAGCTGCCTTAGCAATGTATCTAATTAACACGCCCAGATGCTTCTCTTTGCTTACAGAATTTAACACATTAACATTCATAAAGTAGTCATGACATGGGTTTTGATGACCAAATGTAGTACTTTACACTTCCTTAAAACCTAATAACCATTCTTTGACCATAACATTAAATTATCAATATCTTTCTGCAATTTTGTTGAGTCCACTAGGGACAGAATTGGATGATAAACCTTGGTATCATCTGCAAATAGTTTACATTTGGTTGATATTACACCAGGCAAATTGTTAATAGAAAGTAAAAACAGGACCGGCCCTAGGATCGATCCTTGTGGAACACCACTACTTACATTAAGCCATTTAGATTTTGCATTATTAACACATACTCGCTGTTTCCTATTTCTAAGGAAATCTTCAACCCAGTAACACAGTTTGCCTACAATTCCTTAACTCTGTAGTTTATAAATTAATCTAGCATGAGGTACCGAATCGAAGGCTTTTTTTGAAGTCTAGGTATAACACATCAAAAGGTAAGCCAACATCATAAAATATGGTCCACTCTTCTAGTGTAGTACGCAAATTAGTTAAACTGGATCTGCCATGCTTTTCATGACTTATTAATAGTATGGGTAACATGCTATCTCTTACAAGTTTTTTACAGATTTGAGACGTGAGGCTTACTGGCCTATAGTTTCCAGTTATACACTTATCCCCCTTCTTAAAAATGGGGATTACATTGGCAAATTTCCAGATGTCAGGTACTTTACTTTGGTCAAAAGATTCTCTAAAAATACAAAACAATGGGAAATATATTTCATCTGCACATTCCTGAAGGACATGTGGATGGATATCATCCGGTCCTGTAGCTTTTTGGATTGGTTATGAGCAACAATTTCTTAACATCATTAGGTTTGAAAAATGTGTTCTCAATGGTGTCATCTCACATCCTGTTACATATAAAAGTTTCTGATACTTTACCATATATACAATGCATAAAATCGTTAAACCAAATCAAACTTTTTATCATCCTCATGGACAAACACTGATTGAAGAAACTATTCAATTCATCTGCTATATCACAGTCATTATTTACATCATCACCATTGTTAGTTTTAAGTTTAGTAATGGGTGACCTGAACTTTGTCTTACCGTTCACATACATGTAGAAAGCCTTACTGTTCTTTTTAAGTCTTCTACAAAGATTCTTTTCATAATCTCTCTTAGCCTTTCTTACTTTCCGATTAACCACATTTCTTTCCTTAACAAACTCTTGATATCTGGCATGCAATCTACTGTCCTGATATCTCCTCCATGCAAAGTATTTTCTTATACTCCTTTTAAAATGGAAATGGAGTGGAGGCGGTGACCGACACAACATGAGCCGTTTTTCAGCTCTGTCTTGTCAAATGCACTGCGTACGTTACGAAACAAGTTCACCAAGTAAGTTTAAATACCATACAAACTGGAAAAAAAAAGCAAGCTGAAGAAATCTTGTGTACTAAGAGAGGAACGTGAGGTAGAGTCAAGCCAAGCACAGAGAGAGATCAGTTCGTGTGTGTGTGTGAGAGAGGCTGAAGAGAGACGTGTCTATGTAGGGAGGGGCGGGCGCTGTGTGTGACTGGCCAGTCGCATAGCGTGAAGACGGTCAGTTACCCAGTCAGGATTTTCCTTCAGCACGAGCACAGATATTGACGAGTTTTACTCGTATCATGCTCGTGCTCATCAAAAATGCTTTATCCGTACCAGATACTCTTCTGAAACGAGTATCTAGCTCAACCCTAGTATTTATGTTTATGTACACATGCAAACAGTGCCTTTGTAGGGTGAGTGGTGGAAGTTTCATCTCTTGAACACTATATGGCAGACCCGCCCTGAGTACATGTACCATTTTAAAGACGGAGAGCATTTCCAAAATGCCACGAAAACCACCAAACAAAAAAATAAATAAAAGTACTTAATTTACTAATATTTGGAGTCAGTCTGGGTCAGGGATCTGCAACCTTTACTGTCAAAACAGCCATTTTTGTCCCGTCTTCCCCAAATACGTTTGACCTTTTAAAATGAATGAATAAAGATAACACAGCTTATAAAGTTTTTCTGTATATAGTTCAACTGTGTGTGTGTGTGTGTGTGTGTGTGTATGTGTGTATATATATATATATATATATATATATATATATATATGTGTGTGTGTGTGTATATATGTGTATATGTATATATAAAATTGTTTTTTTGTTTTGTTTTTTACAACCCCAAATCAGAAGAGTTTGGATGATATGAAAAAATGTGGGGAGGATGACCCACAATGATCCTGACATTTTCTATGACTTCTATTTACTGCAGACTGTATGAAACCAACATATTTCATGTTTTGTTAGGTCAGCTTTATTTTATTTGGTAATATACATCCATTCCTAAATTTAAGGCCTGCAGCCTTTTCCGAGAAATGTCAGGGGATGAAAACATGAACATTTCCAAATCAGTGACTATTTCTTCAACTTCATTTACATCAATCAGTAGGGAGGTGATGGTCTAGTGGTGTTGGGTTTGAGACCAGAAGATCCTCACTTCAAATCCCAGCCTGACTGGAAAATCACTAAGAGCCTTTGGGCAAGGTCTTTAATCCTCTAGTTGCTCCTGGTGTGTAGTGAGCGCCTTGTATGGCAGCACCCTGACATGGGGGTGAATGTGAGACATTATTTGTAAAGTGCTTTGAGCGTCTGATGCAGATGGAAAAGCGCTTTGTAAATGCAGTCCATTTACTATTTGCCATTCAATCATTCAGAAATACAGTGTTGTACTTAAATCTGTGTAATGTGAGGGAAGCCACCAAGACACAACTCTGTAAGACCTTTTGGCTTCTGTGGGTGTGAGTGGAGAAACTGGGAACATTTTTATTTTTATCTTCCTTTTACATATAGTCCCAACTTTTTCTGATTTGTGGTTGTTTCTGAAGTTACAGAACTGCTATAAAGTGTGAACATTTTATTGTTTTTAAAACTTTGTAAAACAAATGTAAACACCAAACTCTTATAAAGAAGGAAAAAATACCTGGACATGTGCAGGAAAAACTTTGATATAAACTGACCAGAACAATGCAGACTGATTAGACTTTCCATATTTTTTTTTTGTGAATAAATCAGAATAAAATAAGAGGTAACTCACTTTGAAATGAATAAAACATATAGCTGCAGCTTAATAACTTTGAAAAATAACAAAATCAGCAGCTTGTATTTTTATTCTGACTCCAGTTCATTTTAGTGTGTTGAAGTCATCCTTTCACTGCACCGGTGGAGAAAGAAGTAAAGGCAGCTCCACGGTTTTGTCTTGGTTTTTAAAAACCTGTTCACTCTGGTTAAAATTGTTGTGTGGGCCGCCAGAAGAGGAGGTACTGCTGGCCCACCACCAGAGGGCGCCCTGTCTGGAGTGCGGGCTCCAGGCACCAGAGGGCGCAGCCGCCTCACAGGAGCAGCCAGGGTGACAGCTGTCACGCATCACCTGCAACAGCTGTTACCAATCATCTGATCGGCAGGAGTATATCAGCAGGACGACGTCTCCACCTCTTTGCCGAGATATCGTTTCTACCTAGAAGGTAACGTAGCTCAGCTGACGAATTGTATCCTTTTTGGATTTTGTGCGTTGTTCTAAGGAGTATTTTTCCAACGAGAGGTGGAGGTAGTTTTCCTACCGTTCGGATTCCTGGGTGCAAACGCGCCCTCCTTTAATTGTTCTTTGTTCCTCGCCAGCAGTACCAGGTCCGACACGCGGAGGCAGTGGCCACCTGGGAGTTCGGGACTTGGGCGGCTCCAGTATTCCCGGGGTCTGGTGGCGGAGGAAATCGTGTGGTTCCGGTTCTACTTTGGCGAGGCGTCTCCTATCTTCGAGCCTGCCCACACGACACCTTTGTGAATTGACTTTTTTCCATTATTGTAATCTGTAGTGGTTGTTGTGCACATTCACAACAGTAAAGTGTTGTTATTTGACCTATTCCATTGTCCGTTCATTTGCGCCCCCTGTTGTGGGTCCCGTGTACTTACACTTCCCAACAAAAAATCCTCTCTTTCGGCTCCACGCTCTCTGTCTCATGTGCACTGATGGTTCTCAGCAGAATGTAACGTTCAGGAATCTCCCTCTCTCGCAGTTTGCAGTCAGTTGATGCCACACACACACAACACAGACAGCTCATTCAGTCAACTGCACATTTTAGACAGCTTTGAACAAGACGGCCACTGTTTTAATCGGCCGTCTTTTTCAAATTTTGAACGTCCAAATGAGAGCTGGATGGCTCGCTGCCTAAAACTATGGTGTATGTATACACCACACACACACACACCACACATACATACATACAGCGAGTAAAATGACTATTGAACATGATACCATTTTTCTCAGTAAATATATCTCTGCAGGTGCCGTTGACATAACATTTTTACTAGATATTGGCAACAACCCAAGTAATCCATATGTGCAAAGAAACCAAATGTATACAGAAAAGAAGTTGTGTAATGCTTACTGATATGTATTTAATACTTTGTATAAAAGTGTTTGTTGGTAATGAAGCTTCAAGATACCTCCTGTGTGTAGAAACTAGTCACATGCACTGCTCAGGTGTGATTTTGGTCCATTCTTCCACACAATCTTCAAATCTTGAAGGATCTGTGGACCTCTTCTGTAAACTCTGATCTTTTAGTTCTTTCCATAGATTTTCTGTTGGATTCCAGTCATCTGATTGGCTGCACCATTCTCGCAGCTTATTTTCATTCTCTGATACTTAGACAGTTTCCTTGTCTGTGTGTTTGGATCATTGTCTTGCTGAAATGTCCATCCTCATTTCATCTTCATCATCCTGGTAGATTTTCATCAAGAATGTCTCTGTACATTTTTCTTTCATCCTTCCTTCAGTTTTATGAAGTTTGTCAGTGTCGTCTCCTGATAAACAGCCCCACAACCGTGATGGTCCACCTCCAAACTTCACTGTGTTGGTGTGTGGGTTTGGGGTGATGTGCAGTCACATTTGACCTCCAAACATATATGTGGCATCCAGAGAGTTCAATTTTGGTCTCATCTGTCCAGGCTATATTCTCCCAGTATCTCATAGGCTTGTCTAAATGTTGTGTAGCAAACCTCAAAACGAGCTTCAACATGCTTTTCCTTCAGTGGTAGAGTGTTGTGTTGTAATCGGGCATGCAGGCCATGGTGGTTGAGTGCGTTACTTATTGTTTTCTTTGAAACAATTGTACCTGCTAATTCCACTTTTTCTGAAGCTCTTCACAAGTGGTCCTTGGCTCTTGGCCAACTCTTCAGATAATTCTTTTCACTTCTCTGTGTCAGAAATCTTGCAAGGAGCTCCTGGTCGTGGCCAGTTTATGGTGAAATTATGTTCTTTCCGTGTTAAAATTATGGCCCCAACAGTGCTCACTGGAACACTCAGAAGTTTAGAAATCCTTCTGTAACCATTGACATCAGCATGTTTTGCAACAATAAGGTTGCGAAAATCTTGAGAGCTCTTTGGTTTCTTGTGTAATGGGACCTTTTATAGGCCATCATTTGGGACTGAACTAGCTGATATTAATTTGGACTGACAAGGGGCAGGATTGCTGTCTAATTACTACTAGATTTCAGATGTGTATCTTGGGTTTCATGTCTTTTTGGACCTTTCTTCATGTGTTCAATACTTTTTCCTGTCATTTCACATTATTACACATAACTTAATTAATGGATATATATGCTTTGATTTATGTGTGTGTGTGTGTGTGTGTGTGTGTGTGTGTGTGTGTGAATTACTTGGGTTGTTACTGACATTTGGTAAAAAATTAATGTCAATAGCACATTTTAGAAATATATTTACTGAGAAAAATGGTGACGTGTTCGATCTTAGTTTATGCTCCAACATAGCTGATGCTCATCTTATGGTGATAGTGCAGTTTATTTGCCAGGGAGGGAATTTCAACAAGTTGAGACTGTGGCCTGCTTCCGTAGTCGTGTCCATAAAAATCATAGAGGGATTTGCTTTCCAAACGTAATACCCATTACTATATTGGATGATGTTGAAATTGAGGATGGCCCAGTGGTTGTTCCAGCAATAGCAAAGATTTCGTGTCTGCTACCTACAACGCGCGTGGAATGTCTGAAACCTAAACCTACTTCTAGGCATCTTATACAACCCCTGGCAAAAATTATGGTATCACCGGCCTCGGAGGATGTTCATTCAGTTGTTTAATTTTGTAGGAAAAAAAGCAGATCACAGACATGACACAAAACTAAAGTCATTTCAAATGGCAACTTTCTGGCTTTAAGAAACACTATAAGAAATCAGGGAAAAAAATTGTGGCAGTCAGTAACGGTTACTTTTTTAGACCAAGCAGAGGGAAAAAAATATGGACTCACTCAATTATGAGGAAAAAATGATGGAATCACCCTGTAAATTTTCATCCCCAAAACTAACACCTGCATGAAATCAGATCTGCTCATTAGTCTGCATCTAAAAAGGAGTGATCACACCTTGGAGAGCTGTTGCACCAAGTGGACTGACATGAATCATGGCTCCAACACGAGAGATGTCAATTGAAACAAAGGAGAGGATTATCAAACTCTTAAAAGAGGGTAAATTATCACGCAGTGTTGCAAAAGATGTTGGTTGTTCACAGTCAGCTGTGTCTAAACTCTGGCCCAAATACAAACAACATGGGAAGGTTGTTAAAGGCAAACATACTGGTAGACCAAGGAAGATATCAAAGCATCAAGACGGAAAACAACAAAACAAATGAGGAACGAAATGGGAGGAAACTGGAGTCAACGTCTGTGAACCGAACTGTAAGAACCGCCTAAAGGAAATGGGATTTACATACAGAAAAGCTAAACGAAAGCCATCATTAACACCTAAACAGAAAAAAAACAAGGTTACAATGGGCTAAGGAAAAGCAATCCTGGACTGTGGATGAATGGGAGGCAGAGCCTTCAGCTTTCAGGCTCCTCTCCTGTGGAACCAGCTCCCATTCAGATCAGGGAGACAGACACCCTCTCTACTTTTAAGATTAGGCTTAAAACTTTCCTTTTTGCTAAAGCTTATAGTTAGGGCTGGATCAGGTGACCCTGAACCATCCCTTAGTTATGCTGCTATAGACATAGACTGCTGGGGAGTTCCCATGATGCACTGTTTCTTTCTCTTTTTGCTCTGTATGCACCACTCTGCATTTAATCATTAGTGATCGATCTCTGCTCCCCTCCACAGCATGTCTTTTTCCTGGTTCTCTCCATCAGCTCCAACCAGTCCCGGCAGAAGACTGCCCCTCCCTGAGCCTGGTTCTGCTGGAGGTTTCTTCCTGTTAAAAGGGAGTTTTTCCTTCCCACTGTAGCCAAGTGCTTGCTCACAGGGGGTCGTTTTGACCGTTGGGGTTTTACATAATTATTGTATGGCCTTGCCTTACAATATAAAGCGCCTTGGGGCAACTGTTTGTTGTGATTTGGCGCTATATAAAAAAAAAAATTGATTGATTGATTGATTGATTGATGATGTGATGATGCTGGAACTTTTGTTTGGTGCCGTTCCAATGAGATTTCTAAAGATGACTGCCTGAAGAGAACATGTAAATTTCCACAGTCATTGATGATATGGGGCTGCATGTCAGGTAAAGGCACTGGGGAGATGGCTGTCATTACATCATCAATAATGCACAAGTTTACGTTGATATTTGGACACTTTTCTTATCCCATCAATTGAAAGGATGTTTGGGGATGATGAAATCATTTTTCAAGATGATAATGCATCTTGCCATAGAGCAAAAACTGTGAAAACATTCCTTGCAAAAAGACACATAGGGTCAATGTCATGGCCTACAAATAGTCTGGATCTTAATCCAATTGAAAATCTTTGGTGGAAGTTGAAGAAAATGGTCCATGACAAGGCTCCAACCTGCAAAGCTGATCTGGCAACAGCAATCAGAGAAAGTTGGAGCCAGATTGATGAAGAGTACTGTTTGTCACTCATTAAGTCCATGCCTCAGAGACTGCAAGCTGTTATAAAAGCCAGAGGTGGTGCAACAAAATACTAGTGATGTGTTGGAGCGTTCTTTTGTTTTTCATGATTCCATAATTTTTTCCTCAGAATTGAGTGATTCTATATTTTTTTTTCCCTCTGCTTGGTCTAAAAATGTAACCGTTACTGACTGCCACAATTTTTTTTCCTGATTTCTTATAGTGTTTCTTAAAGCCAGAAAGTTGCCATTTGAAATGACTTTAGTTTTGTGTCATGTCTGTGATCTGCTTTTTTTCTACAAAATTAAACAACTGAATGAACATCCTCCGAGGCCGGTGATTCCATAATTTTTGCCAGGGGTTGTATATGCTACTCTGGAACCACCCCTAAACTCAAACAGTTCTACTGTCACTGCGTGCTCTGTCTTCCGTGCCTCTGCCCAGTATCCCCCCTCCCCCTCCTTACACCTCCGCTCACACCGCCACCACAGACTGCGTCATTCCCAATAAGTGAAGTGTGCATCGCATCTGCGCATGCGTGGGTCAAACACGGGCGAAAATCCCAGCTACCACACTCACACTGCTCCCATTGAATTTCTTATACAGTAGCATTAGCAGACTGTAAAAGTTAAGACTTTTACAGGGATTGTTTCAAAGGCTTTAAGCTTTAAGCGACACATACAATAATGACAGGGGCGCATTGTGCTGTTTTCAAATGCTCAAATGGAATTTATAGGCTTGAAAGTTGGCTGAAAACACACGATTGCAAACCTCCGCCAAGTCCAAACAAAGACGGAAAGAAGAAGAAGAAATGTGGTTGTAAATGGTAAATGGACTGCATTTATATAGCGCTTTTCCATCTGCATCAGACACTCAAAGCGCTTTACAGTAATGCCTCACATTCACCCCGATGTCAGGGTGCTGCCATACAAGGTTCTCACTACACACGGGGAGCAATAGGGGATTAAAGACCTTGCCCAAGGGCCCTTAGTGATTTTCCAGTCAGGCAGGGATTTGAACCCAGGATCTTCTGGTCTCAAGCCCAACACCTTAACCACTAGACCATCACCTCCCCGTAAACCTCCGTTCATTCTACACAATTTCGCCACAGAAAAGAAAGATCCAGACGGACATAAAAGACGGACTAAAATTGTTTCTTGCACATTATTTTGTCAATATCCTGAAACCGTGCCGCCGTTTTCGTGCATCGGCTTATGACTGTAATGTCGCGCCATGAATGACGTGGCACGTAATATTGTAAAATTGACATGTTCTATAAACAAACTGCATGCATGCACATATCACTGTATGTCGGTCACCTTATCAAAACAAACGTGACAGCAAAGAGGTTATATGTGAGACTCACCGTCATTGTCGTCATTATGAAGCCGGCGGAGTCGCAATTTCTCATCCCTGCTTAGCAAATATTCTGCAGTATCCACAGTTTCAGTCTCTGGACTTCGTCTAACCATCCGTCAGTTGCCTTCAAGGGGTCAGAATTTGTTTTTTCTCCAAGTATCAACAAGCACAGGTCATTTTCGACAGCAGCGCGCTCTTCCTCCTTTGTCGGCACTAACGGTACTTTCTGTACAGATGCAGCACACGCAAGCACAACCAGCTCTTCTTTCCATTTCTGTCCACTGCCGTACGTAGTCCTGGTTGTAACAGACAATCTGCGGAGCTTACAAAAATGCTTTAAATCGTCAACTTTCCAGCGGTTGAAATGATCCAAATCACAGCACTCTTCGCTGCTTTCCACTCACTGTCCCACCTGGAGAGGCCCGGCAGCGCTGTGAGGATTCTTTTCTTTGACTTCTCCAGCGCTTTCTACACCATCCGGCTGCGGCTCCTGAGGGACAAGCTGGTGATTGCAGGAGTGGGCGAGGATCTGGATGAGTGGGTCCTGGACTACCTCACAAACCGGCCCCAGTTTGTGAGGACCAAGAACTGCGTGTCTGACCTCCTGATCTGCAGTGTGGGGGCCCCCCAGGGGACGGTCCTCGCGCCCTTCCTCTTCACTCTTTACACTGCAGACTTCAGACACAACACAGACAGCTGTGTCCTGCAGAAGTTCTCCGATGACTCCGCCCTCATTGGACTTATTATGGACGAAGATGATGCGGAGTACAGAGGACTAACGCAGGACTTTGTGGACTGGTGTCAGAGGAACCACCTCCTCATCAACGCGGGGAAGACCAAGGAGATGGTGGTGGACTTCAGACGCCGCCCCACTACACTCCCCCCAGTGAACATCCATGGAAGGGACATTGAGAGAGTGGACTCTTATAAGTACCTGGGTGTTCATCTGAACAACAAACTGGACTGGACTCACAACACGGATGCACTTTACAGGAAGGGTCAGAGCCGCCTCTACCTCCTGAGGAGGCTGAGGTCTTTTGGAGTGAGGGGGCCACTCCTGAGGACCTTCTTTGACTCTGTGGTGGCATCTGCCATCCTGTACGGTGTGGTCTGCTGGAGCAGCAGCATCACAGAGAGGGGACAGGAAAAGACTGGATAAGATCATCAGGAAATCCTGCTCTGTCCTGGGCTGTCCTCTGGACTCTGTGCAGGAGGTGGGGGACAGGAGGGTCCTGGCTAAACTTAAATCTATGCTGGACCACGAGTGTCATCCCCTGCTGGATGTTCTGTCTGCTCTGGAGAACAGTTTCAGTGACAGACTCATCCACCCTCACTGTGTGAGGGAGAGATTCCGCAGATCATTTCTCCCGGCTGCTGTCAGACTGTACAATGATCAATGCTAGTACTGTGGTAACCATAGCAACCAGGACAATAATCATGTCACTACCTGCTGTATTTATTAGTGCAATAATTTAACTTATGGTGCACTCAAGTCACTTTACATATATTACACTACCTATGACATATTACATATATATATTACTTATATTTTCACCTGCCGATATTGTAAATATCAGAGTAACTTGTCGTACATTTCACGCTGAAGTCATTTTATCTGATCACTTTCACACCCCGATGGTGTATATCATCCTGGCAGTGCAGCATTGAACTGAACAATGGTAGCCTCAGCTTTACCCGGCACTCAGTGCTTTTTTTGGTTCTTGTTTTTGAGAGATGCTTGTTATTTTGTTGCATGCCCTTCTATTCCTACTGTTTTATGCTGCGATGTGACACTGAAATTTCCCCATTGAGGGATAAATAAAGGCTTTTCTTATCTTCTTGTCAACCCCACTGAGGTCCTTAAACTGGGTCTCATTAACATAAGATCACTGTCCTCAAAATCATTGTTGATCAATGATCTAATTATTGATCATCACTTAGATATGATTGGGCTATGTGAAACCTGGCTTAAACCTACAGCTGTCCTCCCCTTAAATGAGGCCTGCCCACCAGCTTATACATTTAGTCACGTCCCTCGTGATGCGAAGCAAGGCGGGGGTGTTGCTCATATTTATAAATCTAGGTTTAGCTTATTAGCTGTTGGGGGTTACAAATATCACTCGTTTGAGCATCTGATTCTCAGCTCTGCTCAGGATATTACACATTGCCAAGGTCAGAAGAATAAAAATCAGTCATATTATGTTGTCACTGTATATAGGCCTCCTGGCCCATATTCTGAATTCTTAGATGAATTTGGTGCGTTCATCTCCAAATTGTCAACTAGTGTAGATAACATTCTGATCATTGGTGACTTTAACATTCATATAAATAAGCCTTCTGATCCCCTCTGCAAATCATTTATGGAAATTGTGGATGCATTAGGATTTCGGCAATGCATTTGGGATTCGACGCACATTAGTGGAAATACCCTGGATCTGGTTCTCGCACGTGGTACTGCTGTCACGAATATTGACGTCATGCCTCTTACATAATTGGTGTCTGATCACTCACTTATTAAGTTTACAGTTTCGCTGCCATGTTTAGTGGAACAACAACCTTATATATCATTACGGCGACGCATCAACTCCTCAACTAAGACTGAACTCGAAGCTAGACTGCCTGATGTCTTAGCTTCACATTTGACAAATACCCAGTCAGTAGACAGACTTGTGGATAGTTTAAACTCAGTGCTCAAAACTACACTCGACATGATTGCACCACCTGTGTTAAAACCGCGCTCCCCCAAATCACAGTCACCTTGGTTCAATGATTACCTGCGTGACCTCAAGCATAAAGCACGAGGTCTAGAACGGAAATGGCATTGTTCAAAATTAGAAGTATTTCACCTTACGCGGCGTGATGCTATCTTAGACTATAAGCATGCATTACTGGCTACAAAGCGTACGTACTACTCTGATTTGATCAACAAAAACAAGTATAACTCAAAGTTCTTGTTCAACACGGTGGCAACACTTTTTCATGGACAACCACCTGTAGTTCACTCTCCTTTTACAGCACAAGATTTCCTGGATTACTTTGGGAAGAAAATAGAAGACATCAGGTTAAACATATCCCAGCATGCCTTAACCCAGCCACTACACCCTGCTATTGAGGTGGGCGCCTCTACTAAGGTATTACCTAGATTTACAGAATTTGATAGTATCTCACTAGGTATGCTGACAAAACTCATAATGTCAACAAAAAGCACAACCTGTTTATTTGATCCTATACCAACAAAACTGTTTAAGGACCTGTGGCCCACTCTTGGGCCGACTGTGCTGGAAATTATTAATCTTTCTTTAACTTCTGGATCTGTTCCTAAATGTTTCAAATCTGCAGTGCTGCATTTGATAGAGTGGATCATCATATTCTACTTGATAGGCTGGAAAACCATTTTGGGATTACTGGGAGTGCCCTTGCATGGCTGATGTCATACTTGACCAGTCGTTCTCACTGCGTTTTGTACAATAACACTACCTCTAACCTTAGTGACATGAAATTTGGGGTTCCACAGGGGTCTGTGTTAGGCCCCCTGCTTTTCTCCCTTTATATAGCACCCCTTGGGCACATATTGCGGCGTTTTGGGATTACCTTTCACTGCTATGCAGATGATACTCAGTTATACATGCCGATAACTGCTGGTAATCTCGTTCACATAAAATCCTTAGAAGATTGCCTTGCAGCAGTGAGAAGTTGGATATCTAGAAACCTCCTACTTTTAAACTCTGACAAGACTGAAATGATGGTTCTTGGTCCAGTGAGACACCAGCATCAATTTGACCAGTTAACGCTCAGCCTCGGCTCGTGTGTCATACATCACACTGACAAAGTGAGGAACCTTGGGGTAATTTTTGATCCCTCGTTGTCCTTTGGCCTCCACATTAGAAATATTACTAGGACTGCTTTTCTCCACCTGCGAAATATAGCGAAGATTCGTCCCATCCTGTCTATGGCTGATGCTGAGACCCTGATCCATGCATTTATCTCTTCTAGATTGGACTACTGCAATGTTCTGTTTTCTGGTTTACCGCAGTCCAGCATTAGGGGTCTCTATTTGGTTCAAAATGCTGCAGCCAGACTTTTGATACAAAGCAGAAAGTTCAACCACATTACACGCATTTTGGCATCCCTTCACTGGCTTCCTGTCCCAGTGAGAGCAGATTTTAAGGTTCTGCTACTAACCTATAAAATTATTCATGGACTGGCACCTCCCTACCTAGCTGACCTAATTAAACCTTATGTATCGGCCCGGGCTTTACGTTCTCAGGGTGCAGGACTACTTTGTATCCCTAAGGTGAATAAGAAGTCTGCGGGTCACAGAGCTTTCTCTTATCGTGCCCCTGTTCTGTGGAATGATCTCCCTGCGTCAATAAAACAGTCAGATTCTGTGGAGATTTTCAAGTCCAGACTTAAGACGCACTTATTTTCCCTTTCATATGGCTACCATACTGGTACAGTTTTGTTTTACGCTTTTTACTCTTTTAATTCATTTATTAGTAATTGGAGTGGGCTGCGGCCTCAACTTTACCTAAATTCTGGGTCTTCTAGTGAAGTTTAGGACTAGTGGCCGGCGATCACCTTAGTATTTCTCTGTTTTTCTTGTTGTTTAATGCTGGCAAATTATACAGTATTTTTTGTCTTTCTGATGCCTGATTCTGTTTTTTCTCTCTGTTTAAGGTGCAGCTTCATCCAGAGATGGGAGTTGTATTCGTGTTGGCGATCCTCCTGTCCTGTGCGCCAATAGCATTTCTTGTATATTCGTCCGTGAATTGTTCTGTGAATTGTTCTGTAATTTAAGTTTGTATCATGGCCCAAGCAGAGGGTCACCCCTTTGAGTCTGGTCTGCTTGAGGTTTCTTCCTCAGAGGGAGTTTTTCCTTACCACTGTTGCTCTGGGGGTTGGTAAGGTTAGACCTTACCTGTGTGAAGCGCTTTGAGGCAACTCTGTTGTGATTTGGCGCTATATAAATAAAAATAAATTGAAAATTGAAAAATATGTACCAAATGACCAATTTAATTTAAATATCTTGGGGTCTGATCAGCCTGACAAACGGCTGATCTTTAGAGTCTTAAGTTGGTTTTGAACTTAAAATTACTTTTCATGGGGGTACTTTTTAGAAAGCACTCTTCAAGGTCAGCATCTTTCTAATTGTTCAGGCACAAAACAGTATTGTCAAATCCAGGTTTTCAACCCCAAAGTATCCATCCATCCATCCATTTTCTTCCACTTTATCCGGAGTCGGGTTGCGGGGGCAGCAGCTCAAGCAAAGCCACCCAGACCTCCCGATCCACACGCACCTCCCCCAGCTCCTCCGGGGGAACCCCAAGGCGTTCCCAAGCCAGCCGAGAGATGTAGTCCCTCCAGCGTGTCCTGGGTCTTCCCCGGGGCCTCCTCCCAATGGGACATGGCCGGAACACCTCTCCAGCGAGGCGTCCAGGGTGCATCCGGAAAAGATGCCCGAGCCACCTCAACTGACTCCTTTCGACGTGGAGGAGCAGCGGCTCAACTCCGAGCTCCTCCAGAGTGACCGAGCTCCTCACCCTATCTCTAAGGGAGCGCCCAGCCATCCTGCGGAGGGAGCTCATCTCGGACGCTTGTACTCGCGATATCGTTCTTTCGGTCATGAACCAAATCTCATGACCATTGGAACGTAGATCGATCGGTAAATCGAGAGCTTTGCCCCCCTACCCAGCTCTCTCTTCACCACGACGGTCCGATACAGCGACCGCAACCCCAGAGTATTCTTTTTTTGTTGAATGTGCACGTGCCACTAACCGTGTGTGTGTCACATTGTGATGACTATATGCTTCAAGTAAGAAGTGCTGAAAGTTTGACTTGACGTTGATGCAGTTAGTCAATTTTGAGGAGCGCTATCCTCTGTCTATTTAGTGGCATAACATTCTTAAAACATCTTGTCAGCTTCAGGTGTGTCCTGTGCTTAGACAAGCTGCTTTATTTTTTTTTTCCTCTTTCACAAGATTCTTTTCACAGTGTTTGTATGTTTAGTCTGTCTCCCTCACCCCCCCCCCCCCTTTTTTTTTCTTCTTCTCACAGTATCAAGTTGGACAGCTGTACTCTGTGGCCGAAGCTAGTAAGAATGAGACTGGTGGAGGAGAAGGCATTGAGGTGCTGATGAATGAACCCTATGAAAAAGAAGGGGAGAAGGGGCAGTACACACACAAAATATACCATCTAAAGAGGCAAGTCAAAATCCATGCTCCTGTTCTTTATATATGCTGATAATGGTGTGTGGTATATAGTCTGAACTGGTATATCAGCTCAGTCGTTCTGGTTTCTAGCAGCCTGCTTACATGTAGACTCATATTGGAAGTTCTGCTTAGAGTAATAGCTGAAGAGCCTGTCTGTGTTACTTTGACTACATGCAAAATGGCACTTTACCAGCATCGTTGTGTATGTACAAACTTCAGGTACTTGGATGTACATGATCGTTTGAAATCTCATGCCACCTATTCAGACCTATCTGACTGCTGAGTATTGAGAGTGCATCATTCAAGTATATATAATTGTACAGTTAACCCTCTGGGGTCCGAGGGCATTTTTTGGACGGTTCACTCGCCTGGCATAAATGTTTTATTATTGCTGTTAACGGCTCTCCCTGCATCCTACAATCAAGTTTTATGTCTCTTTTTTTTTTCAGGACAACCTGTGCTTTCATTATATATGCTTTTGTTGTGTTTTATAAGTGTAATAAAGGTTTACAAGAAAGGAAAAAGTAAAGCGGAAAATAATTTTCCACACACATTTATTCAAATACACAGCAATCTATAATAAACAACTGTTTGACACTTTATAAAGGTAATTTGAGGTCTTGTGTGAAAGACTATACAACAAAAAAGGTTCAAACAATAAACACAAATGCACATTTTGAACAATATATAAAAAATGGTCTATGCGTTTTGTTTGTCTTCATCTCAGAGCAATTTTTGTCTGCTATTACACAAAGGTTACAACACAAACTTCTACTGTGTTTTGGAGTGTTCTGTGCTGCTCCTACAGCAGCTTTCACTCACACTTTGGCCCACTTTGGCTCCTTACAATCTGAGGAGCGACCCTCCCCCTCGCTCCACTGATAGGGTAAACAGTGCTTTACACCGAGAAAGCAAGAGAGTTATCCAGTAACATTCACACGCAAACTAGTGGAGCAATCCTGATAGTAACACACTCTTTTTTTGAGCACGTGAGATTGTCATCAGAGGCTCTCCGTCTGCTTTCAGTGATCGCTGTACGTAATGGCGCAGGGCGCATTGAAGCCCAATAGTATGTACTCATTGGCGCACCCATGGGGCTGTTCAAACGGGCCAACTAGTAAGGTATTGCTTACTAGTGACGGTGAACCAATTCTGATTGGACACTCACATTGCACACGTCATCACACAGCTTCTATGAGGAGTACAAAGATGGCCGATGGCTGGCTCGAAAGTCCGAGGAGTTAACTTTTCAGCAAAAAAAATAAAAAAATAAAAAGTAAGTTTCTATCTCATATCATTAAAAAGTTATTTATAATTTAGTAAAGCTTGGTCTTAGCCGTCGTGTCAGCCCCAGAGGGTTAATGTGCGTATCTTTTTGTCCAGCCAGTACTATTTTTTCCAAAATTCTATAACTGATTATGAATCATTTCTTCCAAGTCTTTAACTTGTGTGTGCCCTGATATAGCTGCTGAAAATAAAATAAGCCAGAGTGTATCACAAAAAAAGCAATGCAGATTCATGGCTATTTTGATCGAGATTCATGTCTCGTCGGCATCAGACTTTGACACTGACATATGCCTATGACATATGTTAGACATATATACATAAAAAAAATAAAAATTCTTGTGTATGAAACTGAAAGAGGACTACTCTGGGTCCAACTGCACTGTAACGTAGTGATTACTGAAAATTACTGGCACTTCAGGTTTTTACTCAAGTGGTGAAAGTTTCCAGGTTATTTTTGCACAGTCAACTGATCCACCAGGTGGTCAGCTAGCACTACAGAGCTACACAACATATCTTAATTTATTCATACAGACAAAACGGTGCACATCAGTGTTACTGTTTTACAACGTGATTCTGTTTCTGACATATTGAATGTAATGTCACGTTGTTGCTGGAAAGCACAGAAATGACTCCTCCCCCCCTCCCTTGTGTGTCTGTGCTCCTCCTACTCTCACAGACTGTGTATGGGCCAGGGGCATAGCCAGAAAGTTGGGGGTTTGAAGGCCCCCCAACCTCCCCTAAAATAATAATGAATTTGTTTTAAAAACTAAAATGTTGTTCAATTCACTCTGGTTGACCTTGTTTTACTACTGCAATTCTGCAGTAAGTGGAATTGGGGAGCAATATGAAAAAAATCTGTTTACTCATTAAAAAATGTAAAGGACTAACTTGGTTTGAAGGTGGATTTGTCCTTCTTCTTAATGCATAGCAGAGGTTCGTGGTAGTTCCCTGTTCAAGCACACCCCTGCCTATTCTCCATGTAATGTGGAGTTGTCAAGAAGGGCATCCAGCGTACAATTTATATCAGATCAACATGCAGATCCCTACCTGATCTGCTGTGGTGACCCCCAGTAAAAAAGGGAGAAGACAAAAGAACTTTATTTTTCTGGATGTGTAATCTTTATCTTCTTCTTTCTTCATTGTAGTAAAGTCCCAGCATTTGTGAAGCTGTTTGCACCAGAAGGTTCACTAGTATTTCATGAAAAGGCCTGGAACGCCTACCCATACTGTCGCACTAGTAAGTTCATGTCAAAGAACTGTACAAATCACACTCTGCATGAGCTGAATTCAAACTGTACTTGTTCAGTGTGTATTATCAGTACAGTGAAGCAGTTTAATTCAGACTTGAAACACATCCTGGACTTTGGATACTCATGTTCTTTTTTTGTGTTTGCCCCCCCCCCCCCCCCCCCCCAACTACTGCAGTTGTGACGGTGAGTTGTTTTCAAAAATAAATAATAATAAAAAATAATCTTTGGTTTTAATTTCTGACTGCTTGTTGGGAATATGCAGTCCTACACAAATAGTTTATATTACTAACTCTGCTGTTGTTTTACTACAACAGCATACAAAGCATGCAGTTACGTATGTGTGAGCTAATGACTATTTCTGTGTTTAACTATAGATTGGTGTAAAGCTGTGCACCACCACCACCACTGTTGTTTCTGTCTGAAAGTCTCCATGTAATTGGTTTTAGCAGCAGGGTTCAAGTACATCTCTGACAAGCTTCCATTTATGGTGTTCTGTGTGTTTGTGTCTGATCTGATCGACTGCCATTCTTGTTCAGTCTGGACTTTTCAGTCTGGAAAATAGAGTAGGGACCATGAGTAGTTGTGGAAAATGTGTTTTCTGCTGTTTTTCAGAATGAGTACATGAAGGATGACTTCATGATAAAGATTGAGACGTGGCACAAACCTGATAACGGGACGATAGAGAATGTAAGTGACCAAAGGATAAAGGGAAGTTGTCTTGGCCTCAGATCACTTAAAACTGATCCCAGTCTGTCTGATTTTTCTGTTGCACTGGGCTTATATACTTTCATCCTTCTCAAGAATATTAGCTTTAATTTTTCTGCACCACAGCGTTGATGAGTCTTTTTTTTTTTTTTTGTTGGTCAGGTTCATGATTTGGATGAGACAACTTGGGAGACTGTGGAGGTGGTTCCCATAGATATTGCAAACAAGGAAGAAGTGGCTCCTGGGGTGAGTTTTTATACTAGTGGACTTCAGAGTAGAGGTGGGCGGATTGATCCTAATATCGAAAATATCGATACCAATGCTGGTATTGATATTGAACGATCCTCGTGTAAAAAGATCGATAGAGTCATCAAAGTCTACTCTCTGCACTGTGTCACACAACACGGAGCAGCGCACCCTCCCCCCTCTGGTCTTTTGTTGTTGCGCTGTCACGTGGCTCAGCCGTGCCAGCCAGCAGTCATGCAGGTAGGCTCAGCCTGGCCTGCCCACTCAGCGCTCTCCTTGAGTCAGCCCTCTACCTCAGGAGATTTTGTTTTAAGTTGTGTTGAGTGATATTTTTTCAAACAAAATTGTTGATTGTGATAATAAAGTATTTTGTTGTCGCGTACAATGTTTGGCAAAATTCTATCCTAGGCCTTTTGGATCCTTTGGCTCTATGAAGCTTAAATATGAAAAAGTATCGGTATTGATATCGGCGATACTGGGCCTGTATTTACTTGGTATCGGATCAATACCAAAATTCCAGGTATCGCCCACCTCTACTTCAGAGAACTTTCTAACCATGTCACTAATAACTGTGACCATTGCCTGGAACTAGGGCTGAAATGATTAATCGAGTAACTTGAATAATTTGATCACAAAAGATGTTCCAGGCAAATTCTTTGCCTTGAGGCTTTGTTTAACATTGTAGTGTATATGCTAGGCTTGTATGTGGCGCTGTAACACTAAAAATGGAGAAGGCAACAATAGAGCATGGACATAACCAGTGTAAGCACTAATCAGTGTAGCAGCTGAGGGCTGGGTATCAGTCAAAAATTTTCGATACCGGTACCAATTCCGATACCTTCACTTCAATATCAGTTCCTGAATGATACTTTTTTCAATATCAATTTCATAAGATCAGTTCTAACAAAAAGAAAATTACATTACACATAGTACAAATCTTGAGTTTTGTTTTTCAGCTTTGGTCATTTTCCACTCGAAGCAGTTTTCTTACAGAAAAATAAACAAATTATTTCCAGTGCAAAAGAACACTTGAAAACACTGTAGTTTTTGTCAAAAGCATTTCCTTTCAGATATTTTGGCAGGATTGTCTCTCCGTACCTCTGAGCAGAGCTCAGCCGGCTGCTGCTCGTCAGCGCAGGACGTCTCATTTTGGGAGGAAAAAACGTTTGCTCAATTGCAGTTTGTTTGTATTACAATGTTTGGAAAGAGGTGTCATTTGATTTAAACGGCGATTCACTTTCAAGTTATAAATTCTGACGAACTCTCTCTTTCTAACGTGACTCGCTTGGCAGAGAGCCGCGCAGCGTTTGGAGCTGTTTGAATGGAATGTTTCTTTCTCACAACAAAACAGGAGTCCCAGTTAGTGACTTTAATCTGCACAAAAGTGACTCATGATTGACATATTTTAATGGCTCTGAGAGGGGTTAAGAAGCGGATTTTCCGCTTCTGAAAGGCAACGAAGCAAAGAACCGAAGCAGCAGGTCGGAACAGTGCTTAATTGCTTCAAAGCAATGCACGTTGTTGGTACTCTTAAATGAAGCAGAGTCCGGTGGTGGAGATTTTGAATCAGGCTGCTCGTGCTCTGTAACGTCCACAGGCGGACTTGAATGCTGACAGGAGGACGGCTGCGGACCGCTCTTCTTGCATGTGATTAACCTCTGGGTACAGAAATTCTCTTCCAAGGGCCACTCATATCACTGTGGTTAAGCATAGACGTCTGGCAAGCTGGTGCTTAGCTTTTTAATTGCAGCATGTTGTCTCCATCCTAAGGAAGAGTCTGGTCTCACAGCTTAACAAAAGAGTCCCTCAGAGTGAATAATATAGTTTTTGTTTTTAACTTAAAATATCCATCCATCTCTGTCATTTACTATCTCATATATAATTATTTATTTCCACTTGTCTATCAATAAAATTTGGATGCCAACTCAGAGCTGATATTTAACTGTGATTCGTTGTTAATTAAATTCAGATTTGTGCAGACTGGTACCAGAGTTTACTTTACCATTGTACTGGCCTACTGGGCCAAGGATGTGGGCTGCTGGGCTGGGAATAAAAAGCAGCACACTAAATGCAGAATAACAAAGGAGGCCTTCATTTTTACCCATGACCATGGGGTATTGCGAAGGCTTTGCATCTGTCTGTCTGTGCTCAGCATAAGTCCATTCAAATAACTTACAGGGAACATTCTTGGGACACCGACCTTGGACAAGTTAAAAGGTGCTAACCTTGACCTATTTTAAGAGGTCAAAAGGTCATATTGTTTTCCTATTGTTCTGCTCATACGGCTGAGCGTATTTTGGCATTGCGTTATATTCTGTTTTGTTGCTGTAAGCAGTAATTGAAATATGACTAGGAAGTAAACAGTAGTATTGTGCATTTCTGAATGTGGTGTACAGTAACAGCATTTTCATGCCAAAGCAGCAGCAGCTATTTACTGTTAAAGCTTTGCAGGATATTAACATTAATAAGATAAAAGGGCTTTAAGTTTGCTTTTTTATTATTATTATTATTTTTATTTTTTATTTTTTTGCCTTTGTAAGAGCAGGTGACTGTGGGATAGGAGTTGGACTACCATTATATAGATGGGTTCAGTTCTAGTTGGGGCTTCACACTACTGTGTTCTGAGAAAACTGGGTACTGTGATTCACACTCTGGAAGAGAAGGTGGCAGTAATGCACCATTAAGCTCGATGCCAGCCTCTATAAAACAAGGAGGAGCTGAATTCATAAATCATGCTGTCAGACTGAAAGACCACACTCTGAAATAAAGACAGTCAATTATGTTCATACTACTCAACACTTGACTTGTCCGCACTTTGTGTGACAGCCACAACTGCAACGAGGATGGCTAGGTTAAAGTAAGGCTAATGATAATTTTTTAAAAATGTATAGCTGTTTTTAAGAAGTTTAATATTTTTTGTGGGGTAAATGTGCACGATTAGTTCTGCATTCAGTCGCAACAAGCATCAACTTACTCTTGAGGTCTTTCTGCCTTTGCAGTTCCATTAATTTGCCCCTTAGCTTCTGCAACAGAACACAATGTTAACATTATAAGTAAGTAATGCGCCAGTTAAATTGATTTTGCTTCTTGTTGCATGAATCAGTAGAACCACATTTCAAAAATAAATCTGGCTTCCCCCCTTCTTCATGATGTA
The DNA here is from genome assembly GCF_902500255.1 of Thalassophryne amazonica. NCBI lineage: Eukaryota > Metazoa > Chordata > Actinopteri > Batrachoidiformes > Batrachoididae > Thalassophryne > Thalassophryne amazonica. The sequence goes on from NC_047119.1 coordinate 2,595,098, forward strand.
TTTTTGGACGATACAGTGAATACCCTGGAGCAACATATAGTACCAACAATATAGTACTTATTTCTTTTCGTGATGCATGTTTAAACTGTTTATTATCTCAAATGGGGTCATTGATTTTTTTAATGCTCTGACAAAGATTAAAAGTCAAACATGCTTTTCAATTTTATTAGTGCCATGCAAACATCTGTTTCCAAGAGCTAAAGATCAGACCAAAAAAGATTTGAATGGATGACATCATCATCCAGCACTTTGTGGAATTGATCCATTGACACTGAATGGATCTGTCACTAAGCCATTGCAAAGACATCCCAAAACATGTGTTCAGATTTCCAGCTAGGAATCAGTGTGCCTGTGTCCCATTCAAGTCAACACAGCTGCTGTCAGTGTCCTCGCAGCTGCTCCATTATCCACTTTTAGTATAGAGGCCCCACCCACAAAGAAGGGTTTCGATGACATACGGCTTGTCTTAAACAGATTGTAAAGCTCACTGGGGCATTCTTATGACTTGGTTAAAAAATTAACACATCTTTAAAATGCACTGCAAAAAGCTTGAGGCTGTTTCAGACTGAGTGTGGTATTCTGTGTGAATTGTTTATGCATGTAACTTTTTTATTTATATCTCTAACTTTTTTATTTACCAGTTCATCTTTGTTGAATAAAGTTTGGAACTAATGACCACAATCATAGATGGGTTGAAAAGAGAGTCAAAGGAAAAGAGCAAATCTTCAAGTGTGACCTGTGATTTTCTATGAAGGCTTGTGTGTATAGATATTAAATGAGCTAACCTGTCAAATTAAAAGCCCATTTATTACACAGCCCATTGTCTGTTTAAACAGGCACGGTGACTGTTGAAAGGACTTCGCTACTTCTATTTAGCTGGGTCACAGTGTTGTCTTGTACAATAATGATTTAAGTGGATCAGTGTTGAACTCAAGGCCTAATCTGAAAGTCCATCTGTTCCAGACATTCTTTGCCCGTTTGGATAAAAAAAGAAGGAAAGAAAGCCTGGAGTTGGACAGTAAATGAAGTGTACTACCTAAACAAAAACTTGTAGCCGACGTTTGCGTGCCAATACTGACCAGCTCAAACTTTCTTTGTGGAGCTTTCAGCCAGTTGTTTGACTTTTGGCTGCTCCCCTTCCTTCAGGGTCACCACAGCGGATCCAGCAGCTCCAGTTTTACCTGGAGAAGCACACACAGCCCCTGGTCTTCTCAAGAGATCTCCTGTCCAAGCACTAACCTGGACCCACTCTGCTCAGCATCTAAGATCTGACTGAGCAGAGTGAATGACAGCCTTCACTCAGTGAATTCAGAAAATAATGTCATTATGTCTGAACAGACAGTGTGTAATTGTTAAAATAGTTTAAAATTTGTACCGTCTGCAGAAGCCTTTACCTTCTTTAACAAAAATAAAAACAGTCAAACTTATTCATACAATAATTCTGCAAGAAACAATGCTTCTTAAATCTGAAAAACAAATATCTACAACAAGAGCTAAATAATTGGTGCAGATTCATTCTTTGTGATTCAGTGACACCATGATATGTTAGTGTGAGGCATTTGCTGAAAAGTTATGCAGTTAAAGGAAAATTCCAGGAAATTACAACCAATGGGTCATTTTTTCCACTTGGTCAGAAAAAAATGTACTGAATCTGGTCATTATTTAGACTGCCAGCACTGTAGCAACAAGCAGAAGCTAAGTGCCTGATTAATGTTATTGTATGGGGCAAAAAGAACTATGTAAACTGTTTCTTGTCACCACTGAACAAGGGTGACAAAAATTGGTAGAAGTTGCACAGACCACTGCAGTGTGAAGCTAAATGTGTGCATGTTTTCCTCACTAAATGACTGATTACAGAGTTAGCCACCTGCCTTAAGCTCTTAGCCACCTGGCTGGTGCTGCTCTCCTTTGAGCGGTTAGGCCTTGATTGCTGATTAGAGGCTGGGACGCAAGGATCTTTGCTTTGACCCAGGGTCAAAGATTACGTAACCAGTAAAACGTGATATGCCTTTGTATGTGTTCAACAGTAACCATAGCTGTATTTTGAAACAGGTCCTCCATGTCGGATGTCTACAGTTTGGTATAAGTAGTTGAACAGTGTCATTTTTGTAATTCTGTCTCTGTTCACCACCACAGTGGATTTGAAATAAAGCAGTAAAGATGTGCTTGTAGTGTAGACCTATCAATAGCAAAAATATCACAAACCAATTACACATTATGATGGTGTGTGTGTGTGTGTGTGTGTGTGTGTATGTTTATATATATATATATATATGTGTATATATATATATATATATATATATATATATATATATATATATATGTGTGTGTGTGTATATAAACATATTTCAGTTTTTTTTCCCTCAGATTATAAGTAATTTCACAAACTACAGTTTAATACAAATCATCACTTTTACAGCCCATTTTATTTTGATGTCAGGGGATGGATGCATGAAGATTTCCAAGTCACTGAATATATCTTGGATTTAATTAACATCAGTAATTAAGAATTCCAAATGATTTGCTACTGCATCTGTCTGGAGCAGGCAGTTTTCAAAATCGGGGAGTGAGCAAAGCCACCAAGACACTCATGATGGATCTGAAGGATTTATAGATTTCTGTTATTTCTGTTTTGATTAGAGAAATTTGGGATAGTGTAACTCTTGTCTGGTGCTTCACCAGTTACTGTTTCATAGTGGAGAAGAAAAGGATTTTAATACAAAAAGTGTCCCATGTGCCTTCTAGCAAAGTGGAATTGAAGTTTCATGTCTTCTTTTTAAGAAAATCCTTTTCTGTGCCACTTCATCCATCATGAAGCTGTATATTTGACCTGCAGCTGATTGTCATCATGTGTTTGTAGGTTAAACCTGATAGGACAGATGCTTGATTAGACTGTATTTGTTTCCAGGAATGATTTTTGAGCACGGTTACCATTTGTATCTACTAAAACTGTCTTCAGACTTTGTGGTTTTGGTTCCATCTCTTGTAATATTCAGAAACTGTGCAAAGAGTTGTTCCTTCATGTGAAGCTCTGCTAAACTCAGTCTCTAATCACGACTAGTTCTTAGGTGCCATTCGATATCTTTCTGCACTTTTATGTGATGTAGGACTATAAGCCGGAAGAAGATCCTGCTCTCTTCCATTCCACCAAAACGGCCAGAGGACCTTTAGGACCTGATTGGAAGGTGGCTATCAAAAGGGCCTTGTGCAGTTTAATGTTTATATTCTATAGTACCAGTAAATTGGTCAGGTTTGTGATATAAAAGTACTTTTTTCACCTATCTTGCAGGATGAATTGAACACAGATTGTCCACATATGTGTGCATACAAGCTGGTAACTGTCAAGTTCAGATGGTGGGGTCTGCAGACCAAAGTGGAAAGCTTCATCCACAAGGTCAAGTATCTGTGAAAAGTGTTTTTTTTTTTTTTTTTTACAATTATGTATAGCAGTTGAGTGTTGAATGATGTATTTCTGTGTGTATAAAGTCACTTGATTTTACTTTGCAAACCTTGTTATTGTTAGAATAGCCGAAGCAGAGGGTCGCCCCTATGAGTCTGGTCTGCTTAAGATTTCTTCCTCAAATCATCAGAGGGAGTTTTTCCTTACCAATGTAATCTGTGTGCTTGTTCTGGGGGTTAGTAAGGTTAGACCTTACTTGTGTGAAGCACCTTGAGGCAACTTTGTTGTGATTTGGCACTATATAAATGAAAATAAACTGAAATTGAATCTGACTGTTTTATCGCCATAGGAGATGATTCTACAAAACGGGTGCACAGTAATAGAAAGCTCTGTGGCCTGCTGACTTTTGATTCACCCTAGGGCCACAAAATAGTCCTGCCCCCTGAGAACACAGAGCCCGGGCCGGTACATAGGGTTTAAGCAGGTCAGCTAAGTAGGGAATAATTTTAGAGGTTAATAGCAGAATCTTAAAATCTGATCTCACTGGAACATGAAGCCAGTGAAGAGATGCCAAAATGGGTGTAATGTGGTCAAACCTTTGCTTAGGGTTAAGTCTGGCAGCAGTATTTTGAACCAATTGGAGAGCCCTAATGCTGGACTGCGGTAAACCAGAAAATAGAACACTACAGTAGTTCAATCTAGAAGAAAGAAATGCTGAATCGGGTTCTCAGCATCAGCCATAGACAGGATGGGACGGAACTTTTTTATATTTTGCAGGTGGAAGAATCCAGTCCTTGTAATATTTCTAATGTGGAGGTCAAAGGACAATGTAGGATCAAAAATCACCCCACGGTTCCTCACTTTGTCAGTGTGATGTATGACACACAAGCCTAGGTTAAGTGTTAGCTGATCAAACTAATGCCAATGTCTCGTTGGACCAAGAAACGTCATTTCATTCTTGTCAGAGTTTAAAAGTAGGAAGTTGCTGGAAATCCATCTTTTCACTGATGCAAGGCAATCTTCTAAGGATTTTATGTGAATGAGATTACCAGTATTTATCGGCATGTATAACTGAGTATCATCAGCATAGTAGTGAAAGGTAATCCCAAAGCACCGCAGTATGTGCCCAAGGGGTGCTATATAAAGGGAGAAAAGCAAGGGGCCTAAGACAGACACTATATCTCATGCCACCAAGGTTAGAGGTAGTGTTACTGTACAAAATGCAGTGAGAACGACTGGTCAAGTATGACGTCAACCATGCAAGGGCACTCCCAGTAATCCCAAAATGATTTTCCAGCCTATCAAGTAGAATATGATGATCCATGGTATCAAATGCATCACTGAGATCTAACAGCAACAGAACCGTAGTGGTGTCTGAATCCATTGTAAGCAGAAAATCATTCACCACTTTAGTGAGAGCCGTCTCTGTGGAATGATATTTTCTAAAAGCAGACTGCAGTGGCTCAAACAGATTATTCTCAGTAAGATAGTCCACGAGCTGCCGTGACACCACTTTTTCCAGAATTTTAGAGAAAAATGATAGATTTGATATCAGCCGATAGTTTTTCAGTACAAGGTCAAGATTTAGGTTTCTTAAGTAATGGTTTAATCACTGCAGATTTGAAACATTTAGGAAGAGATCCAGAAGTTAATGAGAGATTAATCATTTCCTGAACAGTCGGTCCAAGAGTGGGCCACAGGTCTCAAGCTTTCATTCCTTGTAAAGGGCGCTCTTTGATGACTATTTCATTCTTTCCCTGTTCCCACAGCAAGAAAAGCGTATTTTTACCAACTTCCACCGCCAGCTCTTCTGTTGGATTGACAACTGGGTAGGTTTGACAATGGAGGACATCAGGCGGATGGAAGAGGAGACTCAAAAAGAGCTTCAGGAGGTAACTGACCAAGTTGAAGTCTAAAGTAACATTTTAGCAACATTATGGATATCTGGGAACGCAGTTGCTTAACTTGTAAAGGTTTTAGCTGGACTCGGATTCTGCATCATTTGCATATGTTTGGAATGAGCATGAATGCTAATTGTGTTTTAACTCTGGAGACCGAGGATCATCAAAGATCTGAGGAAAAGCTCAAAGTAGTGAAGTCCTCACGATTAATCGTATAGAACTATTCTCAAGTATCTGTTCATTTTTGCCATCGCTTAAATCAGTGGTTTACAAAGACATTCCAGAAAGGGCCTTTTAAATTAAACAAAACTGAGAAAATGGAGTTTCTACAAAAATCCAAGCATTATAATGTAGGTTTATTTTTGACGCATAATGCAAAATTACAGCTCATTTTAATGAGGACATATTTATCTGAGGAGAAATTCCATAGTGAATGTTGACTTTTCTGTCATCGCTGTAATGTGGACTAACTACAGGAGGAGGTGCACATGCATGAGGGTTTGAGATTACTTGTGAGCCATCTTACTTTATCATCCATTTCTTGGGAATCTACCAAATGTTGGTCAAAGCATCTCATTCCTTGAATTTCTTCCCCTCAGGGGTTGAAATTCTAAGTTGTTTCCAGACAATATGAATTTTGATCATATTGACAATATCATATTCTGAATCCCTTATCTAAAGGCTAAGGAATACACTGGCTGGCTGTCTTATAAAGCGCATACCTGGCAACCCACTCAAACGAAAGTGAAGCTGCGCCGGCTGCGTTCTCAGCCAGAACTCCAACAAACACTGCTTCAAATTTTTACCCTGATGGAGCAAAAACAATTATCATGCTGTACTCACGAAGACTAACTATTAGATGTTTGAACACGATTGAAGCTGTTAAGACTATGAACACTCGGAAATGACGGCGTAATGCAAAGCTCTAACATTTCACCTCGATTTCAAAACTGGTGCTGATGATGGCCGTAACTACTGTATATAACAGGTTTGTTCAAGATTGACAAATGATGTATCAAAGAGTTACTGTGATGCTGCAAAATGTGCTCCAATTTGCTATTCAGGATGAAACGAGAAGGAACGGCGCTCTGTGGAGTAGGGGTATAAAAAAACCCAGTGGCACTATACCTTTAACTTTCAACTGATTACAAGTAACGTGAAAATTTGCAAGAAACATGCAGTAAAAAAAACGTGCAGGGAAAAAATCTGGTTCCTCGTGTTTCTCCTCAGACACAATAATCCATCAATAATGAGTCTTTGTTCACTTAATGGCCTCCACCTCAATCAAATTTAATTAAAATCGGTCCATAATGTTTTGAATCAAGTTATTTGTAGGCGAGACGTGTGATGCCAAAACATGACCTCCTTTGTAATGTAGCTAAATGTGTTTATGTGCGACATATTGTTGTTCCACAGTGTGCTATCACTGCGTTTCTCTTTTGTTTTGCAACTTTTTATGTTTTTTTTTTTTTTTTTTATACTTGTATGTATTTACAGGTTTTCTTAAATCAAAGAATCTTACACTTCAGAAGCATAACTGTAATGATAAGAAATGGCTGGTCTTTGTTATAATTCATGACTCCTGATTCGTAGATGCGTCAGAAGGGAGATGTACGTGGCACCTCTGCAACAGAGGAGTAGGCCTGCTGCTGTAGGTCAAACTAGAGGCAGGCTGAGTAAGTTTCCGCACAGGAGAGGTGGCCGTGTTGCATGGACGCGCTTTCTGCCACCTTCATTTTAACTGTCGCTTGTCTTCTATCTAACAGTGTGTCCGTTTTTTCATCTATCCAGGTCATTTTCAGTTCCTGAACTTATCTCAGCCATCTTTCTGTTATAGCTTTTCTGTTTCCATCTCATGCTCTCTGCTGGTTTTGTTTTGTTTGTTTTTGACATATCTGTGTTCACATTACAGGCTGAATACTTTAGTGTGTGTGTTTCTTTGTTTCCCCACTTGTAACTGCAAGTGTCATCTAATCCAAATTAGCTTTGAAATGGTTTTGTACATCCGGTAATGACTTGAGTGGTACAAAACATTCAACAGATTTCAAGTAGTTTTTCTCTACATCAAATCTGTTTACACTTGCATTATTATTTTTATCCCAGTATTTTGCTTCCTTATCGCTTCCATACAGCTGAGCTGCTGTGATCATATTCATTTGCGTAGGTAAAAAAGCATAAAAAGTCACACCAAGGCTCAGAACTATCACAGTGGTGAATCACACAGCCGCCTGAAAATCAAGCAAGAGGATCTGATAGAGTTCTTAGCTTAGCAGGCCAAGTGTTATCAGAGTTTAGTAGTAGAAAGTTAAACTGCATAGAGTTTCTCCCTGCAGTCAAACAGCCCTCCAACCTGACTTATTCCCAATATTAGACCCCTTCCCCACAATACAATACTGATAAGTACAACTGCAAATATTCAGCATAGAAGTGAAAGCCATTTCCTCACCTCCAAATAATCTTTCCTAAGGGTCTTGTATGGAGGGGATATTGGGTAGAGATCTGACCCCTGAGGGACGCCATGTCTAACAGCAGAGAAACCTGATAAAATATTGGACTTATCCAGCTGCATAGTCTTTTCAAAACCTGCTTACCATATGCTAGCAGTAGCCAACTAAAGTCAGCAAGACTACATTACCTGCACCTGTGATAGTAAAAGGCTCATCTTAAGCCTGGTTCACATGACAGGATTGTAAAATTATCTTTAGGTTTCCAAAACCTGAGAGACCACACACGTGAAGATAAAAAAAAATCATAGATCTAACAGGTTTGGTGGTACAGTGTGTGGTCTCCAGCCACACGGTGAAGTCAACACACCAACATTCTCAGGTCAGAGAGGAAATCTCGCAAAATCTCTCGAGATTAAACGTGACTTCAGAGTAAACAAACAGAGATACTTTGTGGACTATTTAAAACAGAGGGGGAAAAAACGATCCAAAAAGAAAAGGTGTTCTTTAAAGGAGTGGAGACAGCGCGACCACCAGACTTTCTGGTAAGTCAGAACAGCTGTTTTGATTTTATTTTCTGCACTGTGCGTCCGTCACCTCGCTTTCTGATTGGCTGCACGTCACATTCAGCAGGCTGCGTGCTCGTTTTGGTCGGAGGACACAACACACTGCGATATCGGCCAAAAAAATCCAACGTTGAATATCCCCGATTTGCAATCGGAGCGCTCCTGACATCCTTCCGAGCACATCAGAGCGCTCTGAACACATCACACACGACAAAAATATCTGATAAGATTACACTATGTAACACAATTTTTGTTCCTGGATTCTAAGTGTTATATTTCAACTGCTTATGTCTAAAGTCTATGGAAAATGACTACATTCAGCACAAACTTTGATTTTATTTTATTTTTTTACGTTCTAGAAAGTTCTAAAAGTTTCTTGAAATTTCTAGATAATTCTGGAAACTTCTAGAAAATTCTGGGCAGTTCTAGCAGTTAAAGAATATTCTAGAAGACTACTCAGTAGTAGTGAAGGCGAATCGAGAATATTCTTGAAAACAGAGAAATTTCAAAATATCACTGTCCTGATCACAGAAGCAAAGTTTCTGTGGAATAACAGCTATTTTCTATTTATTTAAGGCATAACAGGTTAGGAAAACACACTGTGTACCCAGGAACAAAACAAAAATAAAAATTTGTTACATAGTATTATCTTTAGTGTCATCATGATTGTCGGGGCATCCTTAAGATTGTCGGAAGGGGAAGATCGGGTCCGATAACGGCCTAATTATCCTGCCGTGTGAACCCGGCCTTACACAGCATTATTTCTCTTGGCTTTTATTTTGAAATGAAAACAGGAACTGTTGACTTCACACCTTTTAAATTATTTTTCCTTCAGACAACACTTAGTTGCCTAGTTAGCATGTACTTTATTCTGAAATGTTTCTTGTCTTTACTTACGGGCCTGATGATTAGGCTTATAGCTGGTTGTACACATGCATCCACCAAGAGACAGGAAGCTGGGCAGCTTCAGCATTAGCCTGGCACAAAAAGTCAAGCTTGTCAGTTTTATGCAGACATTGTTGGCACAGAGACTCACTGAAAGACATTAGCAGGTATTGAATGAAAGAAATATCATGACAAACTGCAAACAGGCAGAATTATTTTAGTTATTTGCTAATTAGGCCAGTAGATGATCATTCTGCCACAACAAACCATTGACACTGAGGACAAATACATAAACAAGCTCAAGAAGCTTTTCTAAGAGTGAGATTTCTTCAAGAACTAAAGTCCAGTTGACCTGATTCAATCTGAATATTTTAATGTTCTACCTGAAACCTGTTACTCATAAACATCAGAAATAGCATGTAGCTCTTACAACGTTCATCCTCGTCACTGCCGTAAGAGCTGTCGTTTACATTTTAAAACACACATTTGGTAACACAGCTCGAGTTCCCTGGTTGACTGTTGAGGACATTTTTGTTATTAGTAATAAATAATGTGTATTGGGTTTGTGTTGAATGTGGACATGTGCTCATGAACACAAAAGTGAGATAAAGTTGGATTGTCCAAAAAAGAAAATGAATAACTAAAAGATTGAGGCCTGAAATGTGAACATAGTCTTTTATAGCCCACCTGTGCTCTTCTGGAATGCTGCACTTGTTGTTTTCTTTGCGGTTCCTCGTCCTAATGCCTGTAAGATCTCTGCAGATCACTAATGGGCATTCCTCATCGTAATGGGTGTTTGTATGATGTCTGTCGAGGTGATGTGCCGCGTTAACTGCTTTAGCTGTTGGCTGTAAAGCTGGCGGCCTTACTGTGAGGGCCACATCTGCTCTGTAAACAAAGGCAAATTGAGTCAATGCATCTTCTCCCATGAGTCAGTTTACTATGAAGAAGGCATGGGCTGATATGACATTTGACACCCGATACACTTGGTCAGTAATGATATTATGAAGCATAATGTATTTTGCCTGTAAGCCCTTTTTGTTTTGAATTCTGACCAAAGTGAGTGACTGAGGAAATGTCACTGTTAGCTTGTTAGTTAGCTGTGTTCAATGCCATATTAGTGAAGCTAGTGTATTTATTTCACTAAGATAGCAGTTGTCCACATATTTCTTAATGTTGATTTGTTGATAATGTTGCCTTGAACTCTGCAAAGTGCTGTGGCCGTGTGGTTTTTCTTCCTCTTTGTCAAAAATATGCTTTTTATGTTGGGTGGCTGTCCTCTTCTAGGCTTCACTTATTAGCCACACACTCGTTTGGCCATGAATCACATGTTTTCACTACGTCAAGCTGGCTGACTCATCCTTGTAGAGTGACATGTGTTGACACTGCTCATATCTTCAAACAGTAAATCTTTACAGTTGTAGAACTGTGGCCTTTTCAAATTGTGCTATACTGTGAAACCAGTGCTGCTCCATGATCCAAGTGGCTTTTTACCAGTTTAATGTCAATTTGTTTGACCCACTGCAGTGTGCAGGCGTCACACTGATGTGCCCCTCACAAGATGGCAGCCAGGGTTTACACGTCATTGCCATCACAGCGACATTGATGTGTAAATGTATTTATTGGGAACAGTTCCTCCGTGTCTGCAGCTGCACAGATGTCCAGTTGGGGTTTACGGAGAACTCTGTACTAGATAATGACAGTTGGGTTTTAATGTTTTTCTCCTTGTTTTAATTAAAAAAAAAAAAGTAATTTCCTGCATTTTACTGGTGTTTTCATTTATTTATTTATTTTTTTGTCTCGTCTTCCTCAGCTGCGTAAAATAGGTCCGATTCGAGGCACCAGTGCTGCTCATGAGCAATGAGGCAAATCAACCAAACCCTGTCATGATGATGTCATCAGAGACGCGTCCACCACGGAGACACAGTGGTCCCGACGTCTGCTCTTCTCTTACTGTCTCACCTGATTCATTGGGGGGTTTGATGAGATTGGTTAACAGTACTGTACAGATCCTTCCCCAATCACACGCCTCCTGCTCACTCAAAAAAAAAAAAAAAAAAAAAAAAAAAAAAAAAAATGGTTTTACATATATATATTTAAAAGAAAAGAAAAAAAAGTATTTGCACAGAAAATTGCCTGATAATGTAATTGTTAGCTAATTATTACAATGGGCTTTGTTTTTGTCCATGATTATGACAGTTAAACCTTTTAAATGAATTAGAAAGTTGTTTTCGTGTCAACGTGTCCCACAGTGATTGGTATCAGATGACTGAAGCGGGGATTGGACCATTCCCCCCCCCACCCCACCATCCCCTGTATTATAACTGTCTCCCAGTCCTTGTCTCCCTCGCCTCAGTGTTGTTTTTGTCCTGGTATAAATTTGTTTGGACGGCTCGTCCTCGTCTCGCTCTCCCCTTTGTCTGGCGGCAGGTTGGAATACTGATGTACATTTTTATGTTTTTAATCTTTTTATCTTTCTTTTTTTTTTAGGCAACTCCATACTTGTTTGTGGCTCATAGGAAATATCAGACTTGTGCACAGTACATATTCCTTGCTCCCACACGTGCACATTTCAGCTTCACTTGTCCCTCACACGTGCATGTGGACAGCAGCACCCTGTCGCTAGCTGCCGTTGCATGTTATTGCTGCAGTGCAGCTTCGCTAAGGTGGAGCGTGTGTGTGTGTGTGTGTGTGTGTGTGTGTGTGTGTGTGTGTGTGTGTGTGTGTGTGTGTGTGTGTGTGTGGCTCAGCGCCGTCCAGGAGACACTGATTTTTCTGTACTTTCTCATCTTAGCTGCCTTTGCTCTGGAGGACGGTTTGGGGCAGCGATGTAAACAGTGATGTTTGCACAGCCTGTGATCAGCCTGGTGATCTTGCCTCATGCTGTCGCTGCAAGTTTTTGGCTGGAGCTTTAACTGGGAGTGGGGGGGGGACACGTCGATCCCACACTACTTTTCTTCTTGAAGCTAAAACCTGAGGATGAGTGTGCACTGTTGCATGCATGAATCAGGGTGGTTTCTTTAATGTCCTTCAACTGGTTTCTCTCAGATGGGTCCAGACAGATCTGTAGGTCTGAGTGTATGGTCTTGTGTTCTCTTGGCTGAACTGTGTGTAGGGATTTCATTTCCTCAAAGTTTTGCCTCGACAAGTGAATATGAGGTCAGTCTGAACAGTTAAACTGCATGGACAGAAACTGAAATTGCCACTGTGGGCTGCTGCTGTTTGAGCTTTTATCTGCAGCCTCATCTCGCTTTCTGTCTCACAACCATTTGGTTGCCTGGAGTTTACTTCAGGTTGTTTTTTGTTGTATCTGTGAGCTCAGTGCTTTTTTCTATGATCATGATGTGGCTAGGTTTTACAGTTGTGGTAAAAACACCAATGTCACCTAAATTCTTAGATTTTGTAATGTATGTGTGTGTGGATTCTGTTGAATGGGTCAAAGTGTACGTAAGGACACAGACATGGACGGCGTTTTCCCAGCCAGTGACATCTGTTGGTTGGTATTTTCAGAGCCGGTGCTGTCGGCCATGCGGAAAGATTATGAATTTCAGCATGTAAGACTGACGTTTCTCGGGCTCATTCATGCCTCTGAATGTACTGCGACACTAATTGACACGTTTGAATGCAGTGTTTCTGAACGGCAGCCAATCTGACATTCTTACAACTTAGAAGCATGATGCAGAACCGTGACATCACTGATACTCCGGGACACTTAAATTTGGAAAACATGATTCATATTAGCCCCCCCCCTTCTGAAACGGTTCCAGATTTTTATCTACATGCGCAACATTTTTCTTCTGTTTACATTTTCCTTGTCTGCCCCCGTCAGTGTTTTTTGAGAATCTGTTGAATATCAGACAATGAGGGAGATGAGTTCAGCTTGACCTCAATTCACCTTTTGCGGAATGAAAATTCTGAGCGTCTTTGGTGATGATACGAGTCACCTGGTGGATTTTAAACTGACTTTGTGAGTGTAGTGTGATCAGTAATATGCCAGCCAGAGTATAACTGAGGGGAGGGATGCAAACACGGGCAACAGATGAGCTGCAGCCTCCTCTTTCTTAACTGTAATTAAGCACTTGCAGAATCTAACTTTTTTTTTTATAAAGATTCACAACGGTTGGGTTCGTTTTGTCTTTTCTGATAAAATTCAGGGGAATTAGTAGTGAATGTAATACAGTCTGTGTTTTTCTTTATTCACAGCTGTCAGCTGTGACAGAAGGTTTAGACAATGGAACATAATAAATTTGAGCAAATAAGGACCAATGTGGTGTTGGATTTTTGTGTGTGTACTTTGTCTTGCGCACTCTTTCAATGCAGGCATTACTCACACTTTATTGTGCTCACTATAACAAATTTAATTCATCTTTATTATTATTATTTTTAAAAAAAATTCTGATTTGACCTGGGGATCTCAAGTGAGTATCTCAGACCTGTTTGAATTTGCACATAATCAGGCTTCACCAAGACCCTGCAAGGACGTAAATCGGAGGATCCAGTGGATTCTGACCTTATTTGTCCATTATTTTGCAGAACTGAGGTGTGGGGCTCAAGTCAGGCTCTGTTCATGCATTCAGTCTGACTTGTCTAAAGAAAACTGGATTCAAAGTTGATTAAAAAAAGAGGTCATTTACTCGTATTTTATCCAAAAATACCTGAGAGAGTGACGTGCTACACTCATTCACATAATTGTCTTTCTATTAGGTAAATTCAAATCACCATTAATCAAAACTCTACCATTACTCAGTTTTGCAGCTATTTCTAATGGCTCAGTCAGTCTTCCATTGAGCGCATCATCATCTGTGCATCACTCCAAGTGAGTTATCAGGAAAACATGTCATTAAGTTCATCACATAACTCAGCAGACAAATGGTCTCTGACATAAAACCTCCCTGAACTTCATCGGTGTCCTTCCTAAAAATATTAAAACCAGGAATATTAATTAAACCAGCATCAGTTTAAGTCTTCAATCATGTTTCAGTACCAAAAATCATATCTGGTCTGACTTCATTTACTTCTACTTTAAATTCATCCACCTCATGGGCGCAGTTTGGTGGGGGATAGGGGGACATGTCCCCCCCCACCTTTTCAACCGGGGGGGACAGAATATGGTATGTCTCCCCCACCTTCTGACATATATGTGTGTACTTGAAACATGCTATGTCAGTCTTATGTGCAAACCATGTCAGAATAGTATCTTTGTTTCTGCAAGTTTGTATTTTTAGCAGCATTGACTTGTTTACACCTGGTTCTTGTTTGTCACATTCAGAATTTTCTGGGACTGCATTTGCCCAGATTTGAAACCAAAAATAGTTGCCTCTAGGGACTAGTGTCTACACATAAGTATCAATGGACCATATGCTAATTTACTAAATTCTGAAAGTTAGAAAAGGAAATCAGAAAAGCTATCTGGGACCTCAGAAAGCCCATCTGCAATTATTGCTTGATCTCCAAAATCAGTCTATGCAAGCGAAATTATGTTCAGTATGAGTGTTGTCATTAGTGCCACTTCGAAAATTAACTTCATGATAAGTAATTTATACTAAACTTATGATCTGTTGTTTTTTCAAACTTATGCAAAAACAAATTTTGAGAAAAAATACAGTATGTGATAGTTAATAATTATTAAGAGCCTGTTCTTTCATATTTATGAATACATTTGACCACTTTGCAGTTGTTTTTTTTTTTAAATGAAAACTCAACCTATCATTCTTTCTGAGTTCTACACATGTGTTGATACCTTATTTACGCCAGGATGTTAATAAAATCAATGCTGGCTATTCTCAGAATAAAGTACTTATATCCACAGTTTCAAATTGCATAAGTCAAATGGTGTCCACTTTATGGTCTTCTCAAAACATTAAAATTACTGTTCTGGATGTTCAGAATGCATCTGAGCTTATCTAGAAACCGTTGGCTTCTGGGGGCCTAAAGCGGCCCCCAGACCCCCGGCCTATGGGCTTCGGCTCTGCAGGCCTCGCACTTTGTCCCCCCCAATTTCTACTTCTAAATTGCGCCCTTGATCCACCTTATTTAAAATACTTTAAAAATTTGTAGCAATGCATTTTAAAGTGATTTTGTTGATGTACTCATTTCGCAAGAGTCTTTGGACCGGTTCATAATTTAGTTTTTCTGTACATTAAACCTTTTCTTTGAGCAAGAAAACGGCTCTGTGCGCCTCCTCCGTGTGCGCATGCGCGAATATTACAGCGAGTCGACGCCACCATGGCGGCCAGAGGCCATGTGCAGGACCCCAACGACCGGAGGCTCAGACCCATATACGGTGAGGACCGAACCAGGACACGGCACTTATCTGTGTTTGTGGGTTTGGTAAACAGTGTCGTGCTTTATCCTGCTGTTTGAACTAGTAGCTGCTGTAATCGGAAGGCAGCGATGCGGCCTCTCCAGCTCAAAGCCGCGGACTCTGCTGCCTGCGGCGCACGGTGACAGTGCGCCTTGTCCGGTTTGCCGCAGAGCCGGGACAGGACGGGACTCCCGCGCCTTTTTAAATTAAACCCCCCAACCCCCGCGTTAACCCCGTGTTTTCAGTCTCTTCGCTGGTCTCGAAGTGTTGTGGTTTGGTTCGGCTCGGCTCATTCTCACATTCGAGGTGTTTTCTGTTTTGCTAATGCTAGCTGTGTGACAGCAGCACCGGCGTCTTAAAGCCTGGACGTTACGCGGCAGGCGGCTTTACTAAAGTTGTCTATGTCTCCGGGTTCTTCATCTCAGCTAGACGGGTGTTATGCTGTCATAAGCCGTCCAGCTCCAGTCTCAGCACGAGCTAACATTATGTTAACAGTTTAATAACAAAGCTTCAGGCTAATTCTAGTTAGCTTCGGGAGCACTAGCTGGCTAGCATGGAGCTGTCACACAAATGTGAGAATGTGAAAGAACTGCGAATCTCCTGGTTTTTCTCCTATTGTGTTGCATTCATCACTGTGAGGTCTGTGCCGTCTAGACCTTCACACATTACACCAATTAAACTGACGAACTGTCAGGATTTGCTGTGAGTTTGACGTTTTTGCGAGTGCTGCACTTGTGTCCGCCAACAAGCTAAAATCTGCTCTCACGTCTGCGTTGAAAAGTGAGGAGGATTTCACAAATAGTGCTGTGAATAGTTCACATTCCCCGAGATTAGCAGGGGAAGCATGGAATTGGTTGGTGTCAACTGGAGCCTGGAAGGTGCATCACTTTGCAGATAATATCAGCCTTTCACAAACACATCTGTGTTATTTTAGCTGATATGAAAGTTTTATTTTTACCCAATAACACTTTGGCTTTTGCAAATGATGTCATTTAGGGCCGCCACAAACGATTATTTTGATAATTGAGTAGTCACCAATAACTTAAATGGATCACTTTACCATCTGTTGTTCATCTGTAAATGTTACTATTGTTTATTGTCATTTAATTAATTACAGTCATCAGCACGATTTTTCTTGCATGGAGTTTTTCAGCAGATTTTGAGTAATTTGGGGGCTGAATTAGTCTGGTGTTAGTTTTCTCATATCAAACATTGGTAAATGGATGGCATTTATATTGTGCTTTTCCACCTGCATCAGACGCTCAAAGCACTTTACAATAATGCCTCACATTCACCCCGATGTGAGGGTGCGGTCATACAAGGTACTCAGTACACAATGGGAGCAACCTGGGGATTAAAGACCTTTCCCAGAGGCCCTTAGTAATTTTCTGGTCAGGCTGGGATTTGAACCTCTGGTCCTCAAGCCCAACACTTTAACCACTAGACCATCACCTCCTTAAGCATTACTTTAATCAAGCATGGAAGTAAAAGCTTCAGTCAAGAATTGCAGTAAAAGCTGCACACACCACTTTGGCACCATAAACGATATTACAACTCTTGTTCACATTTTGTGAATGCTTTTAGAGCTGCTTTTGTGCAATTAGTGGCGTCAAACTCGTGAGTGAATGAACAACTTTTGCGTAATCCATCAATAAGGAACATGCACATTGCAAAAAAAATGTGATTGAGGAAATCCGAGCTCATATTCAGCACCCCAAAATTACCCTAAATCAGTTCTCAAAGTCCATACAAGAAAAAAAAAAACTATTTGCTTGCTGAGGTGTGCATGTTGTTGGCTTGGTAACAAAGTCATCCATGGAAGAGGAACATATCTTTTTAGCACTGTAATGTAGCATTATAAAACATTAGCATTGTCACATTTCCTATTCAAACATATTCAAACATGACATCGCTGTTCTAAAGGTGCCCTGACACTTGCACGACTTTGATCCACGCACATCGTCGTGACGATCCCACTCACTGTGTTCCCAGCTGGACGCCGTGCTTTGTTCCACTGGCTGCCACGCATTGTGCGCTAGACACTGCGTATATAAAATAATTATTTCGTAGTGGGTTAATCATTTTCTGTCCGAGTTAGCTGTTGAAAATGCCTTTAATCACTTCCGGAATCACAGAGGAGCGCTCCAGCTGCTGATTTTCTCGCGCACGCACTGAACATGGTGGAGAAAGCATTTGGAGCTGTCTAAAAAGGTATTTATTTGTCATGTTTACATTGTAATGGCTTGGTAAAACAGTTGCATGTTCTTTCCTTCTTGTGTGCAGCTGTAAAAGTATGTTTGTGATAGATTTAAGATGTCCTTATAATTGTTCTGACGAGTTGTGCTGTGATGCGGTGCGCTAACGCAACCACTCACTGTTCACATCTTTACTTGACTTGAAGAGCTGCATGTAGGGTTGGCGAGTAGATCACGCAGTGTTCACTACCACTTTGTGTTTGTTGCACAATATTTATGTGTGATTTTTTTTTTTTAACATTTCAAAATTCTCTTTGCGCAATTGCACATGGCGGCACCCCTATCACATTCAGTCTACACCCGTTACCGACGAGTTTACTCTCCTACATGACACAGTGCATGCAAGTGCGTGGATCAAAGTTGTGCAAGTGTTGGGGGGCCTTAAACTAACGTTAATGTTAACGTTTGCAGCTATCAGTATAAGTAAGTAGCTCACTATAGACAATGTTAGTGGCTAACTAGGCAGTTAGCTTGCTGAGACAGCTGTCCCTCTTAATCTACATCTGAATCAGCCACAACGTGTTTCCTTCTCAGATGCTCCTGTGTCGCCATTGTATCACCGCAGAAGGCAAGTTCTGCCTTGCAGATTTTGCATTCCACATTTCTCTCTTTAATTTGGTTAAAATGCTCCCAACTTTTGAGCTCCATTGCCGTCTAGCCATGATATTGTTTGGGCATAACTTTTCCAGTGACATCATGGCTGACCCAGATTACCGCTACTGCCCCTGTGCATCAAGGACAGAAAGGCAGCGGAAGGTTAAGCGTCAGTTTTGAGAGAAAAACAAAGGTTAAAAAATAAACTGACATCAATTATTAAATTAGTCGTAGGCAATTGTGATAGTTGATGTAATCGTGACTAGTTGACTAATCGTGGCAGCCCTGATGTCATTATGTTGTTTGTCCAGCAGATGGCACTGACAGTGTTGTTTACAATGTTCTCAAGCATGACTGGGACCGCATCTCCCCTTGGTTACATTAGCTTACAAGAGACAGAGGCAAAGTGACTAGCTGCCATTTAATCAGAGTTAGCATTTGACAGAGAAAAGAGATGGTTGATTTGCTGCCAGCTAGGTGGGGCCAAAATAGACAAGAACTATATTTTACGCAAATGCTGATGGATGCAACACGATGACTGCTGATGTATTTTGGTTGGTTGGTTGTTTTTTATATAAATGTTTATTAAAATTCTTGTTTAAACTGTAAAACAGTAAGCTTCATTTACATTTCTTTGTCATTGGTTACATCTGATTAAAAAAAAAAAAAACAGAACTTTGTAAAATTTATCAAGGAAATGTATAAGATTAACTTTATTGATCCCACAGCGGGAAAAATCATTGTTGTGGCAGCAAGAGTCATTAGTAAAGACATATTTACATTAAAGAAAGATGACTAAAGTATATTGCAGTGTTTGCTGGTGGGTGCATAAATACTGATGTGAGCAGTTTATGTTTTTAAAAATATGAGTACGTATGTGTGTATAGATATGGTAAAATCATTGCACAGGATAAATTGCACAGATGTGCATGTAATAAAGCACAAAAGAAAGAAATAAGGCTAAATCTGAATGTCTTTAGTAAAATTGGTGAAAATATGAATGATTATCAATGAGAATGGCAACAGTTGAAATGCTTGGGATCAAAGCAGAAATCCATATCTCAGTCTAACCTTACTTTGAATATGGATGTGAAATTGTGTTCTGACAAGAGATCTGACTCCAGAACCGTTTGAACCCTTTGAGAATCAGTAAGAAATTTTTCTGTACATTGGAATCCTATGCATGGGACATATTCACTTTGGCTCATCAACACTGGCACATTTTTTTGACACCTCATGTGTCATAAATTTCAGATGTAACCCAGTGTCATGCATGCGGTTCTGCTGACCACGTTTCTGTGAAATTCAGTGTCTTGAAACCGTTTGGACTCCCCTTGGAAATTGTGTACCTCACCCATATAATTGATGGCAGTAATGTGCACGTTAGTTGCCAATCACCAATAAATTCCGTAGAAGAAGAACAAGTTTCTGCACCATCACATGAGTTTTCATGGCCATTTGGCGTGAGTACAGAAACGGCAAAACATTAGTAGATGAAAGGAAAACAGAGAGAGGGAAAGGGAGACATTGATGAAGGATAAAGTGGTGTGCGTGCTGCGAAGATGAGAGGTTTTTCCTGCAGCAGAAGGATGAGATGCGTCAGCAGGACCTAATGTACAGGAGCAGCAGTGTTTGTCTGCAAGGACCCACACCTGAAGCTCCAAACCAGAAGTGATTCCTCCCTTTGCTGTGTAGAAATACACATATTGAGTTGAAATTCTGTTTTGGCTTGGGATGTCATGAGAACTGATACTTAGGTATCAAGTTGATAGGAAAATTCTGAAAATGTGACCATAGTTCTAAGGATGTAAAAACGTTTCCTGCAGCAGAAAGTGACTTGCAGCTCAAAATCTGTACAATTACTTTTGAAGTGTACTTTAGTCGACACGCAGTCCAGCTGTGTCATGAAGCATTGCTTTGTTAGCACTGAATCAGGAACTGCTTGCAGCTATGTAATGTTACCATCAGTAAAAGCTGACCAAAAGAAAATGTAGCAGAGCATTTTTAGATGTATCACCTCACCTTAGTATTTTCTCTACTTTCCTGTCAATTTGCTGATGAATTATACCTTAGGTGTATTTTTTCTGGGAGACTGATTCTGCTCCTTTTTCTCTCTGTCTGAGGTCTGGATAGTGGGACGGCTACTGAAGACAACATGCCAGATTGCCAGACTGCACACTGCAGTCTGCATTTGGAATGGACATTGCCATTGGAACAGTGGCCCAGTGACGGCATGGGCACTTCTGGATGACCACTGCCTGTGGCATAACCGCCTGCGTGGACGTCTCTTCAAATACATATTCTTTTGTTATTATATCATGGTGTTTTGACTTCCTGTTTTTGGTTTCTTCACCTTTTGTAAAAACCTTGTAACTGTTAGAATGGCCTAAGCAGTGGGTCACCCCTCTGAGTCTGGTCTGCTTGAGGTTTCTTCCTCAAATCTTCAGAGGGAGTTTTTACTTACTACTGTCGTCTGTGTGCTTGCTCTGGGGATTGGTAAGGTTAGAGTTTGCTTGTGTGAAGCGCCTGTGTTGGCGCTGTATAAATTAAATAAATTGTATTGAATAGATATAGCGAGATTGAATGGTGTCTTTTCTAAGAATCATTTGCCGTGCAAGAAAAAGCTTCAGTATTTGGAAATGTCATGCTTATTTCTTAGCTGCTTCATTGTGTGTCGCCACTGGAGCTCATCATGATAATGACATCTGCTGGTCAAATAAATTATCACGCAATACTAATATTAAAAGCTAATTGCTGTAGGTTTTTTTTTTTTTGCTTTCACTGTATAATTTGTTGCGCATATATGTTAAGTGGTTGCCAAGCAGTTAGTGCAGTTGTTTCTCAAACAGTAGGTTGCACGTTTTGTCCACTGGCCTTTCTCCATGCCATGGAGTTGCATCAGGACCTGCACCAAATCAACATGCAGATCTAATATGAACGATGGAGGTCGAAATAATGGTGGTCTTGATACTGAAAAGTGCAGGCAAATACTTACTGAACAAGCAGTATCATCAGAGAAGTGTCAAATTGCTTCAGTACAGCAACAAACCCAAACAAACACTTAAGAGATTGTGAAAGATATCTGTGGAGTAGGAGAGCCCTGATAAATGAAATTTTTGACTGAAGGGGAGCATTCATGTTTGGCTACGCTCACTTGTTGAAGTGATACAAATAATCTCCCCCTTCTCATTGGGATGGTTCTTGTTCATAAGTGATTTCTATCATATCTAATTAACACAGTCAGTGCATCATGGTAGATAACGTACAAATCAGTTCTGAATCAGAAAGACTCGTATGTTGGAATGGGTACCGAAACCTGGTGTTAAACTGGCCCTGGTAGTGAATTATTAAATGTGGGCGTTTCCGTAAGCGCCACTTAAGAGTATTGCTTTCAGTACTGGAGAAATTAAGGAAATAAATTTAGTGCATTTTTCTCTCTTGTTTGGAGCCTTGTTTGCAGAGCTCAAGGCTTTTTGTCACACTTCATGTCTTGTCTCTTTGTCTCCCTCTCACTTGGACTTTGTGTGTGTGTGTGTGTGTGTGCTGATGCGCATTTGTCGATTTTTGTGTGACTGCATGCGGAGTGCTACAGAACCAACTGCCTTGGTTCTGTCTCTTGCTGGAAGTGTGTGTGTGTGTGTGTACATGCAACTGCGAAGTAGGAGCACCACTTCGTTACATGCACACGTGTTCAGTTAAGAGAGAGATGCTGATCATTCATTTTTCTTTTTTTTTTTAAAATTATTTCTAACATAAAAAGTAAATTGAATGATAAAGTACTGGACCGCTAAGAGTAGTAGTAACATTACCCTTATCTGCCCTAATGTGCGAGCGATCTACATATGACATTAAAAAATACATAACACCAATCAGAAGTTCCATTCCATTTTCTTCCGCTTTATCTGGAGTCGGGTCGCGGGGGCAGCAGCTCAAGCAAAGCCGCCCAGACCTCCCGATCCACACACACCTCCCCCAGCTCCTCCGGGGGAACCCCAAGGCGTTCCCAAGCCAGCCGAGAGACATAGTCCCTCCAGCGTGTCCTGGGTCTTCCCCGGGGCCTCCTCCCGATGGGACGTGCCCGGAACACCTCTCCAGCGAGGCGTCCAGGTTGCATCGCGAAAAGATGCCCGAGCCACCTCAGCTGGCTCCTTTCGACGTGGAGGAGCAGCGGCTCGACTCCGAGCTCCTCCCCCTCTCTAAGGGAGCGCCCAGCCACCCTGCGGAGGAAACTCATCTCAGCCGCTTGTACTCGCGATCTCGTTCTTTCGGTCATGAGCCAAATCTCATGACCATGGGTGAGGATCGGAGCGTAGATTGATCGGTAAATCGAGAGCTCTGCCCCCCTACTCAGCTCTCTTTTCACCACGACGGTCCGATACAGCGACCGCATCACTGCAGATGCTGCACCGATCCGTCTGTCAATCTCATGCTCTATCTGTCCCTCACTCGTAAACAAGAACCCGAGATACTTAAACTCCTCCACTTGAGGCAAGGACACTCCACCAACCTGAAGAGGGCAAAGCACCTTTTTCCAGTCAAGAACCATGGCCTTTGATTTGGAGGTGCTGATTTTCATTCCGGACGCTTCACACTCGGCTGCAAACCGCCCCAGTGCACGCTGAAGGTCCTGATTTCACAAAGCCAACAGAACCACATCGTCCGCAAACAGCAGAGACAAGATTCTGTGGTTCCCACACCAGACCCCCTCTACACCCTGGCTGTGCCTAGAAATTCTGTCCATAAAGATAATGAACAGAACCGGTGATAAAGGGCAGCCCTGGCGGAGGCCAACGTGCACCGGAAACAGGTTTGACTTACTACCGGCAATGCAAACCTAGCTCCTGCTGCGGTCGTACAGGGACCGGATAGCCCTTAGCAAAGGACCCCGGACCCCGTACTCCCGGAGCACCCCCCACAGGGTGCCCCGAGGGACACGGTCGAACGTCTTCTCCAGATCCACAAAGCACGTGGACTGGTTGGGCGAACTCCCATGAACCCTCGAGCACCCAATGGAGTTTGTAGCACTGGTCCAGTGTGCTGCGACCAGGACGAAAACCACACTGCTCCTCCTGAATCCGAGGTTCGACTATCGGTCGAATTCTCCTCTCCAGTACTCTGGAATAGACCTTACCGGGGAGGCTGAGGAGTGTGATCCCCCTGTAGTTGGAACACACCCTCCGGCCCCCCTTCTTAAACAGAGGGATCACCACCCTGGTCTGCCAATCCAGAGGCACTGTCCCGAACCGCCACGCGATGTTGCAGAGTCGTTTCAGCCATGACAGTCCCACAACATCCAGAGACTTGAGGTACTCGGGACGGATTTCATCCACCCCAGGAGCCTTTCCACCAAGGAGCTTTCTAACCACCTTGGTGACTTTGGCCTGGGTAATGGATGAGTCTGCCTCTGAGTCCCCAGTCTCTGCTTCCTCTTCGGAAGACGTGACGATGGGATTGAGGAGATCCTCGAAGTATTCCTTCCACCACCCGACAACATCCCCAGTCAGGGTCAACAGCTCCCCACCCGCACCGTAGACAGTGCTGGTGGAGAGCTGCTTCCGCCTCCTGAGGCATCGGACGGTTTGCCAGAATTTCTTCGAGGCCAACCGATAGTCCTCCTCCATGGCCTCCAAGAACTCCTCCAAGACCTGAGTTTTTGCCTCTGCGACCGCACGGGCTGCGGCACCCTTGGCCTGCTGGTACCTGTCAGCTGTGTCCGGGGTCCCACCTGCCAACAAAGACATGTAGGACTCCTTCTTCAGCTTGACGGCATGCCTTACTTCCGGCATCCACCACCGGGTTTGGGGATTGCCGCTGCGACAGGCACCAGAGACCTTGTGACCACAGCTACGAGCGGCCGCATCGACATTGGAGGTGGAGAACATGGTCCACTCGGACTCCATGTCTCCAACCTCCCCCGGGATCTGGGAGAAGCTCTCCCGGAGGTGGGAGTTGAAGACCTCTCTGACAGAGGGTTCCGCCAGTCGTTCCCAGCAGACCCTCACGATACGTTTGGGCCTGCCAGGTCTGACCGGCTTCCTCCCCTCCCAGCGGATCCAACTCACCACCAGATGGTGACCGGTCGACAGCTCAGCCCCTCTCTTCACTCAGGTGTCTGAGACACGTGGCCGAAGGTCAGATGATACGACTACAAAGTCGATCATCGACCTCCGGCTCAGGGTGTCCTGGTGCCACGTGCACTTATGGACACCCTTGTGCTCAAACATGGTGTTTGTGATGGAGAAACTGTGACTAGCACAGAAGTCCAACAACTGAACACCACTCAGCCGTTCAGCCCGTAGGCCGAGACGAGAGACCTGTCTGACCCGAAGGCGTAGGGACGCGACCCTCTCATTCACTGGAGTGAACTCCAACACATGGCAACTGAGCTGGGGAGCAATAAGCAATGCGACCCCAGCTCTCGCCTTCTCCCTGTGGGCACCACCAGAAAAATGAAGCATCCAGCCCCTCTCCAGGAGTTGGGTACCAGAGCCCAAGCTGTGCATGGAGGTGAGCCCGACTATCTCTAGTCGGTATCTCTCAACCTCCCGCACAAGCTCAGGCTCCTTCCCCCCCAACGAGGTGACATTCCATGTCCCAACAGCCAGGGGCTGTGAGCGCGGACCGGGCCGCTGGGCCACCCGCCCTCGACTGCCACCCCATCCTCTCTGCACCCGACCCCCATGGCCCCCTCTGCAGGTGGTGAACCCACAGGAGGGCGGGCCCACGTCACTCTTTTGGGCTGATCCCGGCCGGGCCCCATGGGCTAAGGCCCGACCACCAGGCGCTCGCGCATGAGCCCCAACCTCAGGCCTGGCTCCAGGGTGGGGCCCCGGCTCCGCCATACCAGGCGACGTCTCGGTCCTTGTTTTTTTTTTTTTACTGGTCATGGGAGCTTCTGAACTGTCCTTAGTCTGACCCGTCACCAAGGACCTGTTCCCCTTGGGAGACCCTACAAGGGGCAAAAACGCCCCTGACAACATAGATCCTAGGTTCATCTGGGTACGCAAACTCCCCCACCACGATAAGGTGGCAACTAGAGGGGGAGCCAATCAGAAGGTAAAAAGAAAAAAAAAATACAAATGAAGATGATTTAAATTTAATACTAAATTTGTCCGTGGCTGTAGCTTGAGCACTGTTAAACATGAAACTGTGAACTTGTAAATGTATCAACTGTTGATATGCCACGATCCTCTTAGTTTTCTGGTTGGTTACCATCAGCTTGTGGTTTGTTATTGACAATAAGCAGAGTTAATAGAGCAGACATGCTGAGAGAATAGACATGACATAATCAGTGTGTGCTGTCTGGGACAGTTAAATGTGGCAGCCAGCTGCTCTGTGTGTTTTCTGTGTGTACTTTCAAGTATGCGTTTCACTGCCATTCAGAAAGCTGTGTATAGTGCACCAGTTGGTAAACATTGTATTCAGTAACAATGATTCATCCAACCGAATAATTTATAATTGTTCCCACTCTTAGGATGATTTCCTTTTGTTTCCCCAGATTATCTTGATAATGGCAACAACAAGATGGCAATACAGCAAGCAGATAAACTGCTGAAGAAGCATAAGGACCTGCACTGTGCAAAGGTAGAGTCTGAAAGGCTAACAAAATGTGTTGGTTTTCTTCTCATAAGCAGCCTTCCTTGTTGGGATAGTGGTCAAAAAATGTACCATAAAGGGCCAAGTTGATGCAGGTTTCCATCTCAACTGCACACATCAGCAGATTATTTTTTTCTTTTTTTCAAACTTTATTTTGCAGTTTTCTATTAACAAACATAGAACTGTCAGACATGGACACAGAAAAATAAAATACAAGAAAAAATATGCCCACCTCCCAAGACTCAAAAACAAAAATTAAACGAGCAAATACAAAAATAGTCGGACAGGAATCTCTCATCGTATGTTGTTATAAAGTACATTTAACTATCAAGTTATTAGACCCCATTCCTACCAGGCTGCTCAAGGAAGCCCTACCATTATTTAATGCTTCGATCTTAAATATGATCAATCTATCTTTGTTAGTTGGCTATGTACCACAGGCTTTTAAGGTGGCAGTAATTAAACCATTACTTAAAAAGCCATCACTTGACCCAGCTATCTTAGCTAATTATAGGCCAACCTTCCTTTTCTCTCAAAAATTCTTGAAAGGGTAGTTGTAAAACAGCTAACTGATCATCTGCAGAGGAATGGTCTATTTGAAGAGTTTCAGTCAGGTTTTAGAATTCATCATAGTACAGAAACAGCATTAGTGAAGGTTACAAATGATCTTCTTATGGCCTCGGACAGTGGACTCATCTCTGTGCTTGTTCTGTTAGACCTCAGTGCTGCTTTTGATACTGTTGACCATAAAATGTTATTACAGAGATTAGAGCATGCCATAGGTATTAAAGGCACTGCGCTGCAGTGGTTTGAATCATATTTGTCTAATAGATTACAATTTGTTCATGTAAATGGGGAATCTTCTTCACAGACTAAAGTTAATTATGGAGTTCCACAAGGTTCTGTGCTAGGACCAATTTTATTCACTTTATACATGCTTCCCTTAGGCAGTATTATTAGACGGTATTGCTTAAATTTTCATTGTTACGCAGATGATACCCAGCTTTATCTATCCATGAAGCCAGAGGACACACACCAATTAGCTAAACTGCAGGATTGTCTTACAGACATAAAGACATGGATGACCTCTAATTTCCTGCTTTTAAACTCAGATAAAACTAAAGTTATTGTACTTGGCCCCACAAATCTTAGAAACATGGTGTCTAACCAGATCCTTACTCTGGATGGCATTACCCTGACCTCTAGTAATACTGTGAGAAATCTTGGAGTCATTTTGATCAGGATATGTCATTCAAAGTGCATATTAAACAAATATGTAGGACTGCTTTTTTGCATTTACGCAATATCTCTAAAATCAGAAAGGTCTTGTCTCAGAGTGATGCTGAAAAACTAATTCATGCATTTATTTCCTCTAGGCTGGACTATTGTAATTCATTATTATCAGGTTGTCCTAAAAGTTCCCTAAAAAGCCTTCAGTTAATTCAAAATGCTGCAGCTAGAGTACTGACGGGGACTAGAAGGAGAGAGCATATCTCACCCATATTGGCCTCTCTTCATTGGCTTCCTGTTAATTCTAGAATAGAATTTAAAATTCTTCTTCTTACTTATAAGGTTTTGAATAATCAGGTCCCATCTTATCTTAGGGACCTCGTATTACCATATCACCCCAATAGAGCGCTTCGCTCTCAGACTGCAGGCTTACTTGTAGTTCCTAGGGTTTGTAAGAGTAGAATGGGAGGCAGAGCCTTCAGCTTTCAGGCTCCTCTCCTGTGGAACCAGCTCCCAATTCAGATCAGGGAGACAGACACCCTCTCTACTTTTAAGATTAGGCTTAAAACTTTCCTTTTTGCTAAAGCTTATAGTTAGGGCTGGATCAGGTGACCCTGAACCATCCCTTAGTTATGCTGCTATAGACTTAGACTGCTGGGGGGTTCCCATGATGCACTGAGTGTTTCTTTCTCTTTTTGCTCTGTATGCACCACTCTGCATTTAATCATTAGTGATCGATCTCTGCTCCCCTCCACAGCATGTCTTTTTCCTGGTTCTCTCCCTCAGCCCCAACCAGTCCCAGCAGAAGACTGCCCCTCCCTGAGCCTGGTTCTGCTGGAGGTTTCTTCCTGTTAAAAGGGAGTTTTTCCTTCCCACTGTAGCCAAGTGCTTGCTCACAGGGGGTCGTTTTGACCGTTGGGGTTTTACATAATTATTGTATGGCCTTGCCTTACAATATAAAGCGCCTTGGGGCAACTGTTTGTTGTGATTTGGCGCTATATAAAAAAATTGATTCATTGATTGATTGAAGTACAACTGATGATATACAAATAATGAATGTTTATGTTGAATGGTATGTTCCAGCTTTCACCAAATTAAATAATTGTTCCATTGAAAGAATGTAAAAACATTTGTTTTATGTAACAGCAAAAATAGATCCTTGTCATTTGATATTTTATTAAATTATAAACAACAGAAAAGGGACTTACATGTTTGTGTTCCACTATGACGTGTAGTCCAGTGATGCTGTGCACTGACTTTGGATTTCCATAAAAAAAAAAAGACTTTGTCTAGTTCCTCAGTCCAGCCAAAAATCACATCAGCATTTCATGTTAGTGTTTCATGCATCCAGGCGGCTTACAGCGGAGTGGATTTTGTGTGTGCGGTACAAGCAGCATCAGTTAGCTCAATCAAATCATCGTGTCGTTGTCCCACGCACACGACTGTTTACGTCCTTAGTGCAGTGAAAAAAAAATGTTAGAAATGAGTCCAGCTTTTCTTCTTTCTTCCTGCTAACAGCATCCAGACAGCACAGTGGATTTGTTTTGTGTGTGTGTGTGTGTGTGTGTGTGTGTTAGCAGCGTCAGTTAGCTCAATCAAATTATGTCTCGGGAGAGTCTTCCCCTGCATGTGCGCGCACACATGCAACCTGGTTGGTGCTTGTGCACGTGCGATCATTGGGCGCACGTGTGAGTGCAGAGTGTAATGGTACCAAACGTATGGAACCAAATTTGTACTCTGAATGCAGTGCAACATAAATGGGATGAATTAATCCATGTCATGTGACATACAAAGCACCAATCGAATGACAAGGATCCACTCAGCCGTTAAGGGACTTGAGGTCAGGATGAAGTTTCTGTGGGCTTTACATATCTTATATGTCAAAAAGGTAGAAAAGATAGTACATCCCTCAACCACTGCAGAAATGATGGAGCTGAATTTGATTTCCAATTAAAAAGTATGAGTCTGCGTGCAAGCAGGGAGGCAAATGGGAGGGAAGCAGGGAGGCAAATCAAAGCATTTGACTGTAAATTTGAGACTTTGTGGCCTGGAGGTGGTACAGCAAAGATGGCTGTGTGATTATCAGGCGATATAGTCTGACTACAGATTTTAGAAAATACATCAAATATCTGTCTCAAGTAGTCATTGAGGGAGGTGCGCACAACATGTTTCCTGTTGTGGGGTGGGGGGTACATAGCTGCACCTTGGACAAGCTGGATCTGCAGTGGGGAAGAGTTTGGACAATTTATCCCTTGAATAGTGCAGGCGATGGAGTACTTTAAATTGAATTAAACCATGGCGTATAGACAGTGATGAGGTATGGATAAGTTTTACACTATATTGCCATGTACTCGTATCTTCAGAAAGCCCATCCTCCAAATCTTTTTCCTGTGCCATTTTAGTTTTATCCCATGATATTGGCTACAAGTCTCTTATTATATTGTAAATTACAGATATATATTTCTTCAAATCAGGATCCAGTCCTAGAATTGCATCTAAATGATCCTTCTGGTGGGAAAGGAAATGATGGAAACTTTTCTCTGGTAAAGCTGTGTATCGGAAGAAATATAAAATAATGTGATCTGGGTATTTTGTGATCATTTCAAGTGTTTTAAATGAAATAGACACATATTATTAGGGTACAAGTCACAGAAGAATATCGATCCATTTCTATGCCAATATTGAAATGCATTGTCAAACTGAGAATTGCACTGTCTATACGGGTGGCTAGTATTTTTATGAGAATTTTATAATCGCAGTTTAAATGGCTTATTGGGCGGTATAAGGCACATGATAAAGGGTATTTGTCTTTTTGAGCAGTACTGAAATCCTGGCCTGAGTCATGGTTTGGGGCCATTTCTGTTCTTCAAAAATGTCCTGCTACAACTGGCTAAGTATCAGTGCTAGTTTATCAGCAAATTCCTTGAATATCGCAAACAGAAACCCATCAGGTCCCGCGGCCTGACTGCTCTGCATTGATTTAATTGCCTGCTTAACTTTGTCTGTTGTGATCCATATCTCTCTGTATCATTGGAATGATCATCATTGGAAGCCCCTCCAAGAATGTTTATTATATCTGTGTGGTGTTAATCCTAGTACCAATAACTATTATGGTGTTTACATTTTACACAAGAGGGCATCATATTCAAATGGTATGAATATGTATACACACACTCACACAGGTAACATGCGTACATAGAAAGAAATAAAATACAACCCCAATTCCAGTGAAGTTGGGACGTTGTGTAAAATGTAAATAAAAACAGAATACAATGATTTTCAAATCCTCTTCAACCTATATTCAATTGAATACACCACAAAGACAAGATATTTAATGTTCAAACTGATAAACTATTTAATTTAATTAGCTTATAATGCGCCAAATCACAGCAAAAGCCGTCTCAAGGCGCCTTACATAAAACAAGTCAACATAAAATTGAATAATTAAAAATGAATTTAAAAAAAATCAAATACATAAATAAAACAGAAGTAAAAGAATAAAACAAAAATAAAAACTATCCATAAGAAAGAAAATAAAAATAGGTTTTGAGCCTTGACTTAAAAATGTCCACGGACTCCGACTGCCTCACGGTCACAGGAAGACTGTTCCACAGGGTGGGTGCACGATACGAAAAGGCTCTTTGACCTGCTGACTACTTCTTCACCCTGGGAACACAGAGAAGTCCCACATCCTGCGACCGTAAAGCCCGGGCCTACACGTAGAGTTCCACCAGATGAGCCAGATAAGATGGCGCCAATCCATGAACAACCTTATAAGTCAATAGCAAAACCTTAAAATCTACTCTCACAGAGACAGGGAGCCAGTGCAAAGATGCCAAAATGGGTGTGATATGTTCAAACCTTCTGCTACGTGTCAGAAGTCTGGCGGCAGCATTCTGAACCAGCTGAAGACCCCTAATGCTGGACTGTGGTAACCCTGAAAATAGAACATTACAATAATCTAGTCTAGAAGAAACAAAAGCATGAATCAGGGTCTCAGCATCAGCCATGGACAGGATGGGGCGGATCCTCGCTATATTTCTCAGATGGAAAAAAGCAGTCCTAGTAACATCCCTGATGTGGAGGTCAAAAGACAACGTGGGATCAAAAATTACCCCAAGGTTCCTCATTTTGTCCGTATGATGTATGACACACGAACCCAGGCTGAGCGCCAGCTGGTCAAACTGATGCCGATGTCTCGCTGGACCAAGAACCATCATTTCAGTCTTATCAAAGTTCAGAAGTAGGAAGTTACTAGACATCCAACTTCTCACTGATAGAAGACAGGGATTTTATGGGAGTGAGATTTCCCGCAGTTATCGGCATGTACAACTGAGTATCATCAGCATAACAATGAAAGGCAATCCCAAAACTCCTCCATAGTATATGCCCAAGGGGTGCCACATACAAGGAGAAAAGCAAGAGGCCTAAAACAGATCCCTGTGGAACCCCAAATCTCATGTCAGCAAAGTCAGAGGTAGTGCCATTATACAAGACACATTGAGAACGACTGGACAGATATGACATCAACCAGGCAAGGGCACTTCCAGTAATCCCCCAAAAATTCTCCAACCTATTGAGCAAAATATGATGATCCACAGTATCAAACGTAGCACTGAGATCTAACAACACCAAAACCGTAGTGGTGTCTGAGTCCATTGCTCGCAGAAGATCATTCACTACTTTAGTGAGCGCTGTCTCTGTGAAGTGCTATTTCCTAAAAGCAGACTGCAGCGGCTCAAAAAGATTATTCTCAGTAAGGTGGTCTACAAGCTGCCGTGAAACCACCTTTTCTAAAATTTTGGAACAGAATGATAGATTTGATATCAGCCTGGGTCACACTAGGGTCAAGATTAGATTTCTTAAGTAATGGTCTAATCACTGCTGATTTAAAACATTTCGGAACAGATCGAGGTTAATGACAGATTAATAATTTCCAGCACAGTCGGCCCAAGAGTGGGCCACAGGTCCTTAAACAATTTTGTTGGTATGGGATTAGATAAACTTTGTTGTTTTTGTGCAAATATTTTCTCATTTTGAAATGGATGCCTGCAACACGTTTCAAAAAAGCTGGGACGGGGCAACAAAAGACTGGGAAAGTTAATGAATGCTCAAAGAACACCTGTTTGGAAACAGGTGCGTGTCATGATTGGGTATAAAAGGAGCATCCCCAAAAGTCTCAGCCATTTACAAGCAAAGATGGGATGAGGATCACCACTCTGTGAACAACTGCGTGAAAAAAATAGTCCAGTTTAAGAACAATGGTTCTCAACATTCATTTGCAAGGAATTTAGGGATTCCATCATCTACAGTCCATAATATCAGAAGATTCAGAGAATCTGGAGAACTTTCTACACGTAAGCAACAAGGCTGAAAACCAATATTGAATGCCTGTGACCTTCAGTCCCTCAGGCGGTACTGCATTAAAAACCAACATTGTTGGTTTTTAATGCAGTGAAGCACCTTGAGGCAACTCTGTTGTGATTTGGCGCTATATAAATGAAAATAAATTGAGAGCAGATTTTAAGGTTTTGCTATTCATTTGCAAGGAATTTAGGGATTCCATCATCTACAGTCCATAATATCAGAAGATTCAGAGAATCTGGAGAACTTTCTAAACGTAAGCAGCAAGACCAAAAACCAGCATTGAATGCCCGTGACCTTCGATCCCTCAGGCAGCACTGCATTAAAAACAGACATCGTGTAAAGGATCTTACAAAAGTCTTACAGGTCGCTCTCTGTTTTGCCACCATCCCCGTATAGTCTGGCAATATGCTCACTCTGTTGTGGTGCAGGGTCACTGGCGCCAAGTGGGTTGCTGCACAGACGATCTCCTCTTGTTCCTGCAGGTAGTGGAATCTGATCATGATGACTCTGGGAAGTCCCCCCTTGTTAGTGCGTTCAGTGCCGTGATATGCTGTATTCAGGGTTGGGGTGAAGTTGAGGCTCAACAGCTCCTGCAGTAGTTTAGCGATGCTCACTTCCACTTTAAGCATGGCGACCTCGTTCTCAGTAGTAGCCCCCCTATCTGAGTATGTATTCAGGCCAGGCTCCAATTCGCTCAGGCAGGTCTCCTGTTTCGCATTGTCTTCTTGCAGCGCGTCTATCTTAGTGTTAAAGTCAGCTGTACTTGAGTCTGTTCGTACCAGAATCCTGCTTTCCCTACTTGCAGTGGCAGCCATAACAGCAGTTAGGTCTGTAGTTTCCTCATCTGAGGATTCCTCATTCGCGGATGCGGTTTCAGCTGAGTCTGGAGCTTTAGCAGAGGCCTCGTTCTTGTAGCATTTTCCTTTCGGCATTTTGTCATTTAGTTGTATATTATGAAAAGATGAAGTTATCACTATGATACTCTGGTGTTATTCAGTTGTCACAGACAATGATGCACCAATGACTGCTCAGTGTGCTTTCGATTGGTGTCAGTGTGTGATGGGATGAGTTCCAGAAAATGTCAACATTATGGCAGGCAATTGTGGGTACCACCTATAGGGGCTCTGGAAATGGAGGACCTGTATGAATGTGGCTACGTTGCACTGGTGTCCAGATGGAGTCATAGACTCTCATCCCCTATGGAATAAAGAGATAAACACTAAGCAGTTGACAGCCTACATAGAAATGACTACTTCTTTGTTCTTATGGACATTAGCACGTTAACTCTATCCATCCATCATTATAGGTCCTAAAGGCAATCGGCCTTCAGCGAACTGGGAAGCAGGATGAAGCTTTCACCTTGGCCCAGGAAGTGGCCACATTGGAGCCCACTGATGACAACTCGCTGCAAGCTCTGACTATACTTTACAGAGAGATGCATCATCGTGAGTACATGCACAAGCACCCAGAGGAAGTCCTGCAGTAAGTTTGAAATGATGATACAATTGTGTTTGTTTTTTTGTTTTTTTTAATTAACAGCTGAGTTGGTAACCAAACTCTATGAAGCAGCTGTGAAGAAAGTTCCGCTGAGCGAGGAGTATCACTCTCACCTCTTTATGGCTTACGCTCGAGTCGGGGAGTACAAGAAGATGCAGCAGGTGAACATTTGAAGCCCAATGTGTCAAACCAGTCTGGCTTTTGTGCTCTGTTACGTATTTGAACGTGGGTACATAAGGAGACATAGTTGATTATATCTTCTTGTCTTCCACAGGCAGGAATGGCCCTGTATAAAATTGTCCCCAAGAATCCTTATTACTTTTGGTCTGTTATGAGTCTGGTGATGCAAGTATGTGTGGGCTTCTACAACACAAATATCTTGGGAGCCAGTTACTTTTGTTAATTACTTCGCTGAAAATAAAAATGCTGCCATTTGGTGTTTAGGCCATCTCAGCCCAAGATGAGAAGCTGGCTCAAACTATGTTTCTGCCTCTTGCTGAACGCATGGTGGAGAAAATGGTAAAGGAGGAGAAGATTGAAGCTGAGGCAGAAGTGAGTAGTCTTTGTGCTTATCGGATTGTCTGCCAGGCCTGAGCAAATATTAAAATATTGTCTGACCAGCCGTAAAAAAAAAAAGTAAATGGACTGCATTTATATAGCGCTTTTCCATCTGCATCAGACACTCAAAGCACTTTACAATAAAGCCTGACATTCACCCCGATGTCGGTGCTGCCATACAAGGTGCTCACTACACACCGGGAGCAACTAGGGCATTAAGGGCCTTGCCCAGGGGCCCTTAGTGATTTTCTGGTCAGGCTGGGATTTCAACCGAGGATCCTCTGGTCTCAGTGCTTAACCACTAGACCATCACCTCCCCTATATAAAAAAAAGAAAACTACTTTGGGTTGCTTAAACCCCCTTTACACAGGGACGGGGTCTGTCCAGCGGACCTTGTGTGGCCATGAAATTGCATG
This sequence comes from Thalassophryne amazonica, assembly GCF_902500255.1. Lineage (NCBI taxonomy): Eukaryota > Metazoa > Chordata > Actinopteri > Batrachoidiformes > Batrachoididae > Thalassophryne > Thalassophryne amazonica. Next base: position 2,630,111 of record NC_047119.1, read on the forward strand.
TCGCGTGATGCCAAAGAAGCGCTCAGCTGCCATCAGGACCTTACAGCATCCTCTCCATATCCTCTAACTCCATAACTCCAAACTGACAAGTGTGAAACATTTACCATTTAATATTTAGTTTATTTTATTCTCTCTCTCACACAATGAGGAAATATGATGAAAATCACTCAAAATCTGGCATATATGTCAAAAAAGTGGCAGATCTCTGTGGAAATGTGATGTCATCTGTAGCACACATACTCCACGTGAAACAGAAATCATGCACAAGGGCCACTGAAGCAGTTACACAGAGAGGTGTTTTTACGTCACCTCTGTGGATCAGGTGCATTTTAAGATTCACAGCTGCCGCCGTCCTGTGTAAAGGGGGCTGTAGAAAATGTGGCTTGTGCCCATATTCTGTTCATAAATCAGACCACGGTGTGTATGTCCTGATAGTACGTTGTGTTTTACAAACATACAACCCCAATTCCTATGAAGTTGGGACATTGTGTGAAATGTAAATTAAAAACAGAATACAATGATTTGCAAATCCTCTTCAACCTATATTCAACTGAATACACCACAAAGACAAGATATTTGCAAAGTAAAGATAAGTGCAAAGATAAGTGCAAATATTTGCTCATTTTGAAATGGATGCCTACAACACATTTCAAAAAAGCTGGGACGGGGCAACAGAAGACTGGGATAGTTGATGAATGCTCAAAGAACACCTGTTTGGAAACAGGTGTGTCATGATTGGTTATAAAAGGAGCATCCCCAAAAGGCTCAGCCGTTCACAAGCAAAGATGGGGTGAGGATCACCACTTTGTGAACAACTGCATGAAAAAATAGTCTAATAGTTTAAGAGCAATGTTTCTCAATTGCAAGGAATTTAGGGATTCCATCATCTACAGTCCATAATATCAGAAGATTCAGAGAATCTGGAGAACTTTCTACACGTAAGCAACAAGGCTGAAAACCAATATTGAATGCCTGTGACCTTCAGTCCCTCAGGCGGTACTGCATTAAAAACCAACATTGTTGGTTTTTAATGCAGTGAAGCACCTTGAGGCAACTCTGTTGTGATTTGGCGCTATATAAATGAAAATAAATTGAAATTGTGTAAAGGATCTTACCGCGTGGGCTCAGGAACACTTCAGAAAACCATTGTCAGCACAGTTCGTCACTACATCTGAAAGTGCAAGTTAAAACTCTGCCATGCAAAGTGAAAGCCAAACAACAACATCCAGAAACGCTGCCACCTTCTCTGGGCCCGAGCTCATTTGAAATGGACAGACGCAAAGTGGAAAAGTGTGCTGTGGTCTGATGAGTCCACATTTCAAATTGTTTTGGAAATCATGGACGTCGTGTCCTCTGGACAAAAGAGGAAAAAGACCATCCAGATTGTTACCAGTGCAAAGTTCAAAAGCCAGCATCTGTGATGGTATGGGGGTGTGTTAGTGCCCATGGCATGGACAACTTACACATCTGTGATGGCACCATCAATGCTGAAAGGTACATCCAGGTTTTGGAGCAACACATGCTGCCATCCAAGCAACGTCTTTTTCAGGGACGTCCCTGCTTATTTCAGCAAGACAATGCCAAGCCACATTCTGCACGTGTTCCAACAGCGTGGCTTCATAGTAAAAGGGTGCAGGTACTAGACTGGCCTGCCTACAGTCCAGACCTGTCGCCCATTGAAAATGTGTGACGCATTATGAAGTGCAAAATACGACAACGGAGACCCCGGACTGTTGAACAACTGAAGTCGTACATCAAGCAAGAATGGGAAAGAATTCCACCTACAAAGCTTCAACAATTAGTGTCCTCAGTTCCCAAACGCTTATTGAGTGTTGTTAGAAGGAAAGGTGATGTAACACAGTGGGAAACATACCACTGTCCCAGCTTTTTTGAAATATGTTGCAGGCATCCATTTCAAAATGAGCAAATATTTGCACAAAAACAATAAAGTTTATCAGTTAGGTTGAAGAAGATTTGCAAATCATTGGATACTGTTTTTATTTACATTTTACACAACATCCCAGCTTCATTGGAAATGGGGTTGTACATAAAAATTGAAAGGTTTGTCAGTTTAAGAAGCTTCTTTTTTTATGGTGTTTAAAGTTTTCATATGTCAACAGTAATCAAAAAATCAAATGCCTGTTCCTTTGGGGTAACTTCAGGCCTGTAATTTAATAATTACTGATAATAATTTTGGACAGCGCTTTCAAACAAATACAGTGGTATTCACTTGATAAAATCACAGAAAGGATTACATTGAAGTCACAATAATTAAAATAGTTAATAAAACTGGGAGAAGAAATGCTTTAAAAAATGTACATCATAAATTTCCTACATTAACAGTTGTAAGGTGGGTAACTTTGTGCTCTCACCACCACTTCCCTTCTTTCAGTGATTGAACATCCCTGTTCAGTCTAATATTGGCCTTCCAAACTAAACAAACAAAAACCAGTCAACACTGACAGAACCAAGCAGTTGTTCAAAGAGTGCCAGAGTTCAGGTGGTGAACAGTGACCAAGAATGATATCTTCAGCAAACGAACAAAATGACAAACAAGCCAATGTGCTTCTGTGTGGTTTTATTACATCTGCCAAGGATGTAATACAATCATTGCTGTTTATTCATTTGTCTGTCTGTCTGTCTGTTGCATATTGCACAGAGTTCAACGAAGTTTTCAACACTGATACATATTAGGCCATGGAAGAAGCCATTAAATTTTGGATGTGATCCGGATTCTGGGTCAAAATTCACTTTATCAGCTTTGAAGGATTACTTCAAAACTACTTTATCGATTCTCACCAAATTTGTATCACAGATAGATATTCGGTCATGGAAGATTCAGATTTGGATCCAGATTGGCGGATGTCAGAAATCTGATTGCTCTTGTTTATACGTATACTGCATTTTGATCAGTTTAGAAATGAACCAAAGGTAACGTGCAACATTTTAGTCCCTGTGTGGAACCAGTCAGATTAGTTACAGGTGTGAAACAGCCCATAGTGAGTAGTAATCGTGTTCCGTCTTTCCTTACTCCAGCCACACTCACTTAACCAAATCAGGTCTGCACACCTGTAGCCTGAGAGCACACACTGATCTGCATCTGGTGTCACTTTTCACATTATGAGTACTGGTAACTGGTGCAAGTAAGATTTCAATATGCTTGTTGTTATTTTTGGATTTGTTGGTGTGACTGCAGGTGCAGCTGTACTTTATGATCTTGGAGCGCTTGGGAAAGTGTGTTGAAGCTCTGGAAGTCATCAGAGGTCCACTTGGGGGTAGATGGATTTATGTTCTAATCTATATGTTCTGAAGCCAGTTTATTTTGACAGTGTGATGTTTTTTTTTGTCCCTGGTGTGTCATTAGTGAGTGCATGTGTCTGATTATTCCCGGGCATTTAAACATGGTGTCTGATTTCTGCTCTTCATACTGTACTCATGTCTTTTGGTAGAGAAGCTGACCAGTGAACTGCAGAGCAGAGAAAACAAGTGTATGATGCTGTACCAGCGACTACAGCGCTGGCCAGAGTGTAATTCTTTGGCCCACAAGCTGCTTCTTAAAAAGTGAGACTGTGCTTGCATGTTTTATGAAGGCAACACTGAGAACAAGTTCTATAGTTAACCAGTAAATGATTACCGTGTTTGTCCGTTTTATTCAGTCCAAACTTATGTGTGCATTTCCAGTCCTGATGATTGGCAGTTCTACCCTTCGTACTTTGACTCGCTCTTCCACCTGATGGATCAGTCATGGAACCCACCAGAGCAAGGCGAACAGTGAGTACAGAAATTAAATTTAGAGAGAATAAAAGTGTTTAAATGCATTCCGTCAAAGTTGTCATTGAATTGCTCTGAATTACTTTCAGTTGTACAGATTTGAGTTGTGACCCCAGTGCAGGGTCATGCATGCAGGATCAGTCGGACTGCAGAGGAGCCTGTGAGGGAGCAGGCAGGTAAACCACAGAACAGGATCAGAGTTGACACTTGAAGAGGAATAATATCAGGTGTTCATAGAATAGAAGATACAGTCAAGGTTGTTGGCAGGAGATCAGGCACTGAGGATATAAATTATACTCAACAAAAATATAAACGCAACACTTTTGGTTTTGCTCCCATTTTGTATGAGATTAACTCAACGATCTAAAACTTTTTCCACATACACAATATCACCATTTCCCTCAAATATTGTTCACAAACCAGTCTAAATCTGTGATCGTGAGCACTTCTCCTTTGCTGAGATAATCCATCCCACCTCACAGGTGTGCCATATCAAGATGCTGATTAGACACCATGATTAGTGCACAGGTGTGCCTTAGACTGTCCACAATAAAAGGCCACTCTGAAAGGTGCAGTTTTGTTTTATTGGGGGGGGATACCAGTCAGTATCTGGTGTGACCACCATTTGCCTCATGCAGTGCAACACATCTCCTTCGCATCATCCGTGAAGAGAACACCTCTCCAACGTGCCAAACGGCAGCGAATGTGAGCATTTGCCCACTCAAATCGGTTACGACGACGAACTGGAGTCAGGTCGAGACCCCGATGAGGACGACGAGCATGCAGATGAGCTTCCCTGAGACAGTTTCTGACAGTTTGTGCAGAAATTCTTTGGTTATGCAAACCGATTGTTTCAGCAGCTGTCCGAGTGGCTGGTCTCAGATGATCTTGAAGGTGAACATGCTGGATGTGGAGGTCCTGGGCTGGTGTGGTTACACGTAGTCTGCGGTTGTGAGGCTGGTTGGATGTACTGCCAGATTCTCTGAAACGCCTTTGGAGATGGCTTATGGTAGAGAAATGAACATTCAATACACGAGCAACAGTTCTGGTTGACATTCCTGCTGTCAGCATGCCAATTGCACGCTCCCTCAAATCTTGCAACATCTGTGGCATTGTGCTGTGTGATAAAACTGCACCTTCCAGAGTGGCCTTTTATTGTGGGCAGTCTAAGGCACACCTGTGCACTAATCATGGTGTCTAATCAGCATCTTGATATGGCACACCTGTGAGGTGGGATGGATTATCTCAGCAAAGGAGAAGTGCTCACTATCACAGATTTAGACTGGTTTGTGAACAATATGTGAGGGAAATGGTGATATTGTGTATGTGGAAAAAGTTCTAGATCTTTGAGTTCATCTCATACAAAATGGGAGCAAAACCAAAAGTGTTGCGTTTATATTTTTGTTGAGTGTAATTGCAAACCTGAAGGGAAGCAACTGATCTTCCAGCACTGGGGGAAATGGACTGGGAGGTAATTTGCTAGGAGGTAATTTGCTAATTGGAGGTATGTGCACACAAAATGGGTAAATCAACACAGCTGTGGGGCAAATAGGAAGAAAGCAAATAAAATGAGACAAGAGAAAAGACAGTGGCTGTGTCCCAGAGTCTGCACCCTACCCAAGAAGGTCTCCAGGCTTCAGGTCTTCAGAGACAGTGGACACCAGATCACACCTCTCTGGAATGAGATGATCTAGCCCACAGAGCATTTTGCTATTGCGTCATTAGATGTTCTTGCACCTAGTGCTCATTTATGGTCATGCACATATTTCTGAAAATCCCTCCAGTCATCACTTACTGATCTCAGTCTGTATGTGAACTCACTTTTTACTTGAAAGTTTAAGTCTAGACACCCTGGTAAAGCATGTCCACACACAGAAGACTGGGCCGCCAGCTAGTAACGGTCATTCATGTGCTGCAGAACAGCAGACTTACTGTCCCACAAACATCACTCAGACCATGTTAAGAATCACAGCGTCATACTTTTTTTTTTTTTTTTTGGATGCTTTGGCTAGGTGTGGGTATCTTTAAGAGTTTTATGGTACTCCTGATGGTACTTCTTATCAATCTGGTACTGTAACAGTATTCATCAGTACATTTCTGAAAGTTAAGAGCAGTCTGCATGGAGGGGTGATCTCTTCAACACAACAAAAAGCCACCAGCTTCTTTTCCACGGCTGAAAATGGTACCGTTAATGTCTGAGCCTATTAGACAGCGTGTGTGTGTGTGTGTGTGTGTGTGAGAGAGAGAGAGAACGAACTGCTCCCTGTGCAGGCTGGGAGAGAGGGGAACGCTCTTCTGCGCAGTAAAAATGCTTCCATTTATTTTCTGCAGTCATAGAAATCAGTCCTGTTGAACTCTGGTTTTTAATCATTTATCCTCCGGGCCTGTTTATTACCTGGTTTCAGCCCCCATCCTTAATCAGCACTGATTCTGCTGTGAAATGAGTTATTGAGGAGTTCTAACACTATAAATAATGAGACAGTGTTTGATTAAAAAAATAATAGTGTGCAGTTGCTCACGTGGAGGTGAAGTGAAGTCCTCTGTCTAATGTTCCACTTTCTCATTATTTTTTTTTATTAGTTAAAATGTGTGGCATGTGTCAGATTTTGACATCTGACACCTTCAATTGAAAGCTCTGACTGCACTGATGTGGACTGCAGCTTGAGCTATTAATGTTGTGCCGCACTCAGGTGATGCCGGTTAGATAAGATAACAATTAGACCATTAGCACACTGCCAAATCAGCACAGAAGTAACATTTGCTCTGTAACCCTTCAGTGCCCCCCCCCCCCCCCCCCCCCCCCCCAAAAAAAAAAAAAGCTGCATGCATTCAATTCTCATTTAGAGCAATAGAGGAAAAGATGATGGTGCTCAATGGGAGACGACAAATGCTGTGTGGATACGGGGCATATGGAGTTACAGCAAGTGAAATCGTATGAGGAACCAAAATTGACAGTAGTTTAATCATGATTCCAGTTCAGGATCGTTTCATTGTCCAGCCCTAATCCAGACTGTTTTTGCTTGTGGTCAGCTGATGTTGGAGCAAGTTGCCAAATACGGTCATAGTTAGGGATGAGTATTGAGAACCGGTTCCTTTCAGGTATTGTTAAGAAATGATTCCATCCACCGATGTCAATAGCCTTTTTGCTTAACGATTCTGTTATCGGTCCTTCAGAGTGGCCATTGTTTTTGGGGGTGTTTGTCAGGAAAATGATCATTTCTCTGTGTTGATTACGGACCCTGTAGCGGGTCCGTAATCAACTTTTCTGCAGTGCGGCTTTGCCTTGAACCTTGAACCAATCGAAGCAGTGGTTTGCAGATTGAAGCAGTGCTTCGATCTATTACTTCGCTTATGCATTTTTTTCTTTCGCTGTATCTTAATTTTCCCCCACTAAAACCCTAAAGAGCATGCATCTGTGAGTATTATTTACCTTTTTTATGTTAAACCGACCTGTTATGGTCTTCTGAAACAGTTGATAGATGTATTTTATAACTTAAAAATGGCAGCGATGCTAATGCGTTAGCTTGTCTATGGCATTTTCAAGGTTAAAATTAGCATTAAGCAGTTGCAGCTGTCATCACGTTTGGGTGCATTTTTCTGTATAATTAGGGTTTGTTGTAAAAGAGTCAAATGTATTACAAATTGTAATATTTGTTTATATATTAATAATCTAATGATTAATTATTATATACAATTTTAGAGAAAGAGACAAAAAGAGCCTGAATAGAAACACAACAGAAAATACAATATAGGGATGTCCCGATCAGGTTTTTTTGGCCCCGATCCGATTCCGAGTCATCTGATTTTGAGTATCTGCCGATACTGAGTCCCGATCCGATAATTTAAAAAAACTGAATGAACAATGAACAAATGCTAAATATATAATTTAATTTTAATCACCTTATTTTATTATTTATCACTTAAACAGTGCACTTCTCCTTGAGGTAGCTTGAACAGTCAAGTAATAATAATCTACCAGACTTAAAAAAATGTACAAATTTCCATGTTATTTTGTCTAAAAATAAATGTCAAAGGTTCCTTATGTTAAACAAGAAATTACCTAATCTGAAATAACAGGTGGTTTTAATTTATAGATGAAATGTTTCTAAAGAACCATTTATTGATTTAGCTGTTTTAATTACAAGTGTTCTAAACGTTTTAAACAGTAATCAGAGATTTTGAGGTAACAAACAACAAAAAAACATTTCCAAGGATTTTTCTTCAGACACGTGGTTTCTGCACTGATCTGTGGTTCAAATCCCCGCCTGACTGGAAAATCACTAAGGGCCCTTGGGCAAGGTCTTTAATCCCCTATTGCTCCCGGTGTGTAGTGAGCGCCTTGTATGGCCGCACCCTGACATCACGGTGAATGTGAGGCATAATTGTAAAGCGCTTTGAGCATCTGATGCAGATGGAAAAGCGCTTTATAAATGCAGTCCATTTACCATTTGTACAGATCAGTGGTTTCTGCCACTAGTCTTCCGTGTTTTGGCCCGACGCGTCGTTCCTATTGGACAGCGCGAAGCTACGTCACAGCTCAGAGCGTCGAAAGTTTAAAAGTCAACTTGAAAAGTAAAAGGAAAAAAAAAAACAACTTACATTTGCGTCCTGACAGTCCTCAGTGTCCCTCTGATGCTTTATCAGTGTTCAACAAGTTCAGAGCAGCGCAGTGAACATGAATGAAGATGGAAGCTCTTTAAGACGCGCTCCTAAATGTGATAAGTGTGCACGTTGCTCGTGCACACCATCTCTCGTTCCGTTTTGCAGACAAACGATCACAGGACAATTTGGTTTTTTCTTTTTGTTAATCAGATGACAGATTGTCGTCCTGAGGACTTGGTCAGCACCGGGTCCTGCTGCGCACGGAGGGATGACTGAGCAAGAGTTTCGGTGGGAAAGTGTCCATCATCCTCTTGTCGTTCCATCGAGGCGTCAGGCTGAGCGCGTAAACACACAAACAGCAGTTCTGCTAAAGAAACTTTGCACGTGTAACTCCCCCACCTCTGTCCGGTTGAACTTATGTTTTTTCTTTTGTTCAATTAAAAAAAAAAAAAAAAGATTGGGTTGAACTTTGACCGTGTCAGCCTGCCGACAAGTGGCAATGCGCGCTCCCGTCAGAAGCATCACGTCAAAAGCCGAGCTAAAACGACGCTTCTGACACGTCTAAAAAGCAACGCGTCTCACGCCTCTGATGCTTCCGACGCGTGAGAGGCCCATTAATTTGCAATAATGAGCCTGAAATAGCGCTGATCAAAATAATGAGGATAAAATCTATATCGGAATCCTGATCGGGATGCAACGTCCGATTTTGATCAAGTCTGAAACCACGTGATCGGATTGGGACATCCCTAATATCAAACCAACAAACAATGAACATACATAAATAAATAAATACATACATACATACATACAGAAATAAGTGTTTCCTGTGAACACCTAGTGACTCTCACACCTCCATTTCATCCCTGTCTTATTTAAGTTTAATGACAGTTTGTTTCAGTCAAACCATATTTTCAGTTTGTTAATTTCTTCAGTGATTTCCTCCAGAACTATCTGCCAAACTAGAAAACTGCTGCATCCTAGTAAGAGCAGAATACTACTGGAATGAATTTGAATAAGGAAAGTTGTATTTTTTTTTCTCACATAAATGGATACTCCAGTTTATTGTCTGGAATAGTCCCAGATTGCATTTCAGAGCTTCTAGAATTCAAACATTTTCGTGCAGGTGGTGTTGAGGGTAATTTTGGGTTTCAGCTTTTTTTTTGTTTTTCACTACTTTCATCCCTGAATATGTGAAATCGTGAGTCACTTCTGTGTGGATTAACGTCACTAACTGGGACTCCTGTCTTGTTGCGATAAAGAAATGAGAATCGTCCAACGTTCTGTTCACACAGCTCCAAACGCTGCGCGGCTCTCTGCCGAGTCAAGTTAGAACGATAGAATCCACTCGGAATTAATAACTTCAAAGCAAAACACCGTTTTGTTTATTTTTATTTAGGTCCAGAGATCAAGGATACAGTGACTAATTTCATATTTATTTACTTTAAGACTCAATGAAATACATAGAAATCCTGTAAAGCCTACTTTTAGTACAAAATTCACAAGAGGTATCGATAAGGGAATTGATAAGCAGAATCTATAATGGCATCGATATCGATAAAATCTTATCAGTACCCATCCCTAGTCATAGTAGGGCATTTCTCTCTACTTTCAAGAAGCTTTTGAAAGCCCAGGTTTTCAGAGAGTAACTCAATGCACATCTTTGTGATCTCTACCCATCATTGTCTTCTCAAATTTCAATCTGTGGTATCACCTTATAGTTTGCACTTGTTTGTTTTAGTATGTGTATGTACAGATGGTATTTATTATACTGGAGTCTCCTTTAAAGTGTAAAGATGGTGTTTGTTGTTACACTGAAGCCCCAGTTTGAACTGTAGCTGGATTGTGATTCCTCATTTTGGATAAAAGCATTGACTGACTGAATGTAATTTAATACTGTTTGGGATCATTGCATGTTAAAAGCTATAGTGATGTTTTTGTAAAAAAAAAAAACTGTTAACCGGAGACATTCATACGGTTTCTTTTTGAGAATGTGCAGATAATATATTTAAAAGATTTGCTGTATTTCATTTAACCTTAACATGATCACATCATACTGCCATTAAAGTGTCACATGGAGTTTGTTTGCGTGTGACACAGAGACTTAGAGATTGTCTGAGAATTTATGGATGATACTTTCTGTGTACCTGCAGCTGTTCCGAGGGCTCAGTACATCACACTGTGGCTGAGGTAGTGAAGTTTGTGGAAGACAGAATCAGAGGGGAAGACGGCAAAGAATCTCATTTACTCCGAGGCCCCTATTTAGCTCGTCTTGAATTAATGCACAGACTGAGAGAAAGGGGTTGTCCTGAAGAAAGCCTGCTGGGTAAATACATGCAGGCCAGCTGAACACATTTCCTCTTCTGCCAAATGCTTTGGTCTTGTCATGTGACCGCCTTTTGTTTTGGCTTCGAACAGGTGAGCCTTTGGAACTGATGGTGCAGTTCTTTGGGAAGTTTGGAGATAAACCTTGCTGTATCACTGACTTAAAACTATATCTGCATCTACTTTCTCCAGAACAGCATGTTCAGGTAAGTTTGTTCATAAATACAGCGGTGGTTTTGTTGTTTACATACAATGTTTTAGCCAAAGAGTTGGGGTTTGACATACATTTTTCTTTAACTTTTAGTTTATTAACCTTCTGAGTGAAGCAGTTCCATTGGGTGAACAAGAGGAGGAAGGATTTTGTTTTCCAGAAGACACAAAATCACTACAGAGGCACCTGTGTTTGTGTCAGTTAACTCGTGCACTTGGACTACATCATTGTCTTGACACAGAAGGAAAACTACAACTTATAACAGAGCTCAAAGCTCACTATCATCATGGTCTGAAGTTTGGTAAGAAGAAAACTCAACCAACTCAACACTTCGAGTCGGTACTGAATGAAAAAGACTTGTGCCTCAGCAGAAGTTGACTGAGAGCCTCACGAATAGTGTTTCCTCTGAAAACATGTCACCTGACTTAAACTAAGAAGACATATTATCATAAGTAGGGATAGTTTAGGAGAGAAGAAACTTCAAATTGCAAAAAACATATATAGTCCCTGAGTTCCAAAGAATGTTTTGACACCAATTTGGCTTCTCTAAATCAGAAAAACAGAGAATAGTTCACGCATAATTGTGTGGTTGATTGTAGTAGACGCAGCTGAAGTCATGGAACACTAAGATGAAGTTTTTGGGATATGCAACATACAGTTCGCAGGTTTGTAGCCATTATAATCAAATTATAGTGCCCCCTTGTGGTTTAGTCTTAAAGTTATTCTTGTAGTCTTTCATTAAACCATAACCCAGCAAGACTGGACAATGGAAATAACAGTGCTGTTTATTTTTGTAATAAGGGTTTACATATGGAGAGCATAGACCCACTGCCTCTGCATGGTCTCATTCTTTCCTGTAGCTCAGAATGTAGAATATTTACAGAAACATGGTTCCATATTACTACTTGTCTGATTATTGAGGGCAAGTACAAAGCTCTTCAGATAACCAGGTTACACTGTTATGTTGAAATTAGACTACCACAAATTGATTTCAGTTGGTAAAATTCTTTGTTTTTTCCCCCTCTACAGTGTTAATGTGGAGTTGGTCTGTCAGGACTACACCACTGTACTAATCATGTTTACGTCTCTCAACAATGTGATTTGTGTTCAGCTCTCTTTGGGATGCTCCTTCAGTGGACCATCGTGAAAAACATGCATTATGAAGTTCCATAGTGACAAAACCACTGGAGTATGCACTGATAAGATATGTTGGGAAAGGGAATCAGCCCTGAATGTTTCATATCGGTGAACAATGTTCAGTGACAGAGTGTTTCTTTTGTTTGTTTATTTATTAGGATCCCCATTAGCTGCAGCAAGCTGCAGCTACTCTTCCTGGGGCCCTTCCAGTCACATTCATCTCACATCTGGTCAATCAATACAGTGGTCCCTCATTTATCGCGGGAGTTACGTTCTAAAATAGCCCGCAATAAGCGAAATCCATGAAGTAGTCAGCGTTATTTTTTACAATTATTATAGACGTTTTAAGGCTGTAAAAGCCCTCACTACACACTTTATACACTATTCTCAAACAGGCATTAACATTTTCTCACTTTTCTCTCGTGTGTAAACACTCTCAAAGTTCAAACCTTAGTAGAAAAATAAGACCAACCTGTTTTCAGGCCCAAACATTTTTTTGAGAAATAAAAATATAATGTTTTCCTACAAATAATTATGATGGTTTTTAGAACTAACAAATTTATTTTTAACGAACAACCTACGAGGTTGGACACATAAGAAATTATTAATAGTGACTGACCAGTATTTCACAGTTCCTCTGATCGCGCCTCTTCGTCCTGGCGCCGCTCTTTTTCCACTGAGTGACACTTCGGTGCACGTGTCTTTTTCCGAGTGAAGAACACAGTTATGGGTAGTTGTTGGCGCTCTTTTTTCTTCTGGGTGAGAAGATTCTTATAACAGACACACGCAAAACACAATGCGCGTTACTCTCCCTTCACAGTGCGTGACCGGCCTGCTTGATGAGGACGCAGATCACAATGCGCTGTAAAAAAAAACAACAAACAACAAAGCATGCAAAATTGGACAAAAAAATCTGCGAAACTGCGAGGCCGTGAAAGGTGAACGCGTTATAGCGAGGGACCACTGTATTCAAATCAAATCAATTATTATTTATATAGCGCCAAATCACAACAACAGTTGCCCCAAGGCGCTTTATATTGTAAGGCAAAAAGCCATACAATAATCACAGAAAAACCCCAACGGTCAAAACAACCCCCTATGAGCAAGCACTTGGTGACAGTGGGAAGGAAAAACTCTCTTTTAACAGGAAGAAACCTCCAGCAGAACCAGGTTCAGGGAGGGGCAGTCTTCTGCTGGGACTGGTTGGGGCTGAGGGAGAGAACCAGGAAAAAGACATGCTGTGGAGGGGAGCAGAGATCAATCACTAATGATTAAATGCAGAGTGGTGCATACAGAGCAAAAAGAGAAAGAAACACTCAGTGCATCATGGGAACCCCCCAGCAGTCTAAGTCTATAGCAGCATAACTAAGGGATGGTTCAGGGTCACCTGATCCAGCCCTAACTATAAGCTTTAGCAAAAAGGAAAGTTTTAAGCCTAATCTTAAAGTAGAGAGGGTGTCTGTCTCCCTGATCTGAATTGGGAGCTGGTTCCACAGGAGAGGAAAAAAAATTCACAAAAAACTTGTCTGAAAAAGAAGAAGAAGAAAAAAAAAAAAAACATTGCTCACTATGTCAGTAAATACTGCTACAGAAGTTCCCTAAACTAACATTCATTTGCAATAAGTTTAATACATTCTAGCAATGAAAATCCATTCCTTAATACCACTAAATAAGACGGTGTTTTTTATGGCATTAGTCCAGGACACAGGTAATATAAAATTTCCCACCACAGCTTGTCTGGTTATGTATCTGTGATTTTCTGAACTGAAGGAGAAATTCCTGAACAAAATACGAGGTACCTTAGTGACAATAATCTTTCTAGTAAAAATAATCAGTGAATATAATAGTCTATCTTTAACTAACAGCCAGTTTAAACTTTTATACATTGTAATAATATTGGTACTATAACTACAGTTAAGTGCTATATGAGCAGCCCTATTTTGAATAATCTGTAATGTATTAATCATTTCACCAGAAGCATTTAACCAAACTGCTGGGTAATAATCTGGACAGTAATCCAGGTATACTAGTAATAATGATTTGATAGTGTAATTCAATGGTGAGATGAAGCCTCATTTAAATGTTGAGTCTGTGACACTTCAGCAGGCCAATTACTTCCCCACAGCAAGTGCCATCATATAGTTGGCAGATAATGTACGTATGTTGCTGTCAATCATTAGACAAAAGAAATAAGTCCTGTCTAGGAACAAATGGAACAAATGTCTGCAACCCCCTGTGGGTGGGACACCGTTTACAGCTGTGAGGACTGGGACAGTGTAGTGCAATGTTTTGAATGTTTTTTGTTAAGATTAGTATGAAAAGTTGAGCAATAATATTAACACTGAATAAGTGAGAGTCTGAGTTTGCCGTCATTTAAACGGTGTGAAAATAAACTTTGTGTGAAGCTGGTCTGATCACACAAATACATTTTAATATCTGTAGATGAGCTTAATCACATTTCAAGACATCATTTATGAAAGCAGTTCTAACTACAGATGATTCTTCTGAAAAGTGACTGTCTCCAACTTTCTTCTGATTTGTTGTTCGGTCAACAGGGACAAATGCTCTGAAGACGGAGTTGCAGTTTTCAGATATGTATTGTCTCATGGCAGGTCATGTGTACATTGATCTGTGGGTGGAGACGGGTGAGTCTGCCTTCTCAAACCTCTCTGCTTTGTTCTTACCTTGTGTACCAGTTTATTGTTTTGTTTTCTAGGGGATGAAAATATGCTCTGGCAGTGTTTGGGTCTTCTCCAGGAGGGTCTGTTTCACAGTCCCTCTAATGCTCAATTCAAGCTGCTGCTGCTGATCCTCTACTGTCGCTTGGGAGCTTTTGAGCCAGTCGTGGATCTTTATTCCAGCCTGGATGCTAAGCATGTACAACATGACACCATAGGGTCAGTACACATATACAGCATTCAGCAAGTGTGTCTGACCAGCGTTTAATGTGACTCAGATGTTCTGGTCAACATCAGGCCAAATCACCTGTTTTTCCATCCGCTCCCCATTAATCACCATCTGCTTCACTTTTAGTTTAGTGCAGCTGCTCATATTTCTGTTTTAGTTTATTTTTCACTCATATTTACCCAACTCATTTGATGTTCTGTCACTGTTGCATCTTGCATCTAAAATGGACGGTGCTAATCTGCACTGTATTGATGGTGTATCATTTTTGTAGAACTCTGAGGCTTTAATTGCCCCTCAGGAATTTATTTTCTTGAATCTTGGATATATTAAACGTGATTCAGGCAAATTTAGTGTGCAGTCCATCTTGCTCTGTTTCATAAGGGCAGTGTCGACAGAAGTAACAGCCACAGCGCTTAGTACTTGGTATTAGTTCTTCAGCAATGATCTGGTGAACAAAAGTATATTTATGCTCTGGTTCACTTCCAATATGCGCTAAATCAGTTTCTGAATGATGCTGTTATTGGCAAGTCAGGTCGCGCTTTTTTTTTTCTTTCTTTTTTCATCTTGTATGCATTTTCCCCCTGCTATCAGGGACTGTACAGGCCTGTAGCCAGAAGGGCGTGAAGTTGAAAGACCCACTTGAGTAAAAGCCTATTTTTGAAGATGCATGTAAAATACATTTTTGCATATCATGTAGTAGTTGTAAAAGTAAGTCCTTATAGTCCCTGATTGTCGGGTTTTCCAGGCATGTAGCAGAGGAGAGTCAGCAACTCCCTCTGGACGAGATGCCAGTCCATCACAGGTTACTTCCCAGCCAAGGCCGGTACCCATTTTATAGCTTGGTGGACTAACACTAAGCAGCTTGTGATTTGTTCAAGGACCCAGACAGGTAGCAGGATTTGAACCCAGGACTACATATTGGCAGGTCAGCGGACCTCTATAATAATAATAATGATGATGATGATGATGAATGTATTTTTATCAACTAAATTAGTTAGCACAGCTAATAGGGTTAGCAGCTAAATTCATCATCATTGTTCGATCAGTATTAAAGGATCATTAACTAAGCATGAGGTCTGTAAGGGGAAATATCAATGACATGTCAGTACGGACCGAGCGTAGCAAGGTCGGTGTGAAAAACACATAGGTCTGATATCCCCCGTACAGACCGAGCAAGCGAAGTTAATAATTAGTTTATTATATGACTGTTATATACATATAAACATGCAAATTTACAGCATTGCTTGAATATGCTGCTGACGGTGTTGAGCTCGTTCGTTTTCTTCACCTCCATGAAGAACTTGCTAACAGATGGTCCAGTTGTTAGCTGGTAAGCTTTCAGTCTGTGTTGTTTTTCGATGCTGTTGAGATATTTATGGAGTGCGTTCATGTCTGACTTGCTTTTTCTAATCGCGTTTTTAGCTTCCTGGTTTGTAAAGAAAATACGCATTGCAGGCTGATTGCCATGGTAACTGGTCCGGATATGGGAAAATATCCGACCGATAATCAGCCAATCAGAGTGCACGTAGCATGGTAGCCATGTGATAATACTATAATAATACCAATTATTATAACAGTGAACAAGCTCGAAGTGGACAGGCAAAATGAAGACCAACAAGATGAAAACACAGGCCCCAACAGCCATACAATAAACTATTAACCTCGCTTGCTCGGTCTGTACGGGAAAATATCAGACCTAATTTTGTTGTGGTTGTCATTTCACTGAGCAAGTGTATTTTCTCAGAAAATACAAGTGTTTGATTGGAACTCAGATCGGTCAGATACTCTATATTAAATGACTTGTATCGGGAGCAAAAACAAAACTTGATCAGGACACCCCTAAACGTGACAAAGAGGAGATGTGATCATAAACCTGTTCTCTGTTCATTTCAGATATCTCCTCACACGTTATGCTGAGTCCTTGGGTCAGTTCGCTGCAGCCTCCCAGGCCTGTAACTTTTCCCTCAGGTTTTTTCACTCCAATCAGAAAGATGTAAGTTAATGTGATTACTGATTCCACTCCTTAAAAGCCACACTTGCCTACTTTTAATCTTAATCATTTTGTGTTTCTGCATTTTTCTCTTTCTCTTCAAAATCCCCCCATTTTGTACACGCTTATAACCTTTTTGTTTTTTTTCTGCCAGACCTCAGAGTATATTATTCAAGCATATAAGTATGGAGCATTTGAGAAAATCCCAGAATTCATTGCTCTCAGGAACCGGCTGAACCAATCGCTGCACTTTGCCCAGGTCCGAACTGAGAGGATGCTTCTGGACCTGTTTCTTGAGGCTGATATGTGAGAATGTACTCAAACAAGCACTAACTCTTCTTTCCTTGTACCGTGAAGTAGCTGGCTGCTGACTTGTAACTTGTCTGTTATAGTGTGTTGAGTCTGGAGGAAAGTGTGAAGGCCATGAATGTGTCTGCAGAGGTGGACGACATCCCCTGGGATAGTTTGAGGGACAACAGAGACCTCACAGTCTTTACCAGTTGGGACCCAAAGGATCGGTGGGAAATTTTTAGACATCATTTAGAATGCAACCTGAGTAAACACAACATACAGTTTATAAGTGAGTTTTATGTTTTCAAGAAAACCCACTGTCAAAACGCCTGTTAAATAATTTTCATCTAGAGGTAAATCACTTTACAACCATTTTCAGATATAGACATAATTTTACTTAATTTAAATATTGCTAAACCAAATCAGGACCTTCAGCGTGCAATGGGGTGGTTTGCAGCCGAGTGTGAAGCGTCCGGGATGAAAATCAGCACCTCAAAATCCGAGGCCATGGTTCTCGACCTGAAAAAGGTGCTTTGCCCTCTTCAGGTCGGTGGAGTGTCCTTGCCTCAAGTGGAGGAGTTTAAGTATCTCGGGGTCTTGTTCATGAGTGAGAGACGGATGGAGCATGAGATTGACAGATGGGTCGGTGCAGCGTCTGCAGTGATGCGGTCGCTGTATCGGACCGTCGTGGTGAAGAGAGAGCTGAGTAGGGGGGCAAAGTTCTCGATTTACCGATCGATCTACGTTCCGATCCTCACCTATGGTCATGAGATTTGGCTCATGACCGAAAGAACAAGATCGCGAGTACAAGCGGCCGAGATGAGTTTCCTCCGCAGGGTGGCTGGGCGCTCCCTTAGAGATAGGGTGAGGAGCTCGGTCACTTGGGAGGAGCTCGGAGTCGAGCCGCTGCTCCTCCACATCGAAAGGAGCCAGCTGAGGTGGCTCGGGCATCTGTTTCGGATGCCCCCCTGGATGCCTCGTTGCAGAGGTGTTCTAAGCACGTCCCATCGGGAGGAGGCCCTGGGGAAGACCTAGGACACACTGGAGGGACTACATCTTGCAGCTGGCTTGAGAATGCCTCAGGGTTCCCCCGGAGGAGGTGGGGGAGGTGTGTGTGGATTGGGAGGTCTGGGTGGCTTTGCTTGAGCTGCTGCCCCCTCAACCCGACCTCAGATGAAGCGGAAGAAGATGGATGGATGGATTGATGGATATTGCTAAACCGTTTTTCTGTTTTCTGAGCTGGTCGGGCTTTTTTGCGCTGTATAAATGCAGTCCATTTCTGATCATTTGTTTGATGCTGCACTCACGTGTTCGTGGTAAGCAGCAGGTGGTAAACCAGATGTTTCATTGACTTCAATTAAAGCATGACAGAAACTTTTGCCGCCTCTGGCTGCGAGTGCGAACCCTGTTCAACGTGACAAAACATTCTAAAGTTGTCAGCTTTTACCTCCAGCCATAGCATCAACAAACTGGAAGTTTTATTTTCAATGAAGAGAAATAACAGACAGTGAGAAATGGATTAAGTGCAGGCAGTCACCTGGTTTTAATCAGGTAGACATTAATAATTTGCATGATATTACTGAGAAGAATTAATCTCTAACATCACAAATACTAAACTTTTTAAGATGACATCAGAGCACAGGCTTCCTGTTTTATGTCCTCCAATCTGAAATGAGACTGTCTGGGTTAACTTCTCTGAACGCCTTCCACTCTGTTTTAAGAAATCACAAAAGGAGTTATTTTGCACAATGCCCGTGTCTTTAAATTCTTATGCCCCCCCCATCCACACACACACACACACACACGTTACAACTCACAATGACCAAGATAATTGTATTTTATGTTATTAATGGTCTCTTGGTGATGTTAGCCTGTCTATTATGACTTGTGCTGCTGCATTTCTTGGCCAGGTCACACCCTTGCAAAAGAGGTCTCACAAAAGGTTATTATTTTGGAAGGTCACCCTTGCAAAAGGTTGTTATTATTGTCATTATAAATGTTGTGCAAAAGCTCAAACCTCTTTCACTCACGCATCTTCATCTGCTTATCCGGGATCAGGTTGCGCGGGTAGCACCTCCAGCAGGGGACCCCAAACGTTCTTTCCCCGGGCCACATTTACCACCCCATGACCAGGGTATCTCATGGTGTTCCCAGACCATTGTGGAGCTATAATCTGTCCACCTCATCCTGGGTCTTACTGGGTTGTCCTCCCAGCTGGACGTGCCTGGAACATCTCCTTAGGGAGGCACCCAGGGGACATCCTTACCGGATGCCCGAACCACTTCAGCGGGCTCCTCTCAAATGATCCTGCCTCAGTTTGTTGCCTACTAATCAGGTGGTCAACCCCAGAAAAGATACTCATCTTTCCCCCAAATCATGTACACCTGAACCTTTTGAAATATCTTATCTGATAATCTAATGATATTTTGGGATGGTTATCAGTATCTTTTACTGGTCCTTGGATCATTGCGAAAGGAATGTAGTAGTAATAGTGTAGTACTCGTCCAGTTACTGTGCGAATGCTCCCAGTGTAACAGGCCATATGGAATAAACATCAAAAATAAGACAGTGGATTCTTTATTTGCCATTCCTTTGAGCAACAATGTTCCACAAGTAATCTCATTTCTTCAACACTAAACTTTGTAATTTAGCATGAAAATTTGAGCTTTGCTGAACTTTTGAGCACCACTGTGCATTAATTACCATCTTCCTGGTCCCATCCCAACCTCCCTTTGACATTGGTGTAGTGTGCTACTTTAGGAGACCTTTGAGGCAATGTCACACTGCATAAACAGTTTTATTTAAGTGATGAATTGATTTGATCAGGGCTGGTGGAGGTATATTAGACTTGTATTGCTTCTATGAATAAAATAATTTATTTAAAACCGTCTTTGGTGTTGAATTAACTTGCACTGGTTTTTGTTAATATTTTTGAATATTTAAAAAAGCAATTTTAAAATAAGCACAAAAATGTAAAAGTATTTTTCCCCCCCTCCACAGCACTGTGCTTGTTGAGGACGACTGGTGTCTCAAATTGGTGTCTTTACCTGTGCTTATAACAGACATTTAACAGAAGAGCACCGGCATCAGTCCTTAGAAGAGGAGTCCGTGTGGCTGAGAATACCGTCTCTAACGCTTCGTCTCCTCAACTGTCTGGCTGTGTCTGGGCACACCACCCAAACTCTGAATTATCCCATGAAAACGGCATAGGAGACAAGACTTCAGTCTTCAGTAACCTGCTGTGCCAGCTCCAGCAGACTCTGCAGACAGCAGCCCAGCTAAAGGAAAAGCACATACAGGTACACTTCACACGGGGCACACAGACACTTAGAGAGCAAAGTTGTTCGTCTTAAACCCTCTGGGGCTGACGCCGTCGTATACGACGGCTAAGACCAAGCTTTACTAAACTAAAAATAACTTTTGAATGATATGAGATAGAAACTTACTTTTTTTTTTTTTTTGCTGAAAAGTTAACTCCGTGGACTTTCGAGTCAGCCATCAGCCATCTTTGTACTCCTCATAGAAGCTGTGTGATGACGTGCGCAATGTGAGTGTCCAATCGGAATTGGTTCACTGTCGCATGGTTTTCCAAAATCCAATCGTAGGGCAGATTTACCTCACGTGAAAAGCCAAAGATCGTTTTCAGGAGTGATGTGTTACTAGTTGGCCTGTTTGAATAGCCCCTATGGGTGCTCCAATGAGTACATACTATTAGTACATACTCAGTGTGCCCTGCCCCATTACACACAGCGGTTAGTGAAAGCAGGATAATCAGGAGCAGACGGAGAGCCTCTGATGACAATCTCACGTGCTCAAAGAGTGTGCGACTATCAGGATTGCTCCACTAGTTTGCATGTAAATGTTACTGGATAACTCTCGCTTTCTGGGTGTAAAGCACTGTTTACCATATCAATGGACAACAAACGCATAGACCATTTTGTATATATTGTGTCAAAATGTGCATTTGTGCTTATTGTTTGTAAGTAAAATATTTATTTCTAAAGCACATTTAAACACAGTTTACACTGACCAAAGTGCTGTACATAGTTAAAAATAAATAAGTAAATAGGCAGGAAATATACAAAGAAACAAAACTGATTACAACATCAGCAGCAAGATACAAACACAACAATCACTAACATGACAAAAACATGGCATAACCAGCTAGCGGTTAATTAGTAGGGAATGCTAGTGTAAAAAGGTGTGTCTTGAGCTTGGATTTAAAAACCAGTAATAGATGGGACATCTCTGATATCAGGAGCCAGATGGTTCCACAGTCGGGGACCAGCGACTGCAAAAGCTCTGTCCCCTTTTAACTTGAGGCGAGTTCAGGGGACATGAAGGAGACCTTTACTGGAAGATCTCAGAGTCCTGGGAGCAACAGCAGGATGAATGGCAGTAGCTATGTAGTTAGGGGCCAGGCCACGGAGAGCTTTAAAAACCTTAACAATAATTTAAATTGGATCCTGTACTGGACAGGAAGCCAGTGTAATGTGGCTAGGACAGGTGAGATATGTTCATGTTTTTCCTGTTAGTGAGCAACCTAGCAGCAGCATTTTGCACCATTTGAAGCCGTGACACCAGTGTTTTGAGGGAGACCAAAGTAAAGGGAGTTACAGTAGTCTAGATGTGAAGTTATAAAGGCATGGATAACTTTTTCCAGGTCACTGTAACACAGAACAGATTTGAGTTTTGCAATAATTCTTAATTGATAGAAACTAGTTTTAACAACAGAAGAGATTTGTTTGTCAAAGTTGAGTTGGGTGTCTAGAATTACACCCAGGTTTCTTACATAGGTTTTGACAAATGGAGTGAGGGAGCCAAGGTTTGAACCTTTTTGTTGTACAGACTTTCACACAAGACCTCAAATTACCTTTATAAAGTGTCAAAACAGTTATTATAGTTTGCTGTGTGTTTTTAATAATGTGTGTGAAAAAATATTTTTCCGCTTTATTTTTTCCTTGCCTATTTTTTGATTGTAAACCTTAAAACACAACAAAAACATATATTCTGAAAGCACAGGTTGTCCTGAAAAGAAAGAGGCATAAAACTTGATTGTGGGATGCAGGGAGAGCTGTTAACAGCAATAATAAAACATTATGCCAGGCCAGTGAACTGTCCAAAAAATGCCCTCGGACCCCAGAGGGTTTAAACACAAGTTGATGTTAATGAGGTGCTGGTGTGTTTGCAGTATCCGTTCCTCGGCCCGCCCTCCACTCGCTTGGCCCCTGCTCTGGCCAGTGGAGCTGTCAGTGTCAGGGCTGCAGCCCTCCAGCCTCTGTCCATCTACACGAGTTGGAAACTCTTGGACTTGGTAAGCGGAGAGGGCATGAAATTAAAATCACTGGTGCTCTACATTGATTAGCCTGTTGTTTTTATACGTGCTTGCCTCTTCATCTTTTTGCCTTCATAGACGAGTCGTCAGAACTTCAAAACCAGATCTGTAACAGGTTTTAAATCATTAGTAGTTCAGCCTTCAAGGTGAGGTTAGCTGCTAGATTTCTTAGGCTCTAAGTAAATAACTGTAGAGGGGGTTCTGTATATGTTGTGTTTGAATTTCTTGTCTTTATATCCACAGAAATGCTAAAAAAATGCAAAGGGGATTTATTGGAATTAAAGACGGCAGATTAAAAATGCAATCTTTGTTATTAGAAACCATAGTTTCTTTGTTGAGGTGAGAATTGACATTTCTTCAAAACATACACGGTGTCCAGTCTCTGTTGGTTATGTGGTGGTGCTGTTCTCCTTTCATAACCCTTTAGCTTGTGTTGCTCTGCATAGACGATCTGCATAGTCTTGTGGATGGCTACTTACTGTGCCAAGATCCTGCGACCACTTAAGACAAGTCTAACAGAAGAAGAAAAAGAAGAAAAGGATGCAAGCACAGTTCTGGTGCACTTTTTAGTACTCGTCCACAACCTTTATGCAGAATCATGATATTTTGTTGACTGACTGCCCTAATCTATTCTCTAACAATGGTTTTTCTCTTCCAGCCAGCAGTAATGAGTGCATTCCAGAGATGACGGGCGGCATGCACAACCTGTTTACGGAGGCTTTGGAGCATTTAAAAGCGCAAGAGGCTGGAATAACGGCCCTTAAACTGGCCAGTTTAACCTTGGAAGGAAACACAGATGTAAGTATACATGCAGGTTTTTGTTTATGGTCTTAAAGGCCCACTGACACTTGCACAACTTTGATGCATGCACTTGCACTCCCTGTGTCGTGCAAGAGAATAAACTTGTCTTTATGGGTGAAAACTGAACACAAGAGGGGTGCCGGCGCGTGCAATTGCGCAAAGAGAATTTTGAAATGTTAAAAAAAATTCTTCATGCATAAATGTTTGTTGTGATTTGGCACTATATAAAAAATTGATTGATTGATTGATAAATGTCATGCTACGTGGTGCGATCTGCTCGCCAACATGACATGCAGCTCGTCAAGTGGAGTAAAGAAGTGAACAGAGCAAGTGGAATGCTGTCAGCGGATCGCAATAAGAGCTCAGCTCGTCTGAAGGATTATGAGATGTTAAATCTGTCATAAACATACTTTTACAGCTGCACACAAAAAGGAAAGAACATGCAACTGTTACCAAAACCATGACAATGTAAAACATGATAACTAATTACCTTTTTAGACGGCTCCAAATGCTTTCTCCAGCTCGTTTAGTGCATGCGCACGTGAACAGCTCCAGAAGGAGCACTCCTCTTTGATTCAGGAAATGATTAGAGGTGTCTTCAGCAGCCAACTTGCAGAGAAAATGATTAATCCGCTACAAAATAATTGTTTTATATACGCATCATCCAGCGCTCAGCGCATGGCAGTTGGTGGAACAAAGACGCCGTCCATCTGGGAACACAGTAGGTGGGATTGTCATGACAACAACGTGCGTGCATCAAGTGGTCAGTGCACCTTAACCATGTTATATTTCTATTGTCCGTCTCATGCATTCAAAGAATGAAACCACAAGGACTATTTGCAAAGTCCAGAATTTACATTATGGTGGACAGATATGTGCTTAGACAATCATCTTAATGATGTGAGATATGAGGCGACGGCTACCTTCTTTAATACAGTGATTCCTGGCATTAAATCAAATTTTATTTATATAGCGCCAAATCACAACAAACAGTTGCCCCAAGGCGCTTTATGTTGTAAGGCAAAAGCCATACAGTAATTACAGAAAAACCCCAACGGTCAAAACGATCCCCTATGAGCAAGCACTTGGCGACAGTGGGAAAGAAAAACATCCCTTTTTAACAGGAAGAAACCTCCAGCAGAACCAGGCTCAGGAGGGGGCAGTCTTCTGCTGGGACTGGTTGGGGCTGAGGGGAGAGAATCAGGAAAAGACATGCTGTGGAGGGGAGCAGAGATCAATCACTAATAAATGCAGAGTGGTGCATTTAATTATTAGCTGATTGTGAAACATTAGCTGATGTGTCACTGTAGTGCTATGATAGCAATCTTAAATACTTAAAAACGTCTAAATATTCTGGGCATTTTATGGAGGAGGATATATCTGCTTTGAGCAAAAATAGGAGATGACTACAACAACACGCTACTTATGTGAACTGTTTGTTGTGTTGACACTGCAGTCTGTGCTGCAACATCACAGCTGCAGCCACCTGCAGAGCCGCGTGCTCAGACTGCTGCTGCTGTCGCCATAAGCAGGCCTGCGTGATACGTTTTTGATACTTGATAAATTGATGAAAAACATGAAAATGATACATTATTGACATAAAAATCAGAGGGAGTGTGTCTACTGTCAAAGTGTCTTCAACTGCAAACTCTGCATTCTTTGGTCTGATCTTGATTGCAGGCTGCTATCAGTGCTCTGCCCAGACCTGGACTCTGTACACTGAGCGGGAACGACAGATCCAGTTCACATTGGAGCCCTTTTCCATACCATTTTTTTTAAAATAAACATTTGAGTTCTGGATTTTTATCCCTCACTGGCCAAAGTCCCAGAGGGGGATTGTGTCGTATTGAAGTCTGTCCCTCCCAAAAAGGGGAAATATTCTGAAATCAACCCTCACATTTTGAGCAGGAATTTTGTGGAACTTGGTATAAGTCCTTGTTATAAGTTGGTAATATGCATATTATTGTATCGTTTGAGTTGGACCCATTTTACCAGAATTATGGTTCTTGATTAACAAATCTAGACTCCGTCAGTTTCATGAGTTGGTGTCTGCATTTTGAAATCAGCTGACACATACCTTGAAATGTTATCAGACTGTAGCAAGCACTTGTACCAGAGCAGCATTTGCCAGATTCAGTCTGGATCAGACAAAATACCTCCAGCACCACCATGCTGAGCATTGGGGCCCCCCAGGGCTGTGTGCTCAGTCCATTGCTGTTCACCTTGCTGAATCAACCACGTCATCAAGTTTGTGGATGATACGACTGTGTTGAGTCTCATCAGCAACAATGAGGAGTCAGCATACAGAGAGGACGTGCAACGGTTAAAGGACTGGTGTAGAACCAACAACCTGTCTCTGAACATGGACAAGACTAAAGAGATAGTTGTTGGCTTCAGAAGGACAAGGTGCAATCACTGTCCACTACACATCGATAGCTCTGTTGTGGAGATCATCAAGAGCACCAAGTTCCTTGGACTTCACCTGGCAGAGGATCTCACCTGGTCCCTCAACACCAGCACCATAACCAAGAAACCCAGCAGAGTCGCTACTTCCTGTGAAGGCTGAGGAAGGCACATCTCCCACCTCCCATCCTTACCACATTCTACAGAGGAACCATCGAGAGCATCCTGAGCAGCTGCCTGGTTTGGGAACTGCACCGTATCGAGTCAAAAGCCCCTGCAGTGAGTCCTGAGGATGCTTGAGAAGCTCATCGTTGTTTGTCCCCACCATCACAGACGTACACTCCACGCTGCAGCCGCAAACCAACCAGCATTGTGGACGATCTCACACACACACAGTCTCCTATCATCTGGAAAAAGGTACCTCACATCCAGACTGTGCAACAGCTTCTTTCCCCAAGACAAAAGACTCAACAACCAGAGTCTGGTCTGAATAACTACACACATTTTAATGAGTGGAATGAAAACACACACACACACACAAAATCTCATCTTTTAAACCTGTCTACATATAAACTTAAGAGTGTACTGCTTAAACCGCACTATACTGCTGCCATTACTCACTCCCTGCAGTTTTGTTTACAATTGTCCCTGTGTATTATATTATCACGCTTACTGTCCCTGTGTATTTAGTGTATTGTACTTAATGTCCCTGTGTATTTAGTGTATTGTACTTATTGCACTTATTATAAGCCGTCTTGCATCATTGCACATGCTACTGCAAACGTGCACTTTGTTGAATTGTGTAGTTTATTGTTCTTTGTAGCTTCTTGGTCCTGGAGAAATGTCGTTTGGCTTCACTGTGTGCTGTACACCACTGTGCAGGGTTGAAATGACAACTACTTGACTTAATGTTGTGCTCTTGCTAATTACATTTACTGATTAATTCAGCTTGAGTCGTTTACACGTCAGGCTTTAGATCAAGTTGTAGATGCAGACGGTTGGTGGCGCGTCTGAACATTTGGTGCGGTACATTAACTCTGTGGCTTCATTTTCTATCTTTCAGGAGGAAGTGTCGTTTACCAAGACTGCTATGGACAAAGTGCAGAGCAGTTACCTGCGCTCGCTGCAGGAGGTTGGAGATCTGTTGAAGAAGAGAGCAGAAACTTTAAAAAACCTCAAGATATGAACGTCATCATACACCTCAAATCATAAAGACTAAATCCATTATCAGCTCTCAAACCTGTGCCTGCTGTCGGCACACCAGCTCATGGATTCTTCTCTTAGCCGTTGGGCTGACGTACCCTGACCTGACTGTGCAAGTGGCTCTGCTGGTAATAGTTTTTGTTTTTGGTCAGTTCAGCAGACAAACACCTTCTGGAACACTTGCAACTCATACAGTGCGTAAGCTTTTAAGCAAAACCATGGATTTCTATTGTAATTCTAAGGAAAACCAATGTTCATCTTAAAAACGGATATTACAAAGAAGCAGTTTCAGTTAAATCAAATGTACATAGTGAAGAGTGACGAGCCTAAACCTGGACTGAGTGTCACATACATTAAACCACTATTAAATATCGGTTTCTCTCCGTGGCTCACTTTGGATTTCTGACATCTCTGAGAACAGTCCTTGTCGCTCTGTGAGGTCACAGTGACATTCGTGTGTGTGGGGGCATTGGAACAGTCTTTCACTGTGCCGTTTCTGTCGAGAACCAACCTGGTACAGTTTGTCCTGTGATGTCCCCGCCATGGAGGCCGACACACTCTGGAAACACACGAGCATCCTGCAGCAGCAGACCTTCAGATGAACGCTGCTGCTTCTACTGTCAGACTTTTTTTTTTTTTTTTGTAGCCACCTCTAGTTGCAGTATTAAGCAATCTTGGGACAAGTTGCTAAACAGATTTTTCATCATATTTTGAATTCCTCACTGTTTGCCCCCCCCCACTTGGAAAAAGGAACCTTGTGCTCGTAACATGTAAAGCTGTGAAATTGGGTTTTTTGAGCACAAAAGAAATCGGATGGGAATTTGTCCCTTTTTTTTTTTTTTTTTTTTTTTTTTTTATACCTGCTTCACCCTGTAATATGTCTGACTGGAATTATTTAAGTGGGTGTATGATTACCTGGAAATGAATGTTCACCAAATGCATTTTTTTACTCTAATATCTGTGGCGTCGCTCCCTGCGCCGTCTTTATTTTTCCTGATGCTGCAGGCGTGGAATAAATTTCAGGCAGTGCGATCCATGTGTTGTTTTACAAGCTACAGTTACAAGACGGACTGAGTTTTCACAGACATTAACAGTGCTGCATGTGGTTCTACACCAGAGTTTTGTCTGCTTTGATCTGGATCTCATTGTGTAAAGAAGTTTTTTGTTTTTCTGTCGTGATGCCGTCTTTTGATGTGATGGTTCTCATCGAACAGCTCTCGTGTGGACGTTGGACCTAATTGTAAATAAATGTTGCGATAGCCATTCAAGGTGCAGTGTGGACGAGCCCTTGACGAAGGTGCGCTTTAAAAGCAGCTGCAGTAGAAGTTTAGATTTGTCCTTTGTTGTTTCCTTTGCATTGCCTTCTTTCCCAAAAACATAGTGAACCAAAACCATCTTATTTTATGAATCGAGCAACTTTGAATACTAGCCCCAAATGAAGTTTCCAGACATGACGGCAGATGGGACTGTTTCCTGAATCTTGAAGTTCCTGAAACTTGCCAGCGAGTGCTGATTTAGTGGCACTGCGCTTAGTGTGCAGTTGGTTTTTGTGGGTGTATTATTTTTATTTTAAAGTGATGGTTAACAGTGAAATACTGAATATATACAATCATATGCATCTGTAAATACAACTAAATGCCTTTTGATGACACGAGCCCAGGTGTTAGGAGCTGCAGCTGGAAGATGTTTGTGCCCTGACGATGCGTGTGGTTGAGATTCAGAATAACGATTGACAATCGAGCGACACCTTGTCTTAGAATATGGAAAGTAGAAACACTGGAATGTCCAAACTTTTTTTAATAAAAACACAAATGCGAGACTCTTGAGGCCTGTTGTTAACCTGTTGTTAATATATATCAGATTTTTTTTTTCTCGTGTAAAACCAACAACCCGTTTGCACCACCACATTTTACTTCCGGCACGTGCTGATGTCTGTGAAAGCTGGGGGTTTGCCTATAGGTGGCAGTATGGTGCGTCTGGGATAAGTTTTGCGATTCAGTCGTACATGAAGGAAAATGCTTAAAAACAAGCCCGAGACGACAGAAACCACTAAAAGAGGAATGGTTTTGTGAGTTGCCGCACTTTTTTTTTTTGTTTTTGGTGATGTGACCAATCTTCAGTGTTTTAGAGTTCTCTCAAACTGTTGCGGTAAAACGAAGCTGAACCACTGAACCAAGGTTCACTTCTTGCAGACATTCCGGAGTTATGGCGCCAGCTGCTGACTACAAGAAGTTTTTTTTTTTGTTTTTTTTTACAAATTTTATTAAGAAATTCCGGCATTACAAAGTCATAAAATTCAATCCGAAAGTAGCAAGTTTACCAAACAACTTGCACCTTTCCCAGAAGCTACTGTCATCTGAGCACTGAAATTGATAGTGCATGTGCTTATAGACAAAAATAAGAGACAAAATTCAATTTATTATTCAACTAAACTGCAAATATATGAATTTAACATTTATGAAACACTTCTCTAAACAAGGCCATAGGGTCACTGACCCTAAGGAGATTCCCTCCTTGGCACAGTGATGTATTTCTTTTTGTCTCTTTCTCTAAAGTTGTATATAATAATCATTAGATTATTAATATATAAACAAATATCAATTTTAGAAATATTACAATGTGAAAACAAATGCACCCGAACGTGATGACAGCTGCAACTGCTTAATGCTAACTTTTAACATTGAAAATGCCATAGACATGCTAACGCGTTAGCATCGGGATCCGGATTGTGATCCGGATCACCACTACAATTTAACCACTTGTTCCTTTTGTCATTTCCAACCACTCCACAAAATTTCTATAAAGAAAAATAAATTTAAGAAATATTACAATTTGAAAACAAATGCACCTGAACGTGATGACAGCAGCAACTGCTTAATGCTAACTTTTAACATTGAAAATGCCATAGACATGCTAACGCGTTAGCATTGTGATCCGGATCACCACTAAAATTTAATCACTTGTTCCTCTTGTCATTTCCAACCACTCCACAAAGTTTCATCAAAATCCGTTCAAAACTTTTTGAGTTATCCTGCTGACAAACAAACGCGACCGAAAACACAACCTCCTTGGCGGAGGTAAAAAGTCAGAGATTTAATCAGGAATTAAGGTTAAGCTTTTATAGACACATAAGGCTTGTTTAGTTTTTATATGTTTCAGTTTTTTTAATTAAGCATCTCATTCATAAATATTAGAAAGAGTGGAGTGACATTTAAAAATTTACACCTACGGATATATTTTTCCATAACAAGTAAAGTATTGTACAGCAGATATCTTTTTTTTTTTTGTCCTGCAATGAAGCACCAATTTTAATAGTGTTGAAAACTAGAATTGGAGTTTGAGAGACCTTTTCAGAAGACCATTTTTGAAAAATTCTCCAGAACGTTTTGGTATAAAGATGATCAAAATGCTCGCTCCAAGAAGTAATTGACCTAAATATTTGTTGTACTTAACGTGCGTGTTGATAGCTAAAGCTACATGTTATATTTTCAGATTAGCCACGACCTCAGTGTCCCCGAGGGAGTCCCAACAGATTAATACAAATCTATATAATCTTAAAAAAAAAAAAAAAAAAAACCTTTTCGAAATCGCACAATTTCTGTGCTTCTACATATTTATTTATCTGTAGAATTGTGTTTTTAAGCATAAAAAGGCATCACTGCCCGTTCATTCTCATAAGAATATTTAATTTGCATTTACAAGAATCATATTGATTTGTGTACATTTTTTCGGGGCAAGCTGTGTGTCTGTGCTGTTAAATGTGGACGAGGTTCAAATGCGCGTTCCCACGAAGGGGGTGCTGTTCACGGCTGGGGTGCTGAATTCGGCACAACACCTAAAGCCACGAATAGAATTGAACGTAAATGATCCGAATTTGCTGAATAGAAATATTTAAAAAGCACAGTTATTGAACAAAAATAAAAGGTTTTCATAAAGTAAATTTAAAAATACATAAAATGTGCGAGTTTGAATTAATTAAATCAGTCAGGAGAAGGTAGTTCTCAGGATATTGGAAAAACTGCACACTGCAATTTTCTGAAATTTCACATTTTTTACATTTTCCAAGAATTATTTTAACATCGTTTGAATTTCTATTTTAGAAGACATACGATTCGCTTTTTCAAATACATATCCTCAGCTTTGTTACAGTAAGAACTCCGTAGTGCAGCCGGTGTTACGGACCGACATGATGATTTCGGTTGTATGGATCATCTCGGTCCACCCAAGCGTCAGAGCTTCGATATCGCGGTCACGTGGTGTTTCGAAGCGAGCTTCAGACCGTCAGACTCAATACCGACGATACCGGAGACTACGCTTGGTACTGTTTCGAGCCAAACATATCTGTGGTTTTGTTTGCTTTCCAAGCGTTTTCGTTTCTCTCATGAGTGTCTCTCTGGTCGTCATTCGCTTGGAACTGGCCGACCAGTCTCCTCCGCCGCACGGTTTCCAGTACTGCGCTGGTAAGTTTCTCCGGCTGTTAGCGCTAAAGCTAGCCGAGCAGCTAGCTGCAGACAGAGCTCTCCGCTCGAAGTCAAAGTGGCTTTGAACTCGTTAAAGTACAACCAAATGCACAATGAGCGACTGTCTCCGTGTGGGGGAGTCGCTCCGTGTCCCACTTTGTCTTTTATGTTTCTTTCAGCTGAAGACATGTCGGAAGAAGACCTGCAAGACATAGCTCTGGGTTTAGCGCAGCTGACACTGAGTGGGAAGACGGAGGCGGAGCGAGCGGCGGTGCTGCAGCAGCACATCGGCAGCAGGGCCATGGGAGACATGGTCATCGAAACCTTTGAACCCAGCCCAGGTAGGCATTTGTGCAGCACTTCTTCCATATAAAATATGCAGTACACATTTTCGTTTCACTTAAACACTTTTGATGCATCATATTAAACTTCCTCACAGTCTCTTTCCATTCTGTTTACACATAGAAACGACCCCGCTGTAATCAAAATTTAGGACTGAGACAACTTTTTACTTTACTCAACTTCTTAAGTGACATATGTCACAGAAGTGCATATACAGCAGACACGCCCACTCCGGTCTTACAGAAGCAAATGGACTGTTAACCTACTATGTTACTCCGGCTCCATCCCGCATACCCATCAATCTGTCTTTTCCACAGTCTAAACTAGAAGTCAACAACAGGGTTTAATAGCACACTCTCATTGGCCAGCACGTGGCACGGCAACCAACCAGTCTGTCTTATTCATACAGATCATCAACAATGTGCATCAGTCTCATTCATTTTCACTCTGTGTCACAGTTGGCGCTACACCAAAGCAAGTTTTAAAAACATGTTTCTCTCTTTTTCTTCAAAAACATACGAAGCATGTGGCAAATCCAGATGCCGTAAGATGAAGCCTGTGCAGAAGTACAGATCCTTGACTGGCTGCTTGGGGTTGGCTCCAAAGCAGAGCACTTTCCCATAGGAGCCCATGTTAAAATGTCCAACTTCAGAGGGGTCATTCCATGTCAATTCATATATATGTCTGTGGTATCAAGTCTGTTCCTGAAGCATACAGTATATGATAAACCCTTCCTACCAGCCAATCAGAATGTGATTTCCACATAAATAAGAGTTTTTCTCCTTGTCTGTTATTATCCTGATAGACAAGGTACATGTGTGTAGCCAGAGGGACAAAGGGATCTCCCCCCCCCCCCCCCCCCCCCCCCCACACACACACACACTCCAGAATAAAGGTCCACTTTTGAAGATGTTTAGGGTTTTTTCCAAATAATAACAAATTACCATTATTATTATTCTCATAAAATTGTATTTATAACAACTAAAACATAGTTCATTCAGTATTACTCTGAGTCTTGTTTTTTTTCAGTGTCTTGGAAATGTTCTTATATCCATCCTCTCTCTTGTCTCAAGAAAATTGGCTTGATGGGCAATAATTTGTATTAAAAATAATATTTATATTTAGTTTGTCCACTTCCTTGTGGACTCATAAAATTGAGTCACTCTGTATAAAAGTGTCTGTAATTCCTAACGGGATATGATATTTTTGTTCAACCCTTGAATTGAAACTTAAAGTCAACATTTTGTGGTGTCCACAGACAAAACAACCACAGCTGTGTTCCTATCCAACTGCTGGGTATGGACAAGCAAAACACATTTTTTAGAAGGACCAGATTGAAATAACAGGTCCGAAATGAGATACGAGGTCTGTCCATAAAGTATCGTACCTTTTTATTTTTTTCAAAAACTATATGGATTTCATTCATGTTTTTACGTCAGACATGCTTGAACCCTCGTGCGCATGCGTGAGTTTTTCCACGCCTGTCGGTGACGTCATTCGCCTGTGAGCACGCCTTGTGGAAGGAGTGGTCCCGCCCCCTCGTCGGATTTTCATTGTCTGGAAATGGCGGAATGAAAAGGACTTTTTTTCCATCAGAATTTTTTCACAAGCTGTTAGAGACTGGCACCTGGAAACCATTCGAAAAATTTATCTGGCTTTCAGTGAAAATTTTACGGGCTTCACAGAGAATAAGGACTTTAACTACAGGTTTAAGGACCCCTTTAAAGGACGGTCAGTGCGCCGCGCTGCGAGCTGCGACGATGCGGCACAAACCACTGGATCATTTCTAAGCTGATGGCTCTGTGGATACGAGACCGTCGTGTGCTCTTTCTCTGGTTATCACAAGACCTGGACATCAGTCATTTTCCGGCAGATTTCACTTTTAACAAGAGATTTTGTCATGGAAAGCCGCGCGGAGGCTTCGCGCGTCACGACCGATGCGAGACAAAGGAACACCTCCGTTTCGGAGTGTTAGAGGACAAGTTGGGACATGTCTATCTCGGCTTTCAGTGCTTACCAGTCGAGTGAGTATAAAAGAACTTGTGGAGAGCTGGACATGTCCCAACTTGTCTTGTCCTACTGTTAACTAGCTGAAAACTTTGAATATTAATTTACATCGACATAAAAATGCTTAAAGTGGCGGGGGGTTAAGAGGGCTGTAATTGGGGGGCCAGCTGAAAGGCAAAAAGTGAAAAATGCAGAGCCCCTCCAGAAGCTGAAAGGCAAAACAAGGAAAATGTTTAAAAAGGCGGGGGATCTTGGGGCGGGGGGGTAATTGTTCAGCATCATGGTTTAGGGGAAGGATACAAAAAGCTATCTCAGAGATTTCAGCTGTCAGTTTCCACTGTGAGGAACATAGTGAGGAAATGAAAGACCACAGGCACAGTACTAGTTAGGGCCCGAAGTGGCAGGCCAAGAAAAATCTCAGATAAGCTGAAGTGAAGGATGGTGAGAACAGTCATAGTCAACCCACAGACCTGCTCCAAAGACCTACAACATGATCTTGCTGCAGATAGTGTCTCTGTGCATTGTTCAGCTATACAGCGCACTTTGCACAAAGAGATGCTGTATGATGCTGTAATGCAGAGGAAGCCTTTTCTGCATACACATCACAGTCACTTAAGGTATGCTAAAGCACATTTGGACAAGCCAGCTTCATTTTGGAATAAAGTGCTGTGGACTTATGAAACTAAAATTGAGTTATTTGGACATAACAAGGGGCGGTATGCATGGCTGAAAAAGAACACAGCATTCCAAGATAAACACTTGCTACCTACAATAAAATTTGGAGGTTGTTCCTTCATGCTGTGAGGCTGTGTGGCCAGTGCAGGTACTGGGAATCTTGTTAAAGTTGAGGGTCACATGGATTCCAGTCAATATCAGCAGATTCTTGAGACCAATGTTCATGAATCAGTGACAAAGGTGAAGTTGCACCGGGGCTGGATCTTTCAACAAGACAACGACCCTAAACACTGCTCAAGATCTACTAAGGCATTCATGCAGAGGAACAAGTACAACGTTCTGGAATGGTCATCTCAGTCCCCAGACCTGAATATTATTGAAAATCTGTGGTGTGATTTTAAGTGGTCTGTCCATGCTCGGAAACCAACAAACCTGAGATTTTTGTAAAGAGGAATGGTCCAAAATACCTTCAACCAGAATCCAGACTCAATATTGATGTATTTTTTCTGTTGGGGTTCCCAAATTTATGCACCTGCCTAATTTTGTTTAAAGAATTATTGCACACTTTGTGTAAATCCTGTAAACTTCATTTCACTTCTCAAATATCAGTGTGTTTGTCTGCTATATGATATATTTAACTGAGGTTGCTGATTTAAACAACCAATGATTTATAAAGGAAAATCATGGAAATCATCAGGGGGGCCCAAACCTTTACATACCACTGTATAGTGAGGGAGGCTTCCAAGAAACTGATGATGATGCTGAAGGAGTTAAAGCATCTGTGGATGTTTGTTTTGTCTGGTGCTTCACCACAGCACCGTGATGGAGTTGCACAAAGAAAAACTTTATTGAACAAATGTGTGTGATCTCCACCATGGCTCGGTGTCAGATTCCAGGAGGAGCCGTGTTTACACCTCTGGCTGCACTCTCTTGTCATCATGTTCTGATGTTTCACGGGACCCAGGTCTTGGTAACAGGGCTTCATTAGCTCACAGTGCTGAATCCACTCTGGGATGCTGTTCTCCTGTACTACACCTGGAACACCACAGCCTTGTGGATATTCAGGTAACTTTAGGTTTGTTTTTTCACCCTGATTTGTGTGGCTGCTTCTTGCCATGTTCACAGTGACACTATAAAAAAAGCCACTTTGTACATCTTGCTTTCACATAAACGCATATGCTTCTTGTAAGGAAAATGGCTTTGGAACCCTTCCTTTTGAAATTTCACCTCTTCGTTACTTTCACCTCATTACTCATGTAATTGTGCTGTAGTCCTGCTGCAGGTTGTGGATTAATGTATCCTGTTGCACAAAAAGGTGGAAATGTGAAGTTGTTTTCACTGATGGGGAGCATTCATTAGAATGTTGTGGTGACTCATCCAGTCTCATCGGCTCCACATCAAGCTTCAGAGGAATATCAAAGTCAAGTGGAATCTGTGACTGTCTGACATCGGGTCCTGCTACACGTCACTGCTTCTGACGGGATTCTTCTTCCCGGGTGTCACAAAGAGCTGTAATTCAAAGATACACTTTGACATTTTGGAAAGAATGACTGGTAGAAACAGGATGGACCTGAGCCGGTTTGTGCAACATGGTTGCTATTAAATGCAGTGCAGTCACTAGTTTGGACAATTGGATTGTCCCATCATCCATCGCCGATGCCTGCTGGACATCACGATGTGGAGTCACCATCACCCTGCGATGCCCCTGCACTGTCTTACACACTAATTCTTTATCTTTATCTATCCCTGCTGTAACGTGTGTAGGTGTTTGTATATATACAAGGTCTGTCCATAAAGTATAGGTCCTTTTTATTTTTTTCAAAAACTATATGGATTTCATTCATATGTTTTTACGTCAGACATGCTTGAACCCTCGTGCACATGCGTGAGTTTTTCCACGCCTGTCGGTGACGTCATTTGCCTGTGAGCACTCCTTGTGGGAGGAGTTGTCCAGCCCCTCATCGGAATTCCTTTGTTTGAGAAGTTGCTGAGAGACTGGCGCTTTGTTCGATCAAACTTTTTTCTAAACCTGTGAGACACATCGAAGTGGACATGGTTCGAAAAATTAAGCTGGTTTTCAGTGAAAATTTTAATGGCTGATGAGAGATTTTGAGGTGACACTGTCGCTTTAAGGACTTCCCACAGTGCGAGACGTCGCACAGCGCTCTCAGGCGGCGTCATCAGCCTGTTTCAAGCTGAAAACCTCCACATTTCAGGCTCTATTGATCCAGGACGTCGTGAGAGAACAGAGACGTTTCAGAAGAAGTCGGTTTCAGCATTTTATCCGGATATTCCACTGTTAAAGGAGATTTTTTTAATGAAAGACGTGCGGACGGGTCCGCGCGTCGGCTCGCAGCCGCCGCGACGCTCCGCCACAGGAAAAACACCTCTGTTGGAAGCCTTAAGGACAAGTTGGAACATGTCCAGCTGTTAAACAATTTCTCATATACTCACTCCACTGAAAGCCATCAAAAGCCGCCTGGATTTTACAAATGGTTATCAACACGGAGGTGTTTTTCCTGTGCCGCCGCTCCGCGCCGGCTGCGTCCCGACGCGCGGACCCGTCCGCACGTCTTTAATTAAAAAAAATCTCCTTTAACAGTGGAATATCCGGATAAAATGCTGAAACCGACTTCTTCTGGAACTTCTCTGTTCTCTCACGACGTCCTGGATCAATAGAGCCTGAAATGTGGAGGTTTTCAGCTTGAAACAGGCTGATGACGCCGCCTGAGAGCGCAGCGCGACGTCTCGCACCGTGGGAAGTCCTTAAAGCGACAGTGTCACCTCAAAATCTCTCAGCAGCCGTTAAAATTTTCACTGAAAACCAGCTTAATTTTTCGAACCCTGTCCACTTCGATGTGTCTCACAGGTTTAGAAAAAATTTTGATCAAACAAAGCGCCAGTCTCTCAGCAACTTCTCAGACAAAGGAATTCCGATGAGGGGCTGGACAACTCCTCCCACAAGGAGTGCTCACAGGCGAATGACGTCACCGACAGGCGTGGAAAAACTCACGCATGCGCACGAGGGTTCATGCATGTCTGACGTAAAAACATATGAATGAAATCCATATAGTTTTTGAAAAAAATAAAAAGGACCTATACTTTATGGACAGCCCTCGTATATATACACACACACAGAGCCCCAATTCCAATGAAGTTGGGATGTTGTGTAACATGAATAAAAACAGAATACAATGATTTGCAAATCCTCATCAACCTATATTCAATTGAATACCTCACAAAGATATTTAATGTTAAAACTGATAAACTTTATTGTTTTTGTGCAAATATTTGCTCATTTTGAAATGGAGACATAATATTTCATAAAATTGGTTTGACAAAGGATGTCAGCACATGGTTTTTCAAGGACAGTAGGTGTAAGGTATAAGAAAGTGTACTAAATACTGTCAAACATCAAAATTTTGAAAAAAAAAAAAAGCTATCACACTTCTTTAAAAAAAAAAAAAAAAAACTTGGAAACTAGTGACAGTGACCAAAACTGTTTTTGATCTATGCAATAACTGTTTATTTCTGCTCTAAAGTTGGGCATTTTAACATGGCCTTCAATGTGAACCTGCTCACTTTTGCAGCCAACCTCAAGTAACCAGTCATAGAAGTATTACTTTTTCTTCTTCTTTGCACTGGTGGGCACAGCTAACCAAAACGTTAGCTTCGATAACTGGTAATCAGCTAACTGAAAAGTTATTTTTTTTAACGCTAAACTGATAAACTGCCTAAAAAATTATCCAAAGTTACAGATAACCAATAACTTTCAATTTTGCCTCAAATACGCTCTCAGCTACTAAGAAGCTGATTTTGAGTTTAAACATCGCCAAAGCTTCTAACAGATCCAATGGCGATCACAAACCCAAACAGCCAATGAGCCAGCGCTTATGTCTTTGTGCGCTCCGCCCCTTGCTGAAGGAAAGCTTCATTTACTCTGACAGGATACGGTGGTCCAGCGATGAGGCAGAGGTCTTGAAATGGAAAGCAGGTTTGAATTATGGTTTTGCTTTAAAAATAAAATTATTCAGGATAGAATAACTACATTAATGTAAACTCTTAAAATGTACAAAGTGATATATAACACATATCTGTTCTTTTTAAAATAATGCACTAATTCTGAAGATTTGAACATTAACACACAGATGCCCAAAGGGGATTATGGGTAAACTAAGCCTCCACTCAATTTCAATTAATGGGATAAGAAAACTGTCCAAAATATCAACGTAAACTTGTGCATTTATTGATGATGTAATGACAGCCATCTCCCCAGTGTCTTTACCTGACATGCAGCCCCATATCATCAATGACTGTGGAAATTTACATGTTCTCTTCAGGCAGTCATCTTTATAAATCTCATTGGAACGGCACCAAACAAAAGTTCCAGCATCATCACCTTGCCCAATGCAGATTCGAGATTCATCACTGAATATGACTTTCATCCAGTCATCCACAGTCCACAATTGCTTTTCCTTAGCCCATTGTAACCTTGTTTTTTTCTGTTTAGGTGTTATTGATGGCTTTCATTTAGCTTTTCTGTATGTAAATCCCATTTCCTTTAGGCGGTTTCTTACAGTTCGGTCAAAGACGTTGACTCCAGTTTCCTCCCATTCGTTCCTCATTTGTTTTGTTGTGCATTTTCGATTTTTGAGACATATTGGTTTACGTTTTCTGTCTTGACGCTTTGATGTCTTCCTTGGTCTACCAGTATGTTTGCCTTTAACAATCTTCCCATGTTGTTTGTATTTGGTCCAGAGTTTAGACACAGCTGACTGTGAACAACCAACATCTTTTGCAACATTGCGTGATGATTTACCCTCTTTTAAGAGTTTGATAATCCTCTCCTTTGTTTCAATTGACATCTCTCGTGTTGGAGCCATGATTCATGTCAGTCCACTTGGTGCAACAGCTCTCCAAGGTGTGATCACTCCTTTTTAGATGCAGACTAACGAGCAGATCTGATACGATGCAGGTGTTAGTTTTGGGGATGAAAATTTACAGGGTGATTCCATAATTTTTTCCTCGGAATTGAGTGATTCCATTTTTTTTTTCTCTCTGCTTGGTCTAAAAAAGTAACCGTTACTGACTGTCACAATTTTTTTTTCCTGATTTCTTATAGTGTTTCTTATAGCCAGAAAGTTGCCATTTGAAATGACTTTAGTTTTGTGTCATGTCTGTGATCTGCTTTTTTACTACAAAATTAAACAACTGAATGAACATCCTCAGAGGCCGGTGATTCCATCATTTTTGCCAGGGGTTGCATTCTTCGGGTCTTCCAGCCTTTTTTCAAGTCTGTCCTCTTTTAATTTGAAATTCATTTCCGGGACTGCCAGTTCTTTATTTTATTCATATATAAAAATAATAATCACCATTAATACATCCACCAAACAAACCCAGACACAATTCATGATTTTTGACCACAGCTACGTTGAGGTAGCGTGCCGTTGCAAAGCCAATAATCAGACCAGCACCAATCAAAGGCCAAGGCCTGAAACTCTTCTTGGTATCAGTCAGCTGGTTCTGAAACTTCTTTTCTTGGGCAGCTAATTCATTTTTAAATCTTTTGTCCTGGTCATCCATTGCTTGTTTAAACATGTCCTCTTGTAGTCTCATCTTTTCTTCTTGGTCTGCCAGTTTTGTCATGAATGTATTCTTCAGGTCTTCCAGCCTTTTTTCAAGTCTGTCCTCTTTTAATTTGAAATTCATTTCCTGGATTGCCAGTTCTTTTTTGAACTTGGTCTGCAGGTCTTCTAGCATCTTCAGGTATTGGCCCTCCTTGGATTGGAAATGTTCATCTCGGGCTGCAAGTTCTCTTTGGAATGATTTCTCCAGGTTTTCCATCTTTTTCTCATAAATTTGCACCTTAACTTGTAAATTGTGTTCCCTGGTCAACGCGTCTTTGTATTTGATGCTGAGGTCTTCCAGCTCTTTTCGATAGCTGTCCTCCCTGGACTGGAACTCCTTTTCCAGAGTTTCCAGTTCTTTTTTAAATGTTTTTTCCAGGTTTTCCAGTTCTTTGTGGTAACTTTGCTCCTTGGATCGAAAGTTTTGTTCCTGTGCTGCCAGTTTGTTAAATTTGTGTTCCAGGTCTTTAAACTTTCTTTCATAGCTGTCCTCCTTAGACTGGAGACTCTCTGTCAGGGCTGCCAGGTCTTTGCATCTCTTGTCCAGGTCCTCCAGGTCCTTTTGGTAGGTTTCCTGCTGAGATTTAATTTTTTCTTCCAGTTTTGAGAGTTCTTTTTTAAATTTGTTTACCAGGTGTTCCAGCTCTAACTGATGTAAGTCCTCCTTATGCCGATATTTCTCTTTCCAGGTTGCCAGTTCCTTTGTAAATAGTTTGTTCAGGTCTTCCAGCTGTTTTTGGTGATTGTCCTCCTTAAATTGGAAACTCTGTTTCTGGGCTGTCAGTTCTTTTTGATGCTTTTTGTCCTGGTTTTGCAGCTCTTCCATAAGATATTGTTTCATATCTCCCACCTCTTTCTGGTGTTGGTCTCTCTGAATCAAAAGCCTCTCCTCCTGGGCTGCCAGAGTTTTTGTGTGACGGTCCTCCTGGTCTTTCAGATGTTTGTGGAAGTTGAACTTCATGGTTTCCATCTGTTCTTTAAAACATGTGACCAACTCCTTCAGGTCCTTCTGAGCAGATTGTCGCTGCTCCGTTGTCAGCTGGAGCAGAGGAGCCACGGCTGACTCTCGCTCTTGGGAGCTTTTCTTGCTGAACATTTTCTCTTCCTCCTTCAACAGATCTTTGACTTGACTAAATTTCTTCTGAATCTGCTGCTTTTTGTCCTGATAAACAGCTCCATCGTTGTGCTGTAATATAAAGTACACAAAATTATTAGTAAAATGTTAATGTTCACATTTAGCTACCAGTTTTTCAAAATGATATCTGGCTTTGCTTGTGTAATTATTAATGTTTTATAAATATAAGACTGAAGACTGATATAAAACAGCGCAGGAAAAAACTGTTAAAATCTTACTGCCTCCATGTTTTCCTGCATCATTCACACACATAAAATACAGGACAGGAAAACACACGGCAAAGAATCAAGTGTTGAAGAATCTTACTGCCTTCATGTTTTCCTGCATCATTCTGAGTGAATTTTCTCAGAGTTCTCAGAGTGTGATTGATGATTGCTGCTCCCTGCTGTCCTAAAAATAACACTGTGACCTCTACACATGCTTGTTTGTAGGCTTTGTGATGATTGAGCTTTACGACAACAAAGAGTGCTTTGAGCTCTGATGGGACTTTATGACATCACAGGTCAGCCTCTTTACAGTGATGTCATAAAGTGACCATACTCTTGTTTAAAAGCTTTTATAATGTGAGCAGCTGTATTTGGCCAGGGTAGACTCCGCCTCTCACCTGCAGGGGTGGGCTCCAGCCGCCCCCCCCCCCCCCCCTCCCTGTCACCCCTTATTGGAATAA
Organism: Thalassophryne amazonica; assembly: GCF_902500255.1. Classification (NCBI taxonomy): domain Eukaryota; kingdom Metazoa; phylum Chordata; class Actinopteri; order Batrachoidiformes; family Batrachoididae; genus Thalassophryne; species Thalassophryne amazonica. The sequence goes on from NC_047119.1 coordinate 2,671,997, forward strand.
GAAAGTTCAGAAAAATGGATGAATGGCTGTATTTAATTAATGATTAAGGTTTTATCAAGGGAGCAGCACAAACGTTTGCCAGTTTGTTCAACATAAACACTTTTTAGAACATATTTCCAGGACTGTAAAGTTGTTTTTTTTTTTTTTTTTTTTTTTTTTTTTAGGATCAGGTGGGCTGTGATTCAAGCTGACTCGGATTTCAACTAAACATGGCTCAGAGATGGAACATACCAAGAAATTAACTTTTGGTTTTTGGTCTTTTGACCAAAAACCAAACGGTGACCTTGCCAGCGGTCATCAAAGTTCGAGGAAAAAATGCACAAAAACTGATATTTCATTAAATTCCCAGCTTTCAAGTGGTGTAACATTCAGCGCCATCACGTCCCCAAGCTAGTTTAACTATCAGATGACTTATGGAGGCAAGCTCTTTCATCTTACATACACATTAGGTTGGGGGACCAATGGCGCTATATATAGGGGGCGCTCAAAGTCTGGTCATTTTGTGAAATTGGCTGTATTTAAAGGCCCATAACCCTCTGCGCCATCAAGACCCCAACCAGATTTCAATGTTATCAACAAATATAGTCCCTACTCTTATCAAATGCAACTGAAAAAACATTGGGGTCTTGATGGCGCTGGTCACCAGGGGGCACCAAAGTACTCGACATGCCTAATTTCGAGGAAGTTTAGCGCCACCTGGTGGCCCGCACCATCAGCCTTTTTTAACAGATTTTGCAGGAGTCGATAAACTAACATCTCTGCTTTATATAACAGTTTGCAGAATTTTTGGGGACTCTTATACTGGTTTGATGCCCCTTTTTAATCAGGTCAATGAACACATGCTCACTAACCCAACTGCATGAATTACCACATGAATGCATGTATGATCTGATGATATTTTCTTTTGATTCTCCTTCCCTTATGTACAGTCAATCTAATACATATGTATTGGTATCAGTTGCTATGGCAACAAGCATGTGAATATGTCCTGTTCAATAGAACATAAGAATTTTCCTGAAGTTATTTTTCCCGTACCTAAATCCTCAAGTCTGCCAAGGGAAAGGGCAATTTGAGACACATCCAAGTGTCATGTATGAACTCTTGTACTGCAGATGATGCAGATCCAGAAACAAATGTCTGACCAATGACCTGATTTTAAAAGGGTATCAAATCAATATAAGAGGAGTCCCCAAAATTCTGCCAACTGTTATATAAAGTAGAGATGTTGGTTTATTCACTCCTGCAAATTTCGTTAAAAAAGGCTGATGGCGTGAGCCACCAGGTGGCGCTAAATGTCCTCAAAAATGGGTCAAGTTGTACTGTGGCGCCCCAATGTCTTTTTCAGTTGCATTTGATAGAGTATATTTGTGTGTGTGTGTATATATATATATATATATATAGTATAGTATAGTATATTTGTTGATAACATTGAAATCTGGTTGGGGTCATGTGCAACACAGAACAAGAGAAAAAGAGCATTTTTTTTCTGCTGTGAGCTCTGCAGCTGCACAAAAATGTGAAATGTTAACATTCACGCTTATCACCTTATTTCAAAATTACATTAGACTTTTTGTAATTTATAGTTTTTAGGGGGTGAAGAAAATTTAGACACATAAAATACAGGACAGGAAAAAATATGACAAAGAACCAAGTGTTGAAAAATCTTACTGTCTTCATGTTTTCCTGCATCATTCTGACTGACTGTTCTCAGATTTGTCACGGGGTGGTGGTAAATTGCTGCTCACTGATGTTGGAAGAATAACACTTTGGCCTCTCCACATGGTGCATGTTGACTTTCGCTTGATCGAGCCTCATGACATCAAAATGTTGCTCTGATCTCTGATGGGACTTTGTGAAGTTCCCTAATCGGTTTGTCGTGATAATCGACATATCAACTGATCGTGATCTATAAAGATGAACATGATCATATTTGCTGCACTCGATAGATGGCCCTTGACATCTGCAGGTTGGGTTCGGGTTAGAGTTCGCCGCGGACACAGTGCACATCTTTGGCCGAGTTTGCGTCAGGCCGACTTCTCCTGTATGTGGAGAATCCACTGCTACCCCTCAGAATTTTGTAAATCTTTGGTGATTACGATTAATTGGTAAAACTCAGAACTCTCATTGACATGAAGAAAAGAACAGAAACATGTCCGGAAAGCCCTCACAGTATGTGGGTACCCACGAAGGTACCTGGATAAAAGTCTCAAAGAACAAAGAGCCCAGACAGACAGGAGACGGAGCCAAGAAGAGGAGTGTCTCTCCCTTACTTAGCAGAAGTAGGGGAAAAAACTACAGAGGATCTTCAGACAGCACAAAATCCCAGTTTACTTTAAACCTATTAACACCTTGAGACAGAAGTTAGTTCACCCTAAGGACAGGATCCCTAGTTACAAACAGAGCAATGTAGTGTACGAGGTCTATTAGATAATAAACCGACCCTTTTATTTTTTTTTCTTAACTATATGGATTTGAATGACGTGTGATTACACCAATCATGCTTGAACCCTCGTGTGCATGCGTGAGTTTTTTCACGCGTCGGTGACGTCATTTCCCTGTGGGCAGGCCTTGAGTGAGATGTGGTCCCGCCCTCTCAGCTGAATACCTTTGTTTCACACGCTGCTCGAGATGGCGCGTTGCTTTATCAAAATTTTTTCTGGACCTGTGAGGAATATCCGAGTGGACACTATTCGAGAAATTAAGCTGGTTTTCGGTGAAAAGTTTAACGGCTGATGAGAGATTATGGGGTGTTTCTGTCACTGGAAGGACTTCCCACGAAGCGGGACGTCGCGCAGCGCTTCCAGGCGCCGTCGTCGGCCTGTTTCGACCTGAAAACATCCTAATTTAAGGCTTAATTCACCCAGGACGTCGTGAGAGAACAGAAGATTCAGAAGAGGCCGGCATGAGGACTTTATGCGGACATTCCACTGTTTAAGGACATTTTGTAATGAAAGACGTGCGCGCAAATTCGCAGAGTCGTTTCTGTGACGACTTGGCAAATCTGTGTGCGCCGCGACAGGAAAAACACCTCCGTGTTGAAAACTATTTGTAAAATTCAGGCGGCTTTTGATGGCTTTCAACAAGTGAGTAACTGAGAAATTGTTTAACAGCTTGGGCATGTTCCAACTTGCCCGTTAAGGTTTCCAACGGAGGTGTTTTCCCTGTCGCGACCCCCCGCGGTCGGGTCCGGCCCGACATGCGACTCTGCCTGCACGTTCTTTCATTACAAAATGTCTGTTAACAATGGAATGTCCGAATAAACTCCTCATGCTGACTTCTTCTGAAAGTTCTCTGTTCTCTGACACTTCCTGGGTCAACAGAGCCTGAAATGTGGAAGTTCTCAACTTGAAACGGCAAGACGCTGCCGCCTCGAAGCACAGATCGCCGTCAGGCGCCGTGGGCCGTCCTTACGGCGACACTACCAGACCAAAATCTCTCATCAGCCGAATATTTACCAAAAACCAGCTGAATTTATCAAATGGTGTCCACTCAGTTGTGCCTTACAGTTTTGAAAAAAATTTAATCAAACAAAGCAGCAGTCTCTGAGCCATTCCTAAACAATGAAAAAATTGACGAGAGGGTGGGCCACTCCTCACTCAAAGACTGCCCACAGGCGAATGACGTAACCGACAGGCGTGAAAAAACTCTCGCATGCCCACGAGGGTTCAAGCATGTCTGATGTAATCACACGTGATTCAAATCCATATGGTTTTTGAAAAAAATAAGGTCGGATACTTTTCTAATAGACCTCGTATTCTATCACATGTCAGACTTCAGACAACTTTATTGATCCTAAAAAAGGGCAATTATGTTTACACTCCAATTACCTCAGACAAGATACAGCAATTAATCCACAATTATTACTTGTTTACCGTAATAATGGCACACATCAAAATTAAAGACAACACATATACATTTGACATTGTTTATGTGCACTAAACTTGAAGCAGTCCGTCATCCGAATTGAGGTTAAGTGGGTGAAAGCCGCTGCAACTGGAGTCGCGCTGCCGCTAGCTTGGGGAAAATGGGGACCTGCCACAGCTTAAAAACCGCGCAGCTCCCAGAGGGGGAATGGGTAGCGTGAGCAGTGGCTGGGATGGGGTAAAGTGATGGGGGAAGGGAGGAAGGTAGGTAAAGGGAAAAATGGAGCATGCTTCAGTCTTGTCCATGTGTAAGTCTGTCAGTTTATTGTCTTTGTGGGTTGAGATAAGGAGCCGAATAATCTCAAGAGCCTGAAGACATTCCTCTGGAGGAAAACAGTGGGCAATTTGTCCGTGAGGCTAGATAAGCCTGGAATGTTGTGGTTGAGCAGTGAAAAACACTTTTAACAGTTCCACTTGAACAACCAAATCCCAATTATGAATTAAGGATATTCCCATTTATGAATTAAGAATATTCACCGGCATCTGAAATCTTCAGCTTCACCTGCAAGGGACACATCAGCTCCAAGATGTCATCCAGTTTGCGTATGAGTTCCAGAGTCAACGCAGTCTGAGAATGCACTGCCTTGCCAACCTCGTTAATCATGACAGACAAGCGAGGGGCCATGGTTCTTGATACCGGCATCTTGCCAATTTTCCGGTAGATCAGGGCAGCACATAAGCCAAAAAGTACCAGCCCTGCTGCCATGAGACCAAAAATGAATAAATCCTCGATGTCCTCAATGGAGAAAGGCGCCAAGCATGCAACACGCCAAGACCCCCAGGAGTCGAGGACATAGCCCGCAGGATACGTTACATCTGGGCAGGTAGGATCCCCTGGTCCTGACCTTCTTGTAGAAAAAATGGTGTCAATAGCATTCAGAGACCAGCTGATCAATTCCATGGTTAATCCAATAGTAGTCCAATAGATCCAAAATCCAATATAATTTGAGGAATTCACTGTCTGGTGAAGTAGGAACTTGAAGGTTAAAGGCTATAAAAGGCTATACCAGCATCACAGAGAGGGCGCCGGTGGACCTCAGTCTGCAGTTCATCTCGACCTTAAAAACACTAACCACACGTTTGAGGACAAGGACGTTAAAATCTTAGCCAGAGAAATGAAATGGTTTGAGAGGGGAGTGAAGGAAGCCTTGTATGTGAAACAGATGAAACTCAGCCTTAACCGGGGAGGGGGTCTGAGACACGCTTTGTCCCCTGTTTATAATGGGGTACTCAGGTCAAAGCAGTTTTTTTTTTGTTTTTTTTTTTGTTCAATTTATTTCCATTTATATAGCACCAAATCACAACAGAGCTGCCTCAAGGCACTTCACACAAGTAAGGTCTAAACTTACTAACCCCCAGAGCAACAGTGGTAAGAAAAACTCCCTCTGAGGAAGAAACCTCAAGCATACCAGTCTCAAAGGGGTGACCCTCTGCTTGGGCCATGATGCAAACACAAATTGCAGAACAATTCACCAAACAAATATACAGGAAATGCTGTTGGTGCACAAGACAGGAGGGTCTCCAGCACAAATACCACACCCATCTTTGGATGGAGCTGCACCTTAAACAGAGAGGAAAAAAACAGAATCAGGCATCAGAAAGACAAATACAGTATAATTTCTCAGCATTAAACAACAAGAAAAACAGGAAATACTAAGGTGATCGCCGGCCACTAGCCCTAAACTTCACTAAAAGACCCAGAATTTAGGTAAAGTTGAGGCCGTGACACGCTCTGTTTACTAATGAAATGAATTAAAAGAGTAAAAAGCGCAGAACTATACTATGCTAGTATGCTAGCCATACGAAAGGGAAAATAAGTGCGTCTTAAGTCTGGACTTGAAAATCTCTACAGAATCTGACTGTTTTATTGATGCAGGGAGATCATTTCACAGAACAGGGGCACGATAAGAGAAAGCTCTGTGACCCGCAGACTTCTTATTCACCTTAGGGACACAAAGTAGTCCTGCACCCTGAGAACGCATAGCCCAGGCCGGTATGTCATTCACGGCAAGGCATCAGTCCCATCGTTAGGAAGGACAGCTGCCCTGTCATTAGCAGGGTGCTAACTAGAGCACAATAGGTGCTAATTAGAGCAATTGTTAGTCACTAGCCAATAGCAGTCTGCCTCTCGGTAAGAGGGGTCTGGTTAGGTTTAAAACTCCAGGTTTTGCTGGCTTCTGTTATTCTTCTGTACAAGAGTCAAGACAGAGGTCAGACTGCCAGAGCAAGAAATGTAGCTGAGGAAGCTTCTGCAATTAGAAACGAAATGTCCTCGCATCAAGCAACCCAGTCCAGTCGAAGATTCAAGCTTCTCTACTACTGTTTGGGAAGCATGTTTTTCAAGGCACAGGACATAGTTTGAACCTGTGGAATGTGATTTCTAGATAAAGGAGGAGGTAACAACCCTGGTGGTTCCACAGAGACGAGCGTTGACAGTGAATCGGTGAAAGCTGAATCTGACACGGAAGGTGCCATTGAGGGTTCACAGAACAACACAGTGACAGGCACAGCTCCAGATTCTCCTTCCAAGCAGCTACCAGACCGGATCTCTTTCTTCAGCGGGAACCCCTCAGTGGAGATTATTCATGGTATCATGCACCTCTACAAGACCAAGTGCGTCCCATCTGAAATGTAGGTATTTCCTGAGAGTTCATGCTATTTCTGTTGGTCTTGACATGTTTGTATTTTGTCTTGTTTCAGTAAAATGACATCTCTGACTGAAGATGTTAGACGCAGTGCCATGGTGTGCATCCTGACTGTCCCAGCTACCATGACCAGCCATGACCTCATGAAACTTATGGCGCCCTTTAATGATGTCATGGAACATATGAAGATCATACGAGACTCTACCCCCAACCAGTACATGGTCTTAATTAAGTTCAGTACACAGGTCAGTTTTCATGCTTATTTTAATGCTGTTTGTTTATTTATTTGTTTATTTATTTATTTGTGAAAGGTTTTTTATTTTTATCCTGAAATTTTATCACTTTTTACCAAAATTAGAACTTTAACTTTTGACCCCTGTACAAACTGAAACTGACCTTTGTCACCATTCTTGCTGCTTTTACCTCATAACTCCATAACATTCAGTCACAGATAGTCCATACTATACATTTTTGGAATCTTTATGATCAGACAAATAATGTGGTGTAGCATTCAATTTGATTGGAGCATTTTTAAATTTTGACCCCTGTGTAATTCGATTGACCCCTACCTGGCTGCCTATTGAAAATTCAAGTGGCCAGTCAGTTTTTCTAAAAGAGTGATGTCTAAGGTGTATTTGTGCCACATTTTGTGTCACCATTTGAAGGATTGTTTCAGTTATCTGCTGCACTACTTTGATGACTGAATAGGGTAGAAATCAATCAGCTGGAACGAACAAGTCATAAAAACAGTATTTTTAAAAGTGCAAAATAACAGACAGGATGCTAATGTAGCTGCTGACAACATATCCCTGTTTCACAGACAAGTGCAGGAAAACTGTACATTAATCTTGTGGCACTTGCATCGATGGACCTGTAACATTTGTCTGAGGGCAGATGTTCCATTAGTTGGTGGGTGGGATGAATTCATTGCAGAGTGTTTTCTGCAGGCAGCGGGGTGTGTGCATGTCCTCCAGGCCAGGCAGATTTGAGATATATATATATATATATATATATGTTGTTTTTTTACTATTTTGTATGTGCTTTTGTGTGTAGATTTTATGACTCGGGTGCCTTCTTGTCACTACAGAGAGTCATAAGAAAACACGTGCACACACAGTAATTACAAATTCATCTGTAAGCAAAATAGTTCATGGGCATGTCTGTCTGGTCTTATCCATTGCAAACATGAAAAGTCTCAGAGCTGAAACGTGATGCACAAACCTCACCACCACCACACTGACCTCCTGCATATTCTCCTGCACCCTCACATATTTCTCTTCCAACTCCTGACTTCCTCATGATGTACCAGAATCTCTGTACTTTGTAGTATGCTTTCAGTTATTGTTTTTCCCTTCAATTTGTGCTCTATTGGCATGGATGTCAATCAATCAACTTCAACTTTTTTTTTATATAGCGCCAAATCACAACAAACAGTTGCCCCAAGGCGCTTTATATTGTAAGGCAAGGCCATACAATAATTATGAAAAACCCAATGGTCAAAACGACCCCCTGTGAGCAAGCACTTGGCTACAGTGTGAAGGAAAAACTCCCTTTAACAGGAAGAAACCTCCAGCAGAACCAGGCTCAGGGAGGGGCAGTCTTCTGCTGAGACTGGTTGGGGCTGAGGGAAAGAACCAGGAAAAAGACATGCTGTGGAGGGGGGCAGAGATCGATCACTAATGATTAAATGCAGAGTGATGCATACAGAGCAAAAAGAGAAAGAAACAGTGCATCATGGGAACCCCCCCACAGTCTACGTCTAAAGCAGCATAACCAAGGGATGGTCCAGGGTCACCTGATCCAGCCCTAACTATAAGCCTTAGCGAAAAGGAAAGTTTTAAGCCTAATCTTAAAAGTAGAGAGGGTATCTGTCTCCCTGATCTGAATTGGGAGCTGGTTCCACAGGAGAGGAGCCTGAAAGCTGAAGGCTCTGCCTCCCATTCTACTCTGACAAACCCTAGGAACTACAAGTAAGCCTGCAGTCTGAGAGCGAAGCGCTCTATTGGGGTGATATGGTACTATGAGGTCCCTAAGATAAGATGGGACCTGATTATTCAAAACCTTATAAGTAAGAAGAAGAATTTTAAATTCTATTCTAGAATTAACAGGAAGCCAATGAAGAGAGGCCAACACGGGTGAAATATGCTCTCTCCTGCTAGTCCCCGTCAGTACTCTAGCTGCAAAAAGAGGAAATGGCAAACCATAGGGGGGCAGCATAGCAAATCAATTGTTTATTTTGTGATAAAAGCATGGAATTTGGCACATGTATTCTAAATTAATGTTTATTATCAGACATGGAGCCATCCTGGAGCTGACCTCTGATGAGCTACAGGGGTCAAAATTTAAAAATGCTCCAGTCATGTTGAAAACTATGCCACATTGTTTGTCATAACGATTCCAAAGAGGTATAGTTTGGACCATCTATGACTGGTTGTTATGAGGTAAAAATGGCAAAAATGGTGACAAAGGTTTTTTTTTTTTTCCTTACTACGCATGTGGATGCTCCAGACGTAATTTTGTTGTTCTTTTGTGGCAATGACAATAAATGCTTGAAATTGAAAGGTCAGTTTCAGTTTGTACAGGGGTCAAAAGTAAAATTTGCTCCAATTTTGGTAAAAAAGTTATGCAGATTGTTGGTTGAAATAAAAGCATTAATAAATGGAATAGTTTTGACTGTGTTGAATGTTTGGTCTCCAAAGTAAAGGTCAAACAAGGTCGACGTCCATTGGATTCTATGACGTATGACATGTCACCACATAACATGATAACTAAGCATGATAGATGATGCAAACTATTCCTTTTTAAAATGCTATTAATTCAACCAATAATTTGCATAATTTTTTACCAAAATTGGAGCAACTTTAACTTTTGACCCTGTACAAACTGAAACTGTTCTTTGTCACCATTCTTGCTGTTTTTACCTCATGACTCCAGAACATTCAGTCACAGATAGTCCAAACTGTACCTTTTTGGAATCATTATGACCAGACAATAATGTGGTATAGTTTTCAACATGATTGGAACATTTTTAAATTTTGACCCCTGTGTAATTCTTTATTGACCCCTGTAGCTCATCAGAGGTCAGCTCCAGGATGGCTCCTTAATCTGAAAATAAACATTAATTTAGAATATGAGAATATGGCCAGATTCCATGCTTTTATCACAAATGAACAATTTTTGTGGAAATTTTAGCAAAGCTGCACCACTACCAGCCAGTGGAAGCGAGTGAACGGATTATTCCAGACAGAAACTGTGGGACCATAATGAAATTGGTTAATTTAATTAATTAGTTAATTTTCGTCCAAAACATGAACCTAAAAGAGAAAGTGTACTGATAGGTGTTTGTCTTGAATCTCTGGGACAGGATGAGATCGGTGTGCATTTGAGTTTAGACAGAAAATGCCACCAACCTTATAAACACCAATTCCAATGAAGGTGGGACGTTGTGTGAAATGTAAATAAAACTGAATACAATGATTTACAAATCCTCTTCCACCTATATTCAGTTGAATACACCACAAAGACAAGATATTTAATGTTCAAACTGATAAACTTTATTGTTTTTGTGCAAATGCTTGCTCATTTTGAAATGGATGCCTGCAACACGTTTCAAAAAAGCTCAGACGGGCAACAAAAAACTGGGAAAGTTGATGAATGCTCAAAGAACACCTAATTGCAAACAGGTGAGTGTCATGATTGGGTATAAAAGGAGCATCCCCAAAAGTCTCAGCCATTCACAAGCAAAGATGGGGTGAGGATCACCACTTTGTGAACAACTGTGTGACAAAATAGTTTAACAGTTGAACAATGTTTCTCAACGTTCATTTGCAAGGAATTTAGGGATTCAGGAGAACTTTCTACACGTAAGCGGCAAGGCTGAAAACCAACATTGAATGCCCGTGACCTTCAATCCCTCAGGCAGCATTGCATTAAAACTGACATCATTGTGTAAAGGATCTTACTGCGTGGGCTCAGGAACACTTCAGAAAACCATTTCACTTAACACAGTTCATCACTACATCTACAAGTGCAAGTTAAAACTCTACCATGCAAAGTGAAAGCCAAACATCAACAACATCCAGAAACGCCGCCACCTTCTCTGGGCCTGAGCTCATTTGAAATGGACAGACACAAAGTGGAAAAGTGTGCTGTGGTCTGATGAGTCCATATTTCAAATTGTTTTTGGAAATCATGGACGTCGTGTCCTCTGGGCAAAAGAGGAAAAAGACCATCCAGATTGTTACCAGTGCAAAGTTCAAAAGCCAGCATCTGTGATGGTATGGGGGGGTGTTAGTGCCCATGGCATGGACACTTACACATCTGTGATGGCACCATCAATGCTGAAAGGTACATCCAGGGTTTGGAGCAACACATGCTGCCATCCAAGCAACGTCTTTTTCAGGGACATCCCTGCTTATTTTCAGCAAGACAATGCCAGCCACATTCTGCACGTGTTACAACAGCGTGGCTTCATAGTAAAAGTACTAGACTGGCCTGCCTGCAGTCCAGACCTGTCGCCCAGTGAAAATGTGGTGGCGCATTATGAAGCGCAAAATACGACAACGGAGACCCCGGACTGTTGAACAACTGAAGTCGTACATCAAGCAAGAATGGGAAAGAATTCCACCTACAAAGCTTCAACAATTAGTGTCCTCAGTTCCCAAACGCTTATTGAGTTGTTGTTAGAAGGAAAGGTGATGTAACATAGCGGTAAACATACCACTGTCCCAGCTTTTTTTGAAACCTGTTGCAGACATCCATTTCAAAATGAGCAAATATTTGCACAAAAACAATAAGTTTATCAGTTTGAACATTAAATATCTTGTCTTTGTGGTGTATTCAATTGAATATAGGTTGAAGAGGATTTACAAATCATTTTATTCTGTTTATATTTATATTTTACACAACGTCCAAACTTCATTGGAATTGGGGTTGTAAATTGACATGTTATATGAATTATTGCAGAATTTCACAGATGAAACAGCTGGCGAATAATGACACTGTGTACAACAATTTCAAATCTGTACAGAGTGACGTTTAATGAGATGCTGTCATTTGTACAAAAGTGAAACAAACTTAAAAATTGACCAAATATTGAAGGGAAACTGGCTCCAAACATCGTGTGACAGGAAAAAAAAACGAGCAAAACATGCTGCACTGCAAATAAATTGTCAGAATGAACATTGTTATGTGAAGTAGACTTATTTGATTTTGGTATTTGTTTGGCTGTTATGCAGAATTACCTTCATGGGCTTCACTCTGAGTACATCTAAATCTGTTTACAGCCTTTGAAGTTTAAGTTAATTGGTTTAATTTTGTGTGGTGGTGTTAATTCTGGCTCCTGTTGTTGTGCTTTTCTCTGCCTTGGACAGGCAGATGCAGACAGTTTTTACACAGCATGTAACGGTCGCCAGTTCAACTCCATAGAGGAAGCAGTGTGCCAGCTTGTCTACGTGGAGAGGGCAGAGGTCATAAAGTCTGAGGAGGTAAACCTTACCAGTTTTTCTCCAGTCACACACCAGCCCAACATTTGGTAAAGGATTGCCAAAGCGATTCTTTCAGGAACAAAAACACCACTATTTGTAATTTCTCCTAAAGCCTGACAGCGGAACAGAGTGGCCGCACCTGACTTTTGGGCTGACCCTGTATCAGAGTTGCTGCCACACGGTCAAATGTTCCCGCTAGGTTTGTAACACTGCACTAGTACCAACGTGGCCCGCACCCTCAAGATGAAGCCAGCCAGTAAATACCTGTCGATAATGTTTTTTTAAGAAGTCACCCTTTGATGGTCATTCAAAATCAGCTGTGGTGTTGCTTGTGTCCACTTGTTGCCAGCATGAGCCATGGTTGGTGTGTGGCCTCAGACCTAGTCTGGGAACCAGACAAATCTGAAACTTCATATTTGATTTGCTTTTGCAGGTTGGTTGAGGTTTTTTTCATCAGTCACATTCATTTGTTGAATACAGGGCAATAGACCGTTACAGCTTGGCTGTGTTACCTTGCTGGCCACTAAAAGCACATGCCACAGAAGAAACCCAGTGGATGTAGTTTCTCAGTTCAACACTGTAATTTACTGCACCTTGTCTCGCGTCAAGCAACCCAGTCCAGTCGAAGATTCAAGCTTCTCTACTTTACTGCACCATGTTTCAATAATTACATTCAAAAGTCATTTGCAGTTATCTGCAGAAGTACATGTGCGTTCCTCATGACTTTAGCACATAGTATTAAAACCAGTGCTGCAATAAACAAAAATTGCTACTTGGAACTTGGGGATATGTTGAACAAGAATGTTATGAGGCTCTCTAATAATTAATTTTTTTTGTTTGTTGTTTTTGTACAGATCTTATTATGTAAGCCTGAATGGGGATATGGTTATAGTGTTATTATTAAAGGGCCATGTGGTGCCAAGTTGTTAGTGCAATTGTTTCTAGATCAGAAGATTCTTGGGTCTTTTCCACCCCGCTCATTTTCCCTGTAATGTGGAGTTCTGTCAGGAGGACATCTTGGAAAACGTGCCAAATCAACATGCATAAAATTCTTGTTATGAAAGACCATTATTTAAGGAAAAAATCCCAGAAACTTAACTTATTTAAAACAATCTAAGAGGTTGTTGCACTATAGATTTCAGAGTTTATGAAGGTCCTGTGGGTACATACACATTGTACCATACAAAGAGATGTGAAAGTACAACTCATACAGATTCTTTACTGTCATTGTAACAAAGTACAATGAAAGGTACATTTCCTCTCATTGGAAATATCAACCTGAGTAAACCACATGCAGACTTGAAAGGTCTGGAGAAGAAAAGAAAAATAAACATAAAATTTAACCAAGTGAAAAATGTTTGTCAAAAAAAAAAAAAAAAAGACAAACTGAGAATGTAATAGGAAAAAACAGATTACATATATAAAAATGAAAAAAGTGTGTACAAAACTGGATATTTCAGTGGCAGTGGATATTGCACGTAAACAAATATTGCTCTCATTTCAAGTGTGTCATGTGACCTGGCTGTTTGTTCCAGTCAAAGCTCTAAGAGCAGTTGGGTATAAACCATTTTCAGTCTGTTTGTTCTTTATTTAATGGTCCTGAACCATCTGTGTGATGGCAGCAGCTCAAACAGAGAGCGTCCGGGGTGGGACGAGTCCTTTAGGATGGTGTTGGCTCTCCTGACACAGTCAGAGCCATGAAGGTCCCCCAGTGTGGGTAGAGGGCACCCAGTGATCTTCTCTGGAGCTCTTTCCTGTTTGCCCCTGTGCAGCTGGTAAACCACATCCAGAGGCCGTATGTGATGATGCTTTGCATGGCAGAGCTGGAAAAAGACACCAGACATGTCTGGTTGATGTTATTTTCCTGAGGATTCTCAGAAAGTGGAGTCTTTGCTGTGCCTCATTTACCAGGTGTGTGGTGTTCCTGGTTTCTCCTGAAGTCTATAATTAGCTCCTTGGTTTTGGATGTGTTCAGGAGCAGGTTGTTTTCTCTACACCATCAGCTGTTCCACTTCGTCCCAGTCGGCGGCCTCATCTTTTCCAGTGATACAGCCGACCACTGTGGTGTCATCCACTGAAGGTGTTGCTGGTGTGGGCGGGGTGCAGTCAGAGGTGTAGAGGGTATAGAGCAGCGGGCTCAGCACACAGCCTTGAGGGGAACCGGTGCTGAGTGTGAGAGCTGTGGATATGTGGGGGCCAGTCAGAACGCTCTGTGAGCCATCTGACAGAACGTCCTTAATCCAACGACATGTGGAACGAGGTAGACCAAGGCTCAGCAGTTTTCTCGTGAGGCCGTGGGGGAGGATGGTGTTGAATGCTGAACTACAATCTACAAAGAGAAGAGGGGATAGTTATCCTGTTGCTCCAGGTGGGTCAGTGTGGTGTGGAGGGCAGAGGTCACGGCATCCTCTGTTGACTGCTGATTTAAGACCACAGTTTTTATTTGGTAGCCTGGAGTCCTGCCTGCTGAGGATTCGTTCCGCTTGTGCACGTGGTGGTAGCGTGTGTGCACACCGCGGGACAGCGCTGGTGGTGGTGGAAGCGTGCTCTTCTTTTTCTTTTGGCTGCTCCTGTTCGGGATCGCCACAGCAGAAGCGTGCAATGGTACCAAAGGTATGGAACCAAATTGCACTCTAAATGGAACCAAATTGCACTCTAAATGGAACTCTCAATGGGACAAATAATCCATGTCACTTGACATACAAAGCACCAATCAAATGACAAGGATCCACTCAGCCATTATATAATAAATAATGTCATACCAAAGGTCTGAGTATTAAGGTGTAACTGGTGACCCAAGCTTAGCTATAGTTATAGAAGCTAACTTGCAAGTATTTCTAATACTGAATATTGACTTTATGGCGCCAACACAAACAAAGCAGCATTGCTCTTTTATTACCTCCGCCAACAAAGTTGGGCAGCGGTTTTGTTTTCACCCGTTTGTTTGTCTGTTTGTTAACAGCCTGGAACCCACAATATTTCATATATCATTATGATATTTGTACAGAACATTCATATCCTGATAGGTAAGAACTGATTAAATTTTCAATGTCAAAGTCAGGAAAAATCTTGGCAAATTGGAAAAATCCCTATCCTTTAACTCTGAATTCATAACTGTCAAAAAAAAAAAAGATCAAATTTCTTTCATATTTGAGATTGTTATGTAGTTTGATCCGGATCTGATCCAGATTAAAGATTTTGTATCTGTTTAAATTTAACATTGAAAACTCAATTTAATGTTTATTTTACATTATATCTTAAAATGTGTCCCAATCACTCTCATATTTGAAAGTGAGGTGCAGACTGACACTCACTATCACCTGACAAAGTTTGATCCGGATCTGATCCAGATTCTGTTTTTTGTCGTCATTTGAATTTAATATTGAAAAGCCCATTTGGTGTACATTTTTTATTATATCTCAAACAAAAGTGCCTCAGTCACTCGCAGTCTTCTGTTCTGGATTTACCTACACCACCAAAACTGGATGGAGGTTCTAGTTTTACACCTGTTTGTCTTCCAGTTATCAGTCGGAAACCAAGTGTCAAAAAGCAATGACAAACTGTGCACAGCAGAGATAACCAACATTCTGTGAAAATGGTCTGAAGAAGAATTCAGAAACCAAAAAAGCTGGGGAAAAAAACCCTGACAACACCACAAAAAAACCTTTGATTCAAGTGGAGGAAGTAAATACATCCTCTGACTTTTGATCACATCTAATTTATCTTATGAAAAGTCCTTTCTAAGATTTGTGGAATTGGAAACGAGTGTTGGCTGAGGTTTGCTGCAGTGCTCTAGTTAATGCTGATACAGTAGTGTTCAGAATAATAGTAGTGCTATGTGACTAAACAGATTAATCCAGGTTTTGAGTATATTTCTTATTGTTACATGGGAAACAAGGTACCAGTAGATTCAGTAGATTCTCACAAATCCAACAAGATCAAGCATTCATGATATGCACATTCTTAAGGCTATGAAATTGGGCTACTAGTAAAAAAAAAAAGGGGGGTGTTCACAATAATAGTAGCATCTGCTGTTGACGCTACAAACTCAAAACTATTCTGTTCAAACTGCTGTTTTAGCAAACCGGTAGTAGCATGTTGGCTTAGTAGTCTTACAGTTCATATGAGGTTTTTTTCATTACTCAGCATGTTGACACTTTTCATTGCTCTCATAATTGCACCTCTGTCCAGTTGTGTCCAGAGGTGTTTTGGTCTGGTAACGTCGCTTGGAAATAGAAATGAACAGGATCATTCTGAGTGTGCCGGTCCAGTCCAACATCAACAACAACATGTTGAGATTTGCCACATTCCATCACAGAAAAAGAAGAACCAATCTGAATAAATAACATGTAGCTTGTGATAAAATTGTCCATTCATTCATTCATTCATCTTCTACCGCTTAGTCCAATTAAGGGTCGCGGGAGGCTGGAGCCTATCCCAGCAGTCACAGAACGCCAGGCGAGGTACACCCAGGACAGGATGCCAGTCTGTCGCAGGGCCACAAATAGACAGACAGACACACCCACACACACACCTACGGACAGTTTAAAGATTCCAGTCCACCTAACCTGCATGTCTTTGGATGTGGGAGGAAACCGGAGCACCCGGAGGAAACCCACACAAACACGGGGAGAACATGCAAACTCCACACAGAAAGGTCATGGGAAATTAACCCACGACCTTCTCGCTGTGAGGCAACAGTGCTAATCACCAAGCCACTGTGCTGCCCATAAAATTGTCCAAACAAAGTTAAAAAGTTTTCATTGTGGTTGTGATCGGCCACATATATGCTTCATGAATTCTTAGCAATGCAAATCCTGAGTTAGTGCCAACTATTTTTGATAATGTTTTTTTTTTTTTTTTTCCTTTTAATTACTAAATGTGCAGCAGTGCCCAGTTCATGTAAATGCACTAAAAACCTCTGTAGGTGCAGGATGTAGGGATTTTGGTGTAGGCTGTGAATCCCAGGGGCCCCACTTCACATAGGTTGGAGTGTCTTCTTTACAAAAATGTTGCCGTGGCTTAAAGGACGTAGGGAAAATTGGTGAACTGCAAGAATGACTCTTATTTTCAAAAGCACATAAACAGCATTTGTTGAACACTGAATGAAAGTCCTGTTCTCACTTTCACAGATATGCAGTAGGGGTGGGACGATCGAGCCAAGACGTGAGCACTTTAGCGATCTCAGCTACATGAGTGAGTCGAGTGCAGCAATATTATTAATCATCATTAATAGAGTGCAGAAATTCCATTGCTCACTCACAGACTCTGCAGACCTTTGACTGATAATCTGCACTGCTCTGAACAATATTCAGGAAAAAAAACATTTGCATTGTACTTAAATTTTAGCATAAAATTTAGCGGCATCAAAATGTCTGAGCAGGTGAATAGAGAAATGATCTGTTTACAAGCCATTTTGAGATCGTACCAGCAACATTACATAATTAACACCATTTACTGCACTTTCTGTGACTTGGAAAGAAGTCAGATACATGGAAAACAATTTTTTCAACTCTTTCAGAGATTGAAAGAAGTCACTGACTGCTGTTGGGTTCCAAGAAGCCACTTTTCTCTTCTGCACTTTTTCCAAACTCTCACAGAGCTCTGTGACACACACGATCTGGATTATACCAATGCAAAAGCTCACAATGATATTCTCAAGTTTATATATATATCATATAATGTTCAACAGGCGATGTGCCTGGAGGTGCATCTGAGGCCATATCAGCTGTGCGTGAATCAAATGTGGATATTGCTTACAGACCAACAACAAAAGACCAAATTGAATGTGCTCTGTCAATAAATGGTAACAGAAGATAAGATACAGAGTGTGGAATAAAAGATCAGCAGCAGAAATGCAGCTGCACACGCCTTGATGCGTGGAACAGCTTCAACTTGGCATTCACCTGCAGAAAAAAAGGCTTCCCCACCTCCTGCTCCACTCCTGGAGCTGATGAAATACAACCAGTTCAAGGATTATAGTTGATATTAGTGTCAGACATTGTGTCCTCCGTCATGTGACATAACACTCGTCAGTCCATGCCATCTCTGGACTATTTCTTTGTTCATCGTATCTGCATATGTTGCTCGAGTCTGCTGAATAACTCAAGCCAGGAAGACCTGTCCGATTCTGAGCCTAGACTTACCTTGGATGATGACAATACCCCAGAGGTTAATTATCTATGTCAGAAGAAAACTAAGCAAAATAGACACAAGATGTGTGTCAGTTTGAGAGGCTGTTGGTTGAGACACAATCCATGATGTTTTAGTGATATTTTGGTTCTCAGAATGGAAATGTGTCTTTAAGGCTCCTTGGCAACACATCTACTGTAGTAGTCATTGATACCATGTTCTAGGTCATCCACTTTATTGTTGTGCACGAGTTATTTTCCTTTCATTTGTAATCAGAATATTTTTATTATTATTTTCTTGAGCCATTTTTCCGTAGCGTTCCCAGCCAAAAATAAAATATTTAGATCAGATGTGTTGCCTGACATCCTTGGGCTGTTGGTCACGCAGAACTTTGCAGACGGATCTCCAGCTCTATGAAATGATCGTGATTATTTATCTTCTAGAGTACAAGCTGTGGTTCTTTGCCCTCTTCAGGGAGCCAGCCTGCCGGTGATGGAGCTGACTGAGCTGCCAAAGTGCACCGTGTGCCTGGAGAGAATGGATGAGTCTGTTAACGGAGTTCTCACCACTCTTTGCAACCACAGCTTCCACAGCCAGTGTCTCCAACGGTGGGAAGATGCCTCGTGAGTCAATCACCTGTACAAAAACTTGTATTGATAACTTTGTTTGCCTTTAGACATTACAAATTAAAGAGAGCTTGAGGTTTTTCTTTTCTTTTCCCAGAAATTTCTGTCAGCTGAAGCAGAGAGAAGACTACTGTGGTTTTTATATTTTTAGCTTACCTTTTAACAAATTTTTGCATTTTAATTTTGAAACAGAACAAGAAAAAAATGCCTTTTTTGTTTGTGTTTCAGATTTTTTTTGAAGCTGTATTAATTATTTTAGCCATGTGTACAAAGGAATCTCTTGTTGAAAAAGAACCACGTTTTGTCACCTGATTGTTCTCCGCTGGTTATTTCTCCAGCTTTCCTGTCATGTGCTGTTTGTCCACAGTTTGACTTTTATCTGTATTTTTGTGTCACAAAAGACCATTGAGCATATTTGCAACAAAGCAGGTGTTTGTTGACTGCCAGTTCTCATGACGTGCTGAGATGAATATGTGCTTTGTTTTCAGGTGTCCTGTGTGTCGGTACTGTCAAACACCAGAACCCGTTGAAGAGAACAAGTGCTTTGAGTGTGGAGTTCAGGAGGTAACTGATACCATTTCGTCTGCTTTTAAGTCACTGAAATTTTTAATGTAACTTTTTCTCTACGTGCATCTTTTGTTCCCCCGTAGAATCTGTGGATTTGTTTGATCTGTGGCCACATCGGTTGTGGTCGCTACGTTAGCCGACATGCCTACAAGCACTTTGAGGAAACGCAGCACACTTACGCCATGCAGCTCACCAACCACCGCGTCTGGGACTATGCAGGAGGTACAAGACGTGTGTGTGGGTGGTTATGTTTGTCGAGGTGAACACAGACACACTGCTGATGGTGTCTAGTAATGGGTGACTTGCAGATTTAAAATACGATGCCTACTTTTAGAGCTGTTTAAGCTGCAGTATTCTATTCATGTCACTAGAGGGCGAAAACACTCCAAAGGAAACGAATGGGCCGTTTCACACGGCTCCTGTTTTCTTCCTTTGTTACATTACTGTAGATTAAACATATGATTCATTTGAATCATGGCATATGCAACAGATACAGAGTAATATTAGCTTTCATGTTGTTGACACCTGAAAAAAAAAAAAAACAGGCAACAACACTTGAAAAAGTCATGTGCCTGTTGAGCTTCCTAAATGTTCAGCAGCGCTGCCTCACCACTTGCTAGCTTTTGTTTTTGGCTGTTTTTTGTAGACTAGATGGTGCACAGTAAGCGTTTTGGGTTGTGCTGAAAGAAACAGCTACTGGAAATGAGGTTGATGATGACAGCGAGACAGTAAACAATGAGCTAACAGGTTTTTTTTTTTGTTTTTTTTTTAAAGGTTAAATGCCATAAACACACCCAATAAAACATAGTGAAATATTTTCCTTTATCCTTTGAGGAAAGTGGAAAGGCAGTTGGTCCAGATGACATTCCAATGGAGGCATGGAAATGTCTAGGAGAGATGGCAGTAGAGTTTCTAACCAGATTGTTTAATAAAATCTTGGAAAGTGAGAGGATGCCTGAGGAGTGGAGACAAAGTGTGCTGGTTCCTATTTTCAAGAACAAGGGTGATGTGCAGAGCTGCAGTAACTACAGAGGCATAAAGCTGATCAGCCACAGCATGAAGTTATGGGAAAGAGTAGTAGAAGCTAGGCTTAGAAACAGGTGAAGATCTGTGAGCAGCAATATGGTTTCATGCTGAGAAAGCACTACAGATGCAATGTTTGCTCTGAGAATACTGTTGGAAAAGTACAGAGAAGGACAGAAAGAGTTACATTGTGTGTTTGTGGACTTAGAAAAAGCTTATGATAGAGTGCCAAGAGAAGAGTTGTGGCATTG
This sequence comes from Thalassophryne amazonica, assembly GCF_902500255.1. NCBI lineage: Eukaryota > Metazoa > Chordata > Actinopteri > Batrachoidiformes > Batrachoididae > Thalassophryne > Thalassophryne amazonica. Next base: position 2,692,650 of record NC_047119.1, read on the forward strand.
TATGAGGAAGTCTGGAGTGGCAGAGAAGTATGTTAGGGTAGTGCAGGACATGTACAAGAATAGTGTGACAGCTGTGAGATGCGCAGTCGGAATGACAGACTCATTCAAGGTGGAGGTGGGATTACACCAAGGATCAGCTCTGAGTCCTTTCTTGTTTGCAGTGGTGATGGACAGGTTGACAGATGAGATCCAGGAGTCCCCATGGACTATGATGTTGCAGATGACATTGTGATCTGTAGTGAGAGTAGAGAGCAAGTTGAGTCTAGTCTGGAGAGGTGGAGATATGCTTTGAGAGAAGGGGAATGAAAGTCAGTAGAAGCAAGACTGAGTACATGTGTGTGAACGAGAGGGAGCCCAGTGGAATAGTGCAGTTACAAGGAGTAGAAGTGGTGAAAGTAGATGAGTTTAAATATTTGGGGTCAACTGTTCAAAGTAATGGAGAGTGTGGTAGAGAGGTGAAGAAGAGAGTGCAGGCAGGATGGAGTGGGTGGAGAAAGGTGGCAGGGGTGATTTGTGACCGAAGAATATCAGCAAGAGTGAAGGAGAAAGTTTACAAAACAGTAGTGAGACCAGCTATGTTGGACGGTTTAGAGACGGTGGCACTAACAAAGCTGGAGGTGGCAGAACTGAAGATGTTGAGATTCTCTTTGGGAGTGACAAGAATGGACAAGATTAGGAATGAACATATCAGAGGAACAGCTCAGGTGGGACGGTTTGGAGACAAAGTCAGAGAGGCGAGATTGAGATGGTTTGGACATGTGCAGAGGAGGGACGCAGGGTATATAGGGAGAAGGATGCTGAGGATGGAGCCACCAGGCAGGAGGAGAAGAGGGAGGCCAAAGAGGAGGTTTATGGATGTGTTGAAGGAGGACATGCAGGTGGTTGGTGTGACAGATTAAGATACAGAGGTCAGGGTGAGATGGAAACGATTGATCTGCTGTGGTGACCCCTAACGGGAACAGCCGAAAGACAAAGAAGAAGATCCTTTGAGGCAGCAACATTTTCACCCACAAGTGTGGTGCTTAAACAGTTTTTTTTTTAAATTCTGCTTGTGGAATTTATTCTGCTATCCAGGTTATAATGTAGGAGGCCCAAGAGAGTGTTTTGGCTGTGAAGGCTAATAGATGACACTGTCCTTGTTGTTGTAGATAACTACGTGCATCGACTGGTGGCCAGTAAGACTGACGGGAAGATGGTCCAGTAGAATGTGAGGGGACACCTGCCAAGCCGAGAAAAGCGATGCCCTGCAGCTGGAAGTAAGTAGTGTTTTGTTGTTGTTGTGTTTGGTAAAATGTCAATGAAATATTAGTATATTGTCTCTGTCTGCAGTACTCGTACCTATTGACAAGTCAACTGGAGTCCCAAAGGATTTACTGGGAGAATAAGATTGTTCATCTGGAGAAAGAGACAGCTGAGGAGGTATCGACGTCTTTAAACGCAATGTCGAGAAAGACAGCATTTGTTGTTGGCGCTTTAGATAGATAGATACTTCACATTTTCATTACTTCCCATTTCTTGTACAACCCCTGGCAAAAATGATGGAATCACCAGCCTCAGAGGATGTTCATTCAGTTGTTTAATTTTGTAGAAAAAAGCAGATCACAGACATGACACAAAACTAAAGTCATTTCAAATGGCAACTTTCTGGCTTTAAGAAACACTATAAGAAATCAGAAAAAAAAATTGTGGCAGTCAGTAACGGTTACTTTTTTAGACCAAGCAAAGGGAAAGAATATGGAATCACTCAATTCTGAGGAAAAAATGATGGAATCATGAAAAACAAAAGAACGCTCCAACACATCACTAGTATTTTGTTGCACCACCTCTGGCTTTTATAACAGCTTGCAGTCTCTGAGGCATGGACTTAATGAGTGACAAACAGTACTCTTCATCAATCTGGCTCCAACTTTCTCTGATTGCTGTTGCCAGATCAGCTTTGCAGGTTGGAGCCTTGTCATGGACCATTTTCTTCAACTTCCACCAAAGATTTTCAATTGGATTAAGATCCGGACTATTTGCAGGCCATGACATTGACCCTATGTGTCTTTTTGCAAGGAATGGTTTCACAGTTTTTGCTCTATGGCAAGATGCATTATCATCTTGAAAAATGATTTCATCATCCCCAAACATCCTTTCAATTGATGGGATAAGAAAAGTGTCCAAAATATCAACGTAAACTTGTGCATTTATTGGTGATGTAATGACAGCCATCTCCCCAGTGCCTTTACCTGACATGCAGCCCCATATCATCAATGACTGTGGAAATTTACATGTTCTCTTCAGGCAGTCATCTTTAGAAATCTCATTGGAACGGCACCAAACAAAAGTTCCAGCATCATCACCTTGCCCAATGCAGATTCGAGATTCATCACTGAATATGACTTTCATCCAGTCATCCACAGTCCACGATTGCTTTTCCTTAGCCCATTGTAACCTTGTGGTGTTAATGATGGCTTTCGTTTAGCTTTTAGCTTTTCTGTATGTAAATCCCATTTCCTTTAGGCGGTTTCTTACAGTTCGGTCACAGACGTTGACTCCAGTTTCCTCCATTCGTTCTCATTTGTTTTGTTGTGCATTGTCGATTTTTGAGACATATTGCTTTAAGTTTTCTGTCTTGACGCTTTGATGTCTTCCTTGGTCTACCAGTATGTTTGCCTTTAACAACCTTCCCATGTTGTTTGTATTTGGTCCAGAGTTTAGACACAGCTGACTATGAACAACCAACATCTTTTGCAACATTGCTGATGTTTTTTTTTTTTTTTTTTTTTTTTTTTTTTTTTTTTTTTTTTTTTTTTTTTTTTTTTTTTTTTTTTTTTTTTTTTTTTAGAGTTTGATAATCCTCTCCTTTGTTTCAATTGACATCTCTCGTGTTGGAGCCATGATTCATGTCAGTCCACTTGGTGCAACAGCTCTCCAAGGTGTGATCACTCCTTTTTAGATGCAGACTACGAGCAGATCTGATTTGATGCAGGTGTTAGTTTGGGGATGAAAATTTACAGGGTGATTCCATAATTTATTCCTCAGAATTGAGTGATTCCATATTTTTTTCCCTCTGCTTGGTCTAAAAAGTAACCGTTACTGACTGCCACAATTATTTTTCCTGATTTCTTATAGTGTTTCTTAAAGCCAGAAAGTTGCCATTTGAAATGACTTTAGTTTTGTGTCATGTCTGTGATCTGCTTTTTTTCTACAAAATTAAACAACTGAATGAACATCCTCCGAGGCCGGTAATTCCATAATTATTGTCAGGGGTTGTACATCTATGAAAGTAGTAATTTGACATCAATTATGTATGTTTGGAAATTTCAGTGTTAATTTCCTAACGAACTAAAATGCAGTTTTCCAAAGGGTTGGTTGTCTTTTCTTAGTCCCAGAAGACTCTTTTTTTTTTATTATTCTTATTATTATTTGTGACCGTAGAAAGGTTGTTAGTGTTATGTTTCGGACGCGGTCGGAGCACCGACCCAGCATAAAATAAGCAGAGCACGGTTCAAAAGGTAACAGAATTTAATAAACATAACAGTGAGTGAAGTGCTAAAACTAAAAAGTCCGCGGTCTGGTGAGGTGGAAACACGGCGCGCTCTCAACAGCGTAAACGGTCCGGAGCCACAGCAGTTCGGACCCAGGGACCCCGCCGACACCCCCCAGGTGGCCGCGACAAACCAGTCTGTGAAGAAAGAAAACATGGAGGTGAGTCCAACCCACACAAAGAACACAACTCAAAGGTGCACGCAATCAGCAAACACTTCCTGGCTTAAATCTATACATCAGCTTCTCACCCTGCAGGCACGGAACAACTCAGTTCAAATCTCCACTGCAGCAGAAGCTGATTAGACAATTAGCATAACGTGACAGCTCGATACACAAGGTGTGAGGGACACCAACTCCACTGTCATTACTTCATAAAAGTCACCAAAACCAAATTACCTCAGGAAGTGTGCTGAAGAGCGTGAGACCTCACCCAATCCTCCTTCACAGACTGTGGCGTCAAACCTGGAGCGGTCTCTGCGTCCGTGATGGTGAGATTGTTCTCCTGACGTCGATCTCACACGTCTGCTCACAAGGTCGAGTCTCTGGCAATCACACACTGTGCATTCAAGGTTTAAATGCAGCAATCTCTGATCAAGACAGAATACACCACAGCTGTGAGTCCTGATGACCTGCACGTGAAAACAAGCCTCAGGTGTTCAGGGTGAGGTCCTAATGCTCAGCCACTCAGTCCTGAATGCATACCACCTGGTGGGAGAAACAGAAAAACAAAAACCAAGCCAGCCAAACACCCCAGCACACAACAGTTAGATGAACGCAGGGTTGATAGATCCACCTGCGGAGGAGGGATGACTGGAAGTTGGTCATGAACTACATTTTAAGGAATGAACTTTCACATGATGGTGATGTTAAAAAAGGCAAACTCCTTGAACCAAAAATCACTAACTGAGATGCTCCACCCCTTGTTACATCTAGTTTTCTTCTGAATTTTAATAAAACCTATTTCAGGTTTGGTTCCCACCAAGCTTTGTGAAAATAGCTCATTATTTTTTGATCAGTTCTGTTGATGATCCACCAAACATGCGTACACAAACATTCTCCTGATGGAGGCGCGGTGGATTCTTGTCATTCTGAGCACATGTTGTCTAACCATAGTGTTTATTTGTGTGTCAGATAAACAACATGAAGGTTAAATTTAAGGAAACTCTGGAGCGCTGTGATAACTTGGAGCAACGACTTGGAGAAATAACTAAGGACAAGCAAGGCATTGAGAAAAAGTAGGTGAAGGTTGACATTTTTGGTCCTTCAAACTGGTTGCGTTGTTTTCTTTTATCATATTGTAGCCTAATTTTGCTAACTGACACTAATTTCCATTGTGGTGTCACCCACATTGTCCATAGTGAATCTGGTAATTACAGACTACAGTTTGAAATGAAGCCTTACGTTAAGATTTGGCCTCTGGTGCCCCCAAAGTGAAGGATATGACAGCTTCCTGTGGGGGCCTAAAGCTCTGGGTTTGGTCACTTGAAACATGGCTTCGTACTGCTGATATCTACCTCTCCATCTGACATCAGGTGTATGCAGTTGAACAATCGAGTAGTGAAGCTGAGCCAAGAGCTGAAGGAGGAACAGGAAATGAACCGTTGTCTAAGAGCCAATCAGACACAGCTTCAGGCGCAACTGGCAGAGGAAGAGCGCAAAGGCACAGAAAACGGTGAGTCGGAAAGCAGTGAGAAGATTTCAACAGCTGTGACCAAACTACAGCTTTTCTAACCGTGTTTTTTCCAAACTATCCTAATGTAATTAATTATATTTGCCAACATTAATTTTGACTGCTGAATAATTTCCCATTAATAAAATAAAGCATGCAGCACACCTGTATAGGTTTATCATTACTGGTAGAGCAATTAATCAGGAAGCTGATTAATGTAGTAAATTAAATGCAGTGTGATAGAATTGACCTTGGCTGATGTCTGCACTCAAGGCCAGTTTCAGGGGAAAAAAAATACACTTTTGCAGTCACATCTGACAAATGGGCTCGTCAGTGTGGCTTCTGTGGAATGACGATCAAACTCTACCGTGTCATTTTACAGGTGGGCGTCTTAAATCAGGGGATGGGTGTTTTGAAATGATGAATGATGGGAATCTTGCCAATGATGAATTTAATGTTACATGACAGAAAAAGCAAATGTTAATTTCACTACAGCTGTTTTGTTTGCTTTGTCAATATGATTAAATTGTGTTGCACCACGTGCAAACAACAAACATATTGGCATCATCAGCTGCCCTGTTTTCTAAACATCAGCACGGGTCAGAAGCAAACCCCGTAACTGCCTGCCCCTCTTTAAGCACTAATACTTTGTAATGTCCAGTATTTAACATATTTGTTGAATTATGACATCACTTATATAATGAGTGATGTCATCATAATCTAGCAACTGCTTCTTTTTTTTTCACCTTCAGTATCTTCACTCAGATATCAGTCAGTCAGTCAGTCAGTGGTTTTCTGTACTCACGTGGACTGGACGCCAGTCTTTCGCAGGACCACATAAAGACAGGCAAACACAAACACCTGTGGTCAAATTAAAGTTTCCAGTTTACTGAACCTGCATGTCTTTGGATGTGGAGGGAAACCGGCACGCCCAGAGGGAACCCACGCAAACACGGGGAGAACATGCAACCTCCACACAGAAAGACCCAAGTGAACATGTGACTTTCTTGCTGTGAGACAACACCTCTAACCACCAAGTCACTGTGCTGCCGCTTTGAAAGATTTAATGAGACCCATAAATTAGAAAAATATGTAGTTTTTAATGTGTTTCTTCTCCTTGTAATCTCTGCACTTTGTTGCTGCTGCTGGATGAACACCACACTGACACCATAACCCAAAAACCAGTGTTATGATGTTTGACTGGTTCACAGACACAGTCTTTTAGCTTGAATTTGTTCTGCTTGTATAGTAAAGTGCATGCTGACATCTCAGCCTTGGAAATACTTTTGTTGTAAGTTTGCCTCGCGGCACTATCAAATGTCAGAGTGCAAAGTTTCAGTCTGTGTTTTAGACATGCCTGGTTCTTCCAACACAAGCTCACGCCACTTCATGATGGCATCACGAAAACAAAACTAATCTATGGTTCGTGATACTGTCACGAAAATGTGGTACTTTTCCGTGACTGGAGCACAAATTCATTTTGTGACAGTATCACAAAATGTGGGGTGATACGGGGTGGGGGGGTTGTGGGTGTTAGGGTTACGGGAGGGGATAGGATTAGAAATAGTAATAAAAATAAAAAAAAACATGTCACCAAAATGTGACTCATTTGTGACGGGAGCATGAAATAAAAGTGTGAGAGTGGGTTGGGTTCTTCCTTCACCTTTCAGCTCTGGTAATGAGGATGGCTTAAAGTGCACACACATTCCATTTATGTGGAAGGTGTATCCTCTCTTGTGAGTGGATTTTCAGATTTTCTTTACAAATTAAAGGTGTTCAGTTGGTTTACGTCTCCTGACTGTGCACCTGCACATGTAGCCAGTGGAAAGTATTTAATAACCACCACATGTTTGCTTTCAGCACTCACCCCCATATTTACTTCCTGCTCGGTCAGTTTCAGTTCCAGTAATTAAGCTATCTGTAGTGTAAGTAAATCTATTGTTTTACTTTATGCTGCAAAGATTCTGTTGTGAGTCATTCACACATGTCCTCGTCAGTGAGCTGGATTGAAGTTGTACAAATTTCAAACTGATAAGACTGTTCCTTTTTTTTAACAGCTTTGCTGCTCAATGATTTATAAGTCTTTCTCGTCATTTCCCTGGGTTGTTTGGAAGTGATTATTTATTCAGAACATTGTTTTGGTATCTTTGAGTATGACCTTTAAAGGATTTACAGTGCATTCAGAAAGGATTCACAGCGCTTCACTTATTCTTCACTTATGCCTTATTCCAGAATGGATGATTTTTTTTTTTTTTTTTTTTTTCAAAGTTCTACACACAACACCCATAATGGCAGTGTGTTTTTTTATTATTATTATTATTATTATTGCAAATTTAAAAAAAAATTTAAAAACAAAAATTATTAAATCACATGTATATAAGTATTCACAGCCTTTGCCATGAAGCTCAAAATTGAGCTCAGGTGCCTCCTGTTTCCACTGATCATCCTTGAGATGTTTCTACAGCTTAATTGGAGTCCACCTGGGGTCAATTCAGTTGATTGGACATGATTTAGAAAGACACACACCTGTCTACATATAAGGTCCCACAGTTGACAGTCAGAGCACAAACTAAGCATGAAGTCAAAGGAATTGTCTGTAGACTTCTGAGACAGGACTGTCTGGAGGCACAAATCTGGAGAAGGGAACAACATTTCTGCTGCTTTGAAGGTCCCAATGAGCACCGTGACCTCCATCATCTGTAAATGGAAGAAGTTCAGATCCACCAGGACTCTTCCTAGAGCTGGCCGTCTAAACTGAGTGATCGGGGGAGAAGGACCTTAGTTAGGGAGGTGACCAAGAACCTGATGGTCACTCTGTCAGAGCTCCAGCATTCCTCTGTGGAGAGAGGAGAACTTTCCAGAAGGACAACCATCTCTGCAGCAAATCCACCAATCAGGCCTGTATGGTAGAGTGACCAGACGGAAGCCACTCCTTAGTAAAAGGCACATGGCAGCCCGCCTGGAGTTTAACAAGACACCTGAAGGACTCTCAGACCAGGAGAAACAAAATTCTCTGATCTGATGAGTTTTTATTTTTTAATTAATTTGAAAAAAAAAATAACTTTTTTCATGTTGTCATTATGGGGTGTTGTGAGTAGAATTTTGAGGGAAAAAAAATGAATTTACTCCATTTTGGAATAAGGATGTAACATAAAAAAATGTGGAGAAAGTGAATATTTTGTGAATATTTTGTGGATGCACTGTGTACCACTGTGGTGAAAAATTGTATTCACAAAGTCTGAAACAGTTTAGTCATTATTGCAAATAGTGTGTCAGAGATTTATTTTCCCTGCAAAGAGAAGGTTCTTTGATTGCACAACACTAAAGAGCAATGTTGTATTGTGATAAGATGACCAGAAGAAGTTGTTGGTGCCTTGTGGTAATCGTTTCTTAATCTGTTGAAGACCCTCAAGAATGAAGATCTTCCAGTTATTGGCGAGACACACTGCACACAGACGAGTTCATCTTTAAGCACAGGAGGTTATACGATTCACTCAGTACAGAACCTGTAGCAGACTGACATCACAGACTGACGGTGGCTCACATCAGGGTGGTTGTTCCATCATTACAAACAGTAATGTGGAAAGCCCCATTACACCACCTGGAGTGTCCCTGCCACATCTCTCCTCCATTTCTTCATCATGCACCACTACAGGATGTAAGTGTAGCATCATCATACTACAAAGTTGGCTTTTAGAACATGAAAATTTCACCTTCATGTAGCATTTGCCCCACGACAGATGCCTGAAAGTCAACATGGGTGGGTTCATGAGTTCATCTGTTTGTTCTGTCAGTTTTACTTCATTGTGTGGTTAGATTGTGAACTGTTGTTGTAGTTTGGATTTTTTTTCCTCAGTTATGTTCTTGGCTTTAATTTCAATTTTCAATTTATTTTCATTTATATAGCACCAAATCACAACAGAGTTGCCTCAAGGTGCTTCACACAAGTAAGGTCTAACCTTACTAACCCCCAGAGCAACAGCTGAGGAAGAAACCTCAAGTAGACCAGACTCAAAGGGGTGACCCTCTCCCTGGGCCATGATACAGACATAAATTACAAAACAATTCACAAAACGAACATACAGGAAATGTTGCCGGTGCACAGGACAGGAGGGTTACAGAAACAGACACCAAATCCATCTCTGGATGGAGCTGCACCTCAAACAGAGAGAAGAAAAACAGAATCAGGCAGCAGAAAGAAAACAAATACAGTATAATTTGTCAGCATTAAGCAACAAGGAGAAACAGAAGAAATACTAAGGTGATCGCCGGCTACTAGCCCTAAACTTCACTAAAAGACCCAGAATTTAGATAAAGTTGAGGCGTGGCATGCTCCGTTTACTAACAAAACTAAAGGAGTTAAAAGCATAGTAACATACTATACCAGTATGCTAGCCATACGAAAGGGAAATAAGTGCGTCTTAAATCTGGACTTGAAAGTCTCCACAGAATCTGACTGTTTTCATGATGCAGGGAGATCATTCAACAGAACAGGGGCACGATAAGAGAAACTCTGTGACCCACAGACTTTTTATTCACCCTAGGACACAAAGTAGTCCTGCAACCCTGAGAACGCAAGCCCAGGCTGGGACGTAGGGTTTAATTAGGGTCCGCTAAGTAGGAGGTGCCAGTCTGTGAACAATTTTATAGGTTAATAGCAGAACCTTGGAAGAAAGCAGTCCTCATAATATCTCTATGTGGAGGTCAAAGGACAACATAGGATTAAAAATAGCAGGGTGTAATGGTTGGGTTAAGGCTAACATTTTTCTACATAGTAACGGTGAAAAACATTTAGAAACCCTGTTGGCTCCTGCCTGCTATGTATTTTGCATCAGTAAGGTAGCTGAGAGGAGCTGAGCTCAACTCTACCCCAGCAGAAGGGGCCTGTCCACCAGACTACCACAAAAAAAAAGTCATTACTGTCAGTTACAAATGAAAAAAAATGACATATTCACAAAGCACATTTATTTGTAAAGACCAACACACACACATTCTATTGTGTTGATTTTGACACAGAATGAATTAGTCAACCAATCAGTATGAGCAGAGGCTATGTTTACCCATAATCCCTTTGGGCATCTGTGTGTTAATGTTCAAATCTTCAGAATTAGTGCATGCTTTTAAAATTAACAGATATGTTTATATATTCATTTATATACATTTTAAGAGTTTACATTCATGTAGTTATTCTATCCGGATTATTTGATTTATAAATAAAACCATAATCAAACCTACTTCCTTTCAAATGTTCTGCTTCAAACGGCTGAAAACCCGCTGTATGCTGGCAACGTAATAACGCTTCCCTACGCAGTGGGCAGGCGCACAAAGACAGAAGTGCTGACTCATTGGCTGTGTTAGAGTTTGTGGTCATCTTTGATTCTGTCAGAAGCGTTGGCCGTGTTTAAACTCAAAATCGGGTTGTTACTAGCTAAGAATGTACTGGCGGCAATACTGAAAGTTAGCAGTTAGCTGTAGCTTACGATAATTTTTTTTTTTTTTTTTTTTTGGGCAGTTTATCGGTTTTGCGTTATAAAAGATAACTTTTCAATTAGCTGATTAGCGGTTATCGAAGCTAACTTTTTCGTTAGCGGTGCCCACCACTGCAGCTGATGCAGTTGTCATTTTCTGTCTTATTTTAGTTCGGTTCCGTTTTCAGAAAAGGAGGGGGGTGGTGGCCAAGTGATTAATGCGCTTGGTTTCAGTTCAGAAGGTTCCAGGTTCAAATCCCACCCCTGCCACATTTCTCCATGTAATGTAGAGTTGCGTCAGGAGGGCATCCGGCGTAAAACTTGTGCCAATTCAACATGCAGATCCACCTTGGATTTGCTGTGGCGACCCCAAGTGCAAAACAAGGGAGCAGCCGAAGGGACTTACTTACTCCGTTTTCAGAAAAGGGCCTGGATAAAGTGTGTCAGTCATTTTCTGTTAAAAGCGGACAACAGATTGATGCTAATGGATTTTGACCTGCTAATTCAAACGTTGCTGTTGCTGGGATTGTATCTTTACCCAATAATTTGCATAAAACATGGCCACGTGTTTGATCAAATTTTCTACATGTTTGCTGTATTGGCTATAAATAAAATGAAACTTAAAATTTTGTCAATTTCTCTTTTTATTTCTATTAACACTGGTGTTATTGGATCATCATTTGCTGAAAGACAGAATTTGCAAACAGGCTGTAGGTAGTTGATGCACATTGAGAGATGATGAACGCAGCCACAACTACCATCTGAAATGCATCAGTGGTGACAGAGATCATACAAAATCTGTTTTGCCAGTCTCACTGAGGATGGATCAGCTCATCCCTTCAACATAATCATCCAGCAGCCCACATCTTTAGAAGAGAGTATGACAGGTTGTGACTTTGTAGGACGAGGTCCTTATTTATAGTCTCCGGTAGCTGCTAAAAAAAAAAAGCAACCAAACAAACATGAAGCACATCGTACGTCCGTTTGCTGTTAATCATGTAACAGGGACACACATTCTGATCCGACTTAGTCACTGCATCAGCCACACCAAGACATGAAGAAACTGTAGGAAAATGTTGCAGTTTGAGTTTCCATAAGGCATATATGTGGTATTTCAAATGTTTGTCCTGGTTAAGCTTTGCCAATGGAGCTGTCTGTCACTCAAATAACAAGATACCAATCATATAACTTAACTTAATATAACATAATCTAAGCCTGAGTAATTAAATAAAGTTAAAAGTTTAAATGCAATTTCTTTTATAGAATAGCTGGCCAAATGATAAGTCGCATTCTGTGATAGGTGGTTGTGTATTTCAGTGTTAAATAACAAAACATGCAAGAAAGTTTAAAACCATTAACAGTGGAGTTTAACGCGGACACTGCGCTGATGAAGGTCTGTTAATTGATATCTTCTTATAAATGCATTAGATTAAAGGCTGCGTGGTTTTCAGTCGTAAGGGTCATATATCAAACAGAGCGTTACTTATGACTAAGCTGCTGGCTCAAGTTACAGCCTCAGATGATGAACACTTGATCCACCCATGTTGGATTTAGTCACCTTGGGTGGCACCAATACGTGGTAAAAATCAGGTCTGGACTGGACTGTAATACCTGGGTAGAGAATATGAAAACAAGCTTTATTATTCCAAAAACTGTTGAAAGACAATAAGACATTTTTGTTTTTGTTCAATGGGGCCAAACAGTTTTAAGAAAATAATGCTGCTGGAACCTCAGTTTCCCTGAGAGAGTCTTCCCAAGGGATTAATAAATTTCTATCTAATCTAATTTCTTACCCACTCTTCAGGCATCCTGTCACTTTTCAAGATTTTATTAAACAATCTGGCTGAAAATGCCACTGCCATTTCTCCTAAATATTTCCGTGCATCTGCTGGTATATCATTGCTACTAACTGAATTCCACTCAACATCCTCTTTATAGGGCTTACTTCATCCTAACTAATCTCTTGCACTCCCCCCCCCCCCCCCCCCCCCCCCCGATTGCCTTGCATCAGTGAGAAGTTGGATGTCTACAAACTTCCTAACCCTCTGATAAACTGAATGATGGTTCTTGGTCCACTGAGACATCGGCATCAATTTGACCAGCTAGTGCTTTGGCCTAGGCTCGTGTGCATACATCATACTGACAAAGTGAGGAACCTTGGGGTAATTTTTGATCCTTCGTTGTCCTTTGACATCCACATTAGAAATATTACTAGGACTGCTTTCTTCCACCTGTGAATATAGCGAAGATTCGTCCCATCCTCTCTGTGGCTGATGCTGAGACCCCGGATCCATGCATTTATCTCTTCTAGATGGACTACTGCAATGTTCTATTTTTCTGGTTTACCACAGTCCAGCATTAGGGCTCTCTGAAAGAAAGTTCGACCACATTACACCCATTTTGGCGTCTCTTCACTGGCTTCCTGTCCTTACGTACCGGCCTGGGCTTTGCGTTCTCAGGATGCAGGACTACTTTGTGTCCCTAGGGTGAATAAGAAGTCTTTGGTCACAGAGCTTTCTCTTATCGTGCCCCTGTTTGTGGAATGATCTCCCTGCATCAATAAAACAGTCAGATTCTGTGGAGACTTTCAAGTCCAGACTTAAAACGTACTATTTTCCCTTTCGTATGGCTAGCGGTATAGTATGTTACTATGCTTCTTACCTCTTTTAATTCATTTAGTTAGTAAACGGAGCGTGCCGCGGCCTCAACTTGATCTAAATTCTGGGTCTTTTAGTGAAGCTAAGGTCTAGTGGCCAGAGATCACCTTAGTATTTCTTCTGTTTTTCTTGCTGACAAATTATACTGTATTTGTTGTCTTTCTGCGATATCAGTATCCCCCCACAAACAAAAAATTGGAGGGTTTACAGGAATCATCCTGTTTGTCCACCTGTGCATTCTTTGGTGGATTTGTCACATAATGATGGCAAACTATAAAAAGAGGGGAGGTGATGGTCTAGTGGTTAAGTGTTGGGCTTGAGACCAGAGGATCCTCTGTTCAAATCCCAGCCTGACTGGAAAATCACTAAGGACCCTTGGGCAAGGTCCTTAATCCCCTAGTTGCTCCTGGTGTGTAGTGAACGCCTTGTGTGGCAGCAGCCTGACATTCAGGGTGAATGTGAGGCATTATTGTAAAGCGCTTTGAGTGTCTGATGCAGATGGAAAAGCGGTATATAAATGCAGTCCATTTACCATTTAAGATGTGCATGAAGGAAAATAATTCTGGTCTGTCTTCTTTAAAGGGACATAATTTGTGTTTGTGTGTCATACTGTAGAATATAGTGCGACTTTGTCACCATGACACCTCCCAAACCACTTTTTTTTTTCTTTTGTAATCCCTGTAACAACACACAAAGCAAGCAGAGGAAGAATAACGTCCCTGTCATGTGGAGCGCACAGAGCTCGTCTGTATGTGTCTGCTGCTTCTCCACAGCAGATGCTGACTGATCGCTGATAACTTTACCAGCACTGTTTTTTTTTTTAGAAGTTGTACTATGTGTTCTCTCCCCCCCATCCTAAACATGTCGGCGTGCTCTCTGGTCTCTTCACAGGCGAGCGTAAGGACGTGCTCATAACAGAGCTGCAGGAGCAGCTGAGAGATGTGATGTTTTATCTGGAGGCCCAGCAGCAGATCGAGCACCTGCCCCCAGAGGCTCGCACTGAGATCCAGGAGGGACAGATCAACATCGCCGCGGGCGCCGACGATGACAGCGCGGGAGCAGGCCCGTCTTGTGTCCGGGGCAGGAGGGGACGTCTCAGGAAGAGGAAGTAGTGTGAAAAGAAGGCCGTCGCGTGCGTGTCACTGAGCTCAGTCGAGCCTGTGAAAGTTGAATCTGAAATGATTCAGAAATGCAGACTGGAATTAAATCACAGTAGATACGGAGCTTCATAAGGAACAAACGGTACCTGCCTGTGCAAGAATAAATGTGCCGGAGTGCTTTAGCCACAGTGACCTTTGTGACTCCCAAATATATTTATTTGTGCAATGTACATATATTCTGTTTCCATATCTAAAAATAAGGTCTAGTTTGCTCATGGATTGTATTATTTTAAACAAGAACTTATTTTGGTTCTTTAGTTTTCTCTTGTTACACACAGTGTAATTATCTAGTAGTATTTTGTTTTTTGTTTTTTTTGGTCAAGTTAACTTTGTATGAAGGAAAATCAGGACTGAGTTGTATTTGTTTAAGTTGCTTTAGGCTAGAGTTTTGTTTGCTCCAAATAAATGCTTCAGATTTCTGATATTTGCACTGAAGTTGAGTCAGGATGATGAAGCAAAGCTGCTTAGAGGTGGATGGTAAATTGGTGGTGTTGGTTTTTTGTGCAGAGCAGGCGATTCAGTAGGATCAGGAGTTTGTTTGACCGTGTGTCTCCTTTGACAAAACACTTTTTATGTGCTTTGTCTTTGGCCATCCAACTGTAAATGGGTACCAGCCTTGACTGGGGAGCTAACCTGTGATGGATTGGCGTCCCATGCACACAGAGTCATAAACTCTTGCTGTGGAATCTGGTGATGAGCAGCTGCACCAAAAGGCCTCGGGGTCTCCAGACATCTTACTACTTCTTGGTTTTATGTGATAACTTGAGAAGCGTTTTGGGATGTTGCCGTCTTTAACGTACAGTAGTGTTCAGAATAATAGTAGTGCTATGTGACTAAAAGATTAATCCAGGTTTTGAGTATATTTCTTATTGTTACATGGGAAACAAGGTACCAGTAGATTCAGTAGATTCTCACAAATCCAACAAGACCAAGCATTCATGATATGCACACTCTTAAGGCTATGAAATTGGGCTATTAGTTAAAAAAAAAAGTAGAAAAGGGGGTGTTCACAATAATAGTAGCATCTGCTGTTGATGCTACAAACTCAAAACTATTATGTTCAACCTGCTTTTTTAGCAATCCTGTGAATCACTAAACTAGTATTTAGTTGTATAACCACAGTTTTTCATGATTTCCTCACATCTGCGAGGCATGGAGTCAACCAACTTGTGGCACCTTGTGACATTGTGACATTGTTCAGAAGAACAGCGTAGTTTCATTAAAAAGTTGATTGGAGAGGGGAAAACGTATACGCAGGTGCAAAAAATTATAGGCTGTTCATCTACAATGATCTCTAATGCTTTAAAATGGACAAAAAAAAAAAAACACGCATGGAAGAAAATGGAAAACAACCATCAGAATGGCAAAGGCTCACCCATTGATCAGCTCCAGGATGATCAAAGACAGTCTGGAGTTACCTGTAAGTGCTGTGACAGTTAGAAGACGCCTGTGTGAAGCTAATTTATTTGCAATAATCCCCCGCAAAGTCCCTCTGTTAAATAAAAGACATGTACAGAAGAGGTTACAATTTGCCAAAGAACACATCAACTGGCCTAAAGAGAAATGGAGGAATATTTTGTGGACCGATGAGAGTAAAATTGTTCTTTTTGGGTCCAAGGGCCGCAGACAGTTTGTGAGACGACCCCCAAACTCTGAATTCAAGCCACAGTTCACAGTGAAGACAGTGAAGCATGGTGGTGCAAGCATCATGATATGGGCATGTTTCTCCTATGGTGTTGGGCCTATATATCACATACCAGGTATCATGGATCAGTTTGGATATGTCAAAATACTTGAAGAGGTCATGTTGCCTTATGCTGAAGAGGACATGCCCTTGAAATGGGTGTTTCAACAAGACAATGACCCCAAGCACACTAGTAAACCAGCAAAATCCTGGTTCCAAACCAACAAAATTAATGTTTTGGAGTGGCCTGCCAAATCCCCAGACCTAAATCCAATTGAGAACTTGTGGGGTGACATCAAAACTGTTTCTGAAGCAAAACCAAAAAATGTGAATGAATTGTGGAATGTTGTTAAAGAATCTTGGAGTGGAATAACAGCTGAAAGGTGCCACTAGTTGGTTGACTCCATGCCTTGCAGATGTGAAGAAATCATGAAAAACTGTGGTTATACAACTAAATACTAGTTTAGTGATTCACAGGATTGATAAAAAAGCAGTTTGAACATAATAGTTTTGAGTTTGTAGCATCAACAGCAGATGCTACTATTATTGTGAACACCCCCTTTTCTACTTTTTACTAATAGCCCAATTTCATAGCCTTAAGAGTGTGCATATCATGAATGCTTGGTCTTGTTGGATTTGTGAGAATCTACTGAATCTACTGGTACCTTGTTTCCCATGTAACAATAAGAAATATACTCAAAACCTGGATTAATCTTTTTAGTCACATAGCACTACTATTATTCTGAACACTACTATATGTTATTTCTTACCCCTACATGTCCTGTATGGCCATTTTGTAAACACTGGAACTGTAAATTTTGTGAAATGGAGGGGAAAAAACTTGATGTTTGAGGAGTCCAAGCACACTCTTCTTTCAGGTGATTGGTTTCTTGTCTTTTCACTATTTTAAGTTGTCACAAGTCGCATGAAAAGCTTTAGATGGATACGATTGGCCTCAAAAAAGAATTTTGGTGTAGAAACTATACCCATGTTTTTAATCTGTATCAAATATCTGTTTTGGACTTGTTCAAACCAAAAGGTTCTGGACAGAGACGATGACATGAGAACAAGTCGGGAAAACTGCTGAAGCTTGTGTTTTTCTACACTGACCTTTGCAACAGCAGATTTGTAGCTTTACTAGTTCTGAACCTGATGCTCTTCAGTTTATTGTTTTTATGATTGTTGACTTTGTGAACTAAAGACATGTGACGGAGTAACACGCTCCATGCAAATGTCATGAGAGTGAACAGGTTGTCTGTCCCTGAAAGTCCTGTTCCAGTTCTCCGGTTCAGAGTTGAGCTTCAACACGTCTGATGAAACCTGACTGACTTTTACAACCTGCTTCTGTCATGAGGACACTGAGCTCAGCGATGGCTAATTTCATCCTGCTGCAGAGTAACAGTTTACTCACAGCAGCATACAGAAAGTAAATTGTGTACAGAGCCGGATGTAAGGTCATCATGGGGCATAAAGATGTTTAATTCTTAAGGCTGGAGATGTGTGTGTTTTGTGAGAGGGCTTCATTGAGCTGAGTGACTTTGGTGAAACCTGTAAATGACGGGGCAGTGAGCTTCACTGAATGTGGTGGTGTTGGCCTTTATTTTGACACTGTCGGTGTAAAAATAGTCTGTGTTGGGGACAATATTCAGCGAGCTCTGCTTTTACAGCCTGTTTTTAGTCTGAGGCAAATGATGCTGTATGCAAATATCTGCAGCACAGTTTTCTGTTGGTGTGCAAATGTACATGTACACATGTTGTAAAGCTTCATCATTTTCTTAAACTTACTGTCATCTTTTGAACTTTATATTTTATTTAAAGGATGTGTTTTCTTTGTGTTAAAGTATTTCAGGTTTGTGTGGTTTTTTTTTTTTCTCTATAATTCACAAAATGACATTGATTTAAAGAGCCCCCCCCCCCCGGTTCATTCACGGATCAAAAGAAAATCATTTAAATTGAGTCTTTTCCCCCAGTTATTTAAAAAGTCGTCAAGTCAAATCATTTAAAAAAAAAAATTAAAAAAATAAACCTGCACAGTGCATAACAACATCATGTCAGTTGCTGAAATGAGTAATTGTAAGATTTTCCTACAAATGTCAAGGATTATAAAAAAGCCCTCCGTAAAGCTAGGACATCTTTCTACTCATCACTAATTGAAGAAAATAAGAACAACCCCAGGTTTCTTTTCAGCACTGTAGCCAGGCTGACAAAGAGTCAGAGCTCTATTGAGCTGAGTATTCCATTAACTTTAACTAGTAATGACTTCATGACTTTCTTTGCTAACAAAATTTTAACTATTAGAGAAAAAATTACTCATAACCATCCCAAAGACGTATCGTTATCTTTGGCTGTTTTCAGTGATGCCGGTATTTGGTTAGACTCTTTCTCTCCGATTGTTCTGTCTGAGTTATTTTCATTAGTTACTTCATCCAAACCATCAACATGTTTATTAGACCCCATTCCTACCAGGCTGCTCAAGGAAGCCCTACCATTATTTAATGCTTTGATCTTAATATGATCAATCTATCTTTGTTAGTTGACTATGTACCACAGGCTTTTAAGGTGGCAGTAATTAAACCATTACTTAAAAAGCCATCACTTGACCCAGCTATCTTAGCTAATTATAGGCCAATCTCCAACCTTCCTTTTCTCTCAAAAATTCTTGAAAGGGTAGTTGTAAAACAGCTAACATCATCTGCAGAGGAATGGTCTATTTGAAGAGTTTCAGTCAGGTTTTAGAATTCATCATAGTACAGAAACAGCATTAGTGAAGGTTACAAATGATCTTCTTATGGCCTCGGACAGTGGACTCATCTCTGTGCTTGTTCTGTTAGACCTCAGTGCTGCTTTTGATACTGTTGACCATAAAATTTTATTACAGAGATTAGAGCATGCCATAGGTATTAAAGGCACTGTGCTGCGGTGGTTTGAATCATATTTGTCTAATAGATTACAATTTGTTCATGTAAATGGGGAATCTTCTTCACAGACTAAAGTTAATTATGGAGTTCCACAAGGTTCTGTGCTAGGACCAATTTTATTCACTTTATACATGCATGCATACATATATATTGCTTAAATTTTCATTGTTATGCAGATGATACCCAGCTTTATCTATCCATGAAGCCAGAGGACACACACCAATTAGCTAAACTGCAGGATTGTCTTACAGACATAAAGACATGGATGACCTCTAATTTCCTGCTTTTAAACTCAGATAAAACTGAAGTTATTGTACTTGGCCCCACAAATCTTAGAAACATGGTGTCTAACCAGATCCTTACTCTGGATGGCATTACCCTGACCTCTAGTAATACTGTGAGAAATCTTGGAGTCATTTTTGATCAGGATATGTCATTCAAAGCGCATATTAAACAAATATGTAGGACTGCTTTTTTGCATTTACGCAATATCTCTAAAATCAGAAAGGTCTTGTCTCAGAGTGATGCTGAAAAACTAATTCATGCATTTATTTCCTCTAGGCTGGACTATTGTAATTCATTATTATCAGGTTGTCCTAAAAGTTCCCTAAAAAGCCTTCAGTTAATTCAAAATGCTGCAGCTAGAGTACTGACGGGGACTAGCAGGAGAGAGCATATCTCACCCATATTGGCCTCTCTTCATTGGCTTCCTGTTAATTCTAGAATAGAATTTAAAATTCTTCTTCTTACTTATAAGGTTTTGAATAATCAGGTCCCATCTTATCTTGGGGACCTCGTAGTACCATATCACCCCAATAGAGCTCTTCGCTCTCAGACTGCAGGCTTACTTGTAGTTCCTAGGGTTTGTAAGAGTAGAATGGGAGGCAGAGCCTTCAGCTTTCAGGCTCCTCTCCTGTGGAACCAGCTCCCAATTCAGATCAGGGAGACAGACACCCTCTCTACTTTTAAGATTAGGCTTAAAACTTTCCTTTTTGCTAAAGCTTATAGTTAGGGCTGGATCAGGTGACCCTAAACCATCCCTTAGTTATGCTGCTATAGACGTAGACTGCTGGGGGTTTCCCATGATGCACTGTTTCTTTCTCTTTTTGCTCTGTATGCACCACTCTGCATTTAATCATTAGTGATCGATCTCTGCTCCCCTCCACAGCATGTCTTTTTCCTGGTTCTCTCCCTCAGCCCCAACCAGTCCCAGCAGAAGACTGCCCCTCCCTGAGCCTGGTTCTGCTGGAGGTTTCTTCCTGTTAAAAGGGAGTTTTTCCTTCCCACTGTAGCCAAGTGCTTGCTCACAGGGGGTCGTTTTGACCGTTGGGGTTTTACATAATTATTGTATGGCCTTGCCTTACAATATAAAGCGCCTTGGGGCAACTGTTTGTTGTGATTTGGCGCTATATAAAAAAAAATTGATTGATTGATTGATTGATTACCTATTTAAAAAAAAAATCACAAAAAACAGTGGAAACACGAGATATTTAGTGGCTTTTGATTTTGGGGGCGGGTGGGGTATGTCATATTGGTCGAAAACATTTACACACAGTTTTATTGTAAAATGTTCTTACCATCACAGTAATAATCAGATTGAGGAACTTACACGAGCTATAATTAATCCTAAATTATTTGTGTAGCATCTTCAAAATGTGTTGACGTGTGGAGGGCAGAATAAACTACAGTGGTGTTGATCACAGTTGCACGTCAAGTTTGTGCAGTGCTGGAAAATTAATACTTTATTATTATGAATGATCAAATCACAGTTTTAAAGAGAAGTAGTTCTGGTTCCTTTGTGCAAAACTATAAAAAATGTTTCACTTTGAAGGGAACAAAAATGTAAATCATCTAAAAACTAGACAAACACTTTTTGTTTGTTTTTAAGAACTCCTTGAAAGGTGTCTATTTGGTGTGACTGTGGGAGTTGCTGAGACGTTTGCTGGCTGAGTTAAATCAGCAGAGTTGTGCTGAAAAGTCTCACATAGTGAACAAAGCAGCAGAAACTGGATCGGGGAGTGACAGAGTGAAAGAGGAGGGGCCGCAGTGAGAACAGGATCTGACAGACTGATAGGAGGCTTCCTGGCTTCAAGTTGTGCTGTTTTTTTGTCTATGGAACTATGGACTAAACCTGCGCAGGCTGTTTGTTCTGGAAAGATCTTTAAGGTTGTCACACTGATTTTGTCTCGTTTCCTTCCATGTTGCTTTGCAGCATTGTTTCAGTGTCTGTGAACAAGGCGACTTCCAGAAAGTAACTGTTTTGTGCTTTGCAGTTTTTGTAGCCGACTGTTGAACGCCGCCGACAGCAGACGGGGTGAGTGATGGTTTCACGTTTCACAGTCAGGCCCAGTGTAGACTGTCAGCTTTAAATCAAGATGTCTAAACCAAAATTTGACATTAACCATTTAAGAATGATGCCATTCTTTATGTGTAGTACCTTCATTTTCAAATTCCATAAGTAAATGTACAAACTAAATACGAGTATAATCGATTACTAATACACATGAATATTTTGACAGCCAGCTTTCTGTGGACAAGTCAGGAGATGAATACATGAACATGTTGAAGTCACTGAATGTGTCTTGGACATTATTTACATCCGTGTGCAGAAAGTCAGTCAGTGTGGAGAAAAGGACAAGTGAGGAAGGCCAACAAAACACCCAGACACACCTGGAGGACTCAGAGATGAGAAACTCTACGTCGTGCAGCTTTTGTCTGCTGCATCAGCAGTTAACACAGTTTGATGTGGCACAGACGAGATGTGAAATTTCAACAGCAGAGTGCCAGAAGGCACATGGGATGTTCAAGCTGAGGCGTGATCTGTTATCTTAACAAAATAAAAAAAATCAATCAATCAATCTTGCTCTGTTCTGCTCCACCATGAAGCTGTAAAAAAATGCACAATGCTGAGTTTCTTCAGTCACAGCCAAAGTCTTGGTGGCTTCCCTCATGAGTCTCCTTCCTTCTCGCTCAGTCACTCAGTTTTTCAGGACTGCCTACTCCAACACATCTGGTTAAATTTCAACTCCATTGTGGCGGCAAATGTGCAAAACGAGGAAATTGCCACTGTCCAAATACTTGTGGACCTGTCTGTAAGTGCATACAGCCGACCCTTTTCAGGACAGATTAAAACAGGGTTTTGTTTAGTTTTTTTTTTTTACTTTGTGAGGTCAAACACCACGTTGGACTCAGTCGTCGTCTCGGCGTTAGAACCGGCTGTAAAATGTGTGGCGGTTCTTTCCTTTGACCTGACCTCTGACCTCTTGTGGGTGTGACCAGTAGTTCCTCTTTTTGCATCTGGCCAAAGAGCACTAATTCCCTGTGCCCAAGCTGAAAGAATGTCAGGAATTTGAAAGTGCAGCAGTGAAGGTGTGACCTCGTCTCTTTCCAGAGAAAATTCTTATCAGGCAGCCGCGGACTTGCTGCAGCTTCCTGAATGGATTCTACTTGCTGTGTGAATTGAAGTTCTCTTTTTATTTGAATGGAACAGTTGATGGGAAAATGACAGCGAGATGATGACGGACACAAATCTATAAGCCAAGAGACGTCTGGCTGATCGTTTACGTGGATCAGCCTCCTCGACAACAAGGCCAATTCCTTTGTTTTTCCTGAACACAAAAGATTTTTTGCTTTGAGATCAAAAGATGAATATAAAGAATAGATTAGAAAGTCTGCTTTTATCTAACAGCGCCTTTTGATTTAGATTGCCTAAGTTTTGGGTGAGCAAAAATACTGGAACAGATGTGATAAAAGAGAATATTTGGTCACCAAATCCTTATTTTTTTTTCTTGTCTCATTCTTTTCCAGTAGTGTGTGTGTGTGTGTGATATTCTTTGGGTTGTAAGGTTTGTAAACTGACTCAGCTGGTTCCTCTTTTGTGGAGTTGGTGGTGTGTTTTGCATCGCTGTGTTGCTGTGCAGTGAAGTTCCTTATTTTGGAGGCATCTGTCATTTTGCAGACTGAAGGTTCCTGGAGATTTCTGAATTGATTGTGCTGATGCCATCAGGAGTTACATCATCAGTAAAGAGTTCCAGAAGCAGCCTTGCACCGTGTTTCCTTGATGATCTTGTATATTTCTGGATCATGAGTACATATTGCTCTGACGCTCAGTGGGTTGAATCTTGCACTGTGGCGTCTGTATTTCTGATCCTGAGCTCCTCTTTGGACAGCAGGTTGGGATACATTCAGTCCTTCCCAACACACAGAAGGTGGAGCTCCGTGTGTTAAGATGATGAGGTACCAACATGTGGACCTGGGTTGGATTCCCAGTCGTCTTGGTCCAGCCTGCTGTAAATGGGGACCAGCCGTGGCTGGTGAAGTGTCCCGGGTTGGACTGGCGTCTCGTCCATGTGCAGGTTGTTGTTGTGGATGTCATAGACTTGTTTTGAGGGTTTCTTCACAGCTCTCACATTGTTTCAGTCAGCAGTTGTTATCTTCCTTGGTGGACTCATTCATGCTCAGAGCACTCGTGTTCACACGTTCTCATGGTGACATACCACATGGTGTCGTTGGCTGCCTCTGTGTGATTTAACTCCTCAGCTTCAGAACATGTGGCTTTTCTCCCACAAACTTTGATTCTTCATGTTGACTTTTCCTTTTTAAACACTTGAACTCTAAAACTGAGACGACTCATTCAGAGCTATTAAAAGTTTGACAGGACACACTTTTCAATTCAATTTATTTATTTATTCAATTCAATTCAATTTATTTCATTTATATAGCGCCAAATCACAACAGAGTTGCCTCAAGGTGCTTCACACAGTAAGGTCTAACCTCACCAACCCCCAGAGCAAGAACACAGAAGACAGTGGGAAGAAAAAATTCCCTCTGATAATATTGAGGAAGAAACTTCAAGCAGACCAGACTCGGAGAGCGACCCTCTGCTTGGGTCATTCAGTTACAAGGTTTTGCAAAGTTGCATCATCGGTCAGTTATATGTTACAAAATTTCCGCTCACCCATAAATGGAGGATTGTGACACGAAACGTGTGGCTGTGCTGAATATTCTATGTTGTTTAACACATATAGAGATCATAAAAAAGGACATTCTAACCCGTTTTCAGCTTCTGACCTGAAACCCAAATGTCTTCAGCATACAGCTAAAGTAAAGGACTTGGACTTGTTTAAATATTTGTGTCTATATTGTTGCGTTGACCAAAACCAAATTTAAAACATATAAAATTGTGCTCAAAAATTTACATACCCAGGCAAAATTTTTATGTTTTTAGCCATTTTTCAGAGTGTATGAATGATAACACAAAAACTGTTTTTCACCATTGATTGTCAAACAGCTGTGTTTATGCTTTTGGCCACCATGAGTCTCATCAAACATGTAAGTTTCTTCTGAGCCCAACTATAAAATGTTCAGTCACATATGAAAAATATTGTATGTTTCATTTGTATTAGACACCTGATTATTTTGTAGGTTTACAGCCTAAGTGCATGATTTCCACAAACCACAATAATAATCAGGCAGCAATAACTTGATCAACATGATTTATTTTTATTATTTTATTTTATCAGCATTATTTATTTATTTATTTTGTATGTGCTTTCAAGTGGAAGTAGTTTTATGCTAATTATTGTTGAGGGTTTGGGGGCGTGCCTAAGACTTTTGCGCAGTGTTTTAGAATTGGTGGCAGTAATTAAACCATTACTTAAAAAGCCATCACTTGACCCAGCTATCTTAGCTAATTATAGGCCAATCTCCAACCTTCCTTTTCTCTCAAAAATTCTTGAAAGGGTAGTTGTAAAACAGCTAACTGATCATCTGCAGAGGAATGGTCTATTTGAAGAGTTTCAGTCAGGTTTTAGAATTCATCATAGTACAGAAACAGCATTAGTGAAGGTTACAAATGATCTTCTTATGGCCTCGGACAGTGGACTCATCTCTGTGCTTGTCCTGTTAGACCTCAGTGCTGCTTTTGATACTGTTGACCATAAAATTTTATTACAGAGATTAGAGCATGTCATAGGTATTAAAGGCACTGTGCTGCAGTGGTTTGAATCATATTTATCTAATAGATTACAATTTGTTCATGTAAATGGGGAATCTTCTTCACAGACTAAAGTTAATTATGGAGTTCCACAAGGTTCTGTGCTAGGACCAATTTTATTCACTTTATACATGCTTCCCTTAGGCAGTATTATTAGACGGTATTGCTTAAATTTTCATTGTTATGCAGATGATACCCAGCTTTATCTATCCATGAAGCCAGAGGACACACACCAATTAGCTAAACTGCAGGATTGTCTTACAGACATAAAGACATGGATGACCTAATTTCCTGCTTTTAAACTCAGATAAAACTGAAGTTATTGTACTTGGCCCCACAAATCTTAGAAACATGGTGTCTAACCAGATCCTTACTCTGGATGGCATTACCCTGACCTCTAGTAATACTGTGAGAAATCTTGGAGTCATTTTTGATCAGGATATGTCATTCAAAGCGCATATTAAACAAATATGTAGGACTGCTTTTTTGCATTTACGCAATATCTCTAAAATCAGAAAGGTCTTGTCTCAGAGTGATGCTGAAAAACTAATTCATGCATTTATTTCCTCTAGGCTGGACTATTGTAATTCATTATTATCAGGTTGTCCTAAAAGTTCCCTAAAAAGCCTTCAGTTAATTCAAAATGCTGCAGCTAGAGTACTGACAGGGACTAGAAGGAGAGAGCATATCTCACCCATATTGGCCTCTCTTCATTGGCTTCCTGTTAATTCTAGAATAGAATTTAAAATTCTTCTTCTTACTTATAAGGTTTTGAATAATCAGGTCCCATCTTATCTTAGGGACCTCGTAGTACCATATCACCCCAATAGAGCGCTTCGCTCTCAGACTGCAGGCTTACTTGTAGTTCCTAGGGTTTGTAAGAGTAGAATGGGAGGCAGAGCCTTCAGCTTTCAGGCTCCTCTCCTGTGGAACCAGCTCCCAATTCAGATCAGGGAGACAGACACCCTCTCTACTTTTAAGATTAGGCTTAAAACTTTCCTTTTTGCTAAAGCTTATAGTTAGGGCTGGATCAGGTGACCTTGAACCATCCCTTAGTTATGCTGCTATAGACTTAGACTGCTGGGGGGTTCCCATGATGCACTGAGTGTTTCTTTCTCTTTTTGCTCTGTATGCACCACTCTGCATTTAATCATTAGTGATCGATCTCTGCTCCCCTCCACAGCATGTCTTTTTCCTGGTTCTCTCCCTCAGCCCCAACCAGTCCCAGCAGAAGACTGCCCCTCCCTGAGCCTGGTTCTGCTGGAGGTTTCTTCCTGTTAAAAGGGAGTTTTTCCTTCCCACTGTAGCCAAGTGCTTGCTCACAGGGGGTCGTTTTGACCGTTGGGGTTTTACATAATTATTGTATGGCCTTGCCTTACAATATAAAGCGCCTTGGGGCAACTGTTTGTTGTGATTTGGCGCTATATAAAAAAAATTGATTGATTGATTGAATTGTAACAGTGACATATAAAAAGTGTTTTTCTCTCGTTCCTCGGCCCTGTTTGCTTCTTTTCATGCTAGTATAATGATAAGTGTCATTTAAAATAATCACAACAGGAGCTCACAGTCAGTCATCGTTTTTTATGTGCAGAAATTGAAAACAAGAAAAACCCAAAATGGATTCAGTAAACGGGGGGGACCAGGGCAAAATGTTCTTAAGCTCATTGTTCGGGTTTCCGGTTCTGAAGAGCAGCTGTTTGGCTTCAGTCAGTTTTTTGTGTTTCGTCCTTTTGAGTCACCATAAATAATAAACATCATCCGTCACGTTTCGTCATCACTGTTTGTGAGCGGGTGATCTTTTTTTGGCATGTTTGATCAGCCCGGCCACAGGAAGAGGAAGTGACTACATCGATTTCACAAACACACCGCTGTTGTTTACTGCTTCTTCTCCATATTTTCACACATTTGACAGTTTCACTCGGCTGTGTCTCAAGAGAAAAATGTTGTCTCTGGTCTCCGGTGCTCAAGAAACCTGGATTTGGACCACCGATAAATCACCCTGTAATATTAAAATGTGTTTCCTCATCAAAACTGATGTGAACTTTGATCCATGAGGTTTCTGAAGTTGGACCCTGTAACTGGAGCTCCAGAGCCCAGACTTCTTTAGTTTGGAGGATCCTGCTATATTCTGTGGGACTTATTCTCCAAAGGCATCGGGCCCCTTGATGCTTTAGGGAAGGATTTTCTTTCACCAAATCATTAAATGCAGGTTTGCATCTCAGATGTACCTTCTGGCAAATTGTAGCTGAACTTTCAGGTCTTCTTTTTAATAAAATCCTCCTCTGTACTATTTCATCATGAAGCTTTATAACTGGAGATACAAAATGCAAAACATGCACAATTTCTCCAATCACTGTCAGAGAAGCCTGTAACAACTTCTGGGTTGTCTGGGTGTCTTGGTGGCTTTCCTCACTCTTCTCCTTCAGTTTTTGAGAACTGTCTACTCCACACAGATTTACCACAGAGTGTCATACTGTTTGTATTTCTTCATAATTGATGTAAATAAAGTCCAAGACACATTCAGTAACTTGGAAATGTTTATGTATCCATCCCCTGACTTGTCTGAAGAAAACTGATTATTTACAGGTATTATACAAAAGCGTTCCACTACTTATGCAACCCATCATCTTGGCTTTTATATTTTTTATTCATTTATATCAGGTTCTAGAGATTTGCTTTGAGTTTGAGTTTAAGGAAGATAATTTTAGAAGTGTTTATATTGAGAAGCCTGATTTACTTTTTGTATCTGAAATGCCATAAACAAAGTGTGAAGTACGAAGGGGCTGAATATGTTTGGAGGCCACTGTGCACTGACCCTTACTGGAGTAGTCGGGTATTGAAAATGGATGGATAGATGTGTTTATATACTGAAAAATCATGTCTTCATTATTAATAATTATAACTGTTGATATAGGGCTTCACCAGGAATCAAAACACTGAACAAAATAAACTCCAGTAATAAAAGAATAAATGCTAATAATAAAAGTACACTACAGCAATACACAAAATCCCCAAATTAAAGAGTTGAAGACTTGTAC
Organism: Thalassophryne amazonica; assembly: GCF_902500255.1. Taxonomy (NCBI): domain Eukaryota; kingdom Metazoa; phylum Chordata; class Actinopteri; order Batrachoidiformes; family Batrachoididae; genus Thalassophryne; species Thalassophryne amazonica. The sequence continues at coordinate 2,720,770 of NC_047119.1, forward strand.
AACCAGTGTGACTTGTTCTCCGAAAAGTACAGTGTAGTTGTAGAGTCCGATGGTCTAGGTATGTTTGTCAGCAAGGAAAGATTTACTGACCCTGAGTTTGCAGGTGATGCTGTGAACTTTATGGAATCAATGCACATCCTGATTGGAGCACCTGAGAAGCTGAAGGATGAGTCGGAATGTCTGGGTTTCTGATTTTTAATGACTTCCTGAGCTCAGCTGTCAGAAGTGAATCTGTATGTGGTGAAAGTGTCAAACTTGCAGAAATGCTCACTTATTGGCACGGTGGTGATGTTCATGTCTCCACCCTGAGTCCTGGATAGATTTTTGTATCCAGGCCAGTTCACCTGACTCATCCTGCAAGGATACCATGACCTGGATAGCTGGGAATCTCCACAGACTTCCAGTCTGGTGGATGTGCAAGAAGGATGCAGCTCCAGCAAACGTTCCCAGACCTGATATCGGAGAACGCCTGTGCAAGTGATGACACGTAACTCGTGCCGACTGTTAATTGATACTGTTAGATAAATTATACGGTCAAAAACATGTTTATCGGTTATTATCATCTATTAACATCTGCTCATTTGCAAACTGTTCTTTCTGTATGTTAAAAATCTGCAAACTTTTCTTTTAGATATTCACAGCTGCAGCCTGTTTATAGTTTTTAGCAAGCTTCAGCAAAATGACTCACTCTGTACAAAATCAGGAATGATTCAGTTGTCACTCTGTACAAGATCGGGATGATTCAGTTGTTTGCAAACATATCTACACATGACACATGAATGATTCAGTTGATTACAAATGTATCTGCACAAATGGACTCAACTCACTCATCTTTTGTTTTCCTTAATAAAAGAGCCCGCCAGGAGGTCACAGTCAGAGAACTGCATGAGGCTGTCAGGCTCTGTGTGTCTCTCCTTTGCAAAGCTTACTAAAGACATGTTGGCTCTCTGTCTGGCTCTTTTCTTGTATGTCTAGCCGAGAACAAACCTGACAGATACCTTACGTTATTTCAGCAAAAGACAGAATTATAGTTTTGCAGTAATCATGACAGAACAGTAAGTGCACGGAATGATTCCTGAAAAATGACGGCTGTTTTGCAGTATGAAATACTGCAATATGTACAATATTAACTATACAATATATTTGAATAGCCTCTGTGTGTGTGTGTGTGTGTGTGTGTGTGTGTGTGTGTGTGTGTGTGTGTGTGTGTGTGTGTGTGTGTGTGTGTGTGTTCATGTCACTGAAACACGCTGGATCCACAGTTCAGTGCAGAACTTGGACTTTACACAGTGGTGCTCAAATCTTTATTAAGCAGCCACAAGTGGGTTTTTTTTTTTTTTTTTTCTGAAGCAGTGGTTTTGTTTTGAAATGGGAATCATTTTATGGTGTGGTTATTTCATTTAGTTTTCCAATAGATTTGAAGATTAAATCATTTTATGAAGCAATCAATTGAGCAATTTGAGCCTTTGAAACATAATTTTAGAAAGCAAGTGTTTCATTTATTTGTGGGAGAGTCGAAAGAATGAATCACTTTCTGATGTAATTGATTTTGCATTGTGAGCCTTTTGAAACATAATTCTATGAAGCAGTTGATTAATTTGGTGTAAAATAAGAAATGGAGTCATTTCTGCTGTTACCCCCCCCACCCCCCCGTGGCTCTGCCTGTGGCTGTGACACACTGATTGGGTGTGTTGTTAGTGTGATTAGTTTGACTCTCGTTCCTTACTGTCTTGTGTTTATTGTAAGATCGACACGCCAGAAATTCTTCAAACAATCAACCCAGCACGAAACCACGAGGGCGGAGCCTGACCTGACCTGACCTCTTAGGAATGACTCAAATCAACATGAACCTGTGTGTATGTTTGTGTGTTTGCAGATGAGCGATCAGGACAGCAGCACCTCCTCGTCTCAGACGGAGGGAGACACAAACCAGAGCGAGCGTCCTCCTCCCACCGGCTCCGCTTTCTCCACTTTGCACGCAGCCATCCGCATCAAACAAAAGTACTGGGCCATGAAGAGGCTGCGCCAGGAGATGGTGCTGGCAGGATCCAGAGTCCCCACAGGAGCTCCCTCCGGCATCAGCCCCAAGATCTTCACCTTTGAAGGGCTGACTCCTTCTGGCTACTCCGCCCTGCCGTCCTCCAGCCATCAGAGGAAAAAGAGGAGGAGGAAGAAGCGGGTGTTGTTTCCTCACGGAGGCGGCCGCAGGGTCCCGCCCACCAAGGAGCACAGCAGGGCCACATACTGCCTCTATCTGCTGTGTGCCATCGTCTTCCTGCAGGTGGGCACAGACCCCAGACCAGCCAGCTGTCAGTCATCAGTTAGAATGAAACCTGCAGCGTGTTGGCCGTCCTGACACAGGGTTCGACCTCACGACACCTGCTCTGTTTCAGTGTCTCAAACAAACTCTTTCTTCAGACTTCAGACAACTTTATTGATCCCAAAAAAGAGCAATTATGTTTACACTCCAATTACCTCAGACAAGATACAGCAATTAATCCACAATTATTACTTGTTTACCGTAATAATGGCACACATCAAAATTAAAGACAACACATATACATTTGACATTGTTTATGTGCACTAAACTTGAAGCAGTCCATCATCCGAATGGAGGCAAAGTGGGTGAAGGCCGCTGCAACTATAAGTCGCGCTGCCAGGCAAGCTTGAGAGAAGACGAGGCCTGCCGCAGGGAGGGAGGGGCAGAGAGATGCGACCGCCCTCGTCGGAGTCCCAGGCCTTTGTCTTTGGGTCCAAGTCAACTTCCTGTTGGAGTCTTAGTGAGCAGAAGTGGTCCCACTCTTCAGTGTCCTGCTGCCCGGTTTAACCTTCTGCTGACGAGTGACCACACGCAGAGGCTGGATGTCTTTGGTGTTCAGTCTCGTTGGACCCTTCTGTGCCGCCAGAATGACTTTGTGTCAAACAGACGGTGACTTAGGGAGACTCAGGGAGGCATGTTACACTGTCAGCTCTGACCTTTTGGTCATGTATGTCTTTGTGTGTGTGTGTGTGGGGGGGGGGGGGGGGGGGGGGGGGTGTTGGCATGAATCCAGCATGCAAGAGCTTCAGGGTTGAGGATCCCCAGTACGTGGAAAAGGCCGAGATACATACGTGTAGATGGGTGAAATCAGGGGGTGTGAATGGACCAGTTGGGCAGTTTGTAGTGTGATGCCTCCATCCACACATGCTCCCTGACCTGACCTGACCTTAAAGAGGACACAACCAAATGATGGGGAGCTTCATCATTTCCTCAACTCACTTGCAGAACTAAACCATTGACATTGTGTAGATTTACAATCCCAAATCAGAAAAAGTTGGGACTGTATGAAAAATGTAAAACACAACAAAAAAAACATTCAGCCTGTAACACAGTCTAAAAAAAGTTGGAATGTCAAAGCATTTCCCACTTTGTATTATTGCCATTCTTTCTCATAACAATGAAGACATTTAGGCATTGAGGATACCAGTGAAGAAGGGTTTCAGGTGTTATGTTGTCCTGTTCTTTCTGCAAACACATCTCAAGGTGTACAACAGTAAGGGGTGGTTGTTTGTGCTTTTTCCCCCAAAATTCTTCACACACTCTCAGTTGGGGACAGATCAGGACTGCAGGCAGGCCACTCCAGTATCCGTATCATCTTCTTCTGCAGCCATGCCTTTGTAATGTGTGCAGAATGTGGTTTTGCATTGTCGTTAAAAAATGTATGGACGTCCTTGGAAAAGACGTCACCTTGAAGGCAGCCTGTGTGACTCTAAAATCTCAATATACTTTTATACATTAATGTTATGTTCACAAATGGCACTTAGAAGTTTACTGTGCAAAATAAGAACTTTTGCTAACATCTCTGGGCTGTGAGGCATCTCAGTTGGACCGTCACACAGTGGAAACATATTGTGGTCAGACGAAGCAGTATTCTAGACGTTTTTTTTTTTGTTTTTTTTTTAAGGAAATGGGCACCGTGTGCTCTAAGCAAAGATAAAAAGGACCATCCAGACTGTTATCACCAACATGTCCAAAACCCATGGTGTGTGTATGGTGTGGGGTTGTGTCAGTGCCCTTGGCAAAGGTAATTTACACTTTGTGATGGCAGCATCGATCCAGAGTACATTGAGATTTTAGAACAACATCTGTTCCAGGAGTGGTCATGAATTTAGAAAGTGATGCAAACTATTGGTTGAGCTAATAGGATTAATAAATGGAATCGTTTTGACTGTGTTGAATGTTTGGTCTCTAAATTATTGGTCAAACAAGATCGACATCCATTGGGTTCTTCTGTGACACACATTATCTCCTAACGTGATAATTAACCATAATACTGCTCCTTTGTAAAACTCCATTAGTTCAACCAGTAATGTGCATCATGTTTTCCTAAAATTGGAGCAAATTGAACTTTTGACCCCTGTGCAAACTGAAATTCAATTTGTCAGTTTTTGCTGTTTGAACCCCAAAAGTCTATAACATTCAGTCATAGGTGGTTCGACACCTTTTTGGAATCTCTATGAAAAACGTGATATACTTTTCAGTATGATTGGAGCTTTTTAAAATTTTGACCCCTGTCTAATTTGTCACTGACCCCTACCTGGCTATAGCTCCCACCCTGGGATGGTCATCATATGTTTTTGTGTAAGCCATTGTACACTGAGGATGGATCGTAGGTGTTTAGTCGCCTTAAGCGGTGCTAAAAACCTGTTAATCACTGTGTTGCTGCCAAGGTCACATTCTTACTGTGTGTGACTCTTCTATCTCCAGGTCTACAACGCCATAGAGAACCTAGATGACCACGTTCTCAGATATGACCTGGACGGGTTGGACAAAACACTCAAGAGGGAGGTGTTTGGCCAGCAGGGAGCAGTAGAGGGCCTGCTAGCCCAACTTAAGGAGTACCTGTCCACCTATGTCCACAGCAAGCCTCTAGTGTTGTCCCTGCATGGTCCCAGTGGAGTGGGTAAGAGCCACCTGGGACGCCTTCTGGCGGGACACTTCCGCTCAGTGGTTGGGGAGTCCATGGTGCTGCAGTACTATGTCCTGCACCACTGTCCTCAGGAGGCTGACACCTCACTGTGCACCAGCAAACTGTCTCAGCAGATCTCCAGAATAGTGGAACAAGCTGAAGAAGAGGAGAAGATCCCACTGTTCATCTTTGATGAGGCTGAGCACATGCACAATGAGATCCTGGATACACTGCGAGAGCTTATGTTGTCCCAAAGGTCCAATGAATACCTGAATGTTATTTATCTCTTCCTGAGCAATCTGGGTCACGCCCACATCACCAAACATATACTGCAGAACTCCTCGAGTATTTCTCAGTTGATTACAGGAGCTGGTCATAGTAACCTGATAAAAGAACTCGTGCCCATATTACATAAAAGCCTGGAGAAACTTCACCCGCTGTGGACAGAGGCCGTCCTGCTCCCTCTGGGCTTACTGGACAAGAGTCATGTGATGGAATGTTTCCTGGACGAAATGAGCCGAGAAGGTTTCTACCCCGATCCTTCCAACATAGAGCGCCTAGCGGGGGACATAGAATATTATCCCCCTGTAGGAGGACACAAATATTCCAAGACGGGCTGTAAGCAAGTCGTGGCTAAAGTTAACCTGCTGTGAAACCTGCTCTGTGGTCTCCATTTGGAAGGTCCACATGCTTTATGTGTGAAGAAATTCTACACGGGAACTCCTGAGGTTACAAAACTTGAATAACACAGCTTGGAGCCAAAAAAAAACGTGATCTCTCTCACGTGTTCTTGTTTTGAGCCAAGCTGGTGGTTCAGCTTTAGCAATCAATGAAAGAAAACAGAACTTGGCATTCATCGGAACTTGTTTCTACAGCTGAAACGGTTCCAACTGAGGTTCCAACACAGCAAACCAAGACAGAAGGGCCATTAGCATACAGCTATTTGGAAAAAATAAATAAAACAACAACTCGATTGGACACGTTTTTGAATGGCTAAGGGTGAAAATGATCAGCAGAGCCGCCATCTTATGTAGGTAACTGTGTTTGGCTCAGCTTAAAGTGTCACTGACATGAGCTGTATGTTCAGCTCCAGTCTGTCAAAACCTCCCCAACCGGGGAATGTTTTCAGCTGTTTATCTGTTTTTAACAGGATAACTCGCAAAGTAAGGAGCAGCTTTAAATGTGGTGAACAGGTGGATAATGTTCTTGCAAATAAATGATTCAGTTGCGATCAATCAATCAATCAATTTTTTTTTTATATAGCGCCAAATCACAACAAACAGTTGCCCCAAGGCGCTTTATATTGTAAGGCAAGGCTATACAATAATGATGTAAAACCCCAACGGTCAAAACGACCCCCTGTGAGCAAGCACTTGGCTACAGTGGGAAGGAAAAACTCCCTTTTAACAGGAAGAAACCTCCAGCAGAACCAGGCTCAGGGAGGGGCAGTCTTCTGCTGGGACTGGTTGGGGCTGAGGGAGAGAACCAGGAAAAAGACATGCTGTGGAGGGGAGCAGAGATCGATCACTAATGATTAAATGCAGAGTGGTGCATACAGAGCAAAAAGAGAAAGAAACACTCAGTGCATCATGGGAACCCCCCAGCAGTCTAAGTCTATAGCAGCATAACTAAGGGATGGTTCAGGGTCACCTGATCCAGCCCTAACTATAAGCTTTAGCAAAAAGGAAAGTTTTAAGCCTAATCTTAAAAGTAGAGAGGGTGTCTGTCTCCCTGATCTGAATTGGGAGCTGGTTCCACAGGAGAGGAGCCTGAAAGCTGAAGGCTCTGCCTCCCATTCTACTCTTACAAACCCTAGGAACTACAAGTAAGCCTGCAGTCTGAGAGCGAAGCGCTCTATTGGGGTGATATGGTACTACGAGGTCCCTAAGATAAGATGGGACCTGATTATTCAAAACCTTATAAGTAAGAAGAAGAATTTTAAATTCTATTCTAGAATTAACAGGAAGCCAATGAAGAGAGGCCAATATGGGTGAGATATGCTCTCTCCTTCTAGTCCCCGTCAGTACTCTAGCTGCAGCATTTTGAATTAACTGAAGGCTTTTTAGGGAACTTTTAGGACAACCTGATAATAATGAATTACAATAGTCCAGCCTAGAGGAAATAAATGCATGAATTAGTTTTTCAGCATCACTCTGAGACAAGACCTTTCTGATTTTAGAGATATTGCGTAAATGCAAAAAAGCAGTCCTACATATTTGTTTAATATGTGCTTTGAATGACATATCCTGATCAAAAATATATTCTTAGATCCAGAATATATTCTGGAACTGAGATCCAGAAGAATGTTTGACACACAGCAAAATTTAACTCAAAATGTTGTGAGAGGATGTTGATGAATTTTGGAGAATAGATGAATAATGTGCTAGAAAATGTGGGATTTTATTTTGAAATTCATCTGTGGCCTTGGCTGAGGAATTCGTTCTGTGTTTTCTCAGTTTGTACAATCATTTATACAAAGTAATATCTCTCAGATACCCAGAATGTTTGCTTCAGCTTATTATTAAAGACTAAATCCGTAGATAAAGTGTTATTAAAAGCCCAAAGATATGCATGACATTATCCCACAATAAGATGATCACATGCACTCAGAAATATCTTGACATTTACAGCAGCTGCACTTCCTGTTGGTCTTCAAGATATTTTGCTACTTGTTCAGTCAAAATTAAATAAAATGGACTGCATTTATATAGCACTTTTCCATCTGCATCCGTTGCTCAAAGGAAAATAAACTAAGAAATAAATACTAATAGCAGCATGATTATTTCTTATTAATCATGGGATTCTCCTTTTAATTGATAATTATCACGTAATTACTGCAAGGAAGACATAAATAAGAAAACTACTGAATGTAATTTCTTATCCTGACTTTCTATCGCAAGTGAATTTTGGAGAAGCAATGAATTTTACATATAAGACACAAAAATAACCATCCAGCCCCAAATCATGACAGACTGTATATATTACTGGATCGCTCATCGATCCAACTGATCTGTATATATTACTGGATCGCTCATCGATCCAACTGATCTGTATATATTACTGGATCGCTCATCGATCCCACTGATCTGTATATATTACTGGATCGCTCATCGATCCACTGATCTGTATATATTACTGGATCGCTCATCGATCCAACTGATCTGTATATATTACTGGATCGCTCATCGATCCAACTGATCTGTATATATTACTGGATCGCTCATCGATCCACTGATCTGTATATATTACTGGATCGCTCATCGATCCAACTGATCTGTATAACTGGATCGCTCATCGATCCCACTGATCTGTATATATTACTGGATCGCTCATTGATCCAACTGATCTGTATATATTACTGGATCGCTCATCGATCCAACTGATCTGTATATATAACTGGATCGCTCATCGATCCACTGATCTGTATATATTACTGGATCGCTCATCGATCCAACTGATCTGTATAACTGGATCGCTCATCGATCCCACTGATCTGTATATATTACTGGATCGCTCATCGATCCCACTGATCTGTATATATTACTGGATCGCTCATTGGTCCACTGATCTGTATATATTACTGGATCACTCATTGATCCCACTGATCTGTATATATTACTGGATCGCTCATTTGTCTACTGATCTGTATATATTACTGGATCGCTCATTGATCCCACTGATCTGTATATATTACTGGATCGCTCATTTGTCCACTGATCTGTATATATTACTGGATCGCTCATCGATCCCACTGATCTGTATATATTACTGGATCGCTCATCGATCCAACTGATCTGTATATATTACTGGATCGCTCATCGATCCACTGATCTGTATATATTACTGGATCACTCATTGATCCAACTGATCTGTATAACTGGATCGCTCATCGATCCCACTGATCTGTATATATTACTGGATCGCTCATCGATCCCACTGATCTGTATATATTACTGGATCGCTCATCGATCCCACTGATCTGTATATATTACTGGATCGCTCATTGGTCCACTGATCTGTATATATTACTGGATCACTCATTGATCCCACTGATCTGTATATATTACTGGATCGCTCATTTGTCTACTGATCTGTATATATTACTGGATCGCTCATTGATCCCACTGATCTGTATATATTACTGGATCGCTCATTTGTCCACTGATCTGTATATATTACTGGATCGCTCATCGATCCCACTGATCTGTATTACTGGATCGCTCATCGATCCCACTGATCTGTATATATTACTGGATCGCTCATCGATCCCACTGATCTGTATATATTACTGGATCGCTCATTGGTCCACTGATCTGTATATATTACTGGATCACTCATTGATCCCACTGATCTGTATATATTACTGGATCGCTCATTTGTCCACTGATCTGTATATATTACTGGATCGCTCATCGATCCACTGATCTGTATATATTACTGGATCACTCATTGATCCAACTGATCTGTATAACTGGATCGCTCATCGATCCCACTGATCTGTATATATTACTGGATCGCTCATCGATCCCACTGATCTGTATATATTACTGGATCGCTCATTGGTCCACTGATCTGTATATATTACTGGATCGCTCATCGATCCCACTGATCTGTATTACTGGATCGCTCATCGATCCCACTGATCTGTATATATTACTGGATCGCTCATCGATCCCACTGATCTGTATATATTACTGGATCGCTCATTGGTCCACTTATCTGTATATATTACTGGATCACTCATTGATCCCACTGATCTGTATATATTACTGGATCGCTCATTTGTCCACTGATCTGTATATATTACTGGATCGCTCATCGATCCCACTGATCTGTATAGATTACTGGATCGCTCATTGGTCCACTGATCTGTATATATTACTGGATCGCTCATTGATCCAACTGATCTGTATATATTACTGGATCGCTCATTGATCCCACTGATCTGTATATATTACTGGATCGCTCATCGATCCCACTGATCTGTATATATTACTGGATCGCTCATCGATCCCACTGATCTGTATATATTACTGGATCGCTCATTGATCCCATTGATCTGTATATATTACTGGATCGCTCATAGATCCCACTGATCTGTATATATTACTGGATCGCTCATCGATCCACTGATCTGTATATATTACTGGATCGCTCATCGATCCAACTGATCTGTATATATTACTGGATCGCTCATTTGTCCACTGATCTGTATATATTACTGGATCGCTCATCGATCCAACTGATCTGTATATATTACTGGATCGCTCATTTGTCCACTGATCTGTATATATTACTGGATCACTCATTGATCCAACTGATCTGTATATATTACTGGATCGCTCATTGGCCCCACTGATCTGTATATATTACTGGATCGCTCATCGCTCCCACTGATCTGTATATATTACTGCATCGCTCATTTGTCCACTGATCTGTATATATTACTGGATCGCTCATTGGCCCCCACTGATCTGTATATATTACTGGATCGCTCATCGCTCCCACTGATCTGTATATATTACTGGATCGCTCATCGCTCCCACTGATCTGTATATATTACTGGATCGGTAATCGGTCCACTGATCTGTATATATTACTGGATCGCTCATTGATCCCACTGATCTGTATATATTACTGGATCGCTCATTGATCCCACTGATCTGTATATATTACTGGATTGCTAATCGGTCCACTGATCTGTATATATTACTGGATCACTTATCAATCCCACTGATCTGTATAGATTACTGGATCGCTCATTGGCGCCACTGATCTGTATATATTACTGGATCGCTCATCGATCCCACTGATCTGTATATATTACTGGATCGCTCATTGATCCCACTGATCTGTATAGATTACTGGATCGCTCATTGGCCCCACTGATCTGTATAGATTACTGGATCGCTCATTGGCCCCACTGATCTGTATATATTGCTGGATCGCTTATTGATCCCACTGATCTGTATATATTACTGGATCGCTCATTGATCCCACTGATCTGTATATGTTACTGGATCGCTCATTGATCCCACTGATCTGTATAGATTACTGGATCGCTCATTGGCCCCACTGATCTGTATATATTGCTGGATCGCTTATTGATCCCACTGATCTGTATAGATTACTGGATCGCTCATTGGCCCCACTGATCTGTATATGTTACTGGATCGCTCATTAATCCCACTGATCTGTATAGATTACTGGATCGCTCATTGATCCCACTGATCTGTATATATTGCTGGATCGCTTATTGATCCCACTGATCTGTATAGATTACTGGATCGCTCATTGATCCCACTGATCTGTATATATTGCTGGATCGCTTATTGATCCCACTGATCTGTATAGATTACTGGATCGCTTATTGATCCCACTGATCTGTATATATTGCTGGATCGCTTATTGATCCCACTGATCTGTATATATTGCTGGATTGCTCATTGATCCACACACTTCGTACAATCCACTGAAGCAAACTGGCGGCCATCTTACCACTCCCAACGTATGCAGACTGCACATAGACAGCTATTAGAACGTCAACAATTTCAAGTAATAACTGAGCTGATTCTTATTTATTACTTATTTTTGTTCTTCGGATAATGTAAGATTGATCCTTTCTAATCTATGCCTGCCGTGATTATCTTACTATTTTCTTTCTTTTATTACTTTGACACGTTCCCTTCTATTCTCATTTACTCATATCTTACTGGGACAAATACTCAATTCTAAAAATTATCATTCTTTAATCAAAGTTTATACAAGTTTTGTGGAATCATCAGCAATCTTTATATATATATATATGTGTGTGTGTGTGTGTGGTACCATATGAACAAAAGTGGATGGATAACAAAAGTTATTATGGATAACACAGAAACAGTGAAGTTTTTAAAATAGTTGCATTAAAAGAATGAAACACCACTTAACTGGCTATAGTTAGTTTTCTCTGCAGTGACATTTGTTACACACAGCTCTGTGAGCTTCACCCCAAGTAATAAAACTCATAGCAACAATACCTAAAGCTCCAAAACTATGCACAAGTAGACCTAATAAATGTCTTAAAATACTTCATCCAACACAAAACACACGTGGCTACATATAATGGTTGCTTCACGAGTCACGACCAACATATTTTGTATTTCAGCTTATGAAAAGCCCCTTTTAACAGGATGTTGACCTTGAAAATTTTTTCCAAAGTAAAAAATTTGTGTAATTGGAAACTGGTGTTGGTGGAGGTTTGGGCGCTATGAGTGCGGTGCTCTAGGTTTTTTTTTTTTGCATGCAGGACAGGAGGTGTGGCCAGCAGCACCTTTACATTTAAACTCAGGTACATGCACATACACGTCATTTCAAAAAAACTGAATTTTGATATATTTTTAGCACCAAACTTAATGTGCTGTAAATCATTTAGTGCCACAGAGCAGCTTCCTTCCAGCCACACCATGAGAAGAACGCTGTTGCTCTGAACACAAATGTGCGGTGTAAAAATGTGGAACAAGAAAGCTGTTTAAAACACACACAAAGGGAGTGTTGCTTCATTTTGTGCTCAGAAAGCCATTATACCACAGCAGCTATACACAGAAAATCATTATTCGCTATATTGTTTATAAAAAAACTGTTGAGAGCACCAGTGTCTGTTTAAAAATCCTGGAGACAACAGCTTGCAAAAAAGCTGCATGACCACTTTAATTCTACAGATGTGTGCACTTAAGTCCTTCAGTCTAATTAGTGACATTTCTTACCGTAATGGTAATTTACCATTTCTAATGTGTATTGAGTGCCTTTACATTAAACACACCAGTTAACAGGAACGCACACCTGCTGGCTGTTGCAGCCTCACACACACATATTTTCTAAGAAAAGCCTTCAATAAGCTGAACTGAATCTTTCATTTTCTTTTTATTAGAATTCCTTTAGTTGACACTGGAAAAATGAGGTACTGTGTAAATGACCAAGAAATAAGCCTTAAAATCAGAACATTTAGATGGATGGACACATTTTGATGCATGAATACAAAGGGAAAAAAACCAAACCCTAAAACATCCTCTTAAATCTTAGGTGTTTTGAGTGGAACTGCTAAGAGGATGACTGAAGAAACTATTCTGGGGGAACTCATGGGAAGACTCTGAAGCAGGTGTGTGATAATAAATAATGACTTCCATTTGTGCTCAGACAGATAAATGAAAACAATACTATAGAAATGACAACTAAATACATGAAGATTCCACAGCATTGATTTCACCAACCGGTCAGGCAGTCAACAGATAAATAATAATAATATTCAGAGCATCAACTGAACAGCAAATATCCTTCATCTCTACAATCCTTCAGTCGATGCACAAACAGTCCATGTGAACATAAACACTTCATGAAAAGGGCTGGATCACACGCTGAAATTAGAGTCTGCGTTACTTCCACATTTCTTCACCAAGCCGATATAACAGACACAACAGACCATCAGCACCATGATCAGCCGGATCCCGCATTCTCATTCAGACGAAAAGCGGGACCGATCGCACACAGAGGCTTTAATGAGCTACACAGACACCGACGACGACATAGCCAAGTCCTACAGGAAAATAAATAGTATTAATCACTAAAGCTTCATGACCAACAAGCAATCAAACTCCCGGTGTGTGAGGCAGCACGATGCCCTTCCTGCCAGAAATCACGTGAGAAATGTGTGGACAGGGACGAAAGTGTGACGTCCAGAGAGGAGCAGCTACATGGAGGACTGGGGCAATGAGGAGCGTGTTTTGGGGGATCTGAGGAGTGCACGGTGTTCGTTTCTGGGCTTCTCTTCTTTGCCGTTAGATCTGAGTTCCCCCTTTTACACCTCCAGCTCGAAGCCCAAGCCGACTTTATGTCCACCAGCATTAAAGTTCTTCCCATCAATCAGGGCTGAGAGGGTAACCTTCACACCTACGGAAACAAGAGTTGGATTTGTAACACAAACAGTACAGAAAACAATCAACAAATTGTTTTTTTTTTCTTTATGTGGTATATGTATAAAATACTTCATTCTATAAAAGCGCCTTGGGGCAACTGTTTGTTGTGATTTGGCGCTATATAAAAAAATTGATTGATTGATTGATTGATAATCAGAGTAATGTTTGACTGATGCTCTACTCCTCATGTTCTACCAAACCTGCTCAGTCTGTGAAGGCCAACCCTGAAAGTGCCCTTAAAGAAATTATTCAATTCTTGTAAAGGTCAAAGAATTTGATTTTCAACATCATTTGGAAAAAATGTTGCATACACTTAATTGAATTCCAGAAGTACCCCTTGCAAGGTCAGCCAGAGGTCAATCATTTAAAGGCCATTGGGGTCAAACAGCTGTAGCTCTTCATGCCCACGTGTACTATTAGCTAGTTTAAAAAATTAAGTCAGTGTGAACACGTGTGTGTACCTGGTCGGAGGCTCTGGGTGTAGCCAATTCCAATCAGACTGGCATTGTTCACTTTGGCCTGCAGGGTCAAGCACAACTTAACATGAGACAAAACTGCACTTTTTAGAGAATCATCCACAAAAACATCAACAAAGCAGCTCAACACTTACCGACACAGAAGCATCTTTGTCCATCTTGTATTTTGCGGCAATGCCAAAGCGAGTGTTGTTGCTGCCGGCTGTCCAGGCCAAAGTGACGGCCGTCTCCAGGTCATCGTTCACCTTCTGATAGACGGACCCGCCGAACTCAGTCCCATCATTACTGAGACACAAAACACAATGCAGACAATAATGTCAGACAGCTGATTTAATGAAAAGCACAACACTCCTCAGATGAAATCTTAGATGAATTAACATTTTTAATAAAGCGTAATCGGTTTTCTTTGTGTTATAAAGTACATTAAGTTGTTGCTTATATCTGTTAATCCTAGGCTTCAGAAAAGCCTAGACAAATACCCTGTAAAATGTAGTCAGTGAATGAACAGACAGGTAGGAGAGTCATCATTAGGGGTCAACCGATTATCGGCCAGGCCGATTATTGGCGCCAATATTCAGTATTTTTGCGGATATCAGTATTGCCCATTTATACCAGATGTACCGATTTAATTTTGCAGTGCTGCATGTAGTGAATCACTGGTAGCAAAGTTCCACCTTCATGTCTACATTTTTTAAAAAGAGGATGCCAGTCAGCGACTTTAGTGTTCCGTGAGGCCACAGCACCATAGAGTGTCATACGGTTTGTATTTCTTCATAACTGATGTAAATAAAGTCCAAAACATATTCAGTGACTTGGAAATGTTCATGTATCCATTTCGACTCGTCTGAAGAAAACTGGCAATAAAAGGGGCTGATTACTTATGCAACCCCTCATTTGGCTTTTATATTTTTAATTAATATATATCAAGTGTAGACCTTTTTAGAAATTTTTATATGGAGAAGCCCCAGTTACTTTTTGTATTTGTAATGGCATAAATTAATTGAAACGTGTGAAATACCAAGGGGTCAAAAACGTTTGCAAGGCACTGTTTAAGTGCTTTAGATGATTTAGTGACTGCTGATTATAGTGATCGAAGAAAAAAAAAAAGTTTAAAAATGTATGAAGAAACTAACACTTTAAGTGAAGCACACAAACCTGAAACCTTCATTTTTTTGGTCCATTTTCAGTTGTACTCGGTTCTCTTAATATATGATTAATCCCAGTTTTCACTCTGACAACGCAGAGACAGTTTAAGTGTTCCACTGAGTCATAATACTTATCATGCACATATGTACACTCGTAACATTACAACTGCTTCCTCCCACTTCCAAAAACCTGCAGGTGAGGTGAACTGGTGTCAATACGTGGTCCTGCGATAGACCGGTGGCCTGTCCACAGTGTACCCCACCTCTTGCCCAATGACTGCTGAGATTGGCTCTGGCTCCTCAGTGACCCTTAGTTGTAACAAGCAGGTTAAAAAATTGCATCTTGCAGAATCAATAGATACTCTGATTGCAGCACTTGAGAAGCTGACTGATGAATCAATGTGTCTGGTTTGCAATTGTACTGGTTCCAAACTAAGATCCAGGCTTTTAATGACTTCCTGGACTTGGCCATCAGAAGTGTTTCTGTATGTGGTGAAAGTGTTGAACTTGTAGAGACATTCACTAATCTCAGCAGTGACATTCACGTATCTGGCCTCAGAAGAGCTTATGGAATCATGAGGTCGCTGGACCCAAGACAAGTGGATGCATTTGGTACAAAGGTTTCTTTGGAAGATCTTTGTGTACCGATAGAGTGACTCCAATATCCAACGATTGGTCACTTAGGGAGACTAACATGAGAAGTATCGCTATTTTAGCTATAACAGCTAAAATAGATCCTTGTCATTTGATATTTTATGAAATTATAAACAACAGAAAAAGGACTTGCATTTTAGTGTTACACTGCTGCTAAAGTCCAACACAAACTTTAAATAGGAGCCCAAAAATAATTCTGATTATGTAGTCCATGATGCTGTGCACCTACTTTGTGTCCTTCCAAAGAAAAGAAAAAGACTGTACAGCGAAAAAAAAAAAAAAAAAAAAAAAATCATGTCGATTAGTCCATCTTTTCATTCTAACTTGCTCCTAACAGCTCTTCAGTGGATTTGTTTGTTTTTGTGTGTGTGTTAGAAGAATCAGCACCGTCAATTAGCTCCTTCAAATCGTTGTCCATCAGCAAAACAAACTCCACCCCCAAGAGCAATGGTACAAAACATATGGAACCAAATTTGCACACTAAATGCAAAGCAACACAAATGGGACAAATGATCCAAGTCACGTGACATACAAAGCACCAATCAAATCACAAGGATCCACTCAACTGTTATATAATACAAGCTCCCAGATTTGACTGTTACAACCCACCAAAAATAACATTAATATGTTTTTTAAACACTTTACATTTCATTAGGTGGCATTACTAGTTGATACAGTGGCCCTTTAGGACTTTTTCTTTTTTTGCTGGGTTGACAGTATTTCTCTTCTTTCTTATCAAACTACAACGCCACCTGTAATTACTCCTTTAAAAAGATAAAAAGCAGAGAGAATTGGCATGAGATGAACCAAGTGCTTGAATACAAATGTCAGTGAAATACAAATCTCAGTTAGATTACAGCAGGCAGCCTTGTCTGGAATTCTATTATAAATTATTGTAGTAAAATCAGCTGTAATCTGAACAGCTGTGTCTGATACTCGTGCATGTTTCAACCTCACTTCAACTGATTTCTGCTTTCAAAGTTTCTGTGAGTTGCACGTGCATCAACACCAGGAACAAATGAAAGCTGTGTAGGAGTGGTTTTTGAAACAAACACTCCCCCAGTGGATTTCACTAAATTGGGGCAGCTCACTATTTCATGAAATAAAATACCCACAGGACACCCCGTCTTACTACAAATAACTGGAGTTCTCACACATTGGTGTGCAGCTGGAAGTCCCCTGCCCTGTATCCCAGAGCAAAGTTGTTCTGGACCAGTTTCGACTTTGCGGTGTCAAACGCCATTTGGTAGCCAGCCAGCCATCCCTCATAACCCAGAACAGTATTAGCGTGGATGACGGGACCCTCAAAATCGATATCACAGCCCAGGTTCATGTAGTCTCGCTTGTAGCCAGTCTTCAGCTTGCCACTCTTCTTGCTGGGGGGGGGGGGGGGGGGGGGGGGGCACAACATTAAAAGCCAAGTTTAGGTTATTCCAGTTATTAATCAATGACAAAACCACAAAAACAAATTAGTTAAGATTGCATAAATCAATCAAGTATCAACACAGAATGTGTTCAAACAAAGGAGATATAACCCTACTTAGACTGCTTCCTATTGTCCTCCAAGGCCATTTCAAGGTCACCCACATCAAAGGTATCCTATTGTACGAGGCAAATTACCACTGGTCTCAAAAGAACACCAGACTGAATAGCCATTTCCCAAATTTCATGACATTTGATCCATTGGTTACAAAGATAAAAGCTTCTGGACAGTACCTTCAGGTCATTATAGTGTTTTCAGGACAAAAATAACTGTCAGTTCACAAAATCTTAACACAGCTAGAATTTCAGAATCTTGGCATGGAAGGATTCTAAACGTAGTACCCAACATTGGTAGAAGCATTTTCTGTCCTGATATTCTTTGATAAAATTCTATGAGGTCACTTGCAGTCGGTAGCATTCATTAAAATAAATAAAAACTATGGTCTCACCCCGTGTTTGGTACAAAAGATGTATCCAAGGCAACCTTCAACCCTTGAGCCAGCTGTAGGTAAAAGACCAGAGAGCATCAAAATGTCATCACTCACAAGTCCGTTATGACACGTGAACAAAGAGTGTCGTTCCACACACACCTGGTCCTCCACAGTGACCTCAGTAGCCAATGTGTTATCTGTGTTCCACTTCTGGTTGACGCTGAGGCCCAGTTCCTTCATCTTGTATTTGGTCTCCAGGCTCCCCGAGGCCTTGCCTGTGTCCGTGTTACTGGAACCAGATGTGTTGAACTCCTGCCAGGTGGAGCACGAGCAGACACAGGTCACAAAGTACAGCCAGAGAGAGATGGACAAAAAATTAATTCATGAAAAGTAGAACATCACAGGATATTCACAGGAAAGAAAACCTTAAAGCTAGTGTGTAGTACTTATTGCCATCTAGTGGTGAGGTTGCAGACTGCATTATGCCATCACTAACGTTTTTTCTTCTTTGGCAATAAGGCTTCATCTGCCTTTATACAAAAATAAAGGTTCTCAAATTTGTGAGCCTGCACGAGCAACCAACAAACAGTGTAGAAGGGAACAATCACTGAGTCTTCTTTTTACTTCAATATTCTGACTGTGCTGAAAAATGTTAAAAGTGGTGTAAACAGAGGTGCATCAAAAAAAGAAAAAAAATTAGTGAAAAAGTTATTTTTTTTGTTAGCCTTGTTAGAAAGTGAACATTTCATACATTCTAAACTCATTGCATATACACTAAAAAGTTTCATGCATTTGTTTAAATCAAAATTTTTATAATTTTATAAATAGCTCCAAAATAAATAAATTAATTAATTAAATCTGAAAATGCATATCTCAAAATGTCAGAATATTGCGTATGCTCAATCCAAAAGTGTTTTTATAGACAGAAATGTTGAACTTCTAAGCTGTATGTTCATTTGAGTCCTCAATATTTGGTTGGGGCTCCTTTTGCATGAATTACTGCATGAATCCAGTGTGTCATGAGGGCGATCAACCTGTCGAACTGCTGAGGTCTTATGGAAGCTTTGATAGCGGCCTTCAGCTCCTCTGTATCGTTAGGTCTGGTGTCTCTCATCTTCTCGACAATAACCAACAAACAATAATGAGGTATTAGTATAGAAATAACATGGTCTGCAAACCAGTTACTTGTAACTTTGGCACTGTGGGTAGGTTCTCAAGTTCTGCTAGAAAAGGAAATCAGCAAATCCATAAAGCTTGTCACCTGTTTTAAGGATGAATGCTAACAGTATTAGCACTTTTAGCAGCTACTGGTAGCCTGATCAGTTCAGCCCCGTTAATATATGATTACTGAGAAAATATGCAGTTCATAACTTTTAATGTCCACACCAAAGTAAATAAGAGAGCGCAGTGCTCTAATTTACAACTTTTACTCCAGGAAACAGTTTAGCTGTGCCCATCGCTGCTGGTGGTGCAATACAGCAATGAGGGGCCCCCTCCTATGAAAATATAAAAGGGCTCATTCACAGTTCATGAAAACAAATCAATTAAATAAGCGTCACACCACTCTACGGCACAAAGCTCGCTCTATGGTAGATGGAGGTACAAACCGGAAATGGCACAAAAAAATCTGCCCAGTGGGGGGGGACTACAAACCAAACAATATTGTCGTTAAAAGCCACAAACCGATGGCAGGTTCTGCAACAATTATTCAATTTTAAATTATTGTTTGACGATATATACACAGATAGTGAAGAGCTTCACTCATTAATGTAAGTGACATTGAACATATAACGTGTGAAATACCAAGTGTTCCAGTACTTTTGGAGGGCACAGTATCCTAACCTTATGTTGAGTCCAAAATACATTCTTAGGGTGCAGGACTACTTTGTGTCCCTAGGGTGAATAAAAAGTCTGCAGGTCTCAGAGCTTTCTCTTATCGTGCCCCTGTTCTGTGGAATGATCTCCCTGCGTCAATAAAAAAGTCAGATTCTGTAGAGACATTCAAGTCCAGACTTAAGAGACACTTTTTTTCCCCTTTCGTATGACTAGCATACTGGCATAATGTAGTTCTACGCTTTTCACTCTTTTAATTCATTTTACAACCCCTGGCAAAAATGATGGAATCACCGGCCTCGGAGGATGCTCATTCACTTGTTTAATTTTGTAGAAAAAAAAAAAAAAAAAAAGCAGATCACAGACATGACACAAAACTAAAGTCATTGCAAATGGCAACTTTCTGGCTTTAAGAAACACTATAAGAAATCAAAAAAAAAAAAAAAATTGTGGCAGTCAGCAACGGTTACTTTTTTAGACCAAGCAGAGGGAAAAAAAAATATGGAATCACTCAATTCTGAGGAAAAAATTATGGAATCATGAAATACAAAAGAACGCTCCAACACATCACCAGTATTTTGTTGCACCACCTCTGGCTTTTATAACAGCTTGCAGTCTCTGAGGCATGGACTTAATGAGTGACAAACAGTACTCTTCATCAATCTGGCTCCAACTTTCTCTGATTGCTGTTGCCAGATCAGCTTTGCAGGTTGGAGCCTTGTCATGGACCATTTTCTTCAACTTCCACCAAAGATTTTCAATTGGATTAAGATCCGGACTATTTGCAGGCCATGACATTGACCCTGTGTGTCTTTTTGCAAGGAATGTTTTCACAGTTTTTTGCTCTATGGCAAGATGCATTATCATCTTGAAAAATGATTTCATCATCCCCAAACATCCTTTCAATTGATGGGATAAGAAAAGTGTCCAAAATATCAACGTAAACTTGTGCATTTATTGGTGATGTAATGACAGCCATCTCCCCAGTGCCTTTACCTGACATGCAGCCCCATATCATCAATGACTGTGGAAATTTACATGTTCTCTTCAGGCAGTCATCTTTATAAATCTCATTGGAACGGCACCAAACAAAAGTTCCAGCATCATCACCTTGCCCAATGCAGATTCGAGATTCATCACTGAATATGACTTTCATCCAGTCATCCACAGTCCACAATTGCTTTTCCTTAGCCCATTGTAACCTTGTTTTTTTCTGTTTAGGTGTTAATGATGGCTTTCGTTTAGCTTTTCTGTATGTAAATCCCATTTCCTTTAGGCAGTTTCTTACAGTTCGGTCACAGACGTTGACTCCAGTTTCCTCCCATTCGTTCCTCATTTGTTTTGTTGTGCATTTTAGATTTTTGAGACATATTGCTTTAAGTTTTCTGTCTTGACGCTTTGATGTCTTCCTTGGTCTACCAGTATGTTTGCCTTTAACAACCTTCCCATGTTGTTTGTATTTGGTCCAGAGTTTAGACACAGCTGACTGTGAACAACCAACATCTTTTGCAACATTGCGTGATGATTTACCGTCTTTTAAGAGTTTGATAATCCTCTCCTTTGTTTCAATTGACATCTCTCGTGTTGGAGCCATGATTCATGTCAGTCCACTTGGTGCAACAGCTCTCCAAGGTGTGATCACTCCTTTTTAGATGCAGACTAAGGAGCAGATCTGATTTGATGCAGGTGTTAGTTTTGGGGATGAAAATTTACAGGGTGATTCCATAATTTTTTCCTCAGAATTAAGTGATTCCATATTTTTTTCCCTCTGCTTGGTCTAAAAAAGTAACCTTTACTGACTGCCACAATTTTTTTTCTTGATTTCTTATAGTGTTTCTTTTCTTGATTTCTTACAGTGTTTCTTTAAGCCAGAAAGTTGCCATTTGAAATGACTTTAGTTTTGTGTCATGTATGTGATCTGCTTTTTTTCTACAAAATTAAACAACTGAATGAACATCCTCCGAGGCCAGTGATTCCATAATTTTTGCCAGGGGTTGTATTAGTAAACGGAGCATGCCGCGGCCTCAACTTTACCTAAATTCTGGGTCTTTTAGTGAAGCTTAGGGCTATTGGCCGGCGATCACCTTAATATTTCTTCTTTTTCTTGTTGATTAATGCTCACAAATTATACTGTATTTCTTGTCTTTCTGATGCCCGATTCTGTTTTTTCTCCCTGTTTAAGGTGCAGCTCCATCCAGAGATGGGTGTGGTATTTGTGCTGGCGACCCCCCTGTCCTGTGCACCAACAGCATTTCCTGTATATTCTTTTTGTGAATTGTTCTGTAAATTGTGTCTGTAGCTTGACCCAAGCAGAGGGTCACCCCTTTGAGTCTGGTCTGCTTGAGGTTTCTTCCTCAGAGGGAGTTTTTCCTTACCACTGTTGCTTTGGGGGTTAGTAAGTTAGTAAGATTTTACTTGTGTGAAGCGCCTTGAGGCAACTCTGTTGTGATTTGATGCTGAATAAATGAAAATAAATTTTAAAAATGAGTGTGGTATTAGTACTGTTTTGTTTAAGAATGTTTAATTTTCAATGTTGCTGCACTATGTGTCAAATCATAGTCATATCATATTGATAATTTGGTCATACTGTACAGCCCTACTGTCAACTAGCTTAAAACTTTGAATATTAATTTACATCTACATAAAAAAATGCTTAAAGTGGAAGGGGGTTAAGAGGGCTGTAATTAGGGGGACTGGAGGGCGGAGCGATCTGCTGACGCAACCACTTGCTCTGTTCACGTCTTTATTCCACTTGATGAGCTGCCTGTCGTGTTGGCGAACAGATTGCACCACATACCATGACATTTATGCGTGAAGGATTTTTTTTAGAACATTTCAAAATTCTCTTCTGAATTGCACAAGTGCACACACCGGCGCCCCTCTCACATTCAGTCTGCACGTTAAAGATGAGTTTACTCTCCTGCACGCCACAAGTCGTGCAAGTGCGTGAATCAAAGTCATTCACGTGTCAGTGCACCCTAAGACACTGGTTTCCATAATCCTACCCAACACCAAGTCCATGCAAGCACTGAACAGTGTAGGAGCCAAAACACACCCCTGATAAACACCAGTTTTCACTGGGAAAAATTCTTTGTCTCTGCCCCCGCTTCATACAACATTCACATTAGTCCCTTCAGCTGCTCCCTTATTTGCACTCCGGGTCACCACAGCAAATCCAAGGTGGATCCATATGTTGAACTGGTACAAGTTTTACACTAGATGCCCTTCCTGGCACAACTCCATATTACATGGAGAGGTGTGACAGGAATGGGGTTTGAACCGGAAACCTTCCGTAGCAAAACCAAGTGTACTTGGCCTGTGTAAATATCTCTCTTGTAAGTAACTATGGATAAAAGCATTAGTTTAACAAGGATGACCAGAGAAAACAAAACAAACAAACATGAAATATCTTGGGTTCATACTGTCTGCAATGAAACAGAGGTCAAAGTAAAAGTAAGGCTCACTGATTTTTTTTTTCCTCCAGTTTCTGTACTATCCCAACCTTTTCTGATTTGGGTTTATTGTGAAAGGATGATATTTAAAAATAAATCTGCTTCATGCATGTCCAGCGCATCTCTTTGGTAAATCAGCACCATCTGTGTTTACTTGTTTTAGTTTTTGTTTGTGATGAAGGATTGCAGCTTGATTTTAAATGTCTGATGATTACTCTTCTCATGTGTGCAGGTCACTATAAAGCCATTTTCAAATGAAGGCAGAAGTTAAGTTTCATGGAATCCAGACTGAGATTTTCTTATGACTGAATTTATAGCCAAATCCCAACCTTTAATCCAAACTGGAAAAAGTATGTATGTGTCAACTAAATTTTTGTCAGATCAGCGATACAGGCGTAATATTGTGAAATTTGTCACAAGTATGATTTATTTTCAGTGTAACCAGAGGGTAGTTTGGGAATTTTTTCTCAAACTGGGCAATTTCATATGCACTGTCCCTCCAAAGGGGAACTGTGTGATCATGGTGGCTGCATTTGAATGACCAGATAGACAACATAACACAAAAACACATTACACCATAACAACAATTACATTAAACTTAAAAATAATTGTGCCCATACGAACAATTGAAAAAAAAAAAAAGTACAGAGACAGTCATGCTATGTCAATGATTTGAGAAAAGAGAGAAATTAACAGAACAACAATGTGGAATAAACAAGAGGGCAGGGATGGTTGGAAATATCGCACTAACAGATCTTACCATCTAGAATAGCATGTGAGCAGTCCAGAGCAGAGGTCAGCAGCATGGAAACAAAGGAGGGGTTAAGAAAGGCAGGGGAAGAGACAGACAGGCCTCAGACACACAGACCTGTGCCGTTTCTCTAAAACAAAGATGAGCACAACTGTAACACTCATCATCCTGCAAACCTGCAGGCTCGAGGTTATGGCTGAGAAAAGGGGTCCAGCTATTACAGTTAAGACAAGAATTGTTTCTTTTATTTTGTGTTTTGAGGGGTACTGGTGTAGTGGTAGTGAGGGTAGAGTGGGATTAGATTATGGACAGCAGGTGAGACAAGGCAAAGCAGGTAGCCTAAGCATTTAGACAAACCACAGGCAAAGCAAATGGGAAAAACTCCTCACCACTCCACTTTGTGACTTTGTCTTCAAGTCGAGCTTCACAACACCAAATCCTGGAGGATTTTAAAAGACATGCATTTGGTAGTGAAAGAGTGCAACAAGAATCAAAATTCTAAAAAAAAAAAAAAAAGACAAATACAGTATATAACAATGCTAGTGGTGTAACAGTCAGCTAACACTTTGATAAAGCACACAGGGTCCATAGTTTAAAAACAAGACAATATTTAGCAAAAGCAGAATATTAAAAAAAAAAAAAAAACATTGCATTCCTATGTGCAAGGGTCTTGTTGTCCTTGTTCCCAAGCGGCCCTGCAATACTCGCACATCTGCACTAACATGAAGCAAAGACTATCTCAGTGTGAGATAGTGCTACCAGTCACATATTTACTCTCAGAATGCTCACCATAGCCCTTGCTGAATATGTCTTTGGCAGCCTTGCCCAAGTCTGAGTATGAAGGAGGGACAGCCATTGTGCTGTAGAAGAAAAAGCCAATAATGTTATCAGTATGTTTGTTTTTAAAACTCTTCTGTACCAGCTACAGATTTTACATTTAAATTGAACATGTTAAATGGAAAACACAACTACAAATGTTTACTTTTCCAGAGCAGATAATCAGAGGATAACATCATTTGAGTTTTGAAAAATTTACCCCCCACCAATGACATCCAAAGACAGAGCAAATAAAGCTCAAATACATCTAACACCATTAGTGTTGACCTTTATGTACATGATATACGAGGTCTGTCCATAAAGTATCGTACCTTTTTAATTTTTTTTAAACTATATGGATTTGATTCATATGTTTTCATGTCAGACAAGCTTGAACCCTCGTGCACATGCATGAGTTTTTCCACGCAATGTCGGTTACGTCATTCGCCTGTGAGCACGCCTTGTGGAAGGAGTGGTCCCGCCCCGTCGTCAGATTTTCATTGTCTGGAAATGGCGGAAAGATTTGGGGTTTTTTCCATCAGAATTTTTTCAGAAGCTGTTAGAGACTGGCACCTGGAAACCATTCGAAAAATTTATCTGGCTTTCGGTGAAAATTTTACGGGCTTCACAGAGAATAAGGTCTGTTAGTACAGCTTTATGGACCCCTTTAAGGACGCTCAGCGCGCTGCGCTCCGACGACGCGGCACAAGCCACCGGACCATTTCTGAGCTGATGGCTCTGTGGATACGAGACCGTCGTGTGCTCTTTCTCCGGTTATCACAAGAGCTGGACATCAACCATTTTCCGGCAGATTTCACTTTTAACAAGAGATTTTGTCATGGAAAGCCGCGCGGAGGCTTCGCGCGTCAGGACCGATTCGCTTTGGAAGCGAGACAAAGGAACATCTCCGTTTTGGCGTGTCAGAGGACAAGTTTGGACATGTCCAGCTCTCCACAATTTCACTGATACTTACTGGACTGGTAAGCACTGAAAGCCGAGATAGACATGTCCAAACTTGTCCTCTGACAAGCCGAAATGGAGGAGTTCCTTTGTTTCGCTTCCAAAGCGAATCGGTCGTGACGCACGAAGCCTCCGCGCAGCTTTCCATAACAAAATCTCTTGTTAAAAGTGAAATCTGCCGGAAAATGGCTGATGTCCAGCTCTTGTGATAACCAGAGAAAGAGCACACGACGGTCTCGCATCCACAGAGCCATCAGCTGAGAAATGGTCCGGTGGCTTGTGCCGCGTCGTCGCAGCTTGGAGCGCGGCGCGCCGAGCGTCCTTAAAGGGGTCCTTAAAGCTGTACTACCAGACCTTATTCTCTGTGAAGCCCGTAAAATTTTCACTGAAAGCCAGATAAATTTTTCAAATAGTTTCCAGGTGCCAGTCTCTAACAGCTTCTGAAAAAATTCTGATGGAAAAAACCCCAAATCATTCCACCATTTCCAGACAATGAAAATCCGACGACGGGGCGGGACCACTCCTTCCACAAGGCGTGCTCACAGGAGAATGACGTCACCGACAAGCGTGGAAAAACTCACGCATGCGCACAAGGGTTCAAGCATGTCTGACGTAAAAACATATGAATCAAATCCATATAGTTTAAAAAAAAAAAAAAAAAAGGTACAATACTTTATGGACAGACCTCGTATGCTACATATTTACCATAAATTGGTGCAGTTCATTGCAAATCTTATGTTAAAGATGCACAATCAGTTATGTTTTACATTTGCAAACTTAACGTTCTTCTAAAACTACAAAAATTTCTCAGTTCCTCAAAGAAACGGTGATACAGTGTGATTACGCAACCTGCCACTGTGACCTTCCACTGAGTGTTGTCGTTTTACTTTTACTTGTGTTGCACAATTAATTGCACCTTCATTATCACTGGGATACCAACATGCACAATAAACACACCACAAAAGACTGCCCAAGGCACACTGAACATGAAAAATCATTTTATTTGCACATACTGTGATGTGAGAAAAAGTTTGACCCTGAAGAACTGACACTAAATTTTTTTACTGTGAGTAGAGTGAGAAGCTGATCAAAGGAATTCAACATTTATGATTTTAATCAGTGTGGTATGTCAGAGGAAATGGCAGAGCCAGAAATAATGTTGGTTCCTCAGCGTTTGCTCATTTATCGCAAGTCATGTCATCATTGTAATATTGACGGGGCGGACATACGGGAACTTGACTACATCAGAGTCTATCGGAACGTAGCAAAGAGCATACAGCCTGAGTGTGTTTTCATCGGGAAGTACGAATTCTCATCTTCGGATTTGCCACTTCACCTGGAGTGAGGTATACCCACTCTCACCCATAGAAC
This sequence comes from Thalassophryne amazonica, assembly GCF_902500255.1. Taxonomy (NCBI): domain Eukaryota; kingdom Metazoa; phylum Chordata; class Actinopteri; order Batrachoidiformes; family Batrachoididae; genus Thalassophryne; species Thalassophryne amazonica. Next base: position 2,748,041 of record NC_047119.1, read on the forward strand.
AATGGTATTGCACGTTTTTGCCATACTGTGCAGTCCTATTGTCTCAACGTGAGCAAATTGCTCACACTGCAAAATATCAGGAGTAATTCTTAGAATAAAAAACAATTACTTTCCAAAATTATGGGAAAAAAATCTATACAATTTGTGTCATATTACTGAGATATTTTACTGCTGTTGTGAGATTTGCTCACTGTGGGGTTTGTCATGTATTTAAGTCAAAGGGGTAACTGAAAGTGGAACAAGCCTTTCCTACAGAAGCAGCCAGAAAGCTGAGAAATAATAACCAGAAACCACATGCACATCCACAAAACCACCTAAAAATATATCAGCCTCATCTAAGGTCATATTAAAACATAAATACATGAAACTGCAGAAGCAGCTAATGTTTTTAAGCCTCGTTTACTTATAAAACAACAAAACACACACAAATCCACACAATTACAAGACAATCTGATCTAATTTGTAATCTTAAATTTTCTACGATTAAATACGCTGTCAGATAAATGAAGCGTGGCTGATTAGGGACAAAGGACAACAGATGGGCCAGGGGTAGAGGGGTGTGTGTGTGTGTGTGTGTGTGTGTGTGTGTGTGTGTGTGTGTGTGTGTGTGTGTCAGCTCTAGACTGCAGCAGCTAACGAGCTCCCTGCAGACGAACGAACGAACGAACGAACACACACACACACACACACACACACACACACACACACACACACACACACACACACACACACACACACACACACACAGAGAGAGAGAGAGAGAGAGAAAGCTAACAACCAGCCCAGCTGAGGAAACTGCTAATTCGGATAACGTCAACATTTTGAATATCGCCACATTCACTACATAAATCCTAGCATCACAGAACTAAACTGTGTAGTACAGAACTAATCATTACACAACAAAACTATCGTTAGCGAAATAGCTCAAGATGTTAGCTAGCAGGAGCTAACCTTGGCGAAAAACCTTTAGCAAAGAAAGTATACCAGCACTTCAAACTATAAAGTTTACTGCTGCGTTTCTGTTGAGGTTACATACCAGTATAAATTATTTCTGCAGTGGAGTCTGCCAAAACTGGAGCGACCCTGCTGAGTGCACTGAACGTGAATGACAGTTAGCCTAGCGTTAGCACAGGGCACAATGACGGAGACACACGGCGCATGCGTAGTGCCAGCTTCTTCTTCGGATGCGATATAAGGGAGGTTAGATGCAGCAAATATTTATTGCTGCCCTCGTCGGGTCTTTGGTCGAGTGGATGTGTCAAACACACACACACACACACACACACACACACACACACACACACACACACACACACACACACACACACACACACACACACACACACACACACACACACACACACACACACACACATATCGTCAACCGCTTAGTCCAATCAAGGGTCTCGGGAGGCTGGAGCCTATCCCAGCAGTGTGTCAAAAACATATAGATTAAAAATAAAAATAATAAAAAAGAAATGAAATAAAAACACTAAAGCGGACATCGATCTTGTTTCTGCGATATTTTCGTCCATAATTTTTTTTTTTTATCAGTGAGATACGAGTATATTTAAGCTTGATAAATGCCTCATCTCGGATAAACTGTTAAATTTATTCTCATTTAAGTGATAATAACTGATTTTTTTATTTATTTTTTTTTATTGTGTTCCCAACCTCATATCACAATCATTCGAACTTGTGTGTGTGGGGGGTGGGGTGGGGAGTAAAATATAAAAAAAAATCAAAGTGACAACAAAATATAATCAAAAGAAGAAAAACATGACAAAGAAGCACTTCAAATAAATGTGGGGTTAGAAAAAAGAAATATTAAAAATAAAGCCAACAACAACAACAACAACACACACACACACACACATACACACACACACGCACACACACACACACACACATAAACAGAATATGTACATTTTTAAAAAATCAAAAGACAAAAAATCATTATGTTCAGTTAAAGGTACTTTGTGACATTTTTGATGTAGCAAATAGTCACTACTCCATAAGAAACTGCAAAATGGAGATTGTAAGATACACTGAACAGATACATTACTGAAAGTCTTTCTGCTATTCTGTGAATATCAAGTTCAGTTATTCAAATAATTTAAGGAAAACCCAACAAAAAAACTTCACATTTATAGTGCTTCTAGAAAGTATTCACAGCACTTCACCTTTTCCACATTTTATGTTGCAGCCTGATTCCAAAATGGATTAAATTAATCCCCCCCTCAAAATTCTACACACAACATCCCATAATGACAATGTGAAAAAAGGGTAAATTTTAGATTTTTGCAAATTTAAAAAGTAAAGTGCTGTGAATACTTTCCAGATGCACCGTACCTTTAATTTAAAATGTGTTAGATTAAATTAAAGGTATTCCATTAGGTTAGTTGTTAAGAAATTAATGGTCCATTAACAGAATGCAAATTGATTTTGGGTGGTTGTGAGATGAACTCCTGACTCTTTGTGCATGAGTGGTTGGAGACAGTCACTGAGTAGCATGCGGCTGACATTGGAACATTTGAGTTTGGCAACTCATATTGCTGGATGATATGGATGGATATCTCAGGGAGGGGTTGGAAGTACATCTGGGATGGTGTTAATCTTTTGCCTCATTGACTGGTCTGGCATCCCTACAGCCATTTACTTGGCAGTGGAGTCTAATTCACTTGAACTGTAATCTACAGCTCACTGTCATTTCAAATATCTCAACACCTGAGCACATCTGATTGTTTACATGCAACATTTCAATCATTGCATGTTCTGTCTATCTTGCATTGTGCTTTTTGTTTTGTTACAATGACCATAGCAGATGGTCACCCCACTGCGTCTGGTCTGCTTAAGGTTTCTTCCTATGATCAGTGTGCTTGCTCATTTGGTATGGTTGAGATCTTCTCCTGTATGGTGCCTTGACGTGATATATTCTCTCTCTCTCTCTCATTCTCAATTTCAATTTTAGTGGAGGTTTATTGACATGGGAAATATATGTCGTTTACATTGTCAAAGCAAGTGTCACATAGACTAAAAAAATAAATAAATAAAAATTAAGAATATACAGTTAACATTATTCTACAGTCAATAAATGTGTAAACAGAAGATATGGGATTGAAATAATAGTGAAAATTGTGCTTTCGGTGTAGAAATGGACTATCCTATAAATGTTATACATATATACAGGAAATGTTGCAGAGCAAAATAAACTGCCGGTACCAGAACCACACCAGGTCCCAGTCCAAATAGAGCCAGACAAACTCTATCACAGTGTAAAATATCTGTATCATGCTGTGAATGAGCCTTATTGGAGTGGAAAAACCTGATTTGACAAGACGACAGAGCTGATTTCACACTATAACAGAGTGGGCTCAAATCTCTCACTCACCTGTAATTCTACCTGTCTACCTGCAGAGGGCGACAGTGTCCGCCTGCTCTTTCTTTGTATATTTAAACATGGCGGAGGGGGCAGCGGCGACTGGATCGGTTGAGCTGTTTGTACTTTAAACACACAACAGAAGGATTCACAGTTAATGTGACGCCGCGTGGAAAGGCCGGTGGGTGGAGGGGACACTGCTGAGTGAGCAGAACTGGGTTCATCTTAGAACTGGCTGGGAATTTGCCGTGTTTTCCCTCGAAACAAAAAGCTCGAGCTCAGTCAGAAGCCACGAAAACAAGTCGGACATGAACGGGGTAAGTTAGCGACACAATAATAAAAAGTTGCTCGGCGAACGTGACAGTCGGTCTGTTTCAGGTTTGAAGCGGCGGAGTTGTGTTGAAGCTGATAAAAGATTTTGACGTTGTGGAGTTTGAGGGTTTGTGTGCGCGTGTAGTTCCAGCTGTGCTAACACAGGAGCTAATTAACAACATGTCTGCTAGCGGACGACTCATGATTTTATGTTATCCGGCACCAAAAAAAGTCCACTTTAGTTGGTGTTTGGTGGTTGATTTGTCAAAATGTAGTGGGTGCAGATGAGCTTAGTTTTATCCTGAGTGGGTTTAGACACTGGGCCTCTCTGACGGCAGTTGATGTGGGATAGTGGGGCCGGTAGGGGGCGTCACCCACACCACATGGTTTATGAGTCCTTCCCTTTGATCAACCGTAAGATAAAATCTTCTGGTCTTTTATCGATGTTTAATGGGGCTCTGTGTGAAGAACATAGTGACTGTTGATAAGTCAGCTGTGAGAGGAGTGGCTCCTGAGCGCCCCCTGCTGAATGATTAGTCAAGTACAGTGGCAGCTCATACCAAAGGTGTGATGCTGTGGTCACATTAGCTATAAGTTACAAGAAGCCATAGATGCAACGGCTGCATGGTGGTGTAGTGGTTAGCACTGTTGCCTCACAGCAAGAAGGTCATGGGATCGATTCCCACCTGTGGTCTTTCTGTGTGGAGTTTGCCTGTTCTCCCCATGTTTGCATGGGTTTCCTCCGGGTGCTCTGGCTTCGTCCCACATCCAAAGACATGCAGATTAGGTGAATTGGAAACTTTATAATTGTCCAGGTCTCACTCTCAATTAGATTAGACAGAACTTTATTGCTGCTTTGGGAAGACTCCCTCAGGGAAATCGAGGTTCCAGCAGCATTGTATAGCAGCACACAGGGTAAGAAGCACAGGGACATACGGATCAGTACTGGTTTACTGGCTACTACTGTTCCTCTCCTTCCTGTCCTTTGTCTTTCCTTCTAACAACACTCAATAAGCGGGCATTCAGTGTTGGTTTTTGGCCTTGCCGCTTATGTGTAGAAAGTTCTCCTGATTCTCTGAATCTTCTGATTATATTATGGACTGTAGATGATGGAATTCCAAAATTCCTTGTAATTGAATGTTGAGAAACATTGTTCTTAAACTGCTGGACTATTTTTTCCTGTAGTTGTTCACAAAGTGGTGATCCTCACCCCATCTTTGCTTGTGAACGGCTGAGATTTTTTGGGATGGTCCTTTTATGCCCAATCATGACACTCACAATTAGTGTCCTCAGTTCCCAAACGCTTATTGAGTGTTGTTAGAAGGAAAGGTGATGTAACACAGTGGTAAACATACCACTGTTCCAGCTTTTTTTTAAACGTGTTGCAGGCATCCATTTCAAAATGAGCAAATATTTGCACAAAAACAATAAAGTCTATCAGTTTGAACATTAAATATCTTGTCTTTGTGGTGTATTCAATTGAATATAGGTTGAAGAGGATTTGAAAATCATTATATTCTGATATTAGTTACGTTTTACCCAACATCCCAACTTCATTGGAATTGAGCGTTGTACAAGTTAGTGTGAAATAAACACTTATAAAACTAAAAACACTGTTTTTGTAACCAGATAGATAACTCCTCAAGTGATTTACAAGACACAATATGAGAGCATTTTATTGTCGGTTAACTTTAACTCGACATTAAATTAATTAAACTTTCTCATACAAAATTGTTTCATTTGCATTTATTTTGAAACATTTTAAATTGTTAAAATTTCGGGAGGCCAGTAATTTAGAGTGCTCAGAAATCTAGTTGGCTCATAAATGAGTCCTAACATTCCTAATGTTTTTCACAAAGTGTTTGTTTGATTCAGTTGATCAGGCTGCACTGTGGGACATCTACAGACTTTGTGGGACCCCGAAGAACTTACAGGACATCGTAGCCAGCCTACACACAGATACTCTGGGTACCATATAGAGCTGAGGCAGATGCTCTGAGTTTTTGAAAACTGTTCGTCAAGGGTGTGATCTGGCTCCTACACTGTTTAATGCCTGCATAGACTAGGTGTTGTGTAGGCCAAAATAGACTCAGGTGTTGTGTAGGCTTTTGTAAACCGGTTGGCTAAAATCCACTATTCTGTAACTACGTGTTACACTCAAAGGAAAAAAAAATCATCTATCTTCAATAAATGATTTGTGCTTTATTATGTGACCCAGACCCAGCATCTTAGGCAAACACCTGTTTTTTGTTGTTGTTGTTTGTTTGTTTTGTTTTTTTTATCTTTTTATTGGCAAATTTTACAGCAGAATTTGTAACCTGACCCCCCAGGGGCCTACTGACACTACAGATAAGTGTAGTGACAAATAAACCTCAACAAACGTGTTAAACAGTATAAAAAATAAACTGCAGTGACACAGTTAATTGACACCATTTAATTGTAGCATAATAAAAACAATATGCAGGTTGTTGTTTTCCATTCGGCTGCTCCCGGTTCTGTTCGGGGTCACCACAGCGGATACAGCCAGATCCGTATTGGTAATTGGCACAAGTTTTACGCCGGATGCCTATCCTGACGCAACCCCAGGTTTGCCTGGAGAAATGCACACAGCTGCTGGTGTTCCAAAGAGGTCTCCCATCCAAGTACTAACCAGATCCTGCACTGCTTATCTTGTGAGATCTGATGGGATCAGGCTGACACAGAGCAGACTGGCTGCAAGAGCAATATGCAGGTAGAGATATACTTTATTAATCTCACAGTGGAGAAATTATGTTTACACTCCAGTTACCTCAGACAGCAATTCGTCCACAATTTTTACTTGTTTACCGTAATAATGGCACACATCAGAATTAAAGACAACACATACACATTTGACATTGTTTATGTGCACTAAGTTTGAAGAAGTCCGTTATCCGAATTGAGGCAAGTGGGTGAAGGTCACGCAGCAACCCTGAGATGCGCCGCCGTCAACTTGGGGGGAAGAACGGGGGCTGCAGCTAAAACTGCACCGCCCCCGCAGAAGGGGAAAGGAGTGGCGTGAACAGGAGCTGGTGTGGGGGTGTTGATGGGGGATAGGAGGGGGTGGGGGGATCATACTAATGGGGCTATGAACACTACCATTTTTCATGTTTTCCCGTGGTACAATTTAATTGTGCAAATTTCAATAACAAACATATCATACACCCTCATTTTTGACATTTTTATGCTTATCTTACATTCAGTAATATTTAAACATAAATGATGCTGCTACTCATAATAGTACAGTTGCAAAATATATAATGTGGTTCTGCTGTAGAAACCCCAGGGTCACATGGAGTGAACGGTAATGATGTACAAATCAGGTAACTATTTCTGTTCCAATGCATGGATGTAGTATGAATTGCAAACACACAAAAATCTTCAAAATACTTACCCACTAGTAATGGACAATTGATATAAATAGGATGGATAAATAGTTTTCTCTTGTATTCTGGTATCGTTTTTCCTTAAGGCCCTGTCAAATCTTGACGATTTATATACATCGTAATATGCCGAGCACCTCAAATCATTTTGGGCTTGTTGAAAATTTTCAACACATGCCAGTGTATGACTCATGTCCAGCACATGCAGGACATAAGTTGTAAGTTAGTTATGCAGTTGTTGACACACGTTTCTTGTAATTTACTCATGTCGAAATACGTCATTTAATTCTGGCCATTGATTGGCTGAAAGCTGCAGTCCTCATGCAAACAGTAATATTTAAAACATTCACACATGGAGTAAGTACAAAGTTTTACCCGTTTGTTTCAGTGCAATTCATCATCACAGTCTGAAAACATATCCACATAAAGCCTCCTGATTTTCAAAAATGACTTCTGAAAATAATTAAATTCCTTGTCGTGGCTGAAGAAACGTCCCTCTGTGACACCAGCAGTTTGCGCCACAGTTGCTCCTTCAGATCATGGTTTCTGCACCAGAGATCATCCATCAGATCATTGAGTTGCAGTGCCTGGTGTGGCCAAGCCAATCCGGGACTGGCACGATCTGCTACAGGTTAATCCGTAGGTTGGGTGTCTGTGGGCGCTGACTCGAGCCTCTCCTCGGCCGGGCCTCGGTCTTTGCACCACAAGTTAAAAGACTCACAGCACCTCATTCATTCATTAACATCTCATTTACCACAGGAATCAGTCGATTCTGTCTGTACATGATGAAATGATCCCATGATCCACAAAAATAAATAAATAATGTTACAATTACTCAGTTTTGCCAGCAGGTGGCGTGGTGAGGCTGCACCACACCGTGCGCAAGCTTGATGCCGTGTTCATCAGTATTTAAGTGTTCCACCTGCAAAACCTAAGGTTCTGCCTGCGTGGAAACACATACCAAGTCATACTTAACCGTTAACAACACGTATAATACCGTGCAGCACTGGTCCGAATCACTCAGTGGAAACAGAGCTGTCAGCATGCGCTGGCTAAGTCGTGAAGGTGTGACAGGGCCTTTAGACACCATACAAAAAGATTTCTCATCAGTTTGGTTGTCCATTCGGCTGCTCCCGTTTTGTGTTCAGGGCCGCCACAGCGGATACAACCAGAGCCGCATTGATATTTGGCACAGGTTTTATGCCGGATGCCCTTCCTGAAGCAACTCCAGTGTTACCTGGAGAAACACACACAGCCGTGGGTGTTCCAGAGAGGTTTCCCATCCAAGTACTAACCAGGTCCCGCACTGCTTAGCTTCTGAGATCTGATGGGATCAGGCTAACACAGAGCAGATCAGCTGCTTGTGTACATTAAAACCCAGAGAGGTCATTTTGGATCTCAGTTCTTTGGTACACTGACATTCTAACAAGAGGTGCTGCAAGGTTTCATCTTGCCCACATTGAACTATAGGACTTTTTCTGTGTTACATTCAGTACCTTAACATTTCCCATAATCCCCCTGTGCTTCTCAGAATGCACGCAGCATTTCATTGCCATGTAAACAGTGGCTAGCGAAGATGTGGATGTGCGCCGATTCAGTGAATTCACGAGCAATTATGATGATGACATGTTCTCCCAAGTTGAGAGGGTTATCTAGAGAAGAGTAGCAACTGTGATGAACTTCTGCTTGTTGTCCATGTTGTCTTGTCCAGACTTCACGAGGTGTGTTTACATTGTGCCCTGAATCGGAACTCTGCTGAAACCGACCTCTCGCATGAGTCACGGGCCGTGAGACGGCACGAGATTCACAATTGCGAAGCACAGAATAATGGCTCTACTGCACTTTGAAGTCTGTTCACTTTGTATCTCTCATATTCTCAGACAATATCTTATCATTAACATTTAATATCACTTGCTTGTACTCTGGTGGAGAAAGAAGTTTATACTCCACCAATTCTCCATTTTTGTGCTCATTGATCCATATATATATATACAGTGTTGCCACAGTTACTTTGAAAAAGTAATCCAATTACTGATTACTACTAGTTACTTTACTGATTAGAGTAAAGTAACCCAGACCACCAATAACTAGCAAAAATCTATTTAAGCATAAAAATTCAAAAAGAAAAAATAATATAGCACCTTCAATTGCACCACAGACTAAAACAGTTAAATGTGGTCTATTAAACATTAGGTCTCTTTCTTCTAAGTCCCTGTTGGTAAATGATATAATAATTGATCAACGTATTGATTTATTCTGCCTAACAGAAACTTGGTTACAGCAGGATGAATATGTTAGTTTAAATGAGTCAACACCCCCGAGTCACACTAACTGTCAGAATGCTCGTAGCACGGGCCGGGGCGGAGGATTAGCAGCAATCTTCCATTCCAGCTTATTAATTAATCAAAAACCTAGACAGAGCTTTAATTCATTTGAAAGCTTGTCTCTTAGTCTTGTCCATCCAAATTGGAAGTCCCAAAAACCAGTTTTATTTGTTATTATCTATCGTCCACCTGGTCGTTACTGTGAGTTTCTCTGTGAATTTTCAGACCTTTTGTCTGACTTAGTGCTTAGCTCAGATAAGATAATTATAGTGGGCGATTTTAACATCCACACAGATGCTGAGAATGACAGCCTCAACACTGCATTTAATCTATTATTAGACTCTATCGGCTTTGCTCAAAAAGTAAATGAGTCCACCCACCACTTTAATCATATTTTAGATCTTGTTCTGACTTATGGTATGGAAATAGAAGACTTAACAGTATTCCCTGAAAACTCCCTTTTGTCTGATCATTTTTTAATAACATTTACATTTACCCTGATGGACTACCCTGCAGTGGGGAATAAGTTTCATTACACTAGAAGTCTTTCAGAAAGCGCTGTAACTAGGTTTAAGGATATGATTCCTTCTTTATGTTCTCTAATGTCATATACCAACACAGAGCAGAGTAGCTACCTAAACTCTGTAAGGGAGTTAGAGTATCTTGTCAATAGTTTTACATCCTCATTGAAGACAACTTTGGATGCTGTAGCTCCTCTGAAAAAGAGAGCTTTAAATCAGAAGTGTCTGACTCCGTGGTATAACTCACAAACTCGTAGCTTAAAGCAGATAACCCGTAAGTTGGAGAGGAAATGGCGTCTCACTAATTTAGAAGATCTTCACTTAGCCTGGAAAAAGAGTTTGTTGCTCTATAAGAAAGCCCTTCGTGAAGCTAGGACATCTTTCTACTCATCACTAATTGAAGAAAATAAGAACAACCCCAGGTTTCTTTTCAGCACTGTAGCCAGGCTGACAGAGTCAGAGCTCTATTGAGCTGAGTATTCCATTAACTTTAACTAGTAATGACTTCATGACTTTCTTTGCTAACAAAATTTTGACTATTAGAGAAAAAATTACTCATAACCATCCCAAAGATGTATCGTTATCTTTGGCTGCTTTCAGTGATGCCGGTATTTGGTTAGACTCTTTCTCTCCGATTGTTCTGTCTGAGTTATTTTCATTAGTTACTTCATCCAAACCATCAACATGCTTATTAGACCCCATTCCTGCCAGGCTGCTCAAGGAAGTCCTACCATTATTTAATGCTTCAATCTTAAATATGATCAATCTATCTTTGTTAGTTGGTTATGTACCACAGGCCTTTAAGGTGGCAGTAATTAAACCATTACTTAAAAAGCCATCACTTGACCCAGCTATCTTAGCTAATTATAGGCCAATCTCCAACCTTCCTTTTCTCTCAAAGATTCTTGAGAGGGTAGTTGTAAAACAGCTAACTGATCACCTGCAGAGGAATGGTCTATTTGAAGAGTTTCAGTCAGGTTTTAGAATTCATCATAGTACAGAAACAGCATTAGTGAAGGTTACAAATGATCTTCTTATGGCTTCGGACAGTGGACTTATCTCTGTGCTTGTTCTGTTGGACCTCAGTGCTGCTTTTGATACTGTTGACCATAAAATTTTATTACAGAGATTAGAGCATGTCATAGGTATTAAAGGCATTGCGCTGCGGTGGTTTGAATCATATTTGTCTAATAGATTACAGTTTGTTCATGTAAATGGGGAATCTTCTTCACAGACTAAAGTTAATTATGGAGTTCCACAAGGTTCTGTGCTAGGACCAATTTTATTCACTTTATACATGCTTCCCTTGGGCAGTATTATTAGACGGTATTGCTTAAATTTTCATTGTTACGCAGATGATACCCAGCTTTATCTATCCATGAAGCCAGAGGATACGCACCAATTAGCTAAACTGCAGGATTGTCTTACAGACATAAAGACATGGATGACCTCTAATTTCCTGCTTTTAAACTCAGATAAAACTGAAGTTATTGTACTTGGCCCCACAAATCTTAGAAGCATGGTGTCTAACCAGATCGTTACTCTGGATGGCATTTCCCTGATCTCTAGTAATACTGTGAGAAATCTTGGAGTTATTTTTGATCAGGATATGTCATTCAAAGCGCATATTAAACAAATATGTAGGACTGCCTTTTTGCATTTACGCAATATCTCTAAAATCAGAAAGGTCTTGTCTCAGAGTGATGCTGAAAAACTAATTCATGCATTTGTTTCCTCTAGGCTGGACTATTGTAATTCATTATTATCAGGTTGTCCTAAAAGTTCCCTAAAAAGCCTTCAGTTGGTTCAGAATGCTGCAGCTAGAGTACTGACGGGGACTAGCAGGAGAGAGCATATCTCACCCGTGTTGGCCTCCCTTCATTGGCTTCCTGTTAATGCTAGAATAGAATTTAAAATTCTTCTTCTTACTTATAAGGTTTTGAATAATCAGGTCCCATCTTATCTTAGGGACCTCATAGTACCATATTACCCCATTAGAGCGCTTCGCTCTCAGACTGCGGGCTTACTTGTAGTTCCTAGGGTTTGTAAGAGTAGAATGGGAGGCAGAGCCTTCAGCTTTCAGGCTCCTCTCCTGTGGAACCAGCTCCCAATTCAGATCAGGGAGACAGACACCCTCTCTACTTTTAAGATTAGGCTTAAAACTTTCCTTTTCGCTAAGGCTTATAGTTAGGGCTGGATCGGGTGACCCTGGACCATCCCTTGGTTATGTTGCTTTAGACGTAGACTGTGTTTCATAATTATTGTATGGCCTTGCCTTGCAATGTGGAGCTCCTTGGGGCAACTGTTTGTTGTGATTTGGCGCTATACAAGAAAAAAGTTGATTGATTGATTGATTGATTACTCAATTGGAAAAGTAACTAAGTTAGGTTACTAGTTACTTTTTTAGTTACTTTCATCAGCTGTCGACAACAACCCTCTGCCACCTCAACATGACAATGATACTTGTTTTGCCAAAACTCACTTTATAGTCACCCTTTCTTGGCTTCAATGAAAATAAATACTTGTTTTATAAAAAGTAAAATAAAGACCTCTTTCTTGACCTCATATTTAACTGTTGACAGCACTGTAACAGTAAAACTTGCAATTTCTAACCTACATTGTTTATAAATGTAACTATTAAATTCATTCTAACATTTTTCTAACATTTAAATTCTCTCTAAACATTTTACTTGTCGAAATTATTATTATTTTAAGTAGTATTAGTAGTTGTAGTAAAAAAAGGCTTCAAAACTGGACCTTTAATCTAGGGGTGTTGTGGGGGGGCACATCCCTGCCCCACTCCCCCATTCCATCTGGATTCGCCCCTGCTTTGGCGTTTGAGCACAAAGAATGGATAACATTTATTTATGCAGAAACATGACCAGATTTACAGGTAAGAAAGTTTTATTGCGTTTTCACATCATGTGGTCCTCAGAAAGAGAGTTTAGGTGCATTTGAGTGGAAAATAGTGTTAAGTTGTTGATGCGTCACGGAGGATCAGCTGTTTTTAGCAGCAGATACGGAGCGGCTCGGAGAAAAAAAAGCATAAAAGTCTTTGTAAAGCTCAGTGCAGGTGTGTTGTAAGAGGTGAGGACGAGTCGTAGCTGTTGCAGAAAACCGCGGATGAAAAGCTCACAGCTCGCTTAAAGTGGGCAGTTCAGTTGAACCCCGACCCCCTGCCCACAGACCAAGTTTAATGCTGCTATCGACCCACAATGCAAAAATAATAGTAATGCACAGTGACTTGGAGAAGTAACTTTAGGCATCACTATATATATATATACAACCCCTGGCAAAAATTATGGAATCACCAGCCTCAGAGGATGTTCATTCAGTTGTTTAATTTTGTAGAAAAAAAGCAGATCACAGACATGACACAAAACTAAAGTCATTTCAAATGGCAACTTTCTGGCTTTAAGAAACACTAAGAAATCAAGAAAAAAAGATTGTGGCAGTCAGTAACGGTTACTTTTTTAGACCAAGCAGAGGAAAAAAATATGGAATCACTCAATTCTGAGGAAAAAATTATGGAATCACCCTGTAAATTTTCATCCCCCAAATTAACACCTGCATCAAATCAGATCTGCTCATTGACATTGACCCTATGTGTCTTTTTGCAAGGAATGTTTTTGCAGTTTTTGCTCTATGGCAAGATGCATTATCATCTTGAAAAATGATTTCATCATCCCCAAACATCCTTTCAATTGTCCAAAATATCAACATAAACTTGTGCATTTATTGATGATGTAATGACAGCCATCTCCCCAGTGCCTTTACCTGACGTGCTGCTCCATATCATCAATGACTGTGGAAATTTACATGTTCTCTTCAGGCAGTCATCTTTATAAATCTCATTGGAAAGGCACCAAACAAAAGTTCCAGCGTCATCACCTTGCCCAATGCAGATTTGAGATTCATCACTGAATATGACTTTCATCCAGTCATCCACAGTCCACAATTGCTTTTCCTTAGCCCATTGTAACCTTGTTTTTTTTTCTGTTTAGGTGTTAATGATGCCTTTCGTTTAGCTTTTCTGTATGTAAATCCCATTTCCTTTAGGTGGTTTCTTACAGTTCGGTCACAGACGTTGACTCCAGTTTCCTCCCATTCGTTCCTCATTTGTTTTGTTGTACATTTTTCGATTTTTGAGACATATTGCTTTAAGTTTTCTGTCTTGACGCTTTGATGTCTTCCTTGGTCTACCAGTATGTTTGCCTTTAACAACCTTCCCATGTTGTTTGTATTTGGTCCAGAGTTTAGACACAGCTGACTGTGAACAACCAACATCTTTTGCAACATTGCGTGATGATTTACCCTCTTTTAAGAGTTTGATAATCCTCTCCTTTGTTTCAATTGACATCTCTCGTGTTGGAGCCATGATTCATGTCAGTCCACTTGGTGTAACAGCTCTCCAAGGTGTGTTCACTCCTTTTTAGATGCAGACTAACGAGCAGATCTGATACGATGCAGGTGTTAGTTTTGGGGATGAAAATTTACAGGGTGATTCCATAATTTTTTCCTCAGAATTGAGTGATTCCATATTTTTTTCCTCTGCTTGGTCTAAAAAAGTAACCGTTACTGACTGCCACAATCTTTTTTTCTTGATTTCTTATAGTGTTTCTTAAAGCCAGAAAGTTGCCATTTGAAATGACTTTAGCTTTGTGTCATGTCTGTGATCTGCTTTTTTTTCTACAAAATTAAACAACTGAATGAACATCCTCCGAGGCCGGTGATTCCATAATTTTTGCCAAGGGTTGTGTGTGTGTGTATGTATGTGTGTATATATATATATATATATATATATATATATATATATATATATATATATATATATATATATATATATACATACACACACACACACACACAGTCTATGCCCTTCCAACATTGCTGATTTGTTCATGAAATTATTTCTGTTGTCATTTGTTAGATGTCTCTTTACAACTGTCATTATTCAAAATACTGCTCACTACATGTTGAATGCCTGTTCAGCTTTCAGGTCATGTGGGACTTCATAAATGAACTAGACTTTCTATATCCATTTACAGGAAATTGTGCACAATGGCTGTTCAGTCAGCGCCTTAAACTGCACCAAGTCCTTATCACTTCATCACAATGAAAAAACTGGCAAAGTGGAAAAAGAGGAAACCTGTTCTACAAAATGCCCCCAGCAGAACGATGTTGAGAGGCAGGAAGAGGGTGAGTGTCTCTGCTGCTTGAGCTTCAAAGGAAGTGTTTAAACAAGCCTTCAGATAGCAGATAATTGTCTTTGTGTTTCAATGTGGTTTGTAATGG
Source organism: Thalassophryne amazonica (assembly GCF_902500255.1). NCBI lineage: Eukaryota > Metazoa > Chordata > Actinopteri > Batrachoidiformes > Batrachoididae > Thalassophryne > Thalassophryne amazonica. Next base: position 2,763,273 of record NC_047119.1, read on the forward strand.
GGATGTGACAATCTGATGGCTGTGAACGGTGTCAGGCCCGATACCTGAATCTGTCACATAAGTGATGTCCCAACTGAGCTGTAGCCAACACTAGTAAGTTTTTTCCAGCTTCTAACTTTTTCCACTCTGTGCCGCCACAGCGGATCCATTATGGATCTGCAAGTTGATTTAGCACAGGTTTTACACCGGATGCCCTTCCTGACACAACTCCACATTACATGGAGAATGGGCACGTGTGGTCTTGAACCAGTATCCTCCTGCTTTGGTATCCACCACTGCAGAGCCCACATGTGCTGGTCGTCTTGGACTCCTGAGACTGAGAAGGTGGGAGTGGATTGGACGGTGGCTGATGTCTCCACTTGTTTCATTGGTCGCCTTCAATGCTGACCATGACATTCTGATTGGCTGATTCTTTTAATTGCTGGTGGTAATGAACACACAGACAGAGAGCAGCTGTGTCCACAGACAGTATGTCAGAGCAGGTGAGTCTGAGTGAAAATATGACCTGTCAGAACACATTTTAATAATTGCCTGAGATCATTGCTTTCACTAACTGTATACACTACAAAAGTGTGACAAGCAGCTAAATATAATTTGTTAGAAGTGCTGATGTTAGCTTTTCTAACACGAAATATTTAGCTGGTGTGTGGGCTGTGCAGTTGTCAGTCGAGCTGTTGATTGAGAGAGCGCCTGTCATGGCCTCGTACTTGTGGAACTTCAGCTGTGTGGGTGCAGATCTGTTTTAAGCTTCTCCTCTGTGCTCGCTCGAAGCAGAAACACTTGTGAGGATGGTTTCCACTCGCACATACGCTGATAATATACACATGTGAATAGGGATGGGTATTGATAAGATTTTATTGTTATCGATGCCATTATCGATTCTGCTTATCGATCCGATTCCTTATCGATTCCCTTACCGATACCTCGTGAATTTTGTACTAAAAGTAGGCTTTACAGGTTTTCTATGTATTTCCTTGAGTCTTAAAGTAAATAAATATGAAATTAGTCACTGTATGCTTGATCTCTGGACATAAATAAAAATAAACAAAACGGTGTTTCGCTTTGATGTTATTAATTCAGACTGGATTCTATCGTTCTATCTTGACTTGTCAGAGAGCCGTGCAATGTTTGGAGCTGTGTGAACAGAACGGAGGACGATTCTTGTTTCTTTCTCGCACCGAGACAGCAGTCCCAGTTAGTAACTTTAATCCGCACAAAAGTGAATCACAACTCATATTCAGGGATGAAAGTGGTGAAAAACACAAAAAGCTGAAACCCAAAATTACCCTCCAACACCACCTGCATGAAAATGTTTGAATTCTAGAAGCTCTGAAATGCAATCTGGGACTATTCCAGACAATAAACTGGAGTATCCATTTAGGTGAGAAAAAAAAAATACAACTTTCCTTATTCAAATTCATTCCAGTAGTATTCTGCTCTTACTAGGATGCAGCAGTTTTCTAGTTTGGCAGATAGTTCTGGAGGAAATCACTAAAGAAATTAACAAACTGAAAATATGGTTTGACCGAAACAAACTGTCATTAAACTTCAATCAGACAGGCATGAAATGGAGGTGTGAGAGTCACTAGGTGTTCACAGGAAACACTTATTTATTTCTGTATGTATTTATTTATTTATGCATGTTCATTGTTAGTTGCTATTATATATTTTCTGTTGTGTTTCTATTCAGGTTCTTTTTGTCTCTTTCTCTGAAATTGTATATAATAATCATTAGATTATTAATATATAAGCAAAACTAAATTTAAGGAATATTACAATTTGAAAACAATTGCACCCGAACATGACAGCTGCAATTGATAAATGCTAACTTTTAACATTGAAAATGCCATAGACATGCTAACGCGTTAGCATCGCTCCCGTTTTTAAGTTATACATCTATCAACTGTTTCAGAAGAACATAACAGGTCGGTTTAACATAGAAAAGGTAAATAATACTCACAGACGTATGTTCTTTAGGGTTTTAGCGGGGGAAAATTAAGCGAAAGAAAGAAATAAACGAAGCAATCGATCGAAGCATTGCTTCAATCTGCGAACCACTGCTTCGATTGGTTCAAGGTTCAAAGCAAAGCCGCGCTGCAGAAAAGTTGATTAAGGACCCGCTGCAGGGTCTGTAATCAATGTAGAGAAATTATTTTCCTGACAAACACCCGCCAAAACAACGGCCACTCTGAAGGACCGATAACAGAACCCTTACCAAAAAATAGTACTGATAAGTATATAAAAAGTAAACTGGAAGTATACTTGCAACATACTTGCATGTACTACTTTTTGGTAAGGGAATCGTTAAGCACAATGCTTATTGATGTCGGTGGATCGAATCATTTCTTAACGATACCCGAAAGGAACCGGTTCTCAATACCCATCCCTACATGTGAATGATTCGTGTGTGTGCCTGATTTTTGTAGCTGTTTATATCCCCACACAGCACTCTGTCCGTGTGTGCTGCTGGCTCACCATCAACACGACAGCACGTCTTTCATAAGTGTTCTTACACTCTGCTATGCTTAAGTCACAAAGTCTGTTTCTGATGTGTATGGTACCACTCCTACCACACAGTCAATGCTTTCCACCTCAGTACTTGGGTGTTTTTCATCATCTTGACTGTGTTTTCCCTCTGTTAACAGGCCTGTAGTTGGGAGGGTGGGAGAATTGAGGGGTTGGGGAACCCCCCTTCCTCTTTTTTTTTTTTTTTTTTTTTTTTTGTGGTAGATCCCCCTTGAAGACATATTTCCAATAATTTTTTTCAGATAACAACAACACTGGTCAACATGATTTTGTCGTGCATGGAGTTTTTCAATGGATTTTGGGTCATTTGGGGGCACTGAATCTGAATCTGGTGTTAATAATTCATAATTATAATTCATAATTCGTTCTATTGTGTAAAATATTTGTATACATGATTGTATATAAAACACATCATAACATAACATAATAAAAACAGCTATTAACAATTTTACATTCTGGTGGCATTCATTATACTATAGTACAAATCATAATTTGCTTTAAAAATATCTATACTCAAGGATAAAACCACTTCAGGTGGCAAACTCTTCCAAATCTTTACTGCTCGGTTACTAAAGAAATTTTCCTCACATTCTATCTAGATCTGTTAACTTCCAAGGACAATTCGTGACCTCTAAGGTCAGTATACCTTCTCATTTCGAAAAATACAGTGGGGTCAACATTCTCAAAGCCATGTAAAATTTTCTATATTTTCTATATTTTATATATATATATATATATATATATATATATGCTAGTTTTTGCCAATCACATCACATTTTTGAGATATGAAAACATATTTCTGTTATCAAGCATTGATGCAAAAGCTGCAGTCTCACCCGTCTTCAGCACCATAAACCATATTAATGCTCTTGTTCACATTTGGTGAACCTGGTTTCAAAACTCTGCTTTTAAAGGTGCTTTTGTGTGATTAGTGGCATCAAACTCGTGAGTGAATGAGCAACGTTTGTGTAATCTATCAATACAGACCATGCAGATTACAAAAAACATGATGTGATAGAGGAAACCTGAGCTCAGATTCAGATTCAGCTCCCCAAAGTGACCCTAAATCAGTTCTCAAAGTCCATGCAAGAAATCACTTTTTGTTGTTGTTGATCAGTGTAATTGGGGATGACTGGATTAGAAACTTTGAAATTGTCTGTAGGTGTGTGTGTGTTTGTCTATATGTGGCCCTGCGACAGACCGGTGTCCTGTCAAGGGTGAACCCTGCTTCATGCTCTGACTGCTGGGATAGGCTCCAGCCCCCCGCGACCCTTAATTGGACTAAGCGGTTGAAGGTGTGTGTGTGTGTGTGTGTGTGTGTGTGTGTGTGTGTGTGTGTGTGTGTGTGTGTGTATTTGCAGCCACCAGTCTTTGGTCCATGTCATTTAGTCAAGTGTCACGGCCTTGTACTGGGACACTGAGTAACAACTCAGTGTCCCAGTTTTATTACTGCAATACTGAATCAGAAGCAAAAACATTAAGGAGCAGTTGGGATTTAAGGTCATTTTTAATTTCACTGAACTAATCACTGAGGTGTTCAGTTGTCAAGCAGCATATACTTTGGGTTGAGTTTGTGTTTTCAGTTTGATCTTTGCAAGTGCCTTATCCAGGAAAATACAACTATTAAATCTGGACTGTCTCTGAAAATGACTGTGATTGGAATCAGGGGCAAAAACAAACAAACTTGATTGTGAGATCCTGAGTTTGTAATCATAGTGTTCAGTGAGGAGAGCTCGTCATGCACCATTTGACTGAACCACCAGAACCATTGGTGTATTTGTAATTCACTTTTCTTTCTTTGCTACTTCTCACCAGAAAGGAGAACAAACACAATCAGCTCGACACCAAAAGACTTCCAGACTGACTTGGTAGAAGGTAATTACAGCCGATCTTCACCCTGCTGGCCAGATGAACACCAGTCTCCACCGCAGCCCCACCAAACTCAGAACTGCCTCCACACCCCCACTGAGGTGTCTTTTCCCCTCAGTAATGGCGTGTCTTACAGCACCACACCCCCCACCCCCCAGAGGAGAGCAGCCCGAGTCAAGGTCAAAGGAAAGAAGTCCACACGAAGAATGTACGTATCCATTTCTGAAGTACTGCAGCAGTTAAAGGGTAAACAAAACTACAGTGGTTTCTGACTACAAATAGATGAAAGTATTATTTGTAGAGTTAGTGTAGTGCAGTGTGAAACGACAGTTACTGTGTTGACACATGGTATACGAACATGACCTCAGTGGCTCCATGTTGCCTCTTCTGTTTACGTGCGCATTGTCATGAGAATGTAAACATCTTAGATACATGATGGCAGAGTATCTAGAAGTGATTTCACTGCCATTCTAAGAGGAGAGTGTGCAGCGTGGAAACTGAATGAACCGAAAACAACACTGAGACATGTTTTTCCATCATTTATGGCCACACACTTTCTCGGGGTGAGGGTTAGTGGTGTTTTTTTTTTTGTTGTTTTTTTTTTTTTACTCTTTGAAAGGTGTACTTGTGTTATTGGTGGTTTTAAAGTAGCCTTAAAATGTCAGAAAATGGTGTTTATTCCAATTGTTTCTGGATCATTCAACCAAAGCAGTTGGGCCTATAAGAAAAAAAAATTCTTTCCAGTCATCCAGCAAACCCTTTTTCATATGCCCAACCTTTGCTGTTTTGCCTCTCACAAGAAAACAAAAAATGTTTCCGGTAATGCAACTGACTCCGTTATAAACCTGTGACCCTCACCTTCGTATTTGAAGGCTAATGTCAACGTTCCCAAAACAGATTGGCAGTCAGAGACTTGCATTTTTCATCTTGCCACATCGCTTTCCTTTCCTCCGCACCGGGCACTTTAAATTCAACTTTCCAGAGAGGTGCTGGGTTCTTCATGCAGCTCCTTTTCAGGAAATCAGTCAGAGGGTGCAAAATTCTAAAGTCACTGATACGCACACTCACAAAACACTTCCTGTTCGAGTGATTAGGTTAACACTCTGTCCGTGTTGTTAAAGAGTTAAAACTCCTTCAATGATTCTTGTTCACATTAGACATACGCTTTTAAATCTACAGTGTCATTTAAGAAAAAGGACAAAATGTTAAGCAGGGTCGCTAACTGGTGCCCCGCGAGCCATGTTAGGCCTGTCCTCTTTTCGTGTGTGTGTGTGTGTGTGTGTCACCTTAAACGTTGAAGAAAAATAGTGGGTTAACAGTACACCAACAGGGACATGGATATGTATATATGTATGTAAAATAAACAGTCGGACTTTTAATCACAGAAATGACTCCGGTCCCACTTTCCACAAATCGGCGAGTGTCGGAGCTGGATTTTAATTTGTACCTCTGTTACTGTGCACATCCAGACTATTGAAGGTTTTTAATGGAAATGCATTGCGATCAGATGGGACATTTTATCCAGTGTGAGCCATATGTATGTAACGGATTAGTTATATTCAGGAGGCGCCGAACATCTACAGGAATCCTGAATCGGTACGGAGTCAAAATTTCCTCTGAAAATTTTTTCCTGCCAAATGTATTTGATCCATTATCAAAATGTAAAAGCAGCAATGTGCACGTCAGGCTGCTGTGGGTTCGAGTCTGAGCACGGTGTGAAAAAAATAAACATTCGGGCTTTTAATCACAGAAATGTCTCCGGTCCCACATGTGAGGGGTTTAATGGAAATACATTGTGATTAGACGAGACATTTTATCTGATGTGAGCGAAAAATCTGCTGTACAAAATCCATTATATACGGTGTTTATTACATGGAAAGCAATACAGAAACTTTGGGACTTTTTTGTCCGGTGACTGTGAATATCTGGTTTATACGATGACGGTTTAGGTGAGTTTTACTGTACATGGGACTGAACAATAAATTTACTTCTCAAAGCTTTGATGATGAAGTCGCTTCCATCCCACGCAGCTGACTTTATTTTCCCAAATGTTTCTTCTGTTCAGATCTGAAGGGAATCTGTACATCTTGAAGCCCATGTTGCGTCTATTTGTGCCTCTAAACCCGACATTTTCAGCAAATGAATAAATAAAATAGCTGGATTTCCATGCAGATAGATTAACAACAAACGTTATTTTGAACCCAAGATGGCACCATGACTTATTTCACTCTTCTTTCTTTCTTTCCCCGCTACAGTGCAGCAGGTGGAAACCAAAACCGAAAAATTACAGAGTACTATCCAATAAGGCGAAGCTCAAGAAAAAGTAAAACAGAGCTGAAGGTAGGAGGAAATTACTTCTGTTATGTCCTATAAAATCCATTTTAAAGGAGCTAAGTAGTTTTACAGTAGTGATATAACTTTAGAATTTAATTGGATAGGCTGCTGTCATCAAACCGGTTTTAGACCCTCATCATATTTTACTATGAATGCACGTAGATACATATTCTACTGATCAGTTACATATACAACCCCTGGCAACAATTATGGAATCACCGTCCTCGGAGGACATTCATTCAGTTGTTTAATTTTGTAGAAAACAGCAGATCACACACATGACACAAAACTAAAGTCATTTCAAATGGCAACTTTCTGGCTTTAAGAAACACTATAAGAAATCAGGAAAAAAAAATTGTGGCAGTCAGTAACGGTTACTTTTTTAGACCAAGCAGAGGGAAAAAAATATGGAATCACTCAATTCTGAGGAAAAAATGATGGAATCATGAAAAACAAAAGAACGCTCCAACACATCACTAGTATTTTGTTGCACCACCTCTGGCTTTTATAACAGCTTGCAGTCTCTGAGGCATGGACTTAATGAGTGACAAACAGTACTCTTCATCAATCTGGCTCCAACTTTCTCTGATTGCTGTTGCCAGATCAGCTTTGCAGGTTGGAGCCTTGTCATGGACCATTTTCTTCAACTTCCACCAAAGATTTTCAATTGGATTAAGATCCGGACTATTTGCAGGCCATGACATTGACCCTATGTGTCTTTTTGCAAGGAATGTTTTCACAGTTTTTGCTCTATGGCAAGATGCATTATCATCTTGAAAAATGATTTCATCATCCCCAAACATCCTTTCAATTGATGGGATAAGAAAAGTGTCCAAAATATCAACATAAACTTGTGCATTTATTGATGATGTAATGACAGCCATCTCCCCAGTGCCTTTACCTGACATGCAGCCCCATATCATCAATGACTGTGGAAATTTACATGTTCTCTTCAGGCAGTCATCTTTATAAATCTCATTGGAACGGCACCAAACAAAAGTTCCAGCATCATTACCTTGCCCAATACATATTCGAGATTCATCACTGAATATGACTTTCATCCAGTCATCCACAGTCCACGATTGCGTGATGATTTACCCTCTTTTAAGAGCTTGATAATCCTCTCCTTTGTTTCAATTTGATGTTTCAACATCTCTCATGTTGGAGCCATGATTCATGTTAGTCCACTTGGTGTAACAGCTCTCCAAGGTGTGTTCACTGCTTTTTAGATGCAGACTAACGAGCAGATCTGATATGATGCAGGTGTTAGTTTTGGGGATGAAAATTTACAGGGTGATTCCATAATTTATTCCTCAGAATTGAGTGATTCCATATTTTTTTCCCTCTGCTTGGTCTAAAAAAGTAACCGTTACTGACTGCCACAATTTTTTTTTTCCTGATTTCTTATAGTGTTTCTTAAAGCCAGAAAGTTGCCATTTGAAATGACTTTAGTTTTGTGTCATGTCTGTGATCTGCTTTTTTTTCCTACAAAATTAAACAACTGAATGTACATCCTCTGAGGCCGGTGATTCCATAATTTTTGCCAGGGGTTGTAATCATCTGTGCCGGTCAAGACTCATCTGTTCTGTTACATGGAAATGTTAAGAAATACTGTGACTCTGGTTGTTTTGTTCCATGTTAAATTACGTCACTGCTTTTCATTTCCGTGTCACTGTATCTGACGTACACGCAGCGTCAAGACACGTGCTTCCTTCACACATTCCATTGGATGTGAAGGAAAAGGTGTCTGCAACATTGATAAATGAGGCCCCAGGACATGAAGTTCTCACACACAGAAAGCTGTGCAGTCCTTTTTGTTGAACTGCTGGTGGGATTTTGCACAGCGCTCCTGATTCACTGGTGGTGTCACAAACACAACAATGGCACAGAAAAGAACAATTGCTGCTTTGCACTGAGACTTACATCACAGGTCAAAAAAGTGGAGATTCCAGGAGATTAAAAAAGTACAAAAAAAAAAAAAAAAAAGAAAAAAAAAAAGGTATTTCAGCTGTGAAAAACGATCCTGCTAATATTTAGTTGACACAGTGTTTATATATATATCTATCTGAAGGTGCTATTGACATTTCATTTTCAGAAGATGTTGTAACAGCCCAATTAATCCATAGATACAAATAAGTACAGAAATTAAGTTAAATTATAAATGGACTGCATTAGTGCTTTCCCATCTGCATCAGATGCTCAAAGCGCTTCACAATTATGCCTCACATTCACCCATTCACACAGACACACTCACACCCTGATGTCAGGGTGCTGCCATGCAAGGCACTCACTACACACCGTGTAATAAAATGGAATGACACAAGGGAAAAAAGCTTGAACATGCTTACTGATATTTATTTAATACTTTGTATAAGTATTAGTGCAGCCTTTGACACCGTCGACCATAGCATTATGGTCAACCGGCTGCGCGATCTGGTAGGGTTGTTGGGGTCCGTGTTGAAGTGGTTTGCCTCATACTTGGAGGAGAGGACCTTTAGTGTGTTGGCTGGCCATAAACTATCGAAAACAGCTGCTTTACAGTATGGTGTCCCGCAAGGTTCTGTTTTGGGGCCACTGCTGTTTCAATTGTATGTCCTTCCCCTCGGTCAGTTGATTCAGGACTTCAGGGATATTTCCTACCACCTGTTTGCGGACGACTTACAACTGTACTGTTCCTTTAAGATTTCAGAAGTCCACAAATTGAACTCTTTATTTGACTGCCTGTCACAGGTGAAGAAGTGGCTTAATGGAAACCGTCTGCAACTGAACTCTGAAAAAACTGAGACACTTATTGTTGCCCCTGACAGTGCTATTCCTGTTATCAGGAGCCTCCTTGGTGACTTGGGCTTAACGGCAAAAACAAGCCTTAGAAACCTTGGCGTTATTTTTGATGAAGGAATGTCTCTTGCTCAGCACACAAGCAAGCTTGTGAAGAATTGCTTCTTTCACCTGCGAAATATCGCCAAACTTAAACAATTGGTGTCACAGAAAGAATTAGAGGAAATCATCCATGCCTTTGTCTCCACGCGGTTGGACTATTGCAACAGCCTGTTCACTTGCCTGGGTAAGAAGGAGATAAATCGGTTGTAGTATGTCCAGAACTCTGCTGCGAGGCTTCTGACCCGCACCAACAGGAGAGCCCACATCACGCCTATCTTGGAATCCCTCCACTGGCTCCCTGTTGCCTCCAGAATTAATTTTAAAATCTTGGTTTTGACTTTCAGAGCACTACATGGTCAGGCTCCTGATTACATTGCTGACTTGATTCAGCCTTACACCTCAGCCCGCAGCCTCAGATCTTTAGGTCAGAACCTGTTGATGGTTCCTCGAACCTCCTTTAAAACTCGAGGAGACTGATCTTTTAAAGCCATAGCGCCTCGTCTCTGGAACGAACTCCCTCCGTCCCTGCGATCCCTGGACTCTGTTGAGATGTTCAAAAAGCAACTAAAGACTCTACTTTTTAAACAGGGTTTTCATGGCCAATAATCTTTTAGTACTGAGTGTTTTACTGTATATTTTTATTGTTTTACCTTGTAAAGCGCTTTGTGACCCCTGTCTGTGAAAAGCGCTATATAAATAAAGTTTACTTACTTACTTACTATAAAAGTGTTTGTTGGTAATGAAGCTTCAAGATGCCTCCTGTGTGTAGAAACTAGTCACATGCACTGCTCAGGTGTGATTTTGGTCCATTCTTCCACACAGTCTTCAAATCTTGAAGGATCTGTGGACCTCTTCTGTGAACTCTGACCTTTTAGTTCTTTCCATAGATTTTCTGTTGGATTCCAGTCAGCTGATTGGCTGCACCATTCTTGGAGCTTTATTTTCATTCTCTGATACTTAGACAGTTTCCTTGTCTGTGTGTTTGGGATCATTGTCTTGCTGAAATGTCCACCCTCATTTCATCTCCATCATCTTGGTAGATTTTTACCCAGAATGTCTCTGTATATTTTTCCATTCATTCTTCAATTATATGAAGTTTGACAGTGTCCTCTCCTGATAAACAGCCCCACACCGTGATGTTCCACCTCCAAACTTCACTGTTGGTGTGGTGGGTTTGGAATGATGTGCAGTCACATGGATGGTGTGTATTATGGCATCCAAAGAGTTCAGTTTTGACCTCGTCTGTCCAGACTATACTGTACTTGCCTGTCGGGGGGCTCAGTGTCAAGCATCAGCCACCTCCTTTCTTGAAGATTGTTGGTTAAATGCCCACTTGAAATTAAATTACATGAAATACATTTAATGAACGAGAATCAAAGAAATGGACACAATCAGGTGAGTTATTTGTGTTTGTTTTTGTTGTTTTGTGATGAAAATAGACATTTTATTGAAATTGGCATCCAGATGTACATGATGTTGGCCATGCTGGTGCTCCGGCCTTTCATGCAGAATTTCATGTGGAGAGCCCCGAGCCCTCTGATGGGTGAACAGGATATTCTCCCAGTAATTCACAGGCTTGTCTAAATGTTGTGTAGGAAACTTTAAAGGAGCTTCAGCAGGTTTTTTTCTTCAGCAGTGGAGTCTTGCATGGTGAGTGTGCACACAGGCCATAGTGGTTGAGTGCCTCACTTATTGTTTTCTTTGAAACAATTGTACTTGCTATTTCCAGGTCTTTCTGAAGTGGTCCTTGGCTCTTGGACAATTCTTTTGATGATTCTTTTCAGTCTTCTGTTAGAAATCCTGCGAGGAGCACGTGGTCATGGCCAATTTATGGTGAAATTATCTTCTTTCCACTTTCAGATTATGGTCCCAAGTGTGCTCACTGGAATATTCAGAAGTTTAGAAATCCTTCTGTAACCAATGACATCAGCATGTTTTGCAACAATAAGGTTGCACAGATCTTGAGAGAGCGCTCTGCTTTTACCCATCATGAGATGTTTCTTGTGTAATATGTTGGTAATGACACCTTTTTATAGGCCATCAGTTGGGACTGAACTAGCCGATATTAACTTGCACAGACAAAGGGCAGGACTGCTTTGTAATTACTGATCGATTTCAGCTGGTGTCTTGGTTTTCAATGGCTTTTTGCACCTTTCTTCAGGTGTTTAATACTTTTTCCTGTGTCATTTCACATTTATTACACAACTTACTTTGTGGAAATCTATGGTTTGATTTCTTTGTATCTTTGTATTACTTGGCTTACCAACATCTGGTAAAAATTTCATGTTAACACTTTTTAGAAATATATTTACTGAGGAAAATGGTGATGTGTTCAATACTTATTTTACCTGCTGTACATATCAGACAGTTGTACCATACTTTTTGTATTTTTTAGTGACTGATGTATAGTAAGTTGAATTTAAGTTCTGTTTCTTTCCAGTTGTACTGATGCTGTACTTGTTTCACTTTGTTTTATTAACAGTGTGAACAAAAGAAGCTCATAGATGATCTCATCACTAAAGGAATAGAGGAAGGAATGGAGGTCTGTGCAGTTTTCTGCTTTCATTCTTTCTTTTCAAACATCTGAGGGTTTTTTTTAATAAATTTTATTTCAGGAACTCTGTCTTTATAGAAGGTTTAGATATGACAAAATTTTGACTGAATTTATTAGTGTTCCACCACATCATATTCTGTGCAGGATTCAAGTTGACATTTAAAAATGCTTTTGTCAAAAGTTAAATTCATCTGATTCAAGTGATCAAAATAAAATAAGTTGCGAGGTTTTCAAGAGTTAAGGTGAGCAAAATTTAGTCTAACATCAAAATCACATACGTATATAGAACAACATGCAGAGTGTAGATGGGCAGTGACGATCTGTTATGTTTTTGTAGCTTTTTCACTGTGGCGTGATGGAAGTCTTCTCCTCCTGTGTTGAAGGTGCAGCATATAGAAGGAAAGGGCAGAGCAGTCTTTGCCACGCGATGTTTCCAAAAAGGCGAGTATGTGGTGGAGTACCACGGAGATCTGCTCCAGATCCATGATGCTAAGAAGAGAGAGGTGGAATATGCTGAGAACCCTGCGACTGGCTGCTACATGTACTACTTTCAGTATCTCTGCAAAACATACTGGTATGACAAACCAGTGCATATACTTTTGTGTTTTGTTTGTCTTTTTCTTACCCAACATGCTTGAAAACTAATTCTCATTTTTAATCCATCCAGTTACAAATGATTGGTCTTTACAAAAAAGATTTTCCACTTTAATGGACATGTTTTGGTAATTAAATGATTGTTTAATGAAACGTCAACATTTTTTAACTTCGGGCGTCTTTGGGTTCAACTTTTCATTTGTGACAAAAACAATTTTTTTTGTGAAACGTCTTGTCCCTGAATAGGCTCAAATATCGTTAGATGTGTCGGGAAGCATGGAGAGTTTTCCTACAGAGGAAACATGCTACTTGCTGTGGCACAGCAGCTTTTCTCGAAGTCCATACAAGTCAAATGTTGATGAGCAGCACTTTTTTGTTGTTGTTGTTTACAAACAAAGTATTGAATTAAGTTTACAAAGTTGTGGCTTTTGTTGTTATGTTGTGTTCTGTATTGTAAACATTTTTTGCTAGCTTGGCCAAAGCAGAGGGTCATCCCTTTGCGTTTGGTCTGCTTGAGGTTTTTTCCTCAAATCATCAAAGGGAGTTTTTGAATTGTAATAAATTAAATTGAATGGCTAAATATTTAGATCATTTTGAACGCACATATGTGACATTGAAATTTGATGGCTGTCCATGTAGTGGGGTGTCATAGCTAACCTGTTGTTCATTTTGTTATAAAACGCCAAATTTGGCAGATTTGTAGGTTTGTATGCTAGGAAGAAATCTGGATATTGGGCCACTGCGGATTTGTCCTGAGACGGCTGCAGTGCCCATTTTAAAAATGGCTGCCAATTTTTGCCTTTTGAGTACCTGTAACATTTTCAGACCTCCTATATTATGAGCCAAGAATGCAGTTTAACGATTGTTGCCTTAAGAATGTAATTGAAGGTAAGTTGCATTAAATTGAACCAATTATTGCTGAAATGTTACTTGGTATTCATGGCACATGTGACTGGTAAGGAAGACCAATAATTCCAGGGACAGTCCCTGTACGTGTGAGAACCTAAACTTTAATGAACCAAAAATTCCAAGAACTTTTTTCTTTAATTAATCTATCGGTAACTTTTATCAACAGTTCTGTCAGATGAAGAATTACAAATGACTTTACGGTCATGGTCACATAACACAGCATCACTGACTTTAGCTTGTTGCCACAAATCAAGAGCCTCTTACAAGTTGTACAAGTTACAAGATAATGGTTTGTTCCAGTGATATGTTCCAGGAACATGTTGATGAGGAGAGTCTGATTTCAGACCTGTTTTCTCAGCCTTGGTCTTGTTGAAGACTGATGCCACTTACCCGTTTTAGCAAAGCAAGTAGCTTGAACTCCTTCTGCTTCATCCAGTCTCTTGAGTGACGACGTTCTTGGCAGCTGCCTCAGTTCACTAAACCTCTGCAGATTATCGGACATAACCACATCCTTCCTTTTGGAATAGGTTGGTTCTGTCCAAAGTTTCTTTGTTTCCTCTCGACATGTCACACAGCGTGCCCAGTTTGTCTTAGTAACTGCTTTAGATAAAGATGTTGAGGGCACTGGACATTCTGTGTCTTCTATATGGAACTGTTTAGCCATGTCTTCATCGTTCTGTATGTACAATCCATCGCAGGCAGGCCTACAGACATACCGCATCAGTTCCACCATTAGGATGGACAGTACAGTCCCAGTATACTGCTGAGTCATGGCCAGTGAATAAACTCTATGTATTAAAGACTACATAACACCAGTTAGCATGCGAGTGGATACACAGTATACAGGAGAGCTCACAAGCCTGCGTATGATCCTGGCTGGGGCATCTTACGCTTGCATTGAAGTGCTTACTTGGAGATGAACTCATCTTCATGAACAGTGCTGTGGATGGAAGAAGATCTGCTGGTCTGCTCTGTGTCAGCCTGGTTAGTACTGGGATGACCTTTTCAGAAGACCAGAGGCTGTGTGTGCTTCTCCAGGTAAAACTGGAGTTGTCAGGAAGGGCATCCAGCGCAAAGTTGTGCCAATGTGGATCTGGCTGTATCCGCTGTGGCAACCCCGAACAAAGCGTGAGCAGCTGAAAGGGCAGCAGTGGCAGTACAAAGCATTTCAACATAGTTATTTTAGCTTGTCCTGTACGCTCACATTGTACAGCTGTTCAGCCTGAGACCATTTCAGTGTTCACACTAAATGCTGGACCAATTAAAATTGTTCAGCATTCTCCTTTAATGTCCAACAACTTAGGTTTGCCAGCTGTGTCTGTCTTTTACATCATTAGGGTTAGGCAGCTGAATGTGACACTTCTTGTTCTTCATCCTTTGACAGCAGCACTGCTGCATTTCTGAGGACACTTTTATGTCACTATACGCTTTCTAATATGGGGAGAACAGCTAAAATATGCACAGTTACAGTATTTACTATGACTCTTACAGGACGTTCATCAAGCTGATCATTTTTCACACTGGAATCACCTGATGCCAATAATGAAAGGCAGGGGAGGTTCTTTTATAAGTAAATTTAGCTTCAGTTTGATAGTTTATATCACTTACAGTGTATCCAGAAAGTATTCACAATGTTTCACTTTATCTACATTAATAAACATGCATAAATTTCAAAAACACTTTTGTATGTTGTCATTATGGGGTGTTGAGTAGAATTTTGAAGGAAAAAGTGAATTTCATCCATCTTGGAATAAGGCTGTAACATAAAAAAAATGTGGAAAAAGTGAAGCGCTGTGAATACAGTAGTGTTCAGAATAATAGTAGTGCTATGTGGTGTCCAATGGTAATTTAATACCTATGGGTATGCAGAGCATGCCATAGGTATTAAAGGCACTGCGCTGCGGTGGTTTGAATCATATTTATCTAATGGATTACAATTTGTTCATGTAAATGGGGAATCTTCTTCACAGACTAAGGTTAATTATGGAGTTCCACAAGGTTCTGTGCTAGGACCAATTTTATTCACTTTATACATGCTTCCCTTAGGCAGTATTATTAGATGGTATTGCTTAAATTTTCATTGTTACGCAGATGATACCCAGCTTTATCTATCCATGAAGCCAGAGGACACACACCAATTAGCTAAACTGCAGGATTGTCTTACAGGCATAAAGACATGGATGACCTCTAATTTCCTGCTTTTAAACTCAGATAAAACTGAAGTTATTGTACTTGGCCCCACAAATCTTAGAAACATGGTGTCTAACCAGATCCTTACTCTGGATGGCATTACCCTAACCTCTAGTAATACTGTGAGAAATCTTGGAGTCATTTTTGATCAGGATATGTCATTCAATGCGCATATTAAACAAATATGTAGGACTGCTTTTTTGCATTTGCGCAATATCTCTAAAATTAGAAAGGTCTTGTCTCAGAGTGATGCTGAAAAACTAATTCATGCATTTATTTCCTCTAGGCTGGACTATTTTAATTCATTATTATCAGGTTGTCCTAAAAGTTCCCTGAAAAGCCTTCAGTTAATTCAAAATGCTGCAGCTAGAGTACTGACGGGGACTAGAAGGAGAGAGCATATCTCACCCATATTGGCCTCTCTTCATTGGCTTCCTGTTAATTCTAGAATAGAATTTAAAATTCTTCTTCTTACTTATAAGGTTTTGAATAATCAGGTCCCATCTTATCTTAGGGACCTCATAGTACCATATTACCCCAATAGAGCGCTTCGCTCTCAGACTGCAGGCTTACTTGTAGTTCCTAGGGTTTGTAAGAGTAGAATGGGAGGCAGAGCCTTCAGCTTTCAGGCTCCTCTCCTGTGGAACCAGCTCCCAATTCAGATCAGGGAGACAGACACCCTCTCTACTTTTAAGATTAGGCTTAAAACTTTCCTTTTTGCTAAAGCTTATAGTTAGGACTGGATCAGGTGACCCTGAACCATCCCTTAGTTATGCTGCTATAGACTTAGACTGCTGGGGGGTTCCCATGATGCACTGAGTGTTTCTTTCTCTTTTTGCTCTGTATGCACCACTCTGCATTTAATCATTAGTGATTGATCTCTGCTCCCCTCCACAGCATGTCTTTTTCCTGGTTCTCTCCCTCAGCCCCAACCAGTCCCAGCAGAAGACTGCCCCTCCCTGAGCCTGGTTCTGCTGGAGGTTTCTTCCTGTTAAAAGGGAGTTTTTCCTTCCCACTGTCGCCAAGTGCTTGCTCACAGGGGGTCGTTTTGACCGTTGGGGTTTTTACGTAATTATTGTATGGCCTTGCCTTACAATATAAAGCGCCTTGGGGCAACTGTTTGTTGTGATTTGGCGCTATATAAATAAAATTGATTGATTGATTATGTGACTAAAAAGATTAATCCAGGTTTTGAGTATATTTCTTATTGTTACATGGGAAACAAGGTCCCAGTAGATTCAGTAGATTCTCACAAATCCAACAAGACCAAGCATTCATGATATGCACACTCTTAAGGCTATGAAATTGGGCTATTAGTAAAAAAAAGAAAAAAAAAGAAAAGGGGATGTTCACAATAATAGTAGTGTGGCATTCAGTCGGTGAGTTTGTCAATTTTGTGGAACAAACAGGTGTGAATCAGGTGTCCCCTATTTAAGGATGAAGCCAGCACCTGTTGAACATGCTTTTCTCTTTGAAAGCCTGAGGAAAATGGGACGTTCAAGACATTGTTCAGAAGAACAGCGTAGTTTGATTAAAAGGTTGATTGGAGAGGGGAAAAGTTATACGCAGGTGCAAAAAATTATAGGCTGTTCATCTACAATGATCTCCAATGCTTTAAAATGGACAAAAAAAAAAAGACGCGTGGAAGAAAATGGAAAACAACCATCAAAATGGATAGAAGAATAACCAGAATGGCAAAGGTTCACCCATTGATCAGCTCCAGGATGATCAAAGACAGTCTGGAGTTACCTATAAGTGCTGTGACAGTTAGAAGACGCCTGTGTGAAGCTAATTTATTTGCAAGAATCCCCCGCAAAGTCCCTCTGTTAAATAAAAGACGTGTGCAGAAGAGGTTACAATTTGCCAGAGAACACATCAACTGGCCTAAAGAGAAATGGAGGAATACTTTGTGGACTGATGAGAGTAAAATTGTTCTTATTGGGTCCAAGGGCCACAGACAGTTTGTGAGACGACCCCCAAACTCTGAATTCAAGCCACAGTTCACAGTGAAGACAGTGAAGCATGGTGGTGCAAGCATCATGATATGGGCATGTTTCTCCTACTATGGTGTTGGGCCTATATATCGCATACCAGGTATCATGGATCAGTTTGGATATGTCAAAATACTTGAAGAGGTCATGTTGCCTTATGCTGAAGAGGACATGCCCTTGAAATGGGTGTTTCAACAAGACAATGACCCCAAGCACACTAGTAAACCAGCAAAATCTTGGTTCCAAACCAACAAAATTAATGCCTCGCAGATGTGAAGAAATCATGAAAAACTGTGGTTATACAACTAAATACTAGTTTAGTGATTCACAGGATTGATAAAAAAGCAGTTTGAACATAAAAGGTTTGAGTTTGTAGCGTCAACAGCAGATGCTACTATTGTTGTGAACACCCCCTTTTCTACTTTTTTTTTTTTTACTAATAGCCCAATTTCATAGCCTTAAGAGTGTGCATATCATGAATGCTTGGTCTTGTTGGATTTGAGAATCTACTGAATCTACTGGTACCTTGTTTCCCATGTAACAATAAGAAATATACTCAAAACCTGGATTAATCTTTTTAGTCACATAGCACTACTATTATTCTGAACACTACTGTACTTTCCAGATGCTCAGTAAATGGTCAGTAACAGCACTTCTTTGTTCCCGGGATATTTTGGGCTCAAGTATCAAGATGACTTTTACAGCCTCGGTTAAATATGAACGTTTTCTCTTTCTTTCCAAATCTTTTCCACTAAACGCTACAGGATTCCTGTTGACAGGTTTTACTGTGCTGGTATTAGTTTTATTGATTCATTTATTTATGTTCCCGTCCAGTGTGGATGCCACAAAAGAGACTGGTCGGATGGGCAGATTGATCAATCACAGTAAAAACGGAAACTGCCAAACCAAACTGCACGACATCAGCGGCATTCCTCACCTCATCCTTGTTGCCTCTCGAGACATAGACGAGGGTGAGGAGCTTCTCTATGACTATGGAGATCGCAGCAAAGCCTCGATCGCCGCGCACCCTTGGCTCAAAAATTGATCTGGGTGTCGTCTTCAAGAAAAGGGAAATGTATTGTGTTTCTCATTAGCTAGTGTTAAGCTGCCTTAGAAACAGAATGTGTACTGTTGGATTTTTTTTTTTTTTTTTTTTTTCCCCCCCTCTTCGTCTTTTCCCCAAAAGGCCAAGAAGGATGCTGGATGGTGGTGCTGGGTACATTTTAACTGAGGTACATCTGCCTTGTAGGATAACATCTCTGAATTTATTTATATGTATACGACTCATGACGGTTGTTTTTGCTGCACATTTCTTTTGTACATTTTGTATTTTCTGTAGACTGATGCTTCTACAGCATGTCGGTAATGGTTAACGCTCTGTGTTTTTATACTGCTTTTTCTTAATAGTTTATTTCATACTGAGCAATACTCTCATTTGTGGAGTCAGACCAGAACAACGGATACAAATTACAAGCCATTTAAAAATATAATGAAATAAAATTTGGCTCAGTGGAATTTTATTACAGCTCCTGTAAAGATGCTCCCACAAACCAATTAATAATTTATTGTTCATCAGCAGGATAACAGTTTATCAAACTCACGGCTCAGTTGAATAAATGGATTACTTCATGTTCCAAACTGTTACACAGTGGCTGATTACCAAAACTATTGTTTAATGAATACTGTAATTTGATTTTTAAAAATGCTGTCATTTAAATGATATAGTAAAAGCATTCAAAGGATGATTGTTTATTCCAATTAAATTTAAATGCATACAGATCATTAAGACTAAACTGGATAAATCTGCATCATTTTGACTTACTTAAATAATTCAGTGTTTTTGCTGCTATCGTGTCTTAATATCTTCTGACTTCAGTGAATTGTAAGATGGTTAACTGATACTACTTAACTGCACTTTATATGAAATAGTTTAAGGGTCTTTCATGAAATACATGTACATGGTATGCTTCCCAAATTGTACATTTTTTTTTGTTTGTTTTTTTTTTTATGTGTGAAATCTACATGCTAAAGACCAGAACTCGTCTGGGCCGTGAGTTTGGCAAACATGTTCAGTTTCAGCTGTATAACATCTTTAAGAGGCTAAAAATAACTGTTCTTCCAATGGAAACAAATGGATAACTACAGGAAGTATTCAGCAGCTGAGCTGCCAGCAGGTCACATTTTTCTTTTGCTTTTTATTTTGTTCTCAAACTCGAACTGAATGTGGAAAAAGTTGAGATTTTTCCCCCAGATATTTAAGGCAGTGTTTCATGTTCGAGATGTTTTGTGCAATCTGTCTTTCATGACAAATCAACTGGTCTCCTTTAAACAGACAAACCTAAAACTGGAACTTTTAGTTCCATTATCATAATTATTTTACACACAGCTGTTAGTGTCATATGTATATGGGGAAAAGAGAAACGTTACATTGCTTCACTTGGTAACACTTACTAAGTTTGTCAAACCTAAGTGAACAAATTGGCATAAACACCAAGTTAATGTGGATCATTCTAAATCATGAGCAGTACCAGTTGAAGCACTTTCTTGTTTTTTTTGTTTTTTTTAAAGTTGGTCCAACAATTCATTTTCACTGTATAACTACGTGATGTTTTAAGTTCTGTGTGCGTGTTGCAGCAGTTGTGGTAATAATGGTCATGATTTTAATAATTACATCTGGCACAAAAGCACAACTCACTAAACTGTTACTATAATAAATGCTAGTTAATGTCAGTAACGCAGTGGTGAGTACAGCGGAACTAAAAGTTAGCATTAACTGCTAATCCCGTCTGAAATGTTAACTGTAATGATGCAAACCGTTAAACTGCTAAAACATTGAGTTGAAACTATCACTAGCAGGTAACTAATAACTATATGAATTTAGCTTTGCTTGTTTTATGAGACTCTAAAAGCCTGAAAAATGGAGCTAAAAGTTAAAGATGTAGCATAAACATGGAGGTTTGCTGAAAGGTTTAACATGCCAAGAGCAGGTGATTAAAAAATATATATATTGCCGTCACACGATGTCTGTTTTGCGTATTCGTGTAGCCATTTTGAAATATGGCGAGCTCTGGAGGTGCATGAGATCCACGCGAGGCTGTTTGCTGGTAGAGTTGCTGTTGGCTTTGAGGTTCTTTGTGTGGGAATCTGTGGTCTGATGTCTGGATTCCTCCCAGATGAGCTGCTGCACAGTGGAGCGTCACAAAAAACACCATCAACCACTTGGCTTCTTTTCAGACCAGTTAATTTGGGCGAATCACTCAAAAAGCCACGTGGACCTCATGTGCCCGTCATTGCTCTCATCTTTACCTGTAGTTGTCGCACACTGATTTTCACGGCAAAAACCGTAGTGGAAAAATACGATTTGCTGACTTGGTTAGTGGAATTACATTTCTGTGGAAAATAATTGGTTCGCAAATGCATTTCAGTGTTAGCTGAAAAGCTAATCTGTAAATAAGATGTTAGCATTGCTAATGTGTTAGCAGATTAGCTGAACTGTGCTCATCACTGCACTAATGCCTCCAATGAATGAGTTTGTCAGTCAGGTAACAGTCACTTTATTAATAATTATGATAATAGCAGGTGAAGGAAAATTGCCCACAAATTTACACTTATATTCAGGAAAATCACTGGTGATTCTAGCAACACTTACCGCAGTAAGGTTTGAGTTTATGTTCGTGGAAAGTGGCATTGATGTTTGTAACATTAACATTTATTACAGTGGCGGTCGTAACAAGTACGACAGTGACGGCATTTTAAGTAGCCCACACGATAGCGTGCCTTGGATGGCTGACGCTGTTTTGCCCAGTTTATTGATCAAAATTTGATCGGGCAAAACAAAATTTAAGTAAGTATGTAACATTAATATAAATTGGGGTTCAGTATGATGATATAAAATCTGGTTTACTCTTAATGAAGTAGCAAGAAAGTCATCAGTGTACATACAATAAATGTCATTCCTTGTAGGAGAATAACACGTTTATGTAACTTGTACTTTTCATAAGTACTACATGTAAGTATTAAAGTGCTTTTCAGTTTATTTTTATTCTGTGGGTATCATGGGACTTGTGAAGTATTGAAAACTTAATGTCCACTCTTACCGTATGTAGCAAATTTGTTTCTAAATTAAGTTTAATATATATAATACAGATTCCTGATGTAGTCCAGCTCCATCCACTGGTATTCTTAAAGTTGCAGAGATGTTTGGATTAAAAAAAAAATTACTTGTTAGTTTCAGGCACATTGACTGTATTATCAGCTTCACTGGGATTATCTTTTTAACATGTCAAGTGTTATTTATAAGTTCACAAATCTTAGCTTCATACTACACATGTATACAAGCAAACAAGTTTCAGTACAGTCCATCGTTTATTTTGACCGTTCATGTCCATTATTTCCATTTTTTGATCCAAGTCTTTATTAGAAAAAAAAACTTGAATTATTGCAATAATATCTAAGCAGCAAAATTGGCTATTTTCGATAAATCTTTGCTGTTGTAGCGCTTCATAAATCTTAATGCTGGGGTTGAAATGTTGATCAATAAAGTCCTAATATGCAATTCACCAAAGTGTGTAACTGATGCATTTTTACATGAAGGTGAGAAACATGAAAACTGTGAAGACCACAGTGAAATAAACTGTGTATTCCACTTAATGTAATGCACGAAATGTAGTTATTTGTGTAGCTCTTCGTAAGATTGTGCGTGTAAGCGGCTGCCTCAAATCCGTCTCTTCAGTTCTTAGAACACAGCTGATAGGATCTGGAATGAATGAATGATGATTTATTGTCATTACAACAAGTGCAACAAAATTATGTTCACACCCAATTATCTCAGACAAAAATACAGCAATTAATCCACAATTATTACTAATTGAACATAATGGCACACATCAGAATTAAAACAACTGCACATGTACAGTAGTGTTCAGAATAATAGTAGTGCTATGTGACTAAAAAGATTAATCCAGGTTTTGAATACAACCCCTGGCAATAATTATGGAATCACCGGCCTCGGAGGATGTTCACTCGGTTGTTTAATTTTGTAGAAAAAAAAAGCAGATCACAGACATGACACAAAACTAAAGTCATTTCAAATGGCAACTTTCTGGCTTTAAGAAACACTATAAAAAATCAAGAAAAATAATTGTGGCAGTCAGTAACGGTTACTTTTTTAGACCAAGCAGAGGGAAAAAAAATATGGACTCACTCAATTCTGAGGAAAAAATTATGGAATCACCCTGTAAATTTTCATCCCCAAAACTAACACCTGCATCAAATCAGATCTGCTCGTTAGTCTGCATCTAAAAAGGAGTGATCACACCTTGGAGAGCTGTTGCACCAAGTGGACTGACATGAATCATGGCTCCAACACGAGAGATGTCAATTGAAACAAAGGAGAGGATTATCAAACTCTTAAAAGAGGGTAAATCATCACGCAATGTTGCAAAAGATGTTGGTTGTTCACAGTCAGCTGTGTCTAAACTCTGGACCAAATACAAACAACATGGGAAGGTTGTTAAAGGCAAACATACTGGTAGACCAAGGAAGACATCAAAGCGTCAAGACAGAAAACTTAAAGCAATATGTCTCAAAAATCGAAAAAGCACAACAAAACAAATGAGGAACGAATGGGAGGAAACTGGAGTCAACGTCTGTGACCGAACTGTAAGAAACCGCCTAAAGGAAATGGGATTTACATACAGAAAAGCTAAACGAAAGCAATCATTAACAACCTAAACAGAAAAAACAAGGTTACAATGAGCTAAGGAAAAGCAATCGTGGACTGTGGATGACTGGATGAAAGTCATATTCTGTGATGAATCTCGAATCTGCATTGGGCAAGGTGATGATGCTGGAACTTTTGTTTGGTGCCGTTCCAATGAGATTTATAAAGATGACTGCCTGAAGAGAACATGTAAATTTCCACAGTCATTGATGATATGGGGCTGCATGTCAGGTAAAGGCACTGGGGAGATGGCTGTCATTACATCATCAATAAATGCACAAGTTTACGTTGATATTTTGGACACTTTTCTTATCCCATCAATTGAAAGGATGTTTGGGGATGATGAAATCATTTTTCAAGATGATAATGCATCTTGCCATAGAGCAAAAACTGTGAAAACATTCCTTGCAAAAAGACACATAGGGTCAATGTCATGGCCTGCAAATAGTCCGGATCTTAATCCAATTGAAAATCTTTGGTGGAAGTTGAAGAAAATGGTCCATGACAAGGCTCCAACCTGCAAAGCTGATCTGGCAACAGTAATCAGAGAAAGTTGGAGCCAGATTGATGAAGAGTACTGTTTGTCACTCATTAAGTCCATGCCTCAGAGACTGCAAGCTGTTATAAAAGCCAGAGGTGGTGCAACAAAATACTAGTGATGTGTTGGAGCGTTCTTTTGTTTTTCATGATTCCATCATTTTTTCCTCAGAATTGAGTGATTCCATATTTTTTTCCCTCTGCTTGGTCTAAAAAAGTAACCGTTACTGACTGCCACAGTTTTTTTTTTCCTGATTTCTTATAGTGTTTCTTAAAGCCAGAAAGTTGCCATTTGAAATGACTTTAGTTTTGTGTCATGTCTGTGATCTGCTTTTTTTCTACAAAATTAAACAACTGAATGAACATCCTCCGAGGCCGGTGATTCCATAATTTTTGCCAGGGGTTGTAGTATTTAGTTGTATAACCACAGTTTTTCATGATTTCTTCACATCTGTGAGGCATTAATTTTGTTGGTTTGGAACCAAGATTTTGCTGGTTTACTAGTGTGCTTGGGGTCATTGTCTTGTTGAAACACCCATTTCAAGGGCATGTCCTCTTCAGCATAAGGCAACATGATCTCTTCAAGTATTTTGACATATCCAAACTGATCCATGATATGGTATGCGATATATAAGCCCAACACCATAGTAGGAGAAACATGCCCATATCATGATGCTTGCACCACCATGCTTCACTGTCAACACTGTGGCTTGAATTCAGAGTTTGGGGGTCGTCTCACAAACTGTCTGCGGAACTTGGACCCAAAAAGAACAATTTTACTCTCATCAGTCCACAAAATATTCCTCCATTTCTCTTTAGGCCAGTTGATGTGTTCTTTGGCAAATTGTAACCTCTTCTGCACATGTCTTTTATTTAACAGAGGGACTTTGTGGGGGATTCTTGCAAATAAATTAGCTTCACACAGGCGTCTTCTAACTGTCACAGCACTTACAGGTAACTCCAGACTGTCTTTGATCATCCTGGAGCTGATCAATGGGTGAGCCTTTGCCATTCTGGTTATTCTTCTATCCATTTTGATGGTTGTTTTCTGTTTTCTTCCACGCGTCTCTGTTTTTTTTTTTGTCCATTTTAAAGCATTGGAGACCATTGTAGATGAACAGCCTATAATTTTTTGCACCTGCGTATAAGTTTTCCCCTCTCCAATCAACTTTTTAATCAAACTACGCTGTTCTTCTGAACAATGTCTTGAACGTCCCATTTTCCTCAGGCTTTCAAAGAGAAAAGCATGTTCAACAGGTGCTGGCTTCATCCTTAAATAGGGGACACCTGATTCACACCTGTTTGTTCCACAAAATAGACAAACTCACTGACTGAATGCCACACTACTATTATTGTGAACACCCCTTTTTCTACTTTTTTTTACTAATAGCCCAATTTCATAGCCTTAAGAGTGTGCATATCATGAATGCTTGGTCTTGTTGGATTTGTGAGAATCTACTGAATCTACTGGTACCTTGTTTCCCATGTAACAATAAGAAATATACTCAAAACCTGGATTAATCTTTTTAGTCACATAGCACCACTATTATTCTGAACACTACTGTACATTTAATTGTTTACGTACACTAAACTTTGAAACAGGCCGTCAGCCAAAGTGAGGCAATGTGGGTGTGGAGGGGCGCAGCAGCCACGCCCCTCAGCCGAGCTTTGGGGGGAGCTGCTGCAGCTGTGCTGCATGGCTCCCCGAAGGGGAAGGATTGGCAAGTGCGGAGGCCGGGGTGGGGGGAGCATGCATCCATGTGTGCAGGTGGTTCAATGTCAGACTCTGTCCGTGTACACGTAGAGTCCGAGGCGGCCTTGTCGACAACCGCAGACTGTGGGGGAGGGCAGATGAAGAGGGAACCATGTGCGTCCCCAGGGCCGTTGAAATCTTTCTGGAGGAAAACAAGCGGGGCATTTTGACCTTCGATAGCTGATAAGGCTGCCGTGTTTGGGTTAGGCAGAGAAGCACAGAACTCCAGTACGGCTTCTCTTAACTGTCCAGATCCAACTGTGTGAATGTTCACTGGTCTCCAACATTAATTCCTTTGCAGGGCAGACAACTGCTCTGAGATGGTTTCCATCTTGCATTTAAGTTCTCAGTCTGAGATTCTACAGCCTTGCCAACCTCAGTAATCATGACGGACCAGATGAGGGATTGTGGTTTTGGTGACAGCCGTCTTGCCAATTTTCTGATAGATCAGGGCAGCGCCTAATCCTGGTAGCAGAAGCCCTCCTGCCATCAAGACAAATAAGAATAAATCCTTGATGTCTTCCACAGAGTGGCCCCAAACACACTAGGTGCCAATTCTTCCAGGCATTGAGAACATAGCCCGCAGGATAGGGTCCTTCTGGGCAGGCAGGGTCCCCCAACCCTGATTTCCTTGTTGAAAAGATGGGGTCAAAAGTGTTGAGAGACCAGCTCAATTCCATGGTTGTTCCAAATGCAGTTCGAAGAATTCTCAGTCTGGTGAAGTTGGGACTTTGAAGGTTGAGGCAGAGATGGAGACAAACATGAGGAGATGCGACCGCTCTCGCCAGAGTCCCAGACTGAATGAATAAATATAACCATCATCTCCTTCAGCCAGAACAACATTTATCTGGAAGGTGATTTAAAATGACAAAAGCATTTAATTTTCCACCCCACAGGAGGAGCAGTGTGTGTGTGTGTGTGTGTGTGTGATTTATACTGTCACTTTTAACAGCAGAGGAACTCCTAGGAAGTGGTGTGTGATTGTTACCAAAACCTTCAGAGGTTTTGGAGACACTGAAATGATTACATGTTTTGTAGAATTTTAAATTATAATCAAATTCAATATTTGTTGTTTATTTTTTTTTCAAGTTCAATATTTGTAGACACACACAATCCAATCTGTGGAATTTTAATCCATTTATAATCAAATTCAGTATTTGTTGTTAGTTTATTTATGTGTAGAATTTTAGGCCTAATCTTCTTTTCATCAGAATTTATCTATATTGAGTCCTAGTTTTCTAATCAGATTGATGCCTTTGGTTCCCCAAAACTCTCATAGCTGATCAAATTGGTGTCAGAAAAAAAACTGAAGAGATCTCGACATCTGTGTGTATGTGTGTGTGTATACATATATACTCAACAAAAATATAAACGCAACACTTTTGGTTTTGCTCCCATTTTGTATGAGATGAACTCAAAGATCTAAAACTTTTTCCACATACACAATATCACCATTTCCCTCAAATATTGTTCACAAACCAGTCTAAATCTGTGATAGTGAGCACTTCTCCTTTGCTGAGATAATCCATCTCACCTCACAGGTGTGCCATACCAAGATGCTGATTAGACACCATGATTAGTGCACAGGTGTGCCTTAGACTGCCCACAATAAAAGGCCACTCTGAAAGGTGCAGTTTTGTTTTATTGGGGGGGGGGGGTACCAGTCAGTATCTGGTGTGACCACCATTTGCCTCATGCAGTGCAACACATCTCCTTCGGATAGAGTTGAAGAGAACACCTCTCCAACATGCCAAACGCCAGCGAATGTGAGCATTTGCCCACACAGGTCGGTTACGACGACGAACTGGAGTCAGGTCGAGACCCCCATGAGGACGACGAGCATGCAGATGAGCTTCCCTGAGACAGTTTATGACAGTTTGTGCAGAAATTCTTTGGTTATGCAAACCGATTGTTCCAGCAGCTGTCCAAGTGGCTGGTCTCAGATGATCTTGGAGGTGAACATGCTGGATGTGGAGGTCCTGGGCTGGTGTGGTTACACGTGGTCTGCGTTTGTGAGGCTGGTTGGATGTACTGCCAAATTCTCTGAAACGCCTTTGGAGACGGCTTATGGTAGAGAAATGAACATTCAATACACGAGCAACAGCTCTGGTTGACATTCCTGCTGTCAGCATGCCAATTGCACGCTCCCTCAAATCTTGCGACATCTGTGGCATTGTGCTGTGTGATAAAACTGCACCTTTCAGAGTGGCCTTTTATTGTGGGCAGTCTAAGGCACACCTGTGCACTAATCATGGTGTCTAATCAGCATCTTGATATGGCACACCTGTGAGGTGGGATGGATTATCTCAGCAAAGGAGAAGTGCTCACTATCACAGATTTAGACTGGTTTGTGAACAATATTTGAGGGAAATGGTGATATTGTGTATGTGGAAAAAGTTTTAGATCTTTGAGTTCATCTCATACAAAATGGGAGCAAAACCAAAAGTGTTGCGTTTATATTTTTGTTGAGTATATATATATAAATTAGTTTTATTCCAAGAATGGTCTTATTACGTAAAGGAGGTTTAGGTGAATTGATTCTATGCTCCACACCAACACCTGCATGCTCTTCCTGCCTTTATCTGTTTCAATAGAAAAACATTTGCTATGTCTTTAATGGTTAAACCATTTTTCCAAATAATTTTTCTGTATTTCCTGCTTGAGCTCTGTACAGCTCATCTTATTTTTGTGTATCTGAATTTAAGTGCAACATTTATTGTCAGAGAAATGTTAAATGGACTGCATTTATATCACATTTTTCCATCTGCGTCAGACGCTCAAAGCGCTTCACAATAATGCCTCACATTCACCCCGATGTCAGGCTGCTGCCATACGAGGCACTCACTACACACTGGGAGCAACTAGGGGATTAAGGACCTTGCCCAAGGGCCCTTAGTGATTTTCCAGTCAGGCTGGGATTTGAACTGAGGATCCTCTGGTCTCAAGGCCTTAACCATTAAACCTCCTCTAAGACATGGATCAAGATCAGGCTCGGTTTAGAAACCTAACATCCAGCTGAGTTCCCATCCATCTTTTTATTTTTTTTCATGCAATTTCAAACTAAAGCAAAGTGCAGATTTGACAGATGACACATTGAAGCAGCAGCTTTTCTTTATTATGTTTGTCTCTTCTGAAACATCAATCAATCAATCAATTTTTTTTTATATAGCGCCAAATCACAACAAACAGTTGCCCCAAGGCGCTTTATATTGTAAGGCAAGGCCATACAATAATTACAGAAAAAACCCCAACGGTCAAAACGACCCCCTATGAGCAAGCACTTGGCTACAGTGGGAAGGAAAAACTCCCTTTAACATGATCAGTTATAATACGTGACAGTGACGTGGAAGTGAGAAACACCTCAAACATGACACAGGATTTTAATATTTCAATATATGACAACTTAATAAGCAAAATCATAGATACATTTGTATATTTTAACAATATAAAAAAAACATCAAAGAATGAGGTCATAAAGAACTGCAGGATGAAGCGTTTGTGCTCAAATCCACAGTGCAGGTGACACAGCCTCCCTTTATAGTGCCATATTCTGGTTGTTATACAGAAAAGTTAACGTTCAGTTATCGTGCTTCAAATCACCCAGACAGCGTGATGAGGAGGGCTGCTCCCGCAACACAGCTGTCAGGAAACAAAATCATCATGATTCCACTTCTGTAGGGCTGGACAAATGATGTTATCAGGGGGAAAAAAATCAGAATAAACCAGAAGCTGGAAAAGTAACATTAAAAAAAAATAATAACAACAATCAGCTACACTTTCTGATAAAAAAAAAGAGGCAATTTTGGAGCCTGTCCATTTTTCCTGTTCACTTTTTAACACAGTCAACATCATTTAAGCAACATTCCAGTTTTCCTTTTCATGCACTGCACAGATCGTTATATCCAAAGTGTTCATGTCTGAGGCCTTTTGGTGCACAGTGAAGTGCACACACACGTTTGTCAAAATTTTTGGCATCTGACGAAACCATACTGCATTTTGAGTGCACATTATTATATACAGCAAACCAGCAACATAATCACACACTGCACTTTTCCCCACATTTTTTATGTTATAGTTTTATTCAAAAATGTACAAAAAATTTTTTCATCAAAATTCTACACACAATACCCCATAATGACAATGTGACAAAAGGTTTTGAGATTTTTGCAAATTTATTAAAAAAAAAAAAGCCCAAGAAATCACATGTCCATAAGTATTAACAGTCTTTGCCATGAAGCTCAAAATTGAGCTCAGGTGTCTCATGTTTCCACTGATCATCCTTGAGATGTTTCTACAGCTTAATTGGAGTCCACCTGGGATCAATTCAATTGATTGGACATGATTTGGAAAGACACACACCTGTCTACATATAAGGTCCCACAGTTGACAGTCAGAGCACAAACCAAGCATGAAGTCAAAGGAATTGTCTGTAGACCTCTGAGACAGGATTGTCTGGAGGCACAAAACAGAAACATTTCTGCTGCTTTGAAGGTCCCAATGAGCACAGTGGCCTCCATCATCTCTAAATGGAAGAAGTTCAGATCCACCAGGACTCTTCCTAGAGCTGGATGCCCGTCTAAACTGAGAGATCGGGGAGAAGGACCTTAGTCAGGGAGGTGACCAAGAACCTGATGGTCACTCTGTCAGAGCTCCAGCATTCCTCTATGGAGAGGGGAACCTTCCAGAAGTACAACCATCTCTGCAGTAATCCACCAATCAGGCCTGCATAGTAGAGTGGCCACAATGACCCTGAGCACACAGCCAAGATGTCAAAGGAGTGGCTTCAGGACAACTCTGTGAATGTCCTTGAGTGGCCCAGCCAGAGTCCAGACCTGAATCCGACTGAACATCTCTGGAGAGATCTGAAAATCTCTGCAGAGATGCTCCCCATCCAACCTGATGGAGCTTGAGAGGTGCTGCAAAGAGGAATGGACCAAACTGCCCAAAGATAGGTGCACCAAGCTTCTGACATCATATTCAAAAAGACTTGAGGCTGGAACTGCTGCCAAAGGAGCATCAACAAAGTGCTGAGCAAAAACTGTGAATACTTATGGACATGTGATTTCTTAGTTTTTTATTTTTAATCAATTTGCAAAAAAAAAAAACCCAAAAAACTTTTGTTGTGAGTAGAACCTTGAAGGGAAAAAAATGAATTTAGTCCATGTGGGAATAAGGTTGGAACATAAAATTTGGAAAAAGTGAAGCGCTGTGAATACTTTCGGGTGCACCGTACCCCCCCCCCCCCCCCCCCCCTCTCTCTCTCTCTATATATATATAATATACATACACACACACACGCACGCACCATCCCTGGTTCTCAAGACCAGGCACCTAAGTGGCTCTCCTCTTTTCTACTCTTATTTTACTCGTCTTTTTTAGATATTTAGATATACTTTTATATACTAGCATAGTTCCACCTTAGAATTGGATTACAATATATAAGATATACCGTACTGAATTTTCATATATATATATATATATATATATATATATATATATATATATATATATATATACGAGGTTTATTAGAAAACTATCCGACCTTTTTATTTTTTTAAAAAACTATATGGATTTGATTGACGTGCGATTACACCAATCATGCTTGAACCCTCGTGCACATGCGTGAGTTTTTTCATGCGTGTCGGTGATGTCATTTCCCTGTGGGCAGGCCTTGAGTGAGATGTGGTCCCGCCCTCTCGGCTGAATTCCTTTGTTTCACACGCTGCTCGAGACGGCGCGCGTTGCTTTATCAAAATTTTTTCTGGACCTGTGAGGAATATCCGAGTGGACACTATTTGAGAAATTAAGCTGGTTTTCGGTGAAAAGTTTAACGGCTGATGAGAGATTATGGGGTGTTTCTGTCGCTGTAAGGACTTCCCACAGAGCGGGACGTCGCGCAGCGCTTCCAGGCGCCGTCGTCGGCCTGTTTCGACCTGAAAACATCCTAATTTAAGGCTTAATTCACCCAGGACATCGTGAGAGAACAGAGAAGATTCAGAAGAGGCCGGCATGAGGACTTTATGTGGACATTCCACTGTTTAAGGACATTTTTTAATGAAAGACGTGCGCGCAAATTCGCCGAGTCATTTCTGTGACGACTCGGTGAATCTGTGCGCCGCGACAGGAAAAACACCTCCGTGTTGAAAACCATTTGTAAAATTCAGGCGGCTTTTGATGGCTTTCAACAAGTGAGTAACTGAGAAATTGTTTAACAGCTTGGGCATGTTCCAACTTGTCCGTTAAGGTTTCCAACGGAGGTGTTTTTCCTGTCGCGACCCCCCGCGGTCGGGTCCGGCCCGACATGCGACTCTGCCCGCACGTTCTTTCATTACAAAATGTCCGTTAACAATGGAATGTCCGAATAAACTCCTCATGCCGACTTCTTCTGAAAGTTCTCTGTTCTCTGACGACTTACTGGGTCAACAGAGCCTGAAATGTGGACGTTTTCAACTTGAAACGGCGAGACGCTGCCGCCTCGAAGCGCAGATCGCCGTCAGGCGCCGTGGGCCGTCCTTAAAGCGACACTACCAGACCAAAATCTCTCATCAGCCGTTAAAATTTTTACCGAAAACCAGCTGAATTTATTGAATGGTGTCCACTCAGTTGTGCCTTACAGCTTTGAAAAATTTTTTATCAAACAAAGCAACAGTCTCTGAGCCATTCCTAAACAATGAAAAAAATCGACGAGCGGGTGGGCGACTCCTCACTCAAAGACTGCCCACAGGCGAATGACGTAACCGACAGGCGTGAAAAAACTCTCGCATGCCCACGAGGGTTCAAGCATGTCTGATGTAATCACACGTGATTCAAATCCATATGGTTTTTGAAAAAAATAATAAGGTCGGATACTTTTCTAATAGACCTCGTGTATATATATATATATGTCCCTTATTTATGTGCTGCACTTAGCTCAAACATTTGGCATAGAAGAAATAGCAGAATGTGCAAAAATTCTATTTATCTCCATTTTAAATTTAAATATATGTGAGGGTTCACATTCTTCATCTGGCCCATAATTATCTGACTTAGCATGTAGAAGCAGAAAAAAAGAAAAATAAACAAATGAAATCATTTTAGGCCTGAACCATCATTTCAGACATCTGACATATGTCACACGTTTGTATCATGTTTGCCTTGTGAGACACGTGTAGTGACGCTAACGTGCACACTCTGTGCGGGAGTATGATGCTCTGAAGGGAGAAGGGGCGTGGCCATCACCAGCTCCTTTTGACTTAAAACAAACTGAGCTTATTTATTTTTTATTAAAATTATGCATCACCTCAGTGACAATGGGGTATTTTTGCCATTTGAGCCCTGTTCTTCACAAATTACTTAAATGATCCAAGATCAACTGGTTGATCCAGGATCTACTGATCCTGGCCACATAAATCCAGTTTATTTTGTTCTATGAAACCCAAGTTTGACTATACGAGCTGGAGTTAATTATCTGAGATGACTCCTGTGGTCAAATGTAATCAGTCCTGGAAATCAAAACCAAGAGCTCTGTGACTGGAGGAACGGTGAATAGGAGCGCACCAATTTTCACCCTTAACGGAGCATCAACATCTGATAGAGGGCAAATTTAATCAGGTGCTCTGCAGTAAAGGAGATACTGTAAAACCAACAATGGAGTTGCACAAAAGTGGCCGACAAATTAAACATCTCCAAGGAACCAAGAAAATAACTAAATACAACATAAAAACTGAACAGAAAAGTCTACAAAGTTTAAAATTCAGAAAAGAATCAGAGGCAGAAAGAGGCTGGATAATCAAATTACAGAGTCGCAACAAAAAGGGACAAATACATGTGACCTTTGTTGATAGTCACAACCTTTGTGTGAGCATGAATAATCTCATCATTTCTCCAGTCTGATCATTTCATCCTTAAAGCTACAGTGTATAGGACATAGTGCCATCTAGTGGTGAGGTTGCAGACTGCATTATCCCACGATTTTGTTTGTTTTGGAACAAACCATTCAACTCTGCTTCACCTCGTTGAATGGTTTGTTCCAGCTTTCACCTCATGAAATATTCATAACATTGAACTCATAAACATTCATCATTTGTATAATATCAGGATACTGAACATCTGGCCGTTGTGTGGGATCATTTTTCCTTCATCCAGCTTCGTCTTGATACGGACAAGATGTCAGTCCTGCTGCTGCTAATTTCCTTTTATATCGCTCTCTGGTGATATTATCCAAACCCTGTGAATAGTTGAAGGCCACACTAAGGCCCCAACAACAGAAATATAACAAAATTCAAACAAATAATCACTGAAATCTGGGATTCAAGAGCAAATACCACTCCCACATACACATGATAAAATGCATTGACAGCTGCGTATTGTCATGCCAGCGGCTGACCTGACGCAGAAGAAAACTGCAAGTGACGTTGCTGAGACCGAATCAATTCTTCCCCCACGAAATTTTAGACCGCATCATGCAACCATTCAAAATGGCCTTTGGTTCTGGAGGTCCTCATGGCGGATGAGGCGGATGGCCGAGGAGGATTCTTTTTTTTTTGTTTGGCCTTTGGCCTCAGGCGATGTTCAGTATGCCTCTGTTAGTTTAACAAGTAATTTACATCACTTTCTTTAACCACAGTTGGAGCAACTTTGACTTTTGACCCCTGTGCAAACTGAAATTAACCTCTGTAACCATTTTTACTGTTTTTAACATCATAAATCCATAAAATTCAGTCATAGATCATCTAAAATTTCTAAACTATACATTGTAGGAACCTTTATGAACTGACAAATAATGACGTTGACCCCTGTGTAATCGTTCA
Source organism: Thalassophryne amazonica (assembly GCF_902500255.1). Taxonomy (NCBI): domain Eukaryota; kingdom Metazoa; phylum Chordata; class Actinopteri; order Batrachoidiformes; family Batrachoididae; genus Thalassophryne; species Thalassophryne amazonica. The sequence continues at coordinate 2,797,921 of NC_047119.1, forward strand.
TTGACCCCTACCTGGTAGGCATGTGAATCTCATCACTGACAACGATTCAATACGCATCTTGATACACTACCAGCGATACGATACATATACCGATACATGATGATGCTGACGATATGATGTGATACGATTCAACATGATGCAAAGAAATTACACCAAAAATTTAAATAGAAAATAAGAAGCTGCAATTCAGTATGATACTATGGTATTCTTCTTCTTCTGCTTTTAGGTAATTATATACCAAAGAACAGATGGTTATGAATGTTATTTTCCATTTCTGCTAATAAACACCCCTAAATCTTACACACTGTAGCTTTAATATTCAGTACAAACACCAGCACATCAAGCACTTGGGAATAAATAAATGTAAAAGAAGTAATATTGAAATTAGCAGATAAAATAGCAATATAATAATATTAACAAATGCATATCATTATTCTGTGTAGACTGATGCAGTAATTCATTTAACAGTCACACACTACAGGAGGCTCCCACAAAAAGTGCACAGTCAATGTTGAATCAAGTTTCCTGACAGGATTGTGTTTAAAAGAGTTAATCCTGTTTAGATTGAAAAAAAAAAGCTGCTCATGCAGGTTTGCTGTTCTGCTTATTGTGACAACCAATCACCCACCTGTTTCTAAGAACCAGGACATCCAGGATCAAACCAGAGCATCAACAACTTAATCCAGAGCAAACGGGGTCGTCTATGTGCAAAGAACAGCACCCTGGTGACCTACATTAGCTGGAAAAGTTGAATAATAAGACTCATTTTATTTCAACAATTTAAAAGTAGTGCATGCAAACTTCACTAAAATCTAATACCTATAGTTTGGAAGATCTATAAATCTAATGTATCTTTTGTAACCCCCCCCCCTTTAAAATATATTTTTTTAAACATTCTTTAATTTTATATCAGAATGTGCTTGTACATCATTCTCCTGTTTTAAAAACACCGACTGTTCCTTCTTGACTACATTGTAAATACTGATAAGGCCATGTTAAATGCAGTGCTGCACTTTTTAAATCGGACATACACTTCACGCTGCCGTCTGACCTGCACACACACACACACACAGTCTGAGGCAATGCCTCGTTCTGCCACAGTGGTTACGAAATAAAGCTGCTGGCTGATTTATTTGCTCCATATTCTGCCTGTTTAATTAATAACCAGACAGCAAAAGCAACGTTGACCTGTGTGCACGATGTGCAGCACAAAACCCATTTAGACGGTGAATAAATAAATCGTCATCTGTGCACACAAACTATTTCTGTTCTCAAAATCACAGTTTGTTACTTCACTTGCTTTCTTGAATAAATAATGAGTAACGATGCATCCCTCCTGGAACCTTCACAATTCAACAGTTTTAATTTGATTTTACTACCAGCTCATGCAGTAAACATCATCAACCGAAGCTGTTATCCTGCAGATGACGTAAACGGGACGTTACACCAGTAAAAACAATGTTATGCAGAACAAATAGTCCATTTGTTCTGCATAACATTTATATATAGTGATTTTTCCATCTGCATCAGAGCAAATGGCAACTAAAGGCCGAACATTAACAGAAGTCTCATATTGTATTGACTCGGGAGGAGCTCGGAGTCGAGCCGCTGCTCCTCCACGTTGAAAGGAGTCAGTTGAGGTGGCTCGGGCATCTTTTCCAGATGCCCCCTGGACGCCTCGCTGGAGAGGTGTTCCGGGCACATCCCACTGGGAGGAGGCCCCGGGGAAGACCCAGGACACGCTGGAGGGACTACATCTCTCGGCTGGCTTGGGAACGCCTTGGGGTTCCCATGGAGGAGGTGTGTGTGGATTGGGAGGTCTGGGCGGCTTTGCTTGAGCTGCTGCCCCCGCAACCCGACTCCGGATAAAGTGGAAGAAAATGGATGGATGGATGGATCATATTGTATTTATTGCTGAAACATGGTGTGGATGTGAATGCATCAATTATGTTTTGTTGTTGTTTTGTTACATTTTATGTATAATTTTTAAATAGCATTTGTGCATAACATTCTATATGCATCACTGCATAGTTTAAATGTGCTGGTGAACTTTTTAACCCCCTTTTTTTTTTTAAATCACACATATATATATACATACACTCAACAAAAATATAAACGCAACACTTTTGGTTTTGCTCCCATTTTGTATGAGATGAACTCAAAGATCTAAAACTTTTTCCACATACACAATATCACCATTTCCCTCAAATATTGTTCACAAACCAGTCTAAATCTGTGATAGTGAGCACTTCTCCTTTGCTGAGATAATCCATCCCACCTCACAGGTGTGCCATATCAAGATGCTGATTAGACACCATGATTAGTGCACAGGTGTGCCTTAGACTGCCCACAATAAAAGGCCACTCTGAAAGGTGCAGTTTTATCACACAGCACAATGCCACAGATGTTGCAAGATTTGAGGGAGTGTGCAATTGGCATGCTGACAGCAGGAATGTCAACCAGAGCTGTTGCTCGTGTATTGAATGTTCATTTCTCTACCATAAGCCGTCTCCAAAGGCGTTTCAGAGAATTTGGCAGTACATCCAACCAGCCTCACAACCGCAGACCACGTGTAACCACACCAGCCCAGGACCTCCACATCCAGCATGTTCACCTCCAAGATCGTCTGAGACCAGCCACTTGGACAGCTGCTGAAACAATCGGTCTGCATAACCAAAGAATTTCTGCACAAACTGTCAGAAACCGTCTCAGGGAAGCTCATCTGCATGCTCGTCGTCCTCATCGGGGTCTCGACCTGAGTCCAGTTCGTCGTCGTAACCGACTTGAGTGGGCAAATGCTCACATTCGCTGGCGTTTGGCACGTTGGAGAGGTGTTCTCTTCACGGATGAATCCCGGTTCACACTGTTCAGGGCAGATGGCAGACAGCGTGTGTGGCGTCGTGTGGGTGAGCGGTTTTCTGATGTCAATGTTGTGGATCGAGTGGCCCATGTTGGCGGTGGGGTTATGGTATGGGCAGGCGTCTGTTATGGATGAAGAACACAGGTGCATTTTATTGATGGCATTTTGAATGCACAGAGATACCGTGACGAGATCCTGAGGCCCATTGTTGTGCCATACATCCAAGAACATCACCTCATGTTGCAGCAGGATAATGCACGGCCCCATGTTGCAAGGATCTGTACACAATTCTTGGAAGCTGAAAATGTCCCAGTTCTTGCATGGCCGGCATACTCACCGGACATGTCACCCATTGAGCATGTTTGGGATGCTCTGGACCGGCATATATGACAGCGTGTACCAGTTCCTGCCAATATCCAGCAACTTCACACAGCCATTGAAGAGGAGTGGACCAACATTCCACAGGCCACAATTGACAACCTGATCAACTCTACGCGAAGGAGATGTGTTGCACTGCATGAGGCAAATGGTGGTCACACCAGATACTGACTGGTATCCCCCCCCCCCCCAATAAAACAAAACTGCACCTTTCAGAGTGTCCTTTTATTGTGGGCAGTCTAAGGCACACCTGTGCACTAATCATGGTGTCTAATCAGCATCTTGATATGGCACACCTGTGAGGTGGGATGGATTATCTCAGCAAAGGAGAAGTGCTCACTATCACAGATTTAGACTGGTTTGTGAACAATATTTGAGGGAAATGGTGATATTGTGTATGTGGAAAAAGTTTTAGAGCTTTGAGTTCATCTCATACAAAATGGGAGCAAAACCAAAAGTGTTGCGTTTATATTTTTGTTGAAATGATGCAGAATTACTTCGCTGTTTACACTAATAGTAATAGTAATCTGTGGTGAATGTTTAACTTTAAACAATTTATTTTGAAGTATAAATTGTAATCCTTGATGTTGTCTGCTTTCTGTTTCTATATTTTACAAATCATTCATGAGTCTTCTGCAAGAGGTGAATTATTCCATGCAGTCGCTCTCTTTTGTGGTATCACAATACTCATTTAAAAAAAAACCGATACGATTATCACGATATCCAATGTATCATATTTCATAATTCTCCTTGGCATGTGCAGTTTGGTGTTTTTGCAGAAGTATTACACTGGTCAACAGGAGTTTGTCTTACATGGAGTTTTTCAATGGATTTTGGGCAATTTAGGGGGCACTGAATCTGAATCTGGTGTTAGATTTTGCCAATCACATCACATTTTTGAGATATGAAAACATATTTCCCGTATCAGGCATTGAAGCAAAAGTTGCCGTCTCGCACGTGTCACACGTAATCAGGAACATGCAGACTGCAAAAAACGTGACATGATGGAGGAAACCTGAGCTCAGATTCAGATTCAGCACCTAAAAGTGACCCTAAATCAGTTCTCAAAGTCCATGCGAGAATTTTTTTGTTGTTGTTGTTGACGAGTGTAACTGACTTCCTTTTATACTGAGGTATGAAATACTGTCTTTTTCATACTCCCTTACATATTCTGTAAAATTGATTAATTTCAATACACTTCACGGATGTAGATGATTTTCATGACTTTTACAAACATCACCTTCATATTTTCTGTGCTCAAAATCGATATTTGTCTATCTGGATCACATTTCTCCATCACAAAAACACTTGCTGCTGCTTTTAAAATTCAAAGGCTGTCTGTGCCGTCAGTCACTGAGTCACATGGTTCATTTGCATCAGAGAAAAATGGTTTAAATGTTAAATATTTCCAGTACTTCCTCCAACCTGCAGCATCCTTTCACGCTTCACACAGTCTTCTCACCTCAGTCCCAAAGTGAGTCAAAGTGATGGACATGGAGTAATAAGAGTTTTGGCAGTAAGTCCCGCCCCACCACTAAATGTGTTGTAAGGCCTCCTGGGCCTGTTCCGTGTACACGTCCTCTTTCCCCGGCCACAAGCTGACGTCAACGTCGAACTGTGCGCTCCGCTGCGAGCTCCGCTGCTTGTCGCGTGAGAACAAACTAAATCTGAAATTGAAAATGAGAAAGAAGAGGTGATGACTTTTAGTGTTTTGGATGTGCCAAAAACATGACACGATGATACACAGTCAGGCCCATAAGTCACTGGATATACCGCATTAGCCATTTAGGAATGATGGCAGTGTGGTATAAATGTTACATAAAGACACAAATTTTTAGCTACTGTTTGTAAAGTCTCTCATGGGGGACTTCAGCCTAGATTTGATGTCACTATGAATTTAACATTTGATAGGAATAAGTTGCACTGTGCAGTTTCTCCAATCTCCCTCTGAGTTGTCATGGGTGTCTTGGTGGCTTCCCTCACTTGTGTCTTTGCACAGTCAATCAGTTTTGAGAGCTTCCTACTCCAGGCAGGTTTACCATACTGTTTGTATTCTTCATGATTGATGGGAAACATATTCAGACTTTAAAATTCTGGTGTATCCATCACATGATGTATCTGAAGAAAACTGGCTGTAAAAGTGATAACTTGTTTTAACAATATTCTGTATATTTCCTGTAGTTTTTCCTCTCTGAAAACAGAAAAAAAAAAAAAAAAAACTATGAATGAAATGGCTGTAATCCCTAAATGATGAATGCAGTATTCTTGTTAATAGTTCATGGGCTAAGCAGGTTTTCTGTACCACTTAAGGAGAATAAGACACATACAATCCAGCCTCAGTGTACCATGGCCTACGCAAAAATATACGATGGCCATCCCTGGTGGTAGCTGTCGCCAGGTAGGGGGTCAGTGAAGAATTACACAGGGATCAAAATTTAACAAGAGTCATCAGGAGATGACATATCCTCCCCAGTCCCCACAAATCAGTAATACAAAGTATCGGGGGATCACCGAAGTACACCCTTATGCTAAATACGAATGAAATTGGTCACCTGGATTTTGAGATATCGTGTTATCAAATGTACCAATGACAATATATTGAATATCTCGCTGTGACCTTGAAATTTACCCCCAAGGCTACCATCATTGACTGGTATTGGGGGATCACTGAAGTACACCCTTATGCTAAATATGAATGAAACTGGTGAACTGGTTCTTGAGATATTACGCTAGCAAGCAAAAACAGACAGACGGACATGCTGATCGCTATAAAAATGCTTCAATCATATTGAAACATATACCACATTATTTGTTTGATCATACAGTAAGGCCCAGTTTGGACTATCTGTGAATGAATGTTATGGAGCTACGGGGTAAAAACTTAAAAAAAAAAAAAAAGGTGACAAAGATCAATTTCAGTTTGAACAGGGGTCAAAAGTTAAAGATGGTCCAACTTTGGTAGAAAGTGATCCAAGTTATTGGTTGAGTTAATAGAGTTTTAAAAAGGAGTAGCTTGGACTGTGTGTCATGTTTAGTTGTCACGTTACAGGGTCACATATGTCACATGTCATAGAATCCAATGGACACTGACCCTGTTTTATCATTACTTTGGGGACCAAACAATCAACACAGTCAAAACTATTTCATTTATTAATCCGATTAGCACAACCAATAAGCTGCATTACTTTTGTTCCAAAATTGGAGCAGCTTTAACTTTTGACCCCTGTTCAAACTGAAATTGACCTTTGCTGCCATTTTTGCTATTTTTTACCCCATAATGTTCTGTCAGAGATACTACAAACTATACTTTGTTGGAATCATCATGATCAGACAAATAATGTGGAATGGTTTTCAATATGATTAGAGCTTTTTTTTTAAATTATGACTCCTGTTTAATTCTTCATGGACCCCTACCAGACTACCACCCTGGGATGGCATTTTTGTGTAGGCCATGGTACACTGTGGCTAAGTTGTGTCATTTATTCCCATTATGTGGTACTGATTAGATCAAAATTGAGTACTGGCTTGTATTAAAGCTGTAATTCTACACTACAAGCACATGTTGGTTCTTTAATTTCAACTCCACTGAGGTGGTTTAGAAAGGGGAAACAAAAACAGCGCCATTGTCCCAATACGTATGGACCTGAATACATACCATAAATGAGTAACAGACGTTAGCTTCTTTCTTGTGTTAGTCACAGTTGTGAACTGATGTTTGATGATTTGGACCACATTTCCCATAAATCACCCGGTTAGTAAAGGTCTTACACCTTTTCTAGATTCTGACATTGTTTGAAGGTCACCAATAAGCTGTAATGGAATTTTACTTTTTGCTAGAAATCAGTCCAGCAGATTTCAAAATGAAAGTCAACTGATCTGACTTCTGCTAACATCTCAAAATAAAAAGCAGTATGAGTTTACTGGTGTTAAAATGCTACACAGCAGCAAACGCTCACTTGATGATGCTCAGAACACATCGCGGAGTGTGACATCAGCAGAACATGAACCGATAAGCTCAAGCAATAGAATAAAACCTGAGCATGTCAATCAGACGTATTTTAAGCAAGAACAAATAAGTATTTGAGTACATCATTTCCACAGTAGGCATGACACGACAGTACTGCGATGTTCAAGTCATATTTTGTCAATGTGAAGAACACAATGATGCTGTTGGATGATTGAATTCCCCACTTGAAAAGTTTTGTACTCAACATTTTTTCACTATTATTCATATTCTGAAATTATTTACTTCTACACTCACTCACTGGCCACTTTATTCTAGATGTAGGCCAACCTAGCATCGGTCAATGTAGCGTTGGTAAACGCAGCATCTGTTGAGTGTTTATCTTAGAAAACCAGCAACACTGGTGACACTTTAACATCAGTCTACACTCTCTCAGTTTTGTATTAGTCAAAGTACTTTTCGTTTCATTATCACTGAGCCAAAGACCTTTATGTGAATGATAGTTGAATATTTCCTCAGGTGGTGTCGCACTCCCAGACTTCAGAGCAATTACACTCCAAGTATTCTTTTAAGTAGCATTTGGGAAGTTTTAAAGTTCTCTGAAGTCTGCAATGCAACGTTAGTATGGCGAGTCCAGCAGCCTGGTAGTGACCTGTCACTTTAATCATAGTTTTACTTTTGTGATAAGTCACCTGTTAGCAGACTACAGGTTTCTACAAACCACAATGTAATTCTCAATTTTATCACAGGGAAGAACTTATTAAATCTATGTTTTGATCAGGATCCAGATACTGATTCTGTTTTTTTTTAAATTATCTTTTAAATATCGCAATATCGGGCTTTTTTGTTTTTACATTTCAGTCATTTTCTCTAAAATTATTGGTTTTGATTAAAGCTGTCACTCGTGCATTTTTTGTGACAGAAAGTGAAGATCTGGATCAGAATCCAGTTCTGTTACAGTAAAATATTTATTCAGTGATGATAATTGGAAATTACAATCATTTTGTTTATCCCAGTGCAAAATTCTACTCAAGATGATCAAAGAATGTCTGATATACGTACAGTATATAAGAACTGTGCGTGATGGCTGTATTGTGTGGTGATCTGATTCCACCGTCTCGTGCCTACTGAAGTGGATTCTTTTTGTGAGCACAGGTGAACATACGGTTATTGTGATCAGTGAGGGAACAGAGGACAAATGACTAGATCAGATTACAGGTCTATTCTGACTGGCTGACTGAATGAGTCGCAATCATGCCATTGGAAAAATGATGCAATGAGCCCCACAATCAGCCAATCAGAATAATATTAAGGTGATGGGGTTAAAAGCAACCCCAAGACATGCAACCGACAGAGGCTGTTAGAAAAAGTCGGTCTCTGAAGCCCACCAAATGGACAGTGTCATACAAGCGACACCAGGCGTCTGATTGGCTGTAAAGTGGGGTCATCTGGGATCAAACTAGCCGCCACCATCGGCATGATGGCTGTGAAGATCCTGTTACACAAAGGTGAACACACACACACACACACACATAAACACAGGGGGACACGTAGAGAGAGAGGGACGAACAGGGAAAGACATGTCAACCTTTGACCTGCATTTGACTCAAACCTAATGTCAAATTCCTATTAAAACTCAAACCAGATATAGAACCTGCACGGCCAACAACAAAAGCCAAACGGTTCCCCTATGCAATCACATTTATGGGCAACACACTATTAAATATATATATATATACACACAGTAGTGTTCAGAATAATAGTAGTGCTATGTGACTAAAAAGATTAATCCAGGTTTTGAGTATATTTCTTATTGTTACATGGGAAACAAGGTACCAGTAGATTCAGTAGATTCTCACAAATCCAACAAGTCCAAGCATTCATGATATGCACACTCTTAAGGCTATGAAACTGGGCTATTAGTAAAAAAAGTAGAAAAGGGAGTGTTGACAATAATAGTAGTGTGGCATTCAGTCAGTGAGTTCGGCAATTTTGTGGAACAAACAGGTGTGAATCAGGTGTCCCCTATTTAAGGATGAAGCCAGCACCTGTTGAACATGCTTTTCTCTTTGAAAGCCTGAGGAAAATGGGACGTTCAAGACATTGTTCAGAAGAACAGCGTAGTTTGATTAAAAAGTTGATTGGAGAGGGGAAAACTTATACGCAGGTGCAAAAAATTATAGGCTGTTCATCTACAATGATCTCCAATGCTTTAAAATGGACAAAAAAAAAACAGAGACGTGTGGAAGAAAACGGAAAATAACCATCAAAATGGATAGAAGAATAACCAGAATGGCAAAGGCTCACCCATTGATCAGCTCCAGGATGATCAAAGACAGTCTGGAGTTACCTGTAAGTGCTGTGACAGTTAGAAGCCTGTGTGAAGCTAATTTATTTGCAAGAATCCCCCACAAAGTACCTCTGTTAAATAAAAGACGTGCAGAAGAGGTTACAATTTGCCAAAGAACACATCAACTGGCCTAAAGAGAAATGGAGGAATATTTTTTCACAGGATTGCTACAAAAAAGCAGTTTGAACATCATAGTTTTGAGTTTGTAGCATCAACAGCAGATGCTACTATTATTGTGAACCCCCCTTTTCTACTTTTTTTTAACTAATAGCCCAATTTCATAGCCTTAAGAGTGTGCATATCATGAATGCTTGGTCTTGTTGGATTTGTGAGAATCTACTGAATCTACTGGTACCTTGTTTCCCATGTAACAATAAGAAATATACTCAAAACCTGGATTAATCTTTTTTGTCACATAGCACTACTATTATTCTGAACAGTACTATATATATATATATATATATATATATATATATATATATATATATATATATATATATATATATATATATATATATATATATATATACACGAGGGCTGTCAATAAAGTTACGGTCCTTTTTATTTTTTTCAAAAACTATATGGATTTCATTCATATGTTTTTACGTCAGACATGCTTGAACCATCGTGCACATGCGTGAGTTTTTCCACATCATTCGCCTGTGAGCACTCCTTGTGGGAGGAGTCGTCCAGCCCCTCGTCGGAATTCCTTTGTCTGAGAAGTTGCTGAGAGACTGGCGCTTTGTTTGATCAAAATTTTTTCTAAACCTGTGAGACACATCGAAGTGGACACGGTTCGAAAAATTAAGCTGGTCTTCAGTGAAAATTTTAACAGCTGATGAGAGATTTTGAGGTGATACTGTCGCTTTAAGGACTTCCCACGGTGCAAGACGTCGTGCTGCGCTCTCAGGCGGCGTCATCAGCCTGTTCAAGCTGAAAACCTCCACATTTCAGGCTCTATTGATCCAGGACGTCGTGAGAGAACAGAGAAGTTTCAGAAGAAGTCAGTTTCAGCATTTTATCCGGATATTCCACTGTTAAAGGAGATTTTTTTTAATGAAAGACGTGCGGGCGGATTGCAGCGTCGGGACGCAGCCGCCGCAACGCTCCGCCACAGGAAAAACACCTCCGTTGGAAGCCTTAAGGACAAGTTGGAACATCTCCAGCTGATAAACAATTTCTCATATACTCATTCCACTGAAAGCCATCAAAAGCCAACTGGATTTTAACAAATGGTTATCAACACGGAGGTGTTTTTCCTGTGCCGCCGCACCACATCGGCTGCGTCCCGACGCGCGGACCCGTCCGCACGTCTTTCATTAAAAAAATCTCCTTTAACAGTGGAATATCCGGATAAAATGCTGAAACCGACTTCTTCTGAAACGTCTCTGTTCTCTCACGACGTCCTGGATCAATAGAGCCTGAAATGTGGAGGTTTTAAGCTTGAAACAGGCTGATGACGGCGCCTGAGAGCGCTGCACGACGTCTCGCACCGTGAAAAGTCCTTAAAGCGACAGAATCGCCTCAAAATCTCTCATCAGCTGTTAAAATTTTCACTGAAAACCAGCTTAATTTTTCGAACCGTGTCCACTTCGATGTGTCTCACAGGTTTAGAAAAAATTTTGATCAAACAAAGCGCCAGTCTCTCAGCAACTTCTCAGACAAAGGAATTCCGACGAGGGGCTGGACGACTCCTCCCACAAGGAGTGCTCACAGGCGAATGACGTCACCGACAGGCGTGGAAAAACTCACGCATGCGCACGAGGGTTCAAGCATGTCTGACGTAAAAACATATGAATGAAATCCATATAGTTTTTGAAAAAAATAAAAAGGACCTATACTTTACGGACAGCCCTCGTATATATATGGCTGTATGCTTTGTCTGTAGGACTAAGGGTTTTCAGCCTGACATGACCCCCCTTTTTTGTTTTCTTTAGTTTCGATAATTAAAAAGTGTGTGAATCAATGTGACTCTTGAGTAGAGCAATGGTGCGCTCTGAATGTAGCTTGTTGCAGCAGCAGCGAGAGAGAGAGAGAGAGAGAGAGAGAGAGAGAAATCATGTGACCTTTTCTGGGTTCTAGGACTGGCTGTGAGCCAAAGATCGCCAAGAACAGGGATTGAAATGAGAGGTGACACATGTCCATCGCCCAAAAAGATTAGTTCTGAAATTACATTACATACTCTATTGATAAAAAACAACTGTTTCAATGTTTACTGATTTGTCAAAAGCATTTGATACTGTGGACCACTGGACATTGCTATTAAGGCTGGGAAATGCTGGCTTATGATATACGGCAGTGCAGTGGTTTGGAAACTACCTTTCTGGTAGTTCTCAGGATGTGAAAGCAAAGAAGCTATGTTGGGTTTGTTAGAGCACCCTGTGGTATCCCTCAAGGGTTAGTATGTATTATCAGTATGTGTGCCATTTCTGTTTAGAATTTATATAAATGGCATTGGTGAGGTTTTATCTAATGTAACTTGCTATTTTTATGGTGATATTTATTTTATTTTTATGGTTATTGCCTTGGTTCTACATTTGAAAAAGCCAGGAAGTCACTCCAGTTGGGATCTGACCAACTGTTTTCTTAGTTTAATGAACTTAAACTCACTGTGAGTACAAAAAAGACTGTTTTCTGGAGATAAAACGTCAGCTGATGGCAGTCAGCAAATATGAACTCTTTCAGGTGAACCTGCAGAAAAGGTTTCCTGTTTGGAAATCAAGGATGAAACTTGGTTTTCATCATAGAAACAAATATTGTTTTTTCCTATCAGTTGGTCTCTGCATTTTTGTGATTTTATGTCCCCAGTTTATCAAAGTGGCTATCATCTAAGCTCTAAAAATCTTCTCCTAAAGGTTAGATAATTTAACTTGCCAACAAAGGTATGCTGCTCTATAAGGAATAAACTCCAGGATATTTCTAAACTTAATGGGAAGTTAACTCTCTGGATTTTAAAAATGCTTTGTGAGACACTCAGGTTTTGTTCTCTGAATGTTAAATTAAGTTCTGACTTTTAATTAGCTATTTTTATTCCTTAATGTTTTTATTTTACCAATTTATTGTTAATTCTTGATTTCATTGGTTTTATGTAACTATTGTTGTCTCTGGTGACCTGGTCTAATTTACAAATGAGTTTGAGTCTCAATTTTACTTGAAATGTTAACATTAAATACTATTCTTGTAGATGTAACTGGCTATAAAGTCAATTTCACATGAAAAAATAAACATCATAAACATCATGCAAAAGGATCATCTATGATTCTGTTGTGTGCAGCACCAGACTTTTGCGCTGCGCTCATTTAAGCCTCAACAAGCCTTAATTTAAGACACAGCCACAGATTTGCTAAACATGAAAAAACTGTGTAAAAATGTTTTCTTCCAGATTTTAACTTTGAAAGAGCAGATTTGAAAATGAAAGTAGTCAAAGTTAAGCTTTTGCTCAAATACTGCAAAACCAGTAATACCATAAATGAAATGCATTTATATAGTACTTTCATAGTACTTTCAAAGCACTTTACAGAGATGCCTCACATTCACACATTAATATCAGGGTGCTGTCAGGCAACATACTCAGCTGCAGCCAAGGGAACAACTTGGGAATTAAGGACCTTGGCCTTAATTAGTGATTTCCTGGTCTGATGGGGACTTGAACCAAGAATACCCTGATCACAATTTCAACACTTTAACAACTTGACCATTATTTTCCCATGATGGAATACCATCACTGTCCAACAAGTGAAAAAATACTATTCTCAATGACTTCTTTGTAGTTTATTTTCATAAACTTGCACTTTGTATCTGAAGATATCTTAATTTACTCCTGTCCATCTCTGATCTTGCTCGCAGAGATTTCTGCAGGCGACATTAGATTCCACTATTTTCTTTCAATTGAGACACAATGTGATCAACTGCTATATGAACAAAAACTTCGGCACTGGTGAAATATTTATAGACCTGACTATAAGTAAGCAAATATACTCACACTCATCGTGAAAAAGCAGCCGGTGAGACTTTAATCAGCCAGTTACTTTTTCTTTATAGCAAATATGTGAGTGTTTTGCAGACATGTGAATGTCACGTACAGTCGTTTGATTCCAGACTCTGGCTGAGTAGAAGAACGTGAGCGAGTGTTCAGGTCCGGAGAGGGAGAAAATGCAGGGGGAACATTCCCATCTTCTGGCTCGTCACTGCAAAGAAACACCACCATCGTCACTATTTCACGATCACCTTTGATACATTAATGTCCTCAGACTGTAAAACGCTGAGCACCTTTTATAGTAGGCAAGCTCCTCCTGGAGAAGGAACACTTTGGCCTTGAGCTCATTCCTCTCGTGGAGAACATCTCTCAGTTCCTGCAGTGTGAATCGGGGCCGGTTGGGGTCCTTTGGGTCCACACCTCCTGCCTCCTCCTCACACACTGCCTCCTAACAAGAGGCAAAGGCATCACACCAAGGGAAAAAAACAGACAAGGAAAGCAGGTGGGAACAAAGTGAGGATACCTTAGTAAAATATTGGAATACAGCAGGCATGTCTTCATTGCACATCGCCTCCTGGTGGCAAAGATACAAAACTGAACTAAAATATATTTGTTGAGGGTTCTCTCTTTTTGACTCTGGGCACCCAAAACTAGAAAGATTTTCACACTAAGTGCAACCAGCAGACGTCACCCTGACCTGTAGATGGCGCACTTACCTGCTTGGACCATAAATGTAAAATGATCAATGTGCATGAAGCCTTTGTGTGCTGTTAGAGGCTGAACTACTGAGGACATCTACAGTGTATTTAGAAGGCTTACAGTGCATTTGGAAAGGATTCACAGCGCTTCACTTTTTCTACATTTTGTTATGTTACAGCCTTATTCAAAAATAGAGTAAATTAAGTTTTTTCCTCAAACTACACACAATTCCCCATAATGACAATGTGAAAAAGTTTTTGAGACTTTTGCAAATTTATTTAAAATAAAAAACTAAGAAATCACATGTACATAGTATTCACAGTCTTTGCCATGAAGCTCAAAATTGAGCTCAGGTGTCTCCTGTTTCCACTGATCATCCTTGAGATGTTTCTACAGCTTAATTGGAGTCCACCTGGGGTAAATTCAGTTGATTGGACATGATTTGGAAAGACACACACCTGTCTACATATAAGGTCCCACAGTTCACAGTCAGAGCACAAACCAAGCATGAAGTCAAAGGAATTGTCTGTAGACCTCTGAGACAGGACTGTCTGGAGGCACAAATCTGGGGAAGGGAACAGAAACATTTCTGCTGTTTTGAAAGTCCCAATGAGCACAGTGGCCACCATCATCTGTAAATGGAAGAAGTTCAGATCCACTAGGACTCTTCCTAGAGCTGGATGCCCGTCTAAACTGAGCGATCAGGGAGAAGGACCTTAGTCAGGGAGGTGACCAAGAACCCGATGGTCACTTGGTCAGAGCTCTAGCATTCCTCTGTGGAGAGAGGAGAACCTTCCAGAAGGACAATCATCTCTGCAGCAATCCACCAATCAGGCCTGTATGGTAGAGTGGTCAGACGGAAGCAACTCCTTAGTAAAAGGCACATGGCAGCCCACCTGGAGTTTAACAAAAGGCACCTGAAGGACTCTCATACCAGGAGAAACAAAGTTCTCTGGTCTGATGAGACAAAGATTGAACTCTTTGGCGTCAGGTCTGGAGGAAACCAGGCACCATCCCTACAGTGAAGCATGGTGGTGGCAGCATCATACTGTGGGGATGTTTTTCAGCAGCAGGAACTGGGAGACGAGTCAGAACTGTGGGAAAGATGAATGCAGCAATGTACAAAGACATCCTGGATGAAAACCTGTTCCAGAGCGCTCTTGACCTCAGACTGGGGTGACGGTTCATCTTTCAGCAGGACAATGACCCTAAACACACAGCCAAGATATCAAAGGAGTGGCTTCAGGACAACTCTGTGAATGTCCTTGAGTGGTCCAGCCAGAGCCCAGACCTGAATCCGACTGAACATCTCTGGAGTGATCTGAAAATGTCTGTGCACCGACGCTCCACATCCAACCTGATGGAGCTTGAGAGGTGCTGCAAAGAGGAATGGACCAAACTGCCCAAAGATAGGTGCACCAAGCTTCTGACATCATATTCAAGAAGAAATGAGGCTGGAATTGCTGCCAAAGGTGCATCAACAAAGTATTGAACAAATACTCTGAATACTTATGGACATGTGATTTCTTATTTTTTTAAAATTTTCATTAAATTTGCAAAACAAAACAACAACAAAAAAAACTTTTTCATGTTGTCATTATGGGGTGCTGTGAGTAGAAGCTTGAGGGAAAACAGTAATTTACTCCATTTTGGAATAAGGCTGCAACATAAAATGTGGGAAAAGTGAAGCGCTGTGAATACTTTCCGGATGCACTGTATTATCACTGCAGTCATCCAAAAATCTTCACACACTGCAAGGAGCAATCAACCCCAATGTCAATATCTGTTAGTATTCAAACGTGCATGCCAAGCCACTTCTTGTGGGTAACAAAGGACATGCACGACAAAAACAAAAACTAGCTGCCTCATGTTCTATGTTTTTGAGTTAGAGTCACGACAACCACACCATCCACTTTCCTGCCTTGCAACTTTCACATTACCCAAAGTAACACATCGTTATCTTCAGCTGCATCTTCCCCGTCCTCACGCCCCTCAGTGCTGAGGGAGACAGGTGGGGGCCACGGTGCTGAGTCAGACCCCGGTGAGGTCACTTTAAACAGGTCAAATCTGTCTGACCAGGCTGAACCTTCAGCACACATCACTGTAGCAGCGTCACCAGGCTGATGGAGTAAAATAAGAGTTCAATATCTGTTTAGGAAGTCATCTCACTCTTTTGGCTTTTCCCTTTTTCACTCATGACGTCACAGTAGATCTGTTATGGATCTGCGTGTTGATTTGGCACAAATTTTATGCTGTCACTTTGTGACAATTCATACAAATGGCTTAATATAGCCGCACTCTCTAGCTGTGTTTCTAATTAGGATTTTAAGCATTTCTAACAATATTCAATACTCTTACCTTAGCCAAAAGGGCAAGAGCAGGGATTTGTACCTGTGTGTGTGTGTGTTAACACAAAGGGACCTATCTTCACCATCTCATGCACTCAGTCTAAAGTGCAGCTCAAGTGTACGTGGGGTGAGTCTGACTCCACCATTGTGATTTACACATCATGTAATCTGACCAGAAAGTAACATAAAATAAAGTAACCAGATTGTCATCTGTCATTAGACATATCTCAAGTACAGATTTGTGCAAAATTTCTGTGTAGGCTCTCAGTTGTCCAGGTGGTTTCCATAGTAGAGAAGCTTGAATCTTCGACTGGACTGGGTTGCTTGACGCGAGGACGTTTCGCTTCAAATCGCAGAAGCTTCCTCAGCAAGAATTTTAGCTGAGGAAGCTTCTGCGATTTGAAGCGAAATGTCCTCGCGTCAAGCAACCCAGTCCAGTCGAAGATTCAAGCTTCTCACCTATTTGTGCAAAATGTAAGCAATATCTTCAGAATTCTAACAAACACATTTTTGCCTGCTGGGTTTTGTTAAATCCAATCCAATACTGGTGTAACGTCACACGTTATAAGGTTTAACAAGCTCTTGGTCTCTTCCTCTGTCCACACGTACCACGCCATATATTTTAGAATGTCATGTGACACTTTCTGTATGTCACATAACCTAAAATTGCAGAAACAGCATTTCCATTGCAGTTTTGCAAATCATGACTTTTTCAAATCACCTGAAAAACCACCTCAGGTGAGAGTAAGAAACTTTTGCAATATTTGAGGGTTACTCCCGAAATGCACGTTTATATTAAATGTGGTTTCAATTTGCTACTTCCAACTGTGCAATTTGAAGGGTCACTGAAACCTTGATATTGTCTTCAGGACACCTGTATGTTTGAATTGGTTACGTTGATATTTATATGGCAGCCTCAGAAAGTGAAAAAAGTGAGAAGATTTCTGGTGAAATCAATCACACATGAGCAGATTAGTTACAGGAGGTTTTTATGCTTCCTGTTTCTTCAGCTTGGTAAAAACTTAGTAAAAACCTTGTAACCGTAAGAATGGCCTAAGCAGTGGGTCACCCCTCTGAGTCTGGTCTGCTTGAGGTTTCTTCCTCAAATCTTCAGAGGGAGTTTTTCATTACCACCGTCGCTTGTGTGCTTGCTCTATCAATCAATCAATCAATCAACTTTTTTCTTATATAGCGCCAAATCACAACAAACAGTTGCCCCAAGGCGCTCCATATTGCAAGGCAAGGCCATACAATAACCATGAAAAACCCCAACGGTCAAAACGACCCCCTATGAGCAAGCACTTGGCCACAGTGGGAAGGAAAAACTCCCTTTTAACAGGAAGAAACCTCCAGCAGAACCAGGCTCAGGGAGGGGCAGTCTTCTGCTGAGACTGGTTGGGGCTGAGGGAAAGAACCAGGAAAAAGACATGCCGAGAAGGGGGGGCAGAGATCGATCACTAATGATTAAATGCAGAGTGATGCATACGGAGCAAAAAAAGAAAGAAACAGTGCATCATGGGAACCCCCCCACAGTCTACGTCTAAAGCAACATAACCAAGGGATGGTCCAGGGTCACCTGATCCAGCCCTAACTATAAGCCTTAGCGAAAAGGAAAGTTTTAAGCCTAATCTTAAAAGTAGAGAGGGTATCTGTCACCCTGATCTGAATTGGGAGCTGGTTCCACAGGAGAGGAGCCTGAAAGCTGAAGGCTCTGCCTCCCATTCTACTCTTACAAACCCTAGGAACTACAAGTAAGCCCGCAGTCTGAGAGCGAAGCGCTCTAATGGGGTAATATGGTACTACGAGGTCCCTAAGATAAGATGGGACCTGATTATTCAAAACCTTATAAGTAAGAAGAAGAATTTTAAATTCTATTCTAGAATTAACAGGAAGCCAATGAAGAGAGGCCAACACGGGTGAGATATGCTCTCTCCTGCTAGTCCCCGTCAGTACTCTAGCTGCAGCATTCTGAACCAACTGAAGGCTTTTTAGGGAACTTTTAGGACAACCTGATAATAATGAATTACAATAGTCCAGCCTAGAGGAAATAAATGCATGAATTAGTTTTTCAGCATCACTCTGAGACAAGACCTTTCTGATTTTAGAGATATTGCGTAAATGAAAAAAGGCAGTCCTACATATTTGTTTAATATGCGCTTTGAATGACATATCCTGATCAAAAATAACTCCAAGATTTCTCACAGTATTACCAGAGATCAGGGAAATGCCATCCAGAGTAACGATCTGGTTAGACACCATGCTTCTAAGATTTGTGGGGCCAAGTACAATAACTTCAGTTTTATCTGAGTTTAAAAGCAGGAAATTAGAGGTCATCCATGTCTTTATGTCTGTAAGACAATCCTGCAGTTTAGCTAATTGGTGTGTATCCTCTGGCTTCATGGATAGATAAAGCTGGGTATCATCTGCGTAACAATGAAAATTTAAGCAATACCGTCTAATAATACTGCCCAAGGGAAGCATGTATAAAGTGAATAAAATTGGTCCTAGCACAGAACCTTGTGGAACTCCATAATTAACTTTAGTCTGTGAAGAAGATTCCCCATTTACATGAACAAACTGTAATCTATTAGACAAATATGATTCAAACCACCGCAGCGCAGTGCCTTTAATACCTATGACATGCTCTAATCTCTGTAATAAAATTTTATGGTCAACAGTATCAAAAGCAGCACTGAGGTCCAACAGAACAAGCACAGAGATAAGTCCACTGTCCGAAGCCATAAGAAGATCATTTGTAACCTTCACTAATGCTGTTTCTGTACTATGATGAATTCTAAAACCTGACTGAAACTCTTCAAATAGACCATTCCTCTGCAGGTGATCAGTTAGCTGTTTTACAACTACCCTCTCAAGAATCTTTGAGAGAAAAGGAAGGTTGGAGATTGGCCTATAATTAGCTAAGATAGCTGGGTCAAGTGATGGCTTTTTAAGTAATGGTTTAATTACTGCCACCTTAAAGGCCTGTGGTACATAGCCAACTAACAAAGATAGATTGATCATATTTAAGATTGAAGCATTAAATAATGGTAGGACTTCCTTGAGCAGCCTGGCAGGAATGGGGTCTAATAAGCATGTTGATGGTTTGGATGAAGTAACTAATGAAAATAACTCAGACAGAACAATCGGAGAGAAAGAGTCTAACCAAATACCGGCATCACTGAAAGCAGCCAAAGATAACGATACATCTTTGGGATGGTTATGAGTAATTTTTTCTCTAATAGTCAAAATTTTGTTAGCAAAGAAAGTCATGAAGTCATCACTAGTTAAAGTTAATGGAATACTCAGCTCAATAGAGCTCTGACTCTTTGTCAGCCTGGCTACAGTGCTGAAAAGAAACCTGGGGTTGTTCTTATTTTCTTCAATTAGTGATGAGTAGAAAGATGTCCTAGCTTCACGGAGGGCTTTCTTATAGAGCAACAAACTCTTTTTCCAGGCTAAGTGAAGATCTTCTAAATTAGTGAGACGCCATTTCCTCTCCAACTTACGGGTTATCTGCTTTAAGCAACGAGTTTGTGAGTTATACCACGGAGTCAGACACTTCTGATTTAAAGCTCTCTTTTTCAGAGGAGCTACAGCATCCAAAGTTGTCTTCAATGAGGATGTAAAACTATTGACGAGATACTCTAGCTCCCTTACAGAGTTTAGGTAGCTACTCTGCTCTGTGTTGGTATATGACATTAGAGAACATAAAGAAGGAATCATATCCTTAAACCTAGTTACAGCGCTTTCTGAAAGACTTCTAGTGTAATGAAACTTATTCCCCACTGCAGGGTAGTCCATCAGGGTAAATGTAAATGTTATTAAAAAAATGATCAGACAGAAGGGAGTTTTCAGGGAATACTGTTAAGTCTTCTATTTCCATACCATAAGTCAGAACAAGATCTAAAATATGATTAAAGTGGTGGGTGGACTCATTTACTTTTTGAGCAAAGCCGATAGAGTCTAATAATAGATTAAATGCAGTGTTGAGGCTGTCATTCTCAGCATCTGTGTGGATGTTAAAATCGCCCACTATAATTATCTTATCTGAGCTAAGCACTAAGTCAGACAAAAGGTCTGAAAATTCACAGAGAATCTCACAGCTCTGCCTCCTGGTTGGTAAGGTTAGACCTTACTCGTGTGAAGTGCCTTGAGGCAGCTTATTTGTGATTTGGTGCTGTATAAATTAAATTAATTGAAATTGGTGAAGGTAAAGTGTTTTTTGTGAAAAAGATGTTTAAAGTGACAACTGGAAAAAAGGTTGTGGTCACAGTCCAGGGGTCACATACGTATGTTTTGGGCTTGCTGAGTTCTACCCATGTAGCAAATCTCAGCTCAAAGGTTGCATAAATGGCTGACAAATGATATATGAGATTTTCAAGATGAGCACCATGGCGACGGTATTTGAAATCGGATCAGAACTTCTCAAACAAATTTTAGCGTCTTCATAGGTACGAACATGCACACCAAGTTTCAGCTTCATTGGTCCAGCGGTTTCGGAGAAGAAGATGTTTACATACGACGACCCAGACGGACAGGCCACCCACGACTGAGATAACCCATATTCTTGTTTTCTTCTTCTTCTTTTTCCATGTGTATGATGAGTTAACTGTTGGGTCAATTCAAGTTTTTGTCCATCTACTGGAGTGTAGTCGCTCTGGAAGCTAAGAGTTAATATATGTAATCCTTGAAATATTCAGCCAAAGAAACAGATTTTATTTTATTTTTTAACCAGCCCATTCCACAGGATAGGACCATAAACCAAATCTTCACGATTAAATCTAAACAAACTTTTACTGACAGCCACATGGGATTCTTTGAAGGTCTGGAATGTTGGGTTACCTCTGCAGGTGAGGGGGGTTGAGGTGGAGATCCTTCCGAGTCCAGGGCAGGCTGCTCTCCCTGAAGTCTTTCCCTCAGCCGCACAACCTCTTGCCGAAGGCCACCAACTTCTTGTGCTTGTGCCTGAGCACTTGCCTCCAGTTCTACCTTCTGCTCGATGAGCGCTTTCCCCTGGGCCTCCACCACTGAGATCTTATGGCGAAGATCGTGGTTGATTTTCATAAGGCGGGACTGCTGCTGCTGGAGCTGCAGAGACAGCAAAGAGACAAAGAAGGGGGGCATGAAACAGTGAAAGCTTTTGTTTTAGTGAAAGACAAAACTAGATCAAATAAAAATCTTTTTAGGCAATGAACAAAGGTTTGAAGCATGGGTTGATGAAGGTCCCGAGTCATCAAGCTACAAGATATTTTGAAGTTTAATATTCTTTTAACAAATTTATACTCATGGTCACATCATTGCACATGTGGTTTGCAGACCTGGGTCCTGGTGAATGGAGGAAACACGGGTTTGATCAGCATCCAAAAGGTGTTCATCCTGCGTTCAGTGAACGTGTGTCAAACTCACGTCTCAGCCTGAATCGGATGAGACTAGTTTTAAAAGGAGAGGTGAGGCAAAATAATTATCACCAGAGTTTCTGAATGCGTCATTTTTACTGCACACGTGCTCCTTTGTCAGTGAAGAATCTGTAGAAATGATCTCAGATTATATTAATCCCCTGTAAACTGAGATGTCATATTCTTTGGCAAAAGAGTTTTCTACTGTTTATCTCAAGTATAGAGGTACTTAAAGAGCCATTTTGAAGGCTGAAGCTGAAAGGCTTTACCCATGCTCATGCTCCATTTTACCATTTTACTGAAAAAAGTCTGAAGGACCTAAATGACATGGTTAGCTGGTGAGGCGCTTCCAGGCATGTGATGAGATGAGCTTTATTGTCATTGTCATTACACGAGTACAACAATGAAATTACATTTACACTCCAATTACCTCAGACAAAATACAGCAATTAATCCACAATTATTACCAGTTTACCTTAAAAATGCCACACATCAGAATTAAAGACAACACATATACATTTGACATTGTTTATGTGCACTAAACTTGAAGCAGTCCGTCATCCGAAAGAGGAAAGCACAACACCTACCAGTCAATATAGACAATGTGGGCATTGAGGTGGTCTCCACGTACCTCGGAGTCCATATTGACAATAGACTGGACTGGTCGGTGCACGTAAATGCTGTGTATAAAAGGGGACAAAGCAGACTGTTCTTCCTCAGAAGACTGAAATCTTTTGATGTTTGTAATGATACGCTTTTTCTTTTTTATCAATCTGTGGTGGTCAGTGCTGTATTGTTTGCTGTTGTGTGTTGGGGGAACAGCATGTCTGTCAGGGACAGCAACAGACTGGACAAATTTGTCAGGAAGTGTGTGTCAGTGATGGGGAGGGAGGCGGTCTCTGTGGGTGAACTAGTGGTGAGCAGGATGAGGTGTAGTATGAACTCTATTATTAACAACAAATCTCGTCCTCTACACGACATTGTGTTTGCTCAGAAAAGCAACCGTAGTGACAGACTCCTCTCCATGAGATGCAGGACTGAGAGGTATAGAAGATCATTTGTCCTGGCCGCCACAAGACTGTTTAACGCCTCTTGTTAATGTATTTTTACATCTTGTGTGTTTTTATATTTGGCTTATTTATTGGTATTTTATTGAATGGATGACTTGTGTATGTATCAATGCTCTCGGGCAAATGAATTTCTCCTTAAAGGGGATGAATATAGTATCTATCTGTCTATTTATCTATCTATCTGATTTGAGGCAAAGTGGGAAGGCTGCAGCAGCAGGGGCCTGCACAGCCCAGCTTGGGGCGTTGAAGGCTGAGGCAGTAAAAACCGTGTTGCCTTCAAGGTAGCAGGGAGGAAGCCAGGGTGAGGGGAGTGGAGAGCCACAAGGGGGGTAATAGGAATGGAGGGAGAGAGACATGCGTTGTGTGCAGATGAGTTAAGTTTCTGTCAGTTTTTGTCCGTGTGTGCGTAAACTCTGACATTGCTAGGCAACATATATTCAATTGAATACACCACAAAGACAAGAATGTTTAATGTTCAAACTGATAAACTTTTTTTGTTTTTGTGCAAATATCTGCAAATTTTGAAATGGATGCCTGCAACACATTTCAAAAAAGCTGAGACAGGGGCAACAAAAGACTGGGAAAGCTGATGAATGCTCAAAGAACACCTGTTTGGAACATTCCATAGGTGAACAGATTAATTGGAAACAGGTGATTGTCATGACTGGGTATGAAAGGAGCATCCCCAAAAGGCTCAGCTGTTCACAAGCAAAGATGGGGTGAGGATCATCACTTTGTGAACAACTGCGTGAAAAAATAGTCCAACAGTTTAAGAACAATGTTTCTCAATGTTCAATTGCAAGGAATTTACGGATTCCATCATCTACAGTCCATAATATAATAATCAGAATATCTGGAGAACTTTCTACACATAAGCGGCAAGGCCGAAAACCAACACTGAATGCACGTGACCTTCGATCCCTCAAGCGGCACTGCATTAAAAACCAACATCATTGTGTAAAGGATCTTACTGCGTGGGCTTAGGAACACTTCAGAAAACCATTGTCAGTTAACACAGTTCGTCACTACATCTACAAGTGCAAGTTAAAACTCTACCATGCAAAGTGAAAGCCAAACATCAACAACATCCAGAAACGCCGCCACCTTCTCTGGGCCTGAGCTCATTTGAAATGGACAGACACAAAGTGGAAAAGTGTGCTGTGGTCTGATGAGTCCACATTTCAAATTGTTTTTGGAAATCATGGACGTCGTGTCCTCTGGGCAAAAGAGGAAAAAGACCATCCAGATTGTTACCAGTGCAAAGTTCAAAAGCCAGCATCTGTGATGGTATGGGGGTGTGTTAGTGCCCATGGCATGGACAACTTACACATCTGTGATGGCACCATCAATGCTGAAAGGTACATCCAGGTTTCGGAGCAACACATGCTGCCATCCAAGCAACATCTTTTTCAGGGACGTCCCTGCTTATTTCAGCAAGACAATGCCAAGACACATTCTGCACGTGTTACAACAGCGTGGCTTCGTAGTAAAAGAGTGCGGGTACTAGACTGGCCTGCCTGCAGTCCAGACCTGTCGCCCAGTGAAAATGTGTGGAGCATTATGAAGCGCAAAGTACGACAACGGAGACCCCGGACTGTTGAACAACTGAAGTCGTACATCAAGCAAGAATGGGAAAGAATTCCACCTACAAAGCTTCAACAATTAGTGTCCTCAGTTCCCAAACGCTTATTGAGTGTTGTTAGAAGGAAAGGTGATGTAACACAGTGGGAAACATACCACTGTCCCAGCTTTTTTGAAATATGTTGCAGGCATCCATTTCAAAATGAGCAAATATTTGCACAAAAACAACAAAGTTTATTGGTTTGAACATTAAATATCTTGTCTTTGTGGTGTATTCAATTGAATATAGGTTGAAGAGGATTTGAAAATCATTGGATTCTGTTTTTATTTACATTTTACACAACATCTCAACTTCACTGGAATTGGAGCTGTATGTGTATATATATATATATATATATATATATATATATACACACACCCAGTCAGAGGTGATCAAAGTGGCCCAGGAAACAGAAGTCTGGGGTCCCCTGCTGGAGCTGTTGCCCCTGCGACCTCATCCTGGAGCCGTTGAAGATGAGTGAAGAGTGAGTGTATGTCTGAAGCCTTACTGCTTCTATGTCTTCATTTTTCAGTGTAAGTTCACGATCCTTGGCTCGGATCTCGTCTCTCTGCTTGTCCACCACTTCTTTAAGCTTCTTCATTACTTGTCTCTCTCTCTCTGTCATACCTGGAGACACCAAAGACAAAATAATATGGGAAATGATGAGCAGGAGGTGGTTGTCTGAAAGAAAGGCAGGAGGAGATTTAACCAGTAACCACGGTGCATTCACTGTAATCTATTTATACACTTAGCTGTGGCACACAATTTCCAAGAGGAAATTGTGATTTATGTTGTGTCCAGAAAGTTTTCAGCACTTCACTTTTTCCACATTTCTTATGCTAATCTTATTCCAAAATGGATGAAATTCATTTTTTCCCCAAACTTCTACAGACAATGACAATGTGAAAAAAGGTTTTGAGATTTTTGCAAATTTATTAAAAAAATGTTTCTACAGCTTTATTGGAGCCCACCTGTGGTAAATTCAGTTGATTGGACATGATTTGGAAAGACACACACCTGTCTACATACAGTGCCCTCAAAAACTATTGGAACATCTGGTATTTCACACATTTAAATTAGTTTATGCCATTTCAAATACAAAAAAATAAATTTCTAAAATTATCTTCCTTAAACTCAAACTCAAAGCAAATCTCTACAACTTGATATAAATTAATTCAAAATATAAAAGCCAAGATGATGGGTTGCATAAGTAATGGAACATTCGAGCTAGGCTAGCGGCTAATCCAACTCGCCCAGCCATACCATCAATCCTCTAGGCAAATGTACGATCGTTGGACAACAAAACAGTTACAGTGAGTAACTGCTGTGTGCTTGTTTTCACTGAAACATGGCTAAATGATAACATCCCTGACTCTGCTGTGCAACTGGAGCAGCTAGCATGTTATCGAGCTGACCGGGCCCTCGTAAACGGAGGAAAGACTCGCGGCGGGGTCTGTGCGTCTACATTCAGAATGAGTGGTGCGGGGACGCTGTGGTGGTGTGCAAACACTGCACATCACTAGCGGAGTTTATGATCATTAAGTGCCGTACCTTCTATCTGCCCAGGGAGTTTACTGCTGGTCCCAGTCTACATCCCCCCCACCAACAGCAGCAGTGACGGGAATGCAGCACTCAGTGAACTGTACCAGGCTATCAGTGAACAACAAAGTAGATAAGCTTGAATCTTCGACTGGACTGGGTTGCTTGACGTGAGGACGTTTCGCTTCAAATCACAGAAGCTTCCTCAGCTAAAATTCTTGTTCTGGTAGTCTGACTTCTGTCTTGACTCTAGTAGAGAAGAATAAACCAGAAGCCAACAAAAGCTGGAGTTTTTAACCTAACCAGACCCCTCCTACCGAGAGGCCGACTGCTATAGGCTAGTGACTAAACAATAGCTCTAATTAGCACCTATTGTGCTCTAGTTAGCACTCTCCTAATGATGGGATGGAAGCCTCCCCTGATGGCTCCCTTGACGACTCTCCTGATGACGTGAATGTCTCATTACCATGAACAAAAGACTGAAACTGCTTTGACCTGAGTAGCCCATTGTAAACAGGGGACAAAGCGTGTCAGACTACCAGAGCAAGAATTTTAGCTGAGGAAGCTTCTGTGATTTGAAGCGAAACGTCCTCACGTCAAGCAACCCAGTCCAGTCGAAGATTCAAGCTTCTCTACTATGGAAACCACCTGGACAACTGAGAGCCTACACAGAAACAGTGAACAACAAACTGCACACCCAGACGGTTTGATCATCCTCACTGGAGATTTTAATCATGCTGATCTCAAAACTGTACTTCCAAAATTTCACCAGCATGTTGATTTCCCAACAAGGGGAAAAAATATCTTGGACTTGGCACCACACAAAAAGGAGCATACAAAGCCACCCCCCTCCCCCACATCGGCCTATCTGACCACATCACTGTTACGCTAATGCCAGCATACAGACAAACTGGGAAACTCATCAAATCTGCTAAAAGAAACCGGTAAGAGTGTGGCCAGAGGGGGCACCTCTGCTCTCCAGTACTGCTTCAACACAACGGATTGGAAAATGTTCAAACACGCAGCAACCTACAACAACAACACTGACACTGAGGAGAACACAGACACTGTGACCTCCTACATCACAAAGTGCATTGATGATGTGACCCACACAAAAACCATCATCACCCGGGCCAACCGGAAACCATGGCTGACAGGTGATGTCCACAAGCTGCTGAGAGCCAGAGACAAAGCCTTCAGAGCAGCAAGAGCCAACCTGTCCCGTGGCATCAGGGAGGTAAAAAAGGATGACACACAAAAGATAACGTCCCACTTCAGAGACAGCAAGGATGCACAGAGCCGATGGCGAGGCATTCAGGCCGTCACTGACTACAAGCCAGCACCACAGAGCTACTCAACAACCTGAACCGCTTCTTTGCACGCTTTGAAGCGCTGACACCACACAGCCACAGAAGACCCCACCCCCTCCCCACGACCAGACCCTGTACCTCTCTGTCGCCAGCGTGAAGAAGACACTGGTGGCCATCAACACCCACAAAGCAACAGGTCCAGACAACATCCCTGGTCGTGTCCTGGAGGACTGCGCAGAGGAGCTTAAGGATGTCTTCATAGACATCTTTACACTTCCCTGAAGCACGCCATTGTTCCATCATGCTTCAAAGCTGCCACCATCATACCTGTGCCAAAAAATCAGCTCCATCCTGCTTCAATGACTACCGTCCGGTGGCACTGACACCCATCATCATGAAGTGCTTTGAACGGCTAGTCATGTCACACATCAAATCCATCCCCCCCAGACCCCTCCCAGTTCACATACAGAGCCAAGCGATCTACAGAGGACGCAATCTGCTCAGCCCTGCACCGAGCCCTCACCCATCTGGACAAGAAGGACTCATATGTGAGAATACTGTTCATAGACTTCAGTTCAGCGTTCAATACCATAACACCTCAACAGCTCATCTGCAAACTGGTCAAAACCTCCCTTTGCAACTGGCTGTTGGACTTCCTCACCCAGAGGCCACAAGCAGTCCGTGTTGGCAACAACACCTCGAGCAGCATTGTATTGAACACAGGGGCTCCCCAAGGGTGCATGCTCAGTCCACTGCGCTTCACATTACTGACACATGACTGCACAACAACCCACAGCACAAACCACATAGTGACGTTTGTGGATGAAACAACTCTGGTGGGGCTCATCACCAAGGGCGATGAGAGTCACTACAGGGAAGAGGTCAACCTTCTCACCACGTGTTGATCCTATGACAAAATAGTAAATACTTTTGCCTCAACTTTTTTTTTGGAAAGTGTTGCAGGCCTTAAATGCAGGAATGGATGTATATTAATAAAACAAATGAAGTTCTCCATACAAAACATGAAAAATCTTGGATTCATGCTGTCTGCAATGAAACAGAAGTCAAAGTAAATGTGAGGATCACTGTGGGTTTTTATTTTAAGTTTGCATTTTCCATATTGTCCCGGACCTTCTCTGATTTGAGTTGTATGTGTGTGCAGCGGGTGTGTGTCTGCACAATGAGGCTGGTTTGTCTACTGTGTGTTGGGATGACTGTGGTCTCTCTGTGAAACCACCAAAGAGCCTCTGGTGCAGAGATCAGACTGGTCGGCCTTCACACACAGAGAAAGCTTGCTTTGTGCGGGTGTGTTCTCTGTGTATGTGCATGACTGTGTGAATGGCAAGAGAGAGACAGAGTGCCCTAACTTGATGACCTAAAACACATGGGGCAAGTCATATAGGGTGTGTCTATCACCGCTTTGCTATTTAGAAGGAGAATAATCTGAGCACACAGTAATGTGCAGGGCACAAAGGGGTTGTCTATTCAGTCAGTTAGTCACTGGTGTGTTTTGGGCATGACATGAAACAAGAGTCATGTGCACCATAGGCTGGTGCATTGCTATTTAGATGCAAGGCGTAGAACTGAGAGGTTTTCTGGACACAAAGCGTCAAAGTGCATGAGTGGAACATTTGTGAGTGCAGCAGTTATCAACCACAGCTTCATGTGGTGAAGCAATGGAGTGCTCCGTTCCTGCAACCCCCCACCATCTCTGTTCACCCACTCTCCTCCATCACAACAAACATACACAGTGCCTGACCCCCCCCCCAACACCAGTACTCATCCATCCCATAGTTAACACTGTACTGGTGCTCTTCACCCCCAAATCTTGAGGGGGAACCTGTACAAATTTCATCAGTTTTTACTTTATTTCTATTTTAATTTTTGTTTCCAATTGAGTTTCAATTGTACTGGTGCTTCCCGTTCCCAAACATGAGTATAAGTTGCACCTGTCCAAAAATGCCTCAAGAAAAAAACCCCCACCATTATTAACCACATTTATCGCTTCATACAACATGAAGCAAAATTAATTTAATCACCACCACATTTATTTATAAGGCACACTATATTAAGTACAAATCAGAAGTAAACAGCTTCTTTCAGCCACTGAACAGACGATCACATGTGAGGACATTTGTAAAAGAAACTGTTCATCTTCTTCTTGTTTTTGCACAGGAACCTTAAAAGAGCTGTCTTTGTAGTTTTGTGTAGTCCAAATAAATTTTCTTCCAAATTAAAAAATATATAACGCAATGCTAAAATACCCTCAGCCGTATGAGCATTGTGTTCTTTATAATTTGCACTTGTTTAATTAATTATTAAGATCCTATTGTCTTATGTACAATTTGTACATGATCAATAAAGCCCCTCTATCAATCAATCCAAAACAATATTTACAATTTTTTTTAACGGCAGCGCTCCGACTGGGGACTCCATTCTTCTCCTGGGGGATTTCAATGCCCACGTGGGCGGCGACAGTGAGACCTGGAGGGGGGTGATCGGGAAGCACGGCCTCCCCGATCTGAACCCGAGCGGTGTTCAGTTGTTGGACTTCTGTGCTAGTCACAGTTTATCCATCACGAACACCATGTTCGAGCACAAGGGTGTCCGTAAGTGCATGTGGCACCAGGACACCCTGAGCCGGAGGTCGATGATCGACTTTGTAGTCGTATCATCTGACCTTCAGCCACGTGTCTCGGACACTCGAGTAAAGAGAAGGGCAGAGCTGTCGACCGATCACCACCTGGTGGTGAGTTGGATCCGCTGGGAGGGGAGGAAGCCGGTCAGACCTGGCAGGCCCAAACGTATCGTTGTTACGGTGCGGGTGGGGAGCTGTTGACCCTGACTGGGGATGTTGTTGGGCGGTGGAAGGAGTACTTCGAGGATCTCCTCAATCCCATCATCAAACGTCTTCCGAAGAGGAAGCAGAGACTGGGGACCCAGAGGCGGACTCATCCATTACCCAGGCAGAAGTCACCAAGGTAGTTAGAAAGCTCCTCGGTGGCAAGGCTCCTGGGGTGGATGAAATCCGTCCTGAGTACCTTGAGTCTCTGGATGTTGTGGGACTGTCTTGGCTGAAACGCCTCTGCAACATCGCGTGGCGATCGGGGACAGTGCCTCTGGATTGGCAGACCGGGGTGGTGGTCCCTCTGTTTAAGAAGGGGGACCGAAGGGTGTGTTCCAACTATAGGGGGATCACACTCCTCAGCCTTCCCGGTAAGGTCTATTCCAGAGTACTGGAGAGGAGAATTCGACCGATGGTCAAACCTCGGATTCAGGAGGAGCAGTGTGGTTTTCGTCCTGGTCGCAGCACACTGGACCAGCTCTACACGCTCCATCGGGTGCTCGAGGGTTCATGGGAGTTCGCCCAACCAGTCCACATGTGTTCTGTGGATCTGGAGAAGGCGTTCGACCATGTCCCTCGGGGCACCATGTGGGGAGTGCTCCGGGAGTACGGGGTCCTTTGCTAAGGGCTATCCGGTCCCTGTACGACTGCAGCAGGAGCTTGGTTCGCATTGCGGGTAGTAAGTCAAACCTGTTTCCAGTGCACGTTGGCCTCCACCAGGGCTGCCCTTTGTCACCGGTTCTGTTCATTATTTTTATGGACAGAATTTCTAGGCGCAGCCAGGGTGTAGAGGGGGTCTGGTTTGGGAACCACAGAATCTCGTCTCTGCTGTTTGCGGACGATGTGGTTCTGTTGGCTTCATCAAATCAGGACCTTCAGCATGCACTGGGGCGGTTTGCAGCTGAGTGTGAGGCGTCCGGGATGAAAATCAGCACCTCCAAATCCGAGGCCATGGTTCTCGACCGGAAAAAGGTGCTTTGCCCTCTTCAGGTCGGTGGAGTGTCCTTGCCTCAAGTGGAGGACTTTAAGTATCTCGGGGTCTTGTTCACGAGTGAGGGACGGATGGAGCATGAGATCGATAGACAGATCGTTGCAGCGTCTGCAGTGATGCGGTCGCTGTATCGGACCGTCATGGTGAAGAGAGAGCTGAGTAGGGAGGCAAAGCTCTCGATTTAGCGATCGATCTACGTTCCGATCCTCACCTATGGTCATGAGATTTGGCTCATGACCGAAAGAACGAGATCGCAGGTACAAGCGGCCGAGATGAGTTTCCTCCGCAGGGTGGCTGGGTGCTCCCTTAGAGATAGGGTGAGGAGCTCGGTCACTCGGGAGGAGCTCGGAGTTGAGCCGCTGCTCCTCCACATCGAAAGGAGTCAGTTGAGGTGGCTCGGGCATCTTTTCCGGATGCCCCCTGGATGCCTCGCTGGAGAGGTGTTCCAGGCACGTCCCACTGGGAGGAGGCCCCGGGGAAGACCCAGGACACGCTGGAAGGATTACATCTCTCGGCTGGCTTGGGAACGCCTTGGGGTTCCCCTGGAGGAGCTGGGGTAGGTGTGTGTGAATCAGGAGGTCTGGGCGGCTTTGCCCGAGCTGCTGCTCCTGCGACCCTACTCCGGATAAAGCAGAAGAAAATGGATGGATGGATGGACATTTTAACGGCATCTGAAGGAGGCCTTGGGTGTGTGTGTGTGTGTGTGTGTGTGCATGGGCTTTTCAATCAATCAATCAACTTGTTTCTTATATAGCGCCAAATCACAACAAACAGTTGCCCCAAGGCGCTCCACATTGCAAGGCAAGGCCATACAACAATCATGAAAAACCCCAACGGTCAAAACGACCCCCTATGAGCAAGCACTTGGCCACAGTGGGAAGGAAAAACTCCCTTTTAACAGGAAGAAACCTCCAGCAGAACCAGGCTCAGGGAGGGGCAGTCTTCTGCTGAGACTGGTTGGGGCTGAGGGAAAGAACCAGGAAAAAGAGATCGATCACTAATGATTAAATGCAGAGTGATGCATACGGAGCAAAAAGAGAAAGAAACAGTGCATCATGGGAACCCCCCCACAGTCTACGTCTAAAGCAACATAACCAAGGGATGGTCCAGGGTCACCCGATCCAGCCCTAACTATAAGCCTTAGCGAAAAGGAAAGTTTTAAGCCTAATCTTAAAAGTAGAGAGGGTATCTGTCTCCCTGATCTGAATTGGGAGCTGGTTCCACAGGAGAGGAGCCTGAAAGCTGAAGGCTCTGCCTCCCATTCTACTCTTACAAACCCTAGGAACTACAAGTAAGCCCGCAGTCTGAGAGCGAAGCGCTCTAATGGGGTAATATGGTACTACGAGGTCCCTAAGATAAGATGGGACCTGATTATTCAAAACCTTATAAGTAAGAAGAAGAATTTTAAATTCTATTCTAGCATTAACAGGAAGCCAATGAAGGGAGGCCAACACGGGTGAGATATGCTCTCTCCTGCTAGTCCCCGTCAGTACTCTAGCTGCAGCATTCTGAACCAACTGAAGGCTTTTTAGGGAACTTTTAGGACAACCTGATAATAATGAATTACAATAGTCCAGCCTAGAGGAAATAAATGCATGAATTAATTTTCCAGCATCACTCTGAGACAAGACCTTTCTGATTTTAGAGATATTGCGTAAATGCAAAAAGGCAGTCCTACATATTTGTTTAATATGCGCTTTGAATGACATATCCTGATCAAAAATAACTCCAAGATTTCTCACAGTATTACCAGAGATCAGGGAAATGCCATCCAGAGTAACGATCTGGTTAGACACCATGCTTCTAAGATTTGTGGGGCCAAGTACAATAACTTCAGTTTTATCTGAGTTTAAAAGCAGGAAATTAGAGGTCATCCATGTCTTTATGTCTGTAAGACAATCCTGCAGTTTAGCTAATTGGTGTGTATCCTCTGGCTTCATGGATAGATAAAGCTGGGTATCATCTGCGTAACAATGAAAATTTAAGCAATACCGTCTAATAATACTGCCCAAGGGAAGCATGTATAAAGTGAATAAAATTGGTCCTAGCACAGAACCTTGTGGAACTCCATAATTAACTTTAGTCTGTGAAGAAGATTCCCCATTTACATGAACAAACTGTAATCTATTAGACAAATGTGATTCAAACCACCGCAGCGCAATGCCTTTAATACCTATGACATGCTCTAATCTCTGTAATAAAATTTTATGGTCAACAGTATCAAAAGCAGCACTGAGGTCCAACAGAACAAGCACAGAGATAAGTCCACTGTCCGAAGCCATAAGAAGATCATTTGTAACCTTCACTAATGCTGTTTCTGTACTATGATGAATTCTAAAACCTGACTGAAACTCTTCAAATAGACCATTCCTCTGCAGGTGATCAGTTAGCTGTTTTACAACTACCCTCTCAAGAATCTTTGAGAGAAAAGGAAGGTTGGAGATTGGCCTATAATTAGCTAAGATAGCTGGGTCAAGTGATGGCTTTTTAAGTAATGGTTTAATTACTGCCACCTTAAAGGCCTGTGGTACATAACCAACTAACAAAGATAGATTGATCATATTTAAGATTGAAGCATTAAATAATGGTAGGACTTCCTTGAGCAGCCTGGCAGGAATGGGGTCTAATAAGCATGTTGATGGTTTGGATGAAGTAACTAATGAAAATAACTCAGACAGAACAATCGGAGAGAAAGAGTCTAACCAAATACCGGCATCACTGAAAGCAGCCAAAGATAACGATACATCTTTGGGATGGGTATGAGTAATTTTTTCTCTAATAGTCAAAATTTTGTTAGCAAAGAAAGTCATGAAGTCATTACTAGTTAAAGTTAATGGAATACTCAGCTCAATAGAGCTCTGACTCTTTGTCAGCCTGGCTACAGTGCTGAAAAGAAACCTGGGGTTGTTCTTATTTTCTTCAATTAGTGATGAGTAGAAAGATGTCCTAGCTTCATGAAGGGCTTTCTTATAGAGCAACAAACTCTTTTTCCAGGCTAAGTGAAGATCTTCTAAATTAGTGAGATGCCATTTCCTCTCCAACTTACGGGTTATCTGCTTTAAGCTGCGAGTTTGTGAGTTATACCACGGAGTCAGACACTTCTGATTTAAAGCTCTCTTTTTCAGAGGAGCTACAGCATCCAAAGTTGTCTTCAATAAGGATGTAAAACTATTGACAAGATACTCTAACTCCCTTACAGAGTTTAGGTAGCTACTCTGCTCTGTGTTGGTATATGACATTAGAGAACATAAAGAAGGAATCATATCCTTAAACCTAGTTACAGCGCTTTCTGAAAGACTTCTAGTGTAATGAAACTTATTCCTCACTGCAGGGTAGTCCATCAGGGTAAATGTAAATGTTATTAAAAAATGATCAGACAAAAGGGAGTTTTCAGGGAATACTGTTAAGTCTTCTATTTCCATACCATAAGTCAGAACAAGATCTAAAATATGATTAAAGTGGTGGGTGGACTCATTTACTTTTTGAGCAAAGCCGATAGAGTCTAATAATAGATTAAATGCAGTGTTGAGGCTGTCATTCTCAGCATCTGTGTGGATGTTAAAATCGCCCACTATAATTATCTTATCTGAGCTAAGCACTAAGTCAGACAAAAGGTCTGAAAATTCACAGAGAAACTCACAGTAACGACCAGGTGGACGATAGATAATAACAAATAAAACTGGTTTTTGGGACTTCCAATTTGGATGGACAAGACTAAGAGACAAGCTTTCAAATGAATTAAAGCTCTGTCTAGGTTTTTGATTAATTAATAAGCTGGAATGGAAGATTGCTGCTAATCCTCCGCCCCGGCCCGTGCTACGAGCATTCTGACAGTTAGTGTGACTCGGGGGTGTTGACTCATTTAAACTAACATATTCATCCTGCTGTAACCAAGTTTCTGTTAGGCAGAATAAATCAATACGTTGATCAATTATTATATCATTTACCAACAGGGACTTAGAAGAAAGAGACCTAATGTTTAATAGACCACATTTAACTGTTTTAGTCTGTGGTGCAATTGAAGGTGCTATATTATTTTTTCTTTTTGAATTTTTATGCTTAAATAGATTTTTGCTAGTTATTGGTGGTCTGGGAGCAGGCACCGTCTCTACGGGGATGGGGTAATAGGGGGATGGCAGGGGGAGAGAAGCTGCAGAGAGGTGTATAAGACCACAGCTCTGCCTCCTGGTCCCAACCCTGGATAGTCACAGTTTGGAGGATCCCAAAAAATTGGCCAGATTTCTAGAAATGAGAGCTGCTCCCTCTAAAGTGGGATGGATGCCGTCTCTCCTAACAAGACCAGGTTTTCCCCAGAAGCTTTGCCAATTATCAATGAAGCCCACCTCATTTTTTGGACACCACTCAGACAGCCAGCAATTCAAGGAGAACATGCGGCTAAACATGTCACTCCCGGTCTGATTGGGGAGGGGCCCAGAGAAAACAACAGAGTCCGACATTGTTTTTGCAAAGTTACACACCGATTTAATGTTAATTTTAGTGACCTCCGATTGGCGTAACCGAGTGTCATTACTGCCGACGTGAATTACAATCTTACCAAATTTACGCTTAGCCTTAGCCAGCAATTTCAAATGTCCTTCGATGTCGCCTGCTCTGGCCCCCGGAAGACAATTGACAATGGTTGCTGGTGTCGCTAACTTCACATTTCTCAAAACAGAGTCGCCAATAACCAGAGTTTGATCCTCGGCGAGTGTATCGTCGAGTGGGGAAAAACGGTTAGAGATGTGAACGGGTTGACGGTGTACACGGGGCTTCTGTTTAGGGCTATGCTTCCTCCTCACAGTCACCCAGTCAGCCTGCCTTCCCGACTGCACGGGGTCTGCCAGGGGGGAACTAACGGCGGCTAAGCTACCTTGGTCCGCACCGACTACAGGGGCCTGGCTAGCTGTAGAATTTTCCACGGTGCGGAGCCGAGCCTCCAATTCGCCCAGCCTGGCCTCCAAAGCTACGAATAAGCTGCACTTACTACAAGTACCGT
Source organism: Thalassophryne amazonica (assembly GCF_902500255.1). NCBI lineage: Eukaryota > Metazoa > Chordata > Actinopteri > Batrachoidiformes > Batrachoididae > Thalassophryne > Thalassophryne amazonica. Next base: position 2,834,264 of record NC_047119.1, read on the forward strand.
TACTGCTAAAAGAGGCCGAGGAATAACTAAACATTTCACACCCAGAGCAGAAAAGTACGGGAGAGACAGGAGAAGCCGCCATGCTAAAACGGCTAAGAGCTAGTAGCTACGCTAAGCTAGCGGATTCCCAAACAGGGAATCCGACACTAGACAGGCTGTGGAGCAGCACAGGTAACGCACGACAACAGTGCTAAAAAATAAAATAAAATAAAAATAAAAATCCACTGGACAGGCTGTGGAGCAGCACGACAACAGTGCTAAAAAATAAAAAATAAAATAAAATCAAAATCAAAATCCACTGGACAGGCTGTGGAGCAGCACAGGTAACGCACGACAACAGTGCTAAATAAAAATCCACTGGACAGGCTGTGGAGCAGCACAGGTAACACACGACAACAGTGGTAAAAAATAAAATAAAAATCCACTAGACAGGCTGTGGAGCAGCACAGGTAACACACGACAACAGTGCTAAAAAAATAAAATCAAAATCAAAATCCACTGGACAGGCTGTGGAGCAGCACAGGTAACACACGACAACAGTGCTAAAAAAATAAAATCAAAATCAAAATCCACTGGACAGGCTGTGGAGCAGCACAGGTAAAAATCCACTGAACAGGCTGTGGAGCAGCACAGGTAACACACGACAACAGTGCTAAAAAAATAAAATAAAAATCCACTGGACAGGCTGTGGAGCAGCACAGGTAACACACGACAACAGTGCTAAAAAAATAAAATCAAAATCAAATCCACTGGACAGGCTGTGGAGCAGCACAGGTAACACACGACAACAGTGCTAAAAAATAAAATCAAAATCAAAATCCACTGGACAGGCTGTGGAGCAGCACAGGTAAAAATCCACTGAACAGGCTGTGGAGCAGCACAGGTAACACACGACAACAGTGCTAAAAAAAATAAAATCAAAATCAAAATCCACTGGACAGGCTGTGGAGCAGCACAGGTAACACACGACAACAGTGCTAAAAAATAAAATCAAAATCAAAATCCACTGGACAGGCTGTGGAGCAGCACAGGTAACACACGACAACAGTGCTAAAAAAATAAAATCAAAATCAAAATCCACTGGACAGGCTGTGGAGCAGCACAGGTAAAAATCCACTGAACAGGCTGTGGAGCAGCACAGGTAACACACGACAACAGTGCTAAAAAAATAAAATAAAAATCCACTGGACAGGCTGTGGAGCAGCACAGGTAACGCACGACAACAGTGCTAAAAAATAAAATAAAAATCCACTGAACAGGCTGTGGAGCAGCACAGGTAACGCACGACAACAGTGCTAAAAAATAAAATAAAAATCCACTGAACAGGCTGTGGAGCAGCACAGGTAACACACAACAGTGCTAAAATAAAATAAAAATCCACTAGGCAGGCTGTGGAGCAGCACGACAACAGTGCTAAAAAATAAAATAAAAATAAAAACGAAAGCGTTAGCAAGCTAGTTAGCTTGCCAACGCTGATGAAGGTTAGCTGATAAAAGAGCTCCGTCGCGATGCTTCGACCGTTAGAGGTCTTCTTTAGGCGTTGGAGCACGGTGAAAAAGTAAAAAAAAAGTAAAAAAGTCTTGAAAAAGACTGTTAATTCAAAGAACTCAAACAGCTCAGTTCAAACAGCTAACAGATACAGCAGAACACAGAAAATTGCAACTGTTGCAAATTGCAAAACTGAAGCAAATGCACACAAGCAGGAAAAAAGTTTTTGTGCCTCCAAAGTGTGTGTGTGAGTGAGTCACACACACACTTATGACTTGAGACTTGACTTAGGAGTTGCTAATTCATGACTTGAGAGTGACTTGATGGTGATTTACTCCCACCTTTGCTACAGACAAAGAAAAAGTGCACAACTTTAACTTCCTTCCTTATTATTCACTGGGGAAACCTGCTTCTTGCACAAAAACCCCCTACAAGGTCTGCCCTGTACTCCACTCTATAAAATAAAGACTGCGTAGAAGAATGTGCTGTATTTTGTGCATCAAGTTGATGAAGACTGTTTTCTGTGTGTGTTTGTGTTCTATCTGCTCACCCTCATGCCTCTGAAGGTCCTCCTCACTCATGGGGTCTTTGATTGACAGGTTAGTGAGGAGGGTTTTGTTTTCTTCCTGCAGTTGAGCGATCTGAGACAACAGGTCCTGAGCTTCTCCTCTCCAAACGTCCTCCACCAGCTCCAGTTCCTGTCCTCATACAGCACACACACACACACACACACGTTTTTTTTAAAGCATTTAAAATTTTAAAGCATTTTCATGGTTCATCGACATCAGACATGCTGCTACAGCCTAACAGACTGTAATAATAACACGCTCTGAACGGCCACCTGCACAGTTTCTAGGATTCTACACCATGACTGTTAAATACATTATTGTCATCTGATCATGCTGTGTGTGTGTGTGTGTGAGTGAGTGAGTGAGTGAGAGAGAGAGAGAGAGAGAGTCAGCAAGGTTACTGAATTTGGATTCAAATATACACTCAGTTGCCAGTTTATTAGGTACACCTTGTGAAAAGTAGCACCCCCCCCCACTCCCGCCCATGAAGAAGTGAAGGTCTGCCTCCTTAAATATCAATACCACCAGCCACTACTGCTGCGGCTTAACAGAAAAGCAAATCAACTAATACATTTACTTCAACTATCACCTCACATATTTGTAGTTTAAATTATTAGTCAGATGTTAACTTCAACACATTAAGTTTCAGCCAGCAGTTGGGAATTATACTATTTCTACTAATACAAACATACAAATGTAGTCAGAGCAGGGGTGGTGGCCAAGTGGTTAATGCGCTTGGTTTCAGTGCAGAAGGTTCCGGGTTCAAATCCCACCCCTGCCACATTTCTCCATGTAATGTGGAGTTGCATCAGGAAGGGCATCCGGCGTAAAACCTGTGACAATTCAACATGCAGATCCACCTTGGATTTGCTGTGGCGACCCCGAGTGCAAACAAGGGAGCAGCCGAAGGGACTTTTTTACAAATGTAGTCAGAATGATATCATCCAGCTAAAGCACCAACATATTGGGTTCCACCTTCTCACAACACACTTCATAATGAGTTTATGAGTTTACACACTAATTCAGTTGTTGCCCACTGTTATGGCAAATAAAGCTGTAAAAAGGAGTTGATTCATCAGTTAATTAACTGACAGAAAATTAAACAACTACCTTGTTTTTTTTGTTTGTTTGTTTTTGACAAGGTATTTACCAGGAAAAATCATGCTGCAGCGGTTATATCTTCTAACGTGTGAAGATGTTCTGCATCCCTTTGTTTTATGCCACTGTCATTTTACTTTAAAGTAGCGAGGTGCTCAGTAGAGTACAACAGACCGTTCAACCATACTGACCACAACGTCTGTCAAACCCATGGACCAAATACAGGAATTGTTTTATTTTACAACTATGGTTTATGCATTATATCACAAAAAAATGGATGAAAACAGAAAAAATTCTCTCTCACAATAGTGAAGCAAGAGACACACATGTAAAAATAAATAAAATAAAATTTGCTGGACATGCCAAAATTTAATGGATTCTTACTTCATCCATGCCTCACGGTTCAAATGATTTTCATGACTTTTTTGGCTAATCATGGTGATAATCTATGCAACTGACAGGCAACAAAAGCAAATTCTGGTGTAGAAAAATGAAGCAGATATCAGTAGTTTGGTGAGGTTAGCTACAATGATGATGCCACACAGCCAATATGCTGGTCAAAGTTTTTAATGTCTGCAGCTATGCCACCCATTTTTTAAAAGCAGCATCCAGTCTGTAAAAATATGCCTTAATCAATACCTGACTAAGGTTACATAGCCCGTTAGCCTTAGCTTGGCTGGGTAACAATGAGACAGTGCTCACACTTCATTTATACTGCCCAGATTATGCCCGTTGTGCCCACGCTCCATCTCTTTGCCCATTTATGGGTTGGCAGGTGGGTGGAGTCAGGCACTGCCAAGATGGTGCCATCGAGAGCTGCCCTATTTGAGGTTCAAATCTGCTCCACAAAAAACCCAGTCTATGTGTACAACCCCTGACGGAGGATGTTCATTCAGTTGTTTAATTTTGTAGAAAAAAAGCAGATCACACACATGACACAAAACTAAAGTCATTTCAAATGGCAACTTTCTGGCTTTAAGAAACACTATAAGAAATCAGGAAAAAAAATTGTGGCAGTCAGTAACGGTTACTTTTTTAGACCAAGCAGAGGGAAAAAAAAATATGGAATCACTCAATTCTGAGGAAAAAAATGATGGAATCATGAAAAACAAAAGAACGCTCCAACACATCACTAGTATTTTGTTGCACCACCTCTAGCTTTTCTAACAGCTTGCAGTCTCTGAGGCATGGACTTAATGAGTGACAAACAGTACTCTTCATCAATCTGGCTCCAACTTTCTCTGATTGCTGTTGCCAGATCAGCTTTGCAGGTTGGAGCCTTGTCATGGACCATTTTCTTCAACTTCCACCAAAGATTTTCAATTGAATTAAGATCCGGACTTTGCAGGCCATGACATTGACCCTATGTGTCTTTTTGCAAGGAATGTTTTCACAGTTTTTGCTCTATGGCAAGATGCATTATCATCTTGAAAAATGAGTTCATCATCCCCAAACATCCTTTCAATTGGTGGGATAAGAAAAGTGTCCAAAACATCAACGTAAACTTGTGCATTTATTGATGATGTAATGACAGCCATCTCCCCAGTGCCTTTACCTGACATGCAGCCCATATCATCAATGACTGGAAATTTACATGTTCTCTTCAGGCAGTCATCTTTATAAATCTCATTGGAACGGCACCAAACAAAAGTTCCAGCATCATCACCTTGCCCAATGCAGATTCGAGATTCATCACTGAATATGTGTAGCGGTTGCACTCTGCGTTGTGTTGCTATGACTCCACCCATTTGCTCCCCTCGGGACGCGAACTCACGAGCTCTGGCATGGGAGTCGGACTCTCTAACCAGAAGGCTAAAACCCAGGGCTCTGGCCTTGTGACCAGAGAATCCTTTTGAGCTGTTGGGAGTGAGGTTTACTAACTACATCTGAACAGCGACACCTGCTGGCCTCCGTTACACTCACCCCCCTAAACTCACTCCCATCCGGGTCACGGCACCATTGTAGCGGTTGCACTCTGCGTTGTGTTGTTATGACTCAGCCCATTCGCTCCCCTCGGGACACGAACTTACGAGCTCCGGCATGGGAGTCGGACAGAAAGCTAAAACCAAGGGCTCTGGCCTTGTGACCAGAGAATCCTTTTGAGCTGTTGGGAGTGAGGTTTACCAACTACATCTGCACAGCGACACCTGCTGGCCTCCATTACATATGACTTTCATCCAGTCATCCACAGTCCACGACTGCTTTTCCTTAGCCCATTGTAACCTTGTTTTTTTCTGTTTAGGTGTTAATGATGGCTTTCGTTTAGCTTTTCTGTAAGTAAATCCCATTTCCTTTAGGCGGTTTCTTACAGTTCGGTCACAGACGTTGACTCCAGTTTCCTCCCATTCGTTCCTCATTTGTTTTGTTGTGCATTTTCGATTTTTGAGACATATTGCCTTAAGTTTTCTGTCTTGACGCTTTGATGTCTTCCTTGGTCTACCAGTATGTTTGCCTTTAACAACCTTCCCATGTTGTTTGTATTTGGTCCAGAGTTTAGACACAGCTGACTGTGAACAACCAACATCTTTTGCAACATTGCGTGATGATTTACCCTCTTTTAAGAGTTTGATAATCCTCTCCTTTGTTTCAATTGACATCTCTCGTGTTGGAGCCATGATTCATGTCAGTCCACTTGGTGCAACAGCTCTCCAAGGTGTGATCACTCCTTTTTAGATGCAGACTAACGAGCAGATCTGATTTGATGCAGGTGTTAGTTTTGGGGATGAAAATTTACACGGTGATTCCATAATTTATTCCTCAGAATTGAGCGAGTCCATATTTTTTTTCCCTCTGCTTGGTCTAAAAAAGTAACCGTTACTGACTGCCACAATTTTTTTTCCTGATTTCTTATAGTGTTTCTTAAAGCCAGAAAGTTGCCATTTGAAATAACTTTAGTTTTGTGTCATGTCTGTGATCTGCTTTTTTTCTACAAAATTAAACAACTGAATGAACATCCTCCGAGGCCGGTGATTCCATAATTATTGCCAGGGCTTGTGTATCTACGAGGGTGAAAAAGTATTACGTCCCTGGTGGAGTGTTTTAACACAATAGTCTTGTTATTTAATGTATCTGAATAAAATTACAATAATTCAATCTGTGGGGTGGATTTGTGGAACGGTTTGGAACTGGAGCTCAAACAGGGCACCAATATAAATCTGTCTAAAAGAATGTACAAAAAATCTATCTAAGTAGTTACAAGGTTCACTAAAGTATTCAAAATGGTAAAAGAAATTGAAGAGTAAAAGTACTGTTGACTCATTGTAATTGTTTTCATATTACTGTTCGTAGTCTGACAGAAATGTTTTGTTTTTAATATTGACATGGTATAAATGACAGCTTCAGCCTTGACCTTTTTCGCTCATCTGCATGTATTTTTTTTCAGTATTTTCAATATTGTGCTTTTTTGTTTGATTTTATCTATTTATTCATTTATTTTCTGTTTTGCATGAGTTTGCTGATTGAAATAAATCAAATAAATCAAATCAATTCATGCTACACTACCGTTAAGATTTTTAATACATTTCTTTACGATCAATGGCTCTGATCATGTTGATGAGAGAAAAACATATTTCTCAATACCACTGTAATGTTTCCCAGGAGCTGATGATACAGTCTCTGCTGAAACAGGTTCCATAAACGTCCACTTTAGCAGTCATGAGACACAGTTAATGAGTCAACTAGTGACCGTGTTCACTGACCGTTGCAAAAACTGACACGAAGGCTTTTTATAACTTGACTCAAAGTGAATCACAGGCCTCAGTTCTGCGCTACAATCCTGTATTCAAAAACAACTACAGTTTGTCGACTGCCTCACTCAATAATATTCCTAATCCATTCATTGAATAGTATGTTCCAGCTTTCACCTCATGAAATATTCGACCATTGAACTCATAAACATTCATTTGTATATTGCAGTGTTTGCTGGTGGGTGCATAAATACTTATGTCAGCAGATTACGCGGAAAAAATAATATAAGTAAGAATACGTATGTCTAGATATGGTAAAATTATTGCACAGGATAAATTGCACAGATGTGCATGTAATAAAGCACAAAAGGTGACAGTAGATGTAGTTAATGCTAAAAACATTTTGAAGTATTATACGAGTACAGTCTGTCTGCAGTTGGAATAAATGACCTGCGGAGGCATTCTATCACAAAGCATTAATGTCAAATAATTGTATATTTATTATCCCCTGAGACTGTAACATGAAGAAGATGAGAGTCTACAATTGGCTCTGCACAGGACACCAGCTCATTGCAGCTGGCTACTTTCCCAGCCAAGGCTGCTGCCCATGGACAGCTGGGTGCACTGGTACAATGCAGATGGAACAACTCAAGGACACAGACAAATAGCCTGAAGCACACACCTGGAATTGGAAACAAACACCAGTCTATTTAGTGGCCATCTAACATGGAGCTGGACATCCAATTACCCATTACTTTTTCCACAAAATGGGGACAATCTCTCATAAGCTTCTTTTCCCTTTCTGATCATCTCTGATACCACAAAGCCACCTTCTCTTCATATGACTGTTGGGGAATCACTTCATCCTCCTTAACATCCAGATACATACAGCACAAAACCCTAAAATCTACCCAGGGGAGCAGTTATGGTGTAACCATCAGGTGTCTTTGAGGCCTCTGCAATTAATCCAAAATGCAGTGAAGCAGTTAAAACCTCTAATTGACTTAAGCGGGTTCAATCAATGGCTCTGGATTGTGGCTGTTCTAGTTTAAGCTATGCCCCTTAACTTATTTGACAGTAAACTGTGCTCTTCATATATATATAACACTTTTGAATAAATTTACTATGTTAAAGTTTAACATAATTGGAAAATTAATATTTAAAAACATTCAATAAATAGTTATAAATAGTTAAGATATGCACTCCATTTGAAAAAAATAGTGCAGCTTCAACAATCAGAGAACCAGGAGTAGTACACACAAAGAAAGAAGTCTATTAAAAAAACAAAACAAAAATACAGCAACAAAAACCCCCCAAAGTGTCTCTTGAGATGCAGCTTCATACGGCATCCAATAAGAAACTGCCGTGATTATCGCGAGATAAAGAGGGACATCAGGGTGTTGGAAGTTGTACAGGAGGCAACTGACCAATGTCAAGCTCAAAACTTAGCATTGTGCATAAACCATGATGTTGGGTAGTTTAAATGGCAATGGGTGTCATATGCCTAATAGCAATTCACAGTTTGCATATGGTACCCCATTGATGGCAACGACCTTATTCTAACCGAGGTAAGTTTGAAATAATCCTGATGTGGAATTATATTGCCAAACCTGAGGGGCTAGTTTGTATTATCAATGAGTGATTATGTTTACTAGAATGGGGACGTTTTGGTCCATATCTCCCTTAATATTTGTCTTGTCGCTTTTTAATGTGTTCCTCGCGTAATTCTCTTCAAGAATCATATACTGCAGGGGTTTTCAAAGTGTGGGAGAGTGACCCCCCCTCACAGAACAAATGAATAGCTGCTCCCCCAACGACACACAATTTCAACATCTTTGTGCATTTCTTTTTATTCTTTTACACAACTTAAACACATTTTAAAAGTATTTTTGTGTTTTTAAAGAACTTTCTATTCTTTCACACATTTTACACTTTTCAAACATTTGAACATGTTTTTAAAGAACTTTCTATTCTTCTAATTTTACCATTTGTCATATTTTAAACATGTTTTTTTTAAACATTTAAACATTTCTGTGTGATTCTAAAGTCTTTGGCATAACTAACACATTTTAACATAAATAATAAGGGATGGGTATCGATGCCATTATCGACTCTCCTTATCAATACCGCCTGTGAATTTTCTGTGTACTAAAATTAAGATTTACAGGTTTTCTATGTTATTAACATTTTATTGAGTCTTAAAGTAAATAAATATGAAATTGGTCACTGGATCCTTGATCTCTGGACATAAATAGAAATAAACAAAATCTAGTTTTTCTCAAAAGCATTTCCTTTTAGACATTAATGGCACGAATGTCACTCCGTACCTCTGAGTTGAGCTCAGCCGGCTGCACGTCACCATCAGCGTAATTCATAAAGAACGCAGGACGTCTCATTTTGGGAGGAAAAAACTTTAATCTGTTGTAGTTTGTTGTCTGTGTTACAACATTTGGAAAGAGGTGTCATTTGATTTAAAAGGTGATTCGCTTTGAATTTATTCATTCTGGCCAGACTCTAACTTGACTCAGCAGAGAGCAGTGCAGCGTTTGGAGCTGTGAGAACAGAACGGAGGACAATTCTCATTTCTTACCTGCAACAAGACAAGAGTCCCAGTTAATGACTTTAATCCACACAAAAGTGACTCACAATTGACATTTTTAAATGGCTTTGAGAGGAGTTAAGAAGCAGACTTGCCGCTTCTGAAAAGCAGTGAAGCAATGAACCAATGAAGCAGTGCTCCGACCCACTGCTTCATTGGTTCAAGCTTCAAGAACAGCCGCTGCAGAAGCGGTTGATTACAAACCCGCTTCAAGGTCTGTAATCAACATAAAGAAATGATCATTTTCCCAATAAAACACCCTCAAAAACAACAGCCGCTTTGAAGGACCGATAAAAGAATTGTTAAGCAAAAAGACTATTGATGTCAGTGGATCAAATCATTTCTTAACGATTCTTGAAAAGAACCGGTCCTCAATACCCATTCCTTCCACCCCCCGAAGTTTGAAAATCACCGATATACTGAATTTTATCAGCAGCTCACTAAAAAAGGGTAAATTTGTGCTCTCTGAGGCACTGCAGAAGTGTCATTGATCAGCGGAGGCCGGCCGGCTGCCAAAATAGTGTGATTTTACATTATGTTCTGATATGTAAATCTAGATCCTGTAGTCAGTGTCGTGTACATGCTATCTACATGGTAACATTCACTAGTAAGTCCCTTTGGCTGTTCCCTTGTTTTCCCTCAGGGTCACCACAGCAAATCCAAGGTGGATCTGCATGTTGATTTGGCACGTTTAACACCGGATGCCCTTCCTGATACAACTCCACATTCCATGGAGAAATGTGGTGGGGGTGGGGTTTGAACCGGTAACCCTCTGCACTGAAACCAAGTACACTAACCACTTGGCCATCACAGTGATGTATTCCAGGCTGACTCGGTTAAAATTAAATTTCGGGACTATTTACCCCTTTTCAGTGTGCTGTTGATAAAATTCAACATGTGACTCTTGAAGAGAATTACGTGAGGAACACATTAAAAAACATTAGCACGTCAGGACAAATATTAAGTGAGATATGGACCAAAACGTATGACATTAGTACATGTGGTTCCCGAGACTGTCATGGTTTCGAGATCGTATCGGTACCGCTGGTACAGAGGTCGTGTGGTTCCGAGGTCTCCAGCCATAAACATGCAGAAGAACCCTGAGTGAAAAAAAAGTAAGAAACCAAAGGAACTTTGAATGTCTGTCTGTCCCACATACTAAGAACAGCAGTGAGAATGAACCATCCTCATCACCATGGAGACGATCTGTCGCATCCTGTCACACAACAGGAATGATTCGTTTTTGTCCAGCAGACAAGCCGGAAGTCTGCCCCCTACAGGCGCTATGCCACTTGTAAAACACTTGACGAAGAAGCCCGATTTTAGAAACTTTAAACAGATTAAGACAGAACCGAAGCCCTCGGCTGTGTGTGTGACTGTGAGACCTTTCGGTGCCTCCTCTCCTTCTCCAGCCGCTCGCTCCTCTCCAGACGCAGCCTGTCCAGCTCCAGACGCAGCTCCTCGGTCTCCGGACTGATGCTGCTGCGGCTCACCAGCACCTCCAGGATCTCCAGCACTCGGACCACTTTGGGCATCAGCCTGGACAGAGCCTCGCAGCCGTACTGGTCGATGATCCTCTCGAACTCTTGGCCCACCACCGCCGCGATGTCGTACACGTCCATGACCGTGAGGTCCGCCACATTCTTCTCCAGGGCCGAGCCGAAGTCCTCCATGTCTGCTTCCTGTCCGCTTCCCGCCGCAAACTTCCTTCCTCCGGGAGACTAAACTGCGCCGAGTCACACTCGCTGTATCCTATTTACAAGGTAAACGGCAGAAAATACACTCTAACTATCCGGCAGAGTGTTTTGAAATAGACTCTGTTTGGGACAAATAATATCGTTTGTCCCATCGCTGTCCGGTCAAATCTGTCCCCCGTCTGTGGTTGGAGCGTCACGTAAGCAACACGAAGAACATACACCTTCCGGTTGCGCGTTTCACAATAAAGCACTGCTCGATGGCTGCGCTGGAAAGTTTTATAAGAGTCTTCAAATTCACAGGGAACATTCTTGGGACACAGGCCTTGGACAAGTTCAGAGATGGCTAACCTTGACCTATTTTAAGTGGTTAAATAGTCACATTCTAATTCTGTTCCATTATTTTTTATTATTTTATTTTATTTAATTTTTTATTTTTTATTTTTTTGAGGGGCAGGGGTTACAGCCAGAGTAGAGGTGGGTGATACCGGGAATTTTCATATTGATCCAATACCAAGTAAATACAGGCCCAGTATTGCCGATATCGATACCGATACCAATACCAATACTTTTTCATATTTAAGCTTCATACATTCAAAGGATCCAAAAGACCTAGGATAGAATTTCGCCAAACATTGTACGTGACAACAAAATGCTTTATTATCACAATCAACATTTTTGTTTAAAAAATATCACTCAACACAACTTAAAACAAAATCTCCTAGGTAGAGGGCTGACAAACCACAATACAAGGGTGCGCTGCTCCACAGACAGAGAGTAGACTTACAGACAGAGAGTAGACTTTGATGAATCCGCGTGTGCAGCAGTCAGTGCGTGCGGGAGAGAAAAAAAAAGATTGCGTATCAATCTTTTTACACGAGGATCATTCAATATCAATACCAGCATTGGTATCGATATTATCAATATTAGGATCAATCCGCCCATGTCTAAATCAGAGTAGCAGCACTGTGAAGTCAGTGGCTGGTCTTGCTAGCTGCAAACTCTGTCTGTAAATATAACCTCTTTGTCATATATTATGTAAAAGCTAGCGAGAAGTCAACACTTCTGAAACTGAAAAAGCTGCTTTTGTAACATGATAACGCCTCTGGAGTGATTTACATGACATTTCACAGATGTCAGTGTGCACGCTAACTTCCGCTAATTCAAAGCTAACTTCTGCTCTTTTCAAAAAGTCTTGTATACGCACACGCATGCCCAACTGCAGCCACCATTAAAACATAAATAATGTTTATGATTGATTGATTGATTGATAGAGGGGCTTTAATGAACATGTGCAAATTGTACGTAAGACAACAGGATCTTAATTAATGTAAATAATAAATGTATGATTATATGTGTTTATTTATACTTTGCACTGGGATACCAATTAAACAACTGCAAATCATAAAGAAGGCAATGCTTATACAGACGAGGGTATTTTACCATTGCATTATATTTTTTTATTTTTGATGTCCACTGTGATACCAGTGGCAAGAAAACTTATCTAAAGCAAATATAACCATTTATTCATAAACACCAGCCTATAAAGGGTGTTAGTCATATTAATTCAACAAGCTAATACTCATACAACCCCTGGCAAAAATTATGGAATCATTGGCCTCAGAGGATGTTCATTCAGTTGTTTAATTTTGTAGAAAAAAAGCAGATCACAGACATGACACAAAACTAAAGTCATTTCAAATGGCAACTTTCTGGCTTTAAGAAACACTATAAGAAATCAAGAAAAAAGATTGTGGCAGTCAGTAACGGTTACTTTTTTAGACCAAGCAGAGGAAAAAAATATGGAATCACTCAATTCTGAGGAAAAAATTATGGAATCACCCTGTAAATTTTCATCTCCAAAACTAACACCTGCATCAAATCACATCTGCTCGTTGACATTGACCCTATGTGTCTTTTTTGCAAGGAATGTTTTCACAGTTTTTGCTCTATGGCAAAATGCATTATCATCTTGAAAAATGATTTCATCATCCCCAAACATCCTTTCAATTGTCCAAAATATCAACGTAAACTTGTGCATTTATTGATGATGTAATGACAGCCATCTCCCCAGTGCCTTTACCTGACATGCAGCCCCATATCATCAATGACTGTGGAAATTTACATGTTCTCTTCAGGCAGTCATCTTTATAAATCTCATTGGAACGGCACCAAACAAAAGTTCCAGCATCATCACCTTGCCCAATGCAGATTCGAGATTCATCACTGAATATGACTTTCATCCAGTCATCCACAGTCCACGATTGCTTTTCCTTAGCCCATTGTAACCTTGTTTTTTTCTGTTTAGGTGTTAATGATGGCTTTTGTTTAGCTTTTCTGTATGTAAATCCCATTTCCTTTAGGCGGTTTCTTACAGTTCGGTCACAGACGTTGACTCCAGTTTCCTCCCATTCGTTTCTCATTTGTTTTGTTGTACATTTTTTGATTTTTGAGACATATTGCTTTAAGTTTTCTGTCTTGACGCTTTGATGTCTTCCTTGGTCTACCAGTATGTTTGCCTTTAACAACCTTCCCATGTTGTTTGTATTTGGTCCAGAGTTTAGACACAGCTGACTGTGAACAACCAACATCTTGTGCAACATTGCGTGATGATTTACTCTCTTTTAAGAGTTTAATAATCCTCTCCTTTGTTTCAATTGACATCTCTCATGTTGGAGCCATGATTCATGTCAGTCCACTTGGTGCAACAGCTCTCCAAGGTGTGTTCACTCCTTTTTAGATGCAGACTAACGAGCAGATCTGATTTGATGCAGGTGTTAGTTTTGGGGATGAAAATTTACAGGGTGATTCCATAATTTATTCCTCAGAATTGAGTGATTCCATATTTTTTTCCTCTGCTTGGTCTAAAAAAGTAACCGTTACTGACTGCCACAATCTTTTTTTCCTGATTTCTTATAGTGTTTCTTAAAGCCAGAAAGTTGCCATTTGAAATGACTTTAGTTTTGTGTCATGTCTGTGATCTGCTTTTTTTCTACAAAATTAAACAACTGAATGAACATCCTCCGAGGCCGGTGATTCCATAATTTTTGCCAGGGGTTGTATTTACAACAGTGCAGAGGGTTGCTGGTTCAAACCCCACCCCTACCACATTTCTCCATGTAATGTGGAGTTGCATCAGGAAGTTACTTGGTCACTGGAGGTCACTTGAGTTCAGGTGTGAGTTGTTATTGAGGTGAGAATGATTTTTGAGACTCTGTGGTCTTTCCCAAATAGTGGTCCATAGACCACTGGTGGTGCGTGAGTGACCCTGAGTGCCCTATGTGTATATTACTTAAATATCACATTTTAAATTAATATTTTATTATAACTGAAAATTGTTTCCCTAACTATTTAAAAATTACAGCAAAGTCTAATAGATAGTAACATATATATTATTTTCATTATTAATTCAACTCGCATATAAATTATTCTTATTTTTGAATATTTGGGGAGTCAGGTGGTCCATGAGATTTTTTTTAATCGGTTAAGTGGCCCTTGGTCTGAAAATGTTTGAGAAACACTGGTATAGATGAAAGCATAGACTGATAGGAGGGAGAGATGTGGGATCTCAGCTGCCCACCCCTGTTTCAAGAAAGTTTTATCACCTTGACAAAGATGGCTTCCTTGATGCCTCTTTAAAACCAGCCATCTTCCCCATGTAAAAAAAATACATATACGTATATCACTGTTATCCTCAAAGGTGTCTTTTTGTCTTTCATATGCTGGTATTTGGCCAAGTTCTGACCAGAGGAATGAACCCTTCTGTGCTGAGCCATTTGTTTATTCACTGGCTGTTTGGGAAACCCAAAGTTTTCAAGGAACTAAACAAGTCCAGTTGATCTGTCTCATCATACTTGAATACCATAATCAGTATGACTCAGAATCTCCACAGACTCCTGTTGTACATTGATGTCACCCTACAGCACTTGTATCATACAGGGATTTGCAGAATCATCGGATTACTCTGATTACAGCACTTAAGAAACTATGTGAGGAATCGGAGTGTCTGGGTTTGAGATGGTCCTGGATCAAGACTAAGATTCATGCTTTTAATGACTTTCTAGACTCAGCCATCAGAAGAGTATCTGTATGTGGTGAAAGTGTTGAGTTTGGAGAGACATTTACTTATCATTGCAGTGACATACATGTCTCTGGGTCCTCAGTCTTTGAGATCGAGAGGCGCCTGAGCATGGAGTCATGAAGTCGCTGGTGTTAGTTGATATCTTTGCAGGAGAATGAAACTCTAATAGTCTTTAGGGTTCTGGTGCTTCCTGCCTTACTGTATAGTTATGAATCTTGGGTGCCAACCAGGGAACAAAGGTGATGACTAGATGTCTTTGGTACTTCAAAGGCTTCTTGGATACAGCTGGAATGACTTTGTGTCAAATGAGCACTTACTGTATGTAGAGAGAGGAAGAGTAACTGCATGGTGAGGAAGCATTATCGTCAACATTTTGGCTATGTCGCAGTGGTTCCTTGTGGATCATCCAGCGTGCACCTGCCTGAGTGCTGAGGACCCCCAATGGCCGGAGAAGGATATGGGGATGCCCACATTTCACTTGGTTCAGGGAAATAGATGGTTATTTTTGAGATGTGGGGACAAACTATTTGTCTGAGTGGTTGCCATCCAGGAGCTAAGGTGGTTGTGGGGTGTTGTGGATGGAGGGAGGCATGGCACCAACACATTCTCCCAGACTTGATGTCAGAGTTGAAATCTGTAAAAAAGCAACTCAGTTAACTAACACAAAGAATGATCACGCTGGAGACTGAATTTCATTTCCTGATCAGGAGAGAACGAATGACCCTTCGTCAAACCTCGTCCTCGTCCACTCTGAAGGACCCGCCCACTCTGCTCCTGAATTTATTTGCACACAGACATATTACAAAACAATATACAAGGCACAGCTGTGTTTCTTCAGTCAATTAATATTTGTATCACTTTGCACCTGGAAGGCGCCCTGCAGTCTTGCTCAGACAGATAGTAATTGTTCTTCAAATTGAAACATTACAGCGCCAGCCTCAAACTAGTGTACAGGCTGTGTTATTCTGCTCAAGGCCGAAATATACATCTGTGCTCAGCAAAAACATAGCTCTAGCAAAACAGTCTGCACATTCACTAAAGCCAAAAGTCAAATGTTACATTCTCGTGGGAGCAGTTTTTGTATATGACTGCTTTGACAATGAGTGATTATTTAGAAGAATAATGGTGCATGAACTCTCACACATGCATATATGTATATATGGAAAATAGAGAACAGAATCAAAAACAAGATCAAAGGCAGCTCATCAAAGTAAAGGCATTAACGATCAAAGTAAAGACAAAGACATTAATATTTGATAATAATATTGATAATATATAGAAAACCCTGTCAACATTTGACAAGGCTCAACACCAGCACATGATCTAAGACCTGAATCTTAAATTATGCTCAGTTAACACTCTTAACAGTCTTCATCCAGACTGCTCCACTTCTGCAATTCTGCATGGTTGCAGTCAGTGCAACAGGCTGGCCATGGCATTTCAGGGACTTGGCCGTGCTTTAATTTTGAAGATACTGTCACGCCATTCCCAGTCTGGTGTTGTCTACCTTGACACCTGTGTTTGGATGGCAGCGAGCGCGTCCATGAGGCTGCAGTTTGTTTTGCGCATGACAGAAATAACAGACAGATGAGGTCGATGCGCGGAAATATGATCGAGATAAATCTGGAGATTTATTCTGCTTATTGCTCACACTTACTGTCAAAAATAAATTGGTCCAAACACACGACTTAAAAAGTGGAACACCACTGTTTTTTTTATCATGAAACTTTCTTTCAATGTTGCTTCTAAATTTGCTCCAACACAATTTCTGAGCAGTTAAAAATTAATTTCGTGTTATAGATGATAGAACAAACACAGGCACACGCACGCACACTGCCACAGTTTTTTTTTTTAACTAATTAGTTTTGTAATGTTTTGCCTTCCAGCTACAGGCCCTCACCAATAGGGGGTGCTGCAGCCCCTTCAGCAGCTCGAATTTCAGCGTTTCTGAGTGTGTTTGACCTTTGACAAAGTAGCAGTTTTCCTTGTGATCACAACAATAGGAAGAGTTTGCTGTTTTTGGCGACAGTCTGACTCATCTGCGAGCCAGAAGCAACTTTAACCTTTGACCCCTGTGCAAACTGAAATTGACCTTTGCCATTATATTTTGCTGTTTTTACCCAAAACTCCATAACATCATCCAAACTATACATTTTTGGAATCTTCATGATCAGACAAATAAGGTGCTATAGTTTTCAATATGACTGGAACATTTTTACATTTTGACCCCTGTGTAACCCTTTACTGACCTCTCTGCCTGCCTGAAGCTACCACCCTGGGATGGTGATCATACATTTGTGTGTGGCTTGTCAAGTGTGTGGATTGTAAATGTTGCTTGGCCTCCTCAAGCAGTACAGACAGCCTGCTTGGATCATGGACTAAACCTCCTGATTTTACCAGCTGATTCTTCCCTGAAAATTCTTTGGAGGTAAAAGGAGTATTGAGTCAGAATTTACCTGCTTCACTGCCACCTGACTGCTGCTGTGACTGTGTCAGTGATCTCCTCTCTGGTGCCACACCTCAGAGCTCCAGGATATGGACAAATTTGAAAATCAAATCAAATTAAATCAATTTTATTTATATAGCGCCAAATCACAACAAACAGTTGCCCCAAGGTGCTTTATATTGTAAGGCAAGGCCATACAATAATTACGTAAAAACCCCAACAGTCAAATCGACCCCCTGTGAGCAAGCACTTGGTGACAGTGGGAAGGAAAAACTCCCTTTTAACAGGAAGAAACCTCCAGCAGAACCAGGCTCAGGGAGGGGCAGTCTTCTGCTGGGACTGGTTGGGGCTGAGGGAGAGAACCAGGAAAAAGACATGCTGTGGAGGGGAGCAGAGATCAATCACTAATGATTAAATGCAGAGTGATGCATACAGAGCAAAAAGAGAAAGAAACACTCAGTGCATCATGGGAACCCCCCAGCAGTCTAAGTCTATAGCAGCATAACTAAGGGATGGTTCAGGGTCACCTGATCCAGCCCTAACTATAAGCTTTAGCAAAAAGGAAAGTTTTAAGCCTAATCTTAAAAGTAGAGAGGGTGTCTGTCTCCCTGATCTGAATTGGGAGCTGGTTCCACAGGAGAGGAGCCTGAAAGCTGAAGGCTCTGCCTCCCATTCTACTCTTACAAACCCTAGGAACTACAAGTAAGCCCGCAGTCTGAGAGCGAAGCGCTCTATTGGGGTGATATGGTACTACGAGGTCCCTAAGATAAGATGGGACCTGATTATTCAAAACCTTATAAGTAAGAAGAAGAATTTTAAATTCTATTCTAGAATTAACAGGAAGCCAATGAAGAGAGGCCAATATGGGTGAGATATGCTCTCTCCTTCTAGTCCCCGTCAGTACTCTAGCTGTAGCATTTTGCAGCAAAATGTTGAAAAAAGCACAGGTCTCTGTCCCCTTGTACTGATTACAGGGGCCTCATCGATATTCATATTAAGAACAGGATTGATAATTTGAGTTTCATCTGCAGAATGCCACCAAGATGGATCATAGGAATTCTCATTAGGCAGCATTCTCATCTTTTCTAAGGATCAGTCAGAGTGTGTTCATCATGTCAGAAACGTTCTGCAGCAACTTTTAGGCAGCAAATCTTTTATGAAGTCCAAAAAATGTGACTTAAGCCAGTCTACCTTCTCATTTGTGGCTTTTGTGATCTCCCCTGGAAAGGTGGGGTTGGATCGAGGATTGGGCAAGTCATGAGATGAGCAAACAGTTTCAACAGTTCCTTAGTTTCACAACCTTCAAATGTAGGGTTATTAGCGATTATAGCACCTTGGTTGCTTCATTGCATCACACATTTCAAAACTGAAGCCTGACTGTCAATAACAATGCTGAAAACTATCTCAGTTTGGGGCACAAACTGAGACACATCTGGTCACCTTCAGAGCAAAAACACTTCAGAAACCTGAGGCCGACTTCACCTCAGCTTCAGTCTTGACCACGTCAGATCCATCTTAACAATTTGTGGTGAAGTTTGATGTTTCAGATGTGGGAGTTGGGGCAACACTCTCACAATGATCCCCTGAGGACAACAAAATGCATTTTTCTTGAAAAAGCAGACTGAAACTCTGATGTGGTAATGCTGGTATTTGGTTAGACTCTTTCTCTCCGATTGTTCTGTCTGAGTTATTTTCATTAGTTACTTCATCCAAACCATCAACATGTTTATTAGACCCCATTCCTACCAGGCTGCTCAAGGAAGTCCTACCATTATTTAATGCTTCGATCTTAAATATGATCAATCTATCTTTATTAGTTGGCTATGTACCACAGGCTTTTAAGGTGGCAGTAATTAAACCATTACTTAAAAAGCGATCACATGACCCAGCTATCTTAGCTAATTATAGGCCAACCTCCAACCTTCCTTTTCTCTCAAAAATTCTTGAAAGGGTAGTTGTAAAACAGCTAACTGATCATCTGCAGAGGAATGGTCTATTTGAAGAGTTTCAGTCAGGTTTTAGAATTCATCATAGTACAGAAACAGCATTAGTGAAGGTTACAAATGATCTTCTTATGGCCTCAGACAGTGGACTCATCTCTGTGCTTGTTCTGTTAGACCTCAGTGCTGCTTTTGATACTGTTGACCATAAAATTTTATTACAGAGATTAGAGCATGTCATAGGTATTAAAGGCGCTGCGGTGGTTTGAATCATATTTGTCTAATAGATTACAATTTGTTCATGTAAATGGGGAATCTTCTTCACAGACTAAAGTTAATTATGGAGTTCCACAAGGTTCTGTGCTAGGACCAATTTTATTCACTTTATACATGCTTCCCTTAGGCAGTATTATTAGACAGCATTTCTTAAATTTTCATTGTTACGCAGATGATACCCAGCTTTATCTATCCATGAAGCCAGAGGACACACACCAATTAGTTAAACTGCAGGATTGTCTTACAGACATAAAGACATGGATGACCTCTAATTTCCTGCTTTTAAACTCAGATAAAACTGAAGTTATTGTACTTGGCCCCACAAATCTTAGAAACATGGTGTCTAACCAGATCCTTACTCTGGATGGCATTACCCTGACCTCTAGTAATACTGTGAGAAATCTTGGAGTCATTTTTGATCAGGATATGTCATTCAAAGCGCATATTAAACAAATATGTAGGACTGCTTTTTTGCATTTGCGCAATATCTCTAAAATTAGAAAGGTCTTGTCTCAGAGTGATGCTGAAAAACTAATTCATGCATTTATTTCCTCTAGGCTGGACTACAACCCCTGGCAAAAATTATGGAATCACCAGCCTCGGAGGATGTTCATTCAGTTGTTTAATTTTGTAGAAAAAAAAGCAGATCACAGACATGACACAAAACTAAAGTCATTTCAAATGGCAACGTCAGGCTTTAAGAAACACTATAAGAAATCAGGAAAAAAAATTGTGGCAGTCAGTAACGGTTACTTTTTTAGACCAAGCAGAGGGAAAAAAATATGGAATCACTCAATTCTGAGGAAAAAATTATGGAATCATGAAAACAAAAGAACGCTCCAACACATCACTAGTATTTTGTTGCACCACCTCTGGCTTTTATAACAGCTTGCAGTCTCTGAGGCATGGACTTAATGAGTGACAAACAGTACTCTTCATCAATCTGGCTCCAACTTTCTCTGATTGCTGTTGCCAAATCAGCTTTGCAGGTTGGAACCTTGTCATGGTGTTGGGAAAGTGTAGTGACACAGACCCACAACAGGGGGTGTAAATGAACGGACAATGAAAGAGTCGAATATGAACACTTTACTGTTGTGAAAGAGCACAACCACAATACAGAGGAATACAGAATTTTGCAAACAGTCAATCCACAACGGTGACGTGTGGGCAGGCTCGAGGATAGAAGACGTCTGTCCTGAGAAGAACCGGAACCACACGATTTCCTCCGCCACCGAACCTGGAGAATACTGGAGCCGCCAAGTCCCGAGTCCCCAGTTGGCCACCGTCTCCGAATGTCGGATCTGGTACTGCTGGCGAGGAGCAGAAACAATAAGAAGTGGGTGTGTGTACACCCAGTAACAACAATGGTGGAGATTCCACCTCCACCTCTCACACACACTAGTGCAGCTCCTGTCTCAACACTTATCTGGCTGGGGTGTGAAGCGAAGCCATCACTGATTACACCAACCTCACTGATAAGGCACTCCACAGGAAAGCAGCTGCAAAATGAATTCA
Source organism: Thalassophryne amazonica (assembly GCF_902500255.1). NCBI lineage: Eukaryota > Metazoa > Chordata > Actinopteri > Batrachoidiformes > Batrachoididae > Thalassophryne > Thalassophryne amazonica. The sequence continues at coordinate 2,855,656 of NC_047119.1, forward strand.
TACTAAGACACAATTAGCTTCTGGCTGAGGATATTACCTTCACAGGTAGATGATATCTGGGCAACGAGGTGGAGATGACGTCCGGGTTTTATGGAGTAGTATGATGAAGTGTAGATGGGTGACAGCTGTCATGAGATAATGAGTGACAGCTGTCACTCCCGGCTGTGTCCGTGGCGGCAGCGCCCTCTCGTGCCTGAAGCCCGCACTTCAGGCAGGGCGCCCTCTGGTGGTGGGCCAGCAGTACCTCCTCTTCTGGCGGCCCACATAACAGGACCCCCCCCCCTCAACGGGCGCCTCCTGGCGCCCGACCAGGTTTATCCGGGTGTCGGCGGTAGAAATCGGCCAGGAGGGCCAGGTCCAGGATGAAGCTCCTTTTCATCCAGGAGCATTCTTCGGGTCCATACCCTTCCCAGTCCACCAAATACTGGAACCCCCGGCCCATTCGATGGACGTCCAGGAGCCAGCGCACTGTCCAAGCCAGCTCCCCGTCAATGATCCGGGCAGGAGGCGGTGCCGGACCGGGAGCACAGAGGGGTGAGGTGTGGTGTGGTTTCAGTCTGGACACATGGAAAACAGGATGGATCCGCAGTGAAGCTGGGAGTTGGAGCTTCACTGCGGCAGGGCTGAGGACCTTGAGGATTTTGAATGGTCCGATGAACCTGTCCTTCAACTTAGGGGAGTCCACTTGGAGGGGGATGTCCTTCGTTGATAACCACACCTCCTGCCCGGGCTGGTATGCAGGGGCTGGGGACCGCCGGTGGTCTGCATGGGCCTTAGCCCTCGTCCGGGCCTTTAACAAGGCAGAACGGGCGGTACGCCACACCCGACGGCACCTCCGCAGGTGGGCCTGGACCGAGGGCACACCGACCTCTCCCTCCACCACGGGAAATAATGGGGGCTCGTACCCTAGACACACCTCAAATGGGGAGAGGCCGGTGGCAGAAGACACCTGGCTGTTATGTGCATACTCGATCCAGGCCAGATGGTTACTCCAGGCCGTCGGGTGCGCGGATGTCACACAGTGGAGGGTCTGTTCCAACTCTTGGTTGGCCCGTTCTGCCTGTCCGTTCGTCTGTGGGTGGTACCCGGATGAGAGGCTCACGGTGGCCCCCAGTTCTCTGCAGAAACTCCTCCAGACTTGAGAGGAAAACTGGGGACTACAATCCGAGACTACGTCAGTTGGTATCCCATGCAGACGGACGACGTGGTGGACCAGGAGGTCTGCTGTCTCCTGGGCCGTTGGGAGCTTCGAGAGGGCCACGAAGTGGGCCGCCTTGGAGAATCGGTCCACTATCGTGAGGGATGGTGGTGTTGCCCTGGGACGGCGGGGAGGCCCGTGACAAATCCAGGCTGATATGGGACCAGGGGCGATGAGGCACAGGAAGCGGCTGGGAGAAGTGCCACACTGCCACAATTTTTTTTCTTGATATCTTATAGTGTTTCTAAAGCCAGAAAGTTGCCATTTGAAATGACTTTAGTTTTGTGTCATGTCTGTGATGTCTTTTTCCTGGTTCTCTCCCTCAGCCCCAACCAGTCCCAGCAGAAGACTGCCCCTCCCTGAACCTGGTTCTGCTGGAGGTTTTCTTCCTGTTAAAAGGGAGTTTTTCCTTCCCCACTGTCGCCAAGTGCTTGCTCACAGGGGGTCGTTTGGACCGTTGGGGTTTTTCTATAATTATTGTATGGCCTTGCCTTACAATATAAAGCGCCTTGGAGCAACTGTTTGTTGTGATTTGGCGCTATATAATAAAATTGATTTGATTTTGATTTGATGTGGGAATCTGGGAGCTGCTTGCTGTCAAACTGGCATCAGGAATTGGAGACTCTTGTGGTGTCCACAATTAAAAATCCTTCTTTCAGGATGACTTGATTTTGAGTAAATTAATTCTTTAACAAATTACAGAACAAATGTTTGATTACAAATGACCTAAAAAGACCACTTTTTTAAACTGTATTCAGTGTTTCAAAAGACTAAAATTGTTTCATTCAGCAGTTTATGAATTTAATATTTTGACTGTTTCAAAGCACTGAACTATTTTCTGATCCTTCTGGCTTGTTCTGCAGCTTGATCTGGTTTATAAAACTCGAAATAACGTTCAGGATGTTGCTGCTCCTTTGGTACCAAGTGCACACAGAGTCTGAACCCAGAACTTCCAGAAACAACCCCAGTCCCACTCATCGCTCAGTCAGTCAGTCCAGACTGACTGAGGGAAAGTCCTGCATAGGACCTGAGGCCTGTTTCTGCTCATCTCAGGAAAACATGATGAGGATCTCCACCTGGACAGGAACTCCAGTCCAACACAGGTTTGTCCTCAGTCCAGGCCAGTGAAACCTGGATCACTTGGTCCCATCCTGGATTTGAATTCACAGTTACGGGACGGGAGACAGAAGCTCGAACCATGAGGATAAAAACCCGCGGACTCTGTCTTTTGTCCTCAGGGGAGGAGGTTTACATGACTTCTTCTGCACAGCACCACCTGCTGGTCTCCGTCACACCAGCACCCATTTTTACAGCTGGGAACTGAGTTCTTCTCTTTCATGTTGGTCACAAATTAACAAACAACAATGTAGTATGAAAATTCATAAAATATATTGATGGTCATTTTCATATAAAGTTTTTTTTACTCTTCTACTTGCTGAAAGATGACATTTGACTTGTTTGGTATAAAAGTTTTATTTCGTGAGGCTTTAATATACGAGGAAAAACACCTTTAATATACAGGAAAAACACCTCCGTGTTGATAACCATTTGTAAAATCCAGGCAGCTTTTGATGGCTTTCAGTGGAGTGAGTATATGAGAAATTGTTTAACAGCTGGACATGTTCCAACTTGTCCTTAAGGCTTCCAACAGAGGTGTTTTTCCTGTGCCCGCCGCACCGCGTCGGGTGTGTCCCGACGCGCGGGAACCCGTCCGCACGTCTTTCATTAAAAAAAAATCTCCTTTAACAGTGGAATATCCGGATAAAATGCTGAAACCGACTTCTTCTGAAACTTCTCTGTTCTCTCACGACGTCCTGGATCAATAGAGCCTGAAATGTGGAGGTTTTCAGCTTGAAACAGGCTGACGATGGCACCTCGGAGCGCTGCACGACGTCTCGCTCCATGGGAAGTCCTTAAAGTGACAGTATCACCTCAAAATCTCTCATCAGCCGTTAAAAGTTTCACTGAAAACCAGCTTAATTTTTCGAACCGTGTCCACTTCGATGTGTCTCACAGGTTTAGAAAAAATTTTGATCAAACAAAGCGCCAGTCTCTCAGCAACTTCTCAGACAAAGGAATTCCGACGAGGGGCTGGACGACTCCTCCCACAAGGAGTGCTCACAGGCGAATGACGTCACCGACAGGCGTGGAAAAACTCACGCATGCGCACGAGGGTTCAAGCATGTCTGACGTAAAAACATATGAATGAAATCCATATAGTTTTTGAAAAAAATAAAAAGGACTGTTACTTTATGGACAGACCTCGTATGAAATCATAATTTGTTCACACACACACACACCACACACACACACACACACCACACACACACACACACACACACACACAACACCACACACACACAAAACACACACACCGGAGAGACAGATGCACAAAGAAATATAAACCGGACACTAGGCAGAACCCACCAACAGAACTCCAACAGCGGATTTTCCTCGCCCACTTTGGAGAAGGAGCTGCCATCTTCTGGGGCACGTTGGCCTTTTTGGCCACTGTGGGTGTCGTTTCACACCTGAACGAAAACATACAACAGTCAAACTTCAGTTTATTTGCACAGCATCAATCAAAACCTGTCCACCTTTTGTCCTGCTCTTATTAACATGTTTTCCCCCATTGTCTTCTTTCTTAATCTTTTTGGTGCTGCAGCTGGTGGTGTCTTCCACAGAGTCACCACAGAGGCTTCTGCAGTGGGAGTTCCCCACAGCCAGCTCGCGGCATTCGCCCTACTGAGATATCCCATATCCCTTACACACCAGAAAGTCACTGCTGTCACACAACATAGAGAATCCACACGACGACAATTACAAATGAACATTATACGACCAAAATGTACTTTTTTATGCTTTTCATCACGTTAATAACAGACTGCTGAATGAGACCCTGAAAACTTGCTAAAACAAATATTCCAAATATGCCATGTTTGCTACATTTAACCTGCGTATAACTTCATGAATGCAAACTGAATTTCAGACATTTTATATATATATTACTCTGGAACAAGAGGACAAACAGTGCTGTAAAGGACAATAAGCAGGACGTTAAAGAGCAAACTTCACTTTCCCCCAGAACGACATGAACAGGAAGTGATCGCGGCTCACAGCGACTCCCGCTGAAAATAACGGAGAAACAACCTGAGCTTCACGTATGTTTACATAAAATAAACACAGTAGAAACATCTACAAACCCAGAGAATATATTCATGAGAGTTTTAGGCACAATATACAACCCCAATTCCAATGAAGTTTGGGACGTTGTGATGAATGTAAATAAAAACAGAATCAATGATTTTCAAATCCTCTTCAACCTATATTCAATTGAATACACCACAAAAACAAGATATTTAATGTTCAAACTGATAAAGTTGATTGTTTTTGTGCAAATATTTGCTCATTTTGAAATGGATGTCTGCAACTATTTCAAAAAAGCTGGGACAGTGGTATGTTTCCCACTGTGTTACATCACCTTTCCTTCTAACAACACTCAATAAGCGTTTGGGAACTGAGGACACTAATTGTTGAAGCTTTGTAGGTGGAATTCTTTCCCATTCTTGCTTGATGTACGACTTCAGTTGTTCAACAGTCCGGTCTCCGTTGTCATATTTTGTGCTTCATAATGTGCCACACATTTTCAATGGGCGACAGGTCTGGACTGCAGGCAGGCCAGTCTAGTACCTTCACTCTTTTACTACGAAGCCACGCTGTTGTTACGTGCAGAATGTGGCTTGGCATTGTCTTGCTGAAATAAGCAGAGACGTCCCTGAAAAAGACGTTGCTTGGATGGCAGCATGTGTTTCCAAAACCTGGATGTACCTTTCAGCATTGATGGTGCCATCACAGATGTGTAAGTTGTCCATACCATGGGCACTAACACACCCCCATACCATCACATGTGTAAGTTGTCCATGCCATGGGAAACTAACACACCCCCATACCATCACTGCCTTTTGAACTTTGTGCTGGTAACAATCTGGGTGGTCTTTTTCCTCTTTTGTCCAGAGGACACGACGTCCATGATTTCCAAAAACAATTTGAAATGTGGACTCATCAGACCACAGCACACTTTTCCACTTTGCGTCTGTCCATTTCAAATGAGCTCGGGCTCAGAGAAGGCGGCGGTGCTTCTGGATGTTGTTGATATATAGCTTTCACTTTGCATGGTAGAGTTTTAACTTGGACTTGTAGATGTAGTGACGAACTGTGTTAACTGACAATGGTTTTCTGTAGTGTTCCTGAGCCCACGCGGTAAGATCTTTTACATGATGTCGGTTTTTAATGCAGTGCCGCCTGAGGGATCGATGGTCACGGGCATTCAATGTTGGTTTTCGGCCTTGTTGCTTACGTGTAGAAAGTTCTCCAGATTCTCTGAATCTTCTGATCATATTATGGACTGTAGATGATAGAATCCCTAAATTCCTTGCAATTGAACATTGAGAAACATTGTTCTTAAACTGTTGGACTATTTTTTCATGCAGTTGTTCACAAAGTGATGATCCTCGCCCCATCTTTGCTTGTGAATGGCTGAGACTTTTGGGGATGCTCCTTTTATACCCAATCATGACACTCACCTGTTTCCAAACATTGTTCTTTGAGCATTCATCAACTTTCTCAGTCTTTTGTTGCCCCGTCCCAACTTTTTTGAAAAATGTTGCAGGCATCCATTTCAAAATGAGCAAATATTTGCACAAAAACAATAAAGTTTATCAGTTTGAACATTAAATATCTTGTCTTTGTGGTGTATTCAATTGAATATAGGTTGAAGAGGATTTGAAAATCATTGTATTCTGTTTTTATTGACATTTTACACAACGTCCCAACTTCACTGGAATTGGGGTTGTACAAAGAGTTTTATGTTGTGATGTTCATGCTGTTGTCCATGTGTAGAGGTTAAAGTGTAGCCTGATCAGTACAGTTTTCATGTTACTGACATCTCACAGAGCAGCAAACTCTTCGAAGTTTTATGAGATTTTGCGGGATTTGAAACCTCAAAAGGGCGAATAAGCCATATAGGTAGTCACCGACAGCGCCACCTGCTGGAGAGGAGCTGTTACAAGCACTCAAAAAATAAACAATACAGCCCTCACATCTGATTGTGGGGGACAAGTAAAAATGTGATCGGACAGCACAGATCCAAGTGCAGTCTGTCTTTCTAATGTGGTCATCATCATTTTTTTCTTTTGGGGGGGTTCACTGCTTTGCTGACAGCACACGTGCACATTATATGGGGACCCCCCCCAACCCCTTAAAGGCCCACTTTTGTAGAAATTTTAAATACATTTTTACACATAAGAATAACAAGAGTAACAACAACAACAACAATAATCAGCAGTTTCTCATACTTTGAAAAAAATTACATATGGAGAGGAAATCCTTTTTTTTCCTCAAAACTTTATTTCAACAAACAAACGAACAAAATATAAGGCCAAAGAGATATAAAAAGGAAAAAAGAAGAAAAAAAAGGAGTTTCTTTTTTGTAATATTTAAAGTAAACTATACATTAACATCAGAATGCCAGGGGGAGGCAAAGGCAAAAGCAATTATATATATATATTACATACATTTTTTGGTAAAAAAAAAAAAAAAAAGAAGAAAATGTATATACAATATGAGATCAAGAAATTCTGAATATATTAAGTGACAAGCAGCTACAACCCCTGGCAAAAATGATGGAATCACCGGCCTCGGAGGATGTTCATTCAGTTGTTTAATTTTGTAGAAAAAAAGCAGATCACAGACATGACACAAAACTAAAGTCATTTCAAATGGCAACTTTCTGGCTTTAAGAAACACTATAAGAAATCAGGAAAAAAAATTGTGGCAGTCAGTAACGGTTACTTTTTTAGACCAAGCAGACGGAAAAAAATATGGACTCACTCAATTCTGAGGAAAAAATTATGGAATCATGAAAAACAAAAGAACGCTCCAACACATCACTAGTATTTTGTTGCACCACCTCTGGCTTTTCTAACAGCTTGCAGTCTCTGAGGCATGGACTTAATGAGTGACAAACAGTACTCTTCATCAATCTGGCTCCAACTTTCTCTGATTGCTGTTGCCAGATCAGCTTTGCAGGTTGGAGCCTTGTCATGGACCATTTTCTTCAACTTCCACCAAAGATTTTCAATTGGATTAAGATCCGGACTATTTGCAGGCTATGACATTGACCCTATGTGTCTTTTTGCAAGGAATGTTTTCACAGTTTTTGCTCTATGGCAAGATGCATTATCATCTTGAAAAATGACTTCATCATCCCCAAACATCCTTTCAATTGATGGGATAAGAAAAGTGTCCAAAATATCAACGTAAACTTGTGCATTTATTGATGATGTAATGACAGCCATCTCCCCAGTGCCTTTACCTGACATGCAGCCCCATATCATCAATGACTGTGGAAATTTACATGTTCTCTTCAGGCAGTCATCTTTATAAATCTCATTGGAACGGCACCAAACAAAAGTTCCAGCATCATCACCTTGCCCAATGCAGATTCGAGATTCATCACTGAATATGACTTTCATCCAGTCATCCACAGTCCATGATTGCTTTTCCTTAGCTCATTGTAACCTTGTTTTTTCTGTTTAGGTGTTAATGATGGCTTTCATTTAGCTTTTTATGTATGTAAATCCCATTTCCTTTAGGCGGTTTCTTACAGTTCAGTCACAGACATTGACTCCAGTTTCCTCCCATTTGTTCCTCATTTGTTTTGTTTTTTTGCATTTTGATTTTTGAGACATATTGCTTTAAGTTTTCTGTCTTGTCATTTTGATGTCTTCCTTGGTCTACCAGTATGTTTGCCTTTAACAACCTTCCCATGTTGTTTGTATTTGGTCCAGAGTTTAGACACCGCTGACTGTGAACAACCAATATGTTTTGCAACATTGCATGATGATTTACCCTCTTTTAAGAGTTTGATAATCCTCTCTTTTGTTTCAATTTGATCTTTCAACATCTCTCGTGTTGGAGCCATGATTCATGTCAGTCCACTTGGCAACAGCTCTCCAAGTTGTGGTCACTCCTTTTTAGATGCAGACTAACGAGCAGATCTGATTTGATGCAGATGTTAGTTTTGGGGATGAAAATTTACAGGGTGATTCCATAATTTATTCCTCAGAATTGAGCCAGAAAGTTGCCATTTGAAATGACTTTAGTTTTGTGTCATGTCTGTGATCTGCTTTTTTTTCCACAAAATTAAACAACTGAATGAACATCCTCTGAGGCCGGTGATTCCATAATTATTGCCAGGGGTTGTATTATATGTAAATATTGCTTTTTGATTTGAGCTTTTTGCTATGGAGGACAAATACATTTCAATTTCTTTTATAACAACAGGAATAATAAAGCTGTGTTTGAAAATTTACATTTGTATATGTAAAATTTTGAAAAAACAACAATTAAATTTAAAACAATCTTTTTGTTTCTGAGGAGATTCGTGTAAATACCAAAAATTACATGTTCAAATTTTAATAAAAAAGCAGGATTCAACTTACTGATAAATTGCTGACTATCTTTCCAAATGATTTTGTGACTGGACAGCTCCAGAAAAGGTGACTAATAGTTTTAGGAGTTTTTTTTGCAAAAAGAACAGCTTGTTGTGTGTTGGGGGGTTTGGCTGGATGTTTTGGTGTTTTCTTTTCTTTGCTCTCCAGGTGGTATGCAAACTGGTTTTTTGTCTGTGGAGAAGGTGCTGGCAGAAGAGTACTTCACCCTCATCAGCATTATTAGCTGCACCTGTGGAGGATGTTTCACGTGCAGGCCTACTGACTCGCAGCACCTGTGGATGATGCTCACGTGTAAACTTAAAGACTTTCAGCTGAAGCAGATAATGAGATGGCGTTCTGCATTTAAGCCATGAGTGGTTCAAGCAGAATTGCCAGGAACTCGATCTTGTGATGTTCGTTTGTGAGACGCTGAGGACCGCGCCAGGGTTTGACACATCGTGCCTGTGAAGGAGGACGGGTGAGGGACACATGCTGTTAGCACACATCAGAGGTGATTATTGTCTGAATGATCGTTAATAATAGTTTGGCATTTTGTTACGCAGTATATTTGAACATTGATGAGAATTGTGCAGTTTGTTTCTCACTGCCGTGGTGTACGGACTGATGATCCTCCACCTGTTGTGAGAAGCTGCTCATTTACATAAAGCTTAAATTCAGACCTGAATGTGTTGCTGATAGTGTGTGCCTCTGAAAGATATTTGCTGTAGCTCTGTTGACTTACCTCACCTTTTCCATCCTTCACAGAGTCAGTTTGTCGTGTCCACCTGGGGGGTGTTTGGCGGTGAATCTGAGTCCAGAAGCACCGAGGCTTCGATCCTTTTGGGCGCTGGAGAGCGCGCCGTCCTTCACTCCGCCAGACAAACTAAATATTTATGTTGTACACTAATTATTGCACTGGAGGGGAAATAAAATCGTTTTGTTTGTGGAACCGCTTTCTGGTTATTTAGCGCTGGGTTCGGTCAGACGTTGGTCCGCTCCTCAACCTGCGTCTGCACATAACACAGCTGGGATCAATAGTTTTGAGAAATTTTTACCATATATTGATTTGTGGGGTAAATTCTATGCAAAAGTTTAAATGCTACATCTTTCATTTTGTTATTTATCATAAGTTTTTGGAGGATGGACCAGCTCTGGTTCCAGATATTATCATTTCAACTGTTTCACATACAAAGCTTCCTTCACTCCCCTCTCAAACCATTTCTTCTCTCTGGCTAACATTTTGACTTCCTTGTCCTCAAACATGTGGTTAGTGTCTTTAAGGTGGAGATGAAACGCAGACTGAGGTCCACCGGCGTCCTCTCTGCGGTGCTGGTATAGCCTTTTGTGCAACAGCTGCTTAGTCTCACCTATGTAGTGTTCATTACAGTTTTCCTGACATGTGATAGAATACACTACATTGCTCTGTTTCTAACTAAGGATCCTGTCCTTAGGGTGAACTAATTTCTGTCTCAAGGTGTTAATAGGTTTAAAGTAAACTGGGATTTTGTGCTGTCTGAAGATCCTCTGTAGTTTTTTCCCCTACTTCTGCTAAGTAAGGGAGAGACACTCCTCTTCTTGGCTCTGTCTCCTGTCTGTCTGGTCTCTTTGTTCTTTGGGACTTCTGCACTTTATCCAGGTACCTTCGTGGGTACCCACATACTGTGAGGGCTTTCCGGACATGTTGTTGTTCTTTTCTTCATGTCAGTGAGAGTTCTGAGTTTTACCAATTAATCGTAATCACCAAAGATTTACAAAATTCTGAGGGGTATCAGTGGATTCTCCAGATACAGGAGAAGTCGGCCTGACGCAAACTTGGCCAAAGATGTGCACTGTGTCCGGGGCGAACTCTAACCCGAACCCAACCTGCAGATGTCAAGGGCCATCTATCGAGTGCAGCAAAATGATCATGTTCATCTTTATAGATCACAATCAGTTAATATGTCGATTATCACGACAAACCGATTAGGGAACTTCACAAAGTCCCATCAGAGATCAGAGCAACATTTTGATGTCATGAGGCTCGATCAAGTGAAAGTCAACATGCACCATGTGCAGAGGCCAAAGTGTTATTCTTCCAACATCAGTGAGCAGCAATTTACCACCACCCCGTGACAAATCTGAGAACAGTCAGTCAGAATGATGCAGGAAAACATGAAGACAGTAAGATTTTAACAGTTTTTTCCTGCGCCGTTTTATATCAGTCTTCAGTCTTATATTTAAAAATATATAATTACACAAACAAAGCCAGATATCATTTTGAAAAACTGGTAGCTAAATGTGAACATTAACATTTTACTAATAATTTTGTGTACTTTATATTACAGCACAACGATGGAGCTGTTTATCAGGACAAAAAGCAGCAGATTCAGAAGAAATTTAGTCAAGTCAAAGATCTGTTGAAGGAGGAAGAGAAAATGTTCAGCAAGAAAAGCTCCCAAGAGCGAGAGTCAGCCGTGCTAAAAATAAATAAAATAAAATTTGCTGGACATGCCAAAATTTAATGGATTCTTACTTCATCCATGCCTCACGGTTCAAATGATTTTCATGACTTTTTTGGCTAATCATGGTGATAATCTATGCAACTGACAGGCAACAAAAGCAAATTCTGGTGTAGAAAAATGAAGCAGATATCAGTAGTTTGGTGAGGTTAGCTACAATGATGATGCCACACAGCCAATATGCTGGTCAAAGTTTTTAATGTCTGCAGCTATGCCACCCATTTTTTAAAAGCAGCATCCAGTCTGTAAAAATATGCCTTAATCAATACCTGACTAAGGTTACATAGCCCGTTAGCCTTAGCTTGGCTGGGTAACAATGAGACAGTGCTCACACTTCATTTATACTGCCCAGATTATGCCCGTTGTGCCCACGCTCCATCTCTTTGCCCATTTATGGGTTGGCAGGTGGGTGGAGTCAGGCACTGCCAAGATGGTGCCATCGAGAGCTGCCCTATTTGAGGTTCAAATCTGCTCCACAAAAAACCCAGTCTATGTGTACAACCCCTGACGGAGGATGTTCATTCAGTTGTTTAATTTTGTAGAAAAAAAGCAGATCACACACATGACACAAAACTAAAGTCATTTCAAATGGCAACTTTCTGGCTTTAAGAAACTATAAGAAATCAGGAAAAAAAATTGTGGCAGTCAGTAACGGTTACTTTTTTAGACCAAGCAGAGGGAAAAAAAAATATGGAATCACTCAATTCTGAGGAAAAAAATGATGGAATCATGAAAAACAAAAGAACGCTCCAACACATCACTAGTATTTTGTTGCACCACCTCTAGCTTTTCTAACAGCTTGCAGTCTCTGAGGCATGGACTTAATGAGTGACAAACAGTACTCTTCATCAATCTGGCTCCAACTTTCTCTGATTGCTGTTGCCAGATCAGCTTTGCAGGTTGGAGCCTTGTCATGGACCATTTTCTTCAACTTCCACCAAAGATTTTCAATTGAATTAAGATCCGGACTTTGCAGGCCATGACATTGACCCTATGTGTCTTTTTGCAAGGAATGTTTTCACAGTTTTTGCTCTATGGCAAGATGCATTATCATCTTGAAAAATGAGTTCATCATCCCCAAACATCCTTTCAATTGGTGGGATAAGAAAAGTGTCCAAAACATCAACGTAAACTTGTGCATTTATTGATGATGTAATGACAGCCATCTCCCCAGTGCCTTTACCTGACATGCAGCCCATATCATCAATGACTGGAAATTTACATGTTCTCTTCAGGCAGTCATCTTTATAAATCTCATTGGAACGGCACCAAACAAAAGTTCCAGCATCATCACCTTGCCCAATGCAGATTCGAGATTCATCACTGAATATGTGTAGCGGTTGCACTCTGCGTTGTGTTGCTATGACTCCACCCATTTGCTCCCCTCGGGACGCGAACTCACGAGCTCTGGCATGGGAGTCGGACTCTCTAACCAGAAGGCTAAAACCCAGGGCTCTGGCCTTGTGACCAGAGAATCCTTTTGAGCTGTTGGGAGTGAGGTTTACTAACTACATCTGAACAGCGACACCTGCTGGCCTCCGTTACACTCACCCCCCTAAACTCACTCCCATCCGGGTCACGGCACCATTGTAGCGGTTGCACTCTGCGTTGTGTTGTTATGACTCAGCCCATTCGCTCCCCTCGGGACACGAACTTACGAGCTCCGGCATGGGAGTCGGACAGAAAGCTAAAACCAAGGGCTCTGGCCTTGTGACCAGAGAATCCTTTTGAGCTGTTGGGAGTGAGGTTTACCAACTACATCTGCACAGCGACACCTGCTGGCCTCCATTACATATGACTTTCATCCAGTCATCCACAGTCCACGACTGCTTTTCCTTAGCCCATTGTAACCTTGTTTTTTCTGTTTAGGTGTTAATGATGGCTTTCGTTTAGCTTTTCTGTAAGTAAATCCCATTTCCTTTAGGCGGTTTCTTACAGTTCGGTCACAGACGTTGACTCCAGTTTCCTCCCATTCGTTCCTCATTTGTTTGTTGTGCATTTTCGATTTTGAGACATATTGCCTTAAGTTTTCTGTCTTGACGCTTTGATGTCTTCCTTGGTCTACCAGTATGTTTGCCTTTAACAACCTTCCCATGTTGTTTGTATTTGGTCCAGAGTTTAGACACAGCTGACTGTGAACAACCAACATCTTTTGCAACATTGCGTGATGATTTACCCTCTTTTAAGAGTTTGATAATCCTCTCCTTTGTTTCAATTGACATCTCTCGTGTTGGAGCCATGATTCATGTCAGTCCACTTGGTGCAACAGCTCTCCAAGGTGTGATCACTCCTTTTTAGATGCAGACTAACGAGCAGATCTGATTTGATGCAGGTGTTAGTTTTGGGGATGAAAATTTACACGGTGATTCCATAATTTATTCCTCAGAATTGAGCGAGTCCATATTTTTTTTCCCTCTGCTTGGTCTAAAAAAGTAACCGTTACTGACTGCCACAATTTTTTTTCCTGATTTCTTATAGTGTTTCTTAAAGCCAGAAAGTTGCCATTTGAAATAACTTTAGTTTTGTGTCATGTCTGTGATCTGCTTTTTTCTACAAAATTAAACAACTGAATGAACATCCTCCGAGGCCGGTGATTCCATAATTATTGCCAGGGCTTGTGTATCTACGAGGGTGAAAAAGTATTACGTCCCTGGTGGAGTGTTTTAACACAATAGTCTTGTTATTTAATGTATCTGAATAAAATTACAATAATTCAATCTGTGGGGTGGATTTGTGGAACGGTTTGGAACTGGAGCTCAAACAGGGCACCAATATAAATCTTTTAAAAGAATGTACAAAAAATCTATCTAAGTAGTTACAAGGTTCACTAAAGTATTCAAAATGGTAAAAGAAATTGAAGAGTAAAAGTACTGTTGACTCATTGTAATTGTTTTCATATTACTGTTCGTAGTCTGACAGAAATGTTTTGTTTTTAATATTGACATGGTATAAATGACAGCTTCAGCCTTGACCTTTTTCGCTCATCTGCATGTATTTTTTTTCAGTATTTTCAATATTGTGCTTTTTTGTTTGATTTTATCTATTTATTCATTTATTTTCTGTTTTGCATGAGTTTGCTGATTGAAATAAATCAAATAAATCAAATCAATTCATGCTACACTACCGTTAAGATTTTTAATACATTTCTTTACGATCAATGGCTCTGATCATGTTGATGAGAGAAAAACATATTTCTCAATACCACTGTAATGTTTCCCAGGAGCTGATGATACAGTCTCTGCTGAAACAGGTTCCATAAACGTCCACTTTAGCAGTCATGAGACACAGTTAATGAGTCAACTAGTGACCGTGTTCACTGACCGTTGCAAAAACTGACACGAAGGCTTTTTATAACTTGACTCAAAGTGAATCACAGGCCTCAGTTCTGCGCTACAATCCTGTATTCAAAAACAACTACAGTTTGTCGACTGCCTCACTCAATAATATTCCTAATCCATTCATTGAATAGTATGTTCCAGCTTTCACCTCATGAAATATTCGACCATTGAACTCATAAACATTCATTTGTATATTGCAGTGTTTGCTGGTGGGTGCATAAATACTTATGTCAGCAGATTACGCGGAAAAAATAATATAAGTAAGAATACGTATGTCTAGATATGGTAAAATTATTGCACAGGATAAATTGCACAGATGTGCATGTAATAAAGCACAAAAGGTGACAGTAGATGTAGTTAATGCTAAAAACATTTTGAAGTATTATACGAGTACAGTCTGTCTGCAGTTGGAATAAATGACCTGCGGAGGCATTCTATCACAAAGCATTAATGTCAAATAATTGTATATTTATTATCCCCTGAGACTGTAACATGAAGAAGATGAGAGTCTACAATTGGCTCTGCACAGGACACCAGCTCATTGCAGCTGGCTACTTTCCCAGCCAAGGCTGCTGCCCATGGACAGCTGGGTGCACTGGTACAATGCAGATGGAACAACTCAAGGACACAGACAAATAGCCTGAAGCACACACCTGGAATTGGAAACAAACACCAGTCTATTTAGTGGCCATCTAACATGGAGCTGGACATCCAATTACCCATTACTTTTTCCACAAAATGGGGACAATCTCTCATAAGCTTCTTTTCCCTTTCTGATCATCTCTGATACCACAAAGCCACCTTCTCTTCATATGACTGTTGGGGAATCACTTCATCCTCCTTAACATCCAGATACATACAGCACAAAACCCTAAAATCTACCCAGGGGAGCAGTTATGGTGTAACCATCAGGTGTCTTTGAGGCCTCTGCAATTAATCCAAAATGCAGTGAAGCAGTTAAAACCTCTAATTGACTTAAGCGGGTTCAATCAATGGCTCTGGATTGTGGCTGTTCTAGTTTAAGCTATGCCCCTTAACTTCTTTGACAGTAAACTGTGCTCTTCATATATATATAACACTTTTGAATAAATTTACTATGTTAAAGTTTAACATAATTGGAAAATTAATATTTAAAAACATTCAATAAATAGTTATAAATAGTTAAGATATGCACTCCATTTGAAAAAAATAGTGCAGCTTCAACAATCAGAGAACCAGGAGTAGTACACACAAAGAAAGAAGTCTATTAAAAAAACAAAACAAAAATACAGCAACAAAAACCCCCCAAAGTGTCTCTTGAGATGCAGCTTCATACGGCATCCAATAAGAAACTGCCGTGATTATCGCGAGATAAAGAGGGACATCAGGGTGTTGGAAGTTGTACAGGAGGCAACTGACCAATGTCAAGCTCAAAACTTAGCATTGTGCATAAACCATGATGTTGGGTAGTTTAAATGGCAATGGGTGTCATATGCCTAATAGCAATTCACAGTTTGCATATGGTACCCCATTGATGGCAACGACCTTATTCTAACCGAGGTAAGTTTGAAATAATCCTGATGTGGAATTATATTGCCAAACCTGAGGGGCTAGTTTGTATTATCAATGAGTGATTATGTTTACTAGAATGGGGACGTTTTGGTCCATATCTCCCTTAATATTTGTCTTGTCGCTTTTTAATGTGTTCCTCGCGTAATTCTCTTCAAGAATCATATACTGCAGGGGTTTTCAAAGTGGGGAGAGTGACCCCCCCTCACAGAACAAATGAATAGCTCCCCCAACGACACACAATTTCAACATCTTTGTGCATTTCTTTTTATTCTTTTACACAACTTAAACACATTTTAAAAGTATTTTTGTGTTTTTAAAGAACTTTCTATTCTTTCACACATTTTACACTTTTCAAACATTTGAACATGTTTTTAAAGAACTTTCTATTCTTCTAATTTTACCATTTGTATTTTAAACATGTTTTTTTAAACATTTAAACATTTCTGTGTGATTCTAAAGTCTTTGGCATAACTAACACATTTTAACATAAATAATAAGGGATGGGTATCGATGCCATTATCGACTCTCCTTATCAATACCGCCTGTGAATTTTCTGTGTACTAAAATTAAGATTTACAGGTTTTCTATGTTATTAACATTTTATTGAGTCTTAAAGTAAATAAATATGAAATTGGTCACTGGATCCTTGATCTCTGGACATAAATAGAAATAAACAAAATCTAGTTTTTCTCAAAAGCATTTCCTTTTAGACATTAATGGCACGAATGTCACTCCGTACCTCTGAGTTGAGCTCAGCCGGCTGCACGTCACCATCAGCGTAATTCATAAAGAACGCAGGACGTCTCATTTTGGGAGGAAAAAACTTTAATCTGTTGTAGTTTGTTGTCTGTGTTACAACATTTGGAAAGAGGTGTCATTTGATTTAAAAGGTGATTCGCTTTGAATTTATTCATTCTGGCCAGACTCTAACTTGACTCAGCAGAGAGCAGTGCAGCGTTTGGAGCTGTGAGAACAGAACGGAGGACAATTCTCATTTCTTACCTGCAACAAGACAAGAGTCCCAGTTAATGACTTTAATCCACACAAAAGTGACTCACAATTGACATTTTTAAATGGCTTTGAGAGGAGTTAAGAAGCAGACTTGCCGCTTCTGAAAAGCAGTGAAGCAATGAACCAATGAAGCAGTGCTCCGACCCACTGCTTCATTGGTTCAAGCTTCAAGAACAGCCGCTGCAGAAGCGGTTGATTACAAACCCGCTTCAAGGTCTGTAATCAACATAAAGAAATGATCATTTTCCCAATAAAACACCCTCAAAAACAACAGCCGCTTTGAAGGACCGATAAAAGAATTGTTAAGCAAAAAGACTATTGATGTCAGTGGATCAAATCATTTCTTAACGATTCTTGAAAAGAACCGGTCCTCAATACCCATTCCTTCCACCCCCGAAGTTTGAAAATCACCGATATACTGAATTTTATCAGCAGCTCACAAAAGGGTAAATTTGTGCTCTCTGAGGCACTGCAGAAGTGTCATTGATCAGCGGAGGCCGGCCGGCTGCCAAAATAGTGTGATTTTACATTATGTTCTGATATGTAAATCTAGATCCTGTAGTCAGTGTCGTGTACATGCTATCTACATGGTAACATTCACTAGTAAGTCCCTTTGGCTGTTCCCTTGTTTTCCCTCAGGGTCACCACAGCAAATCCAAGGTGGATCTGCATGTTGATTTGGCACGTTTAACACCGGATGCCCTTCCTGATACAACTCCACATTCCATGGAGAAATGTGGTGGGGGTGGGGTTTGAACCGGTAACCCTCTGCACTGAAACCAAGTACACTAACCACTTGGCCATCACAGTGATGTATTCCAGGCTGACTCGGTTAAAATTAAATTTCGGGACTATTTACCCCTTTTCAGTGTGCTGTTGATAAAATTCAACATGTGACTCTTGAAGAGAATTACGTGAGGAACACATTAAAAAACATTAGCACGTCAGGACAAATATTAAGTGAGATATGGACCAAAACGTATGACATTAGTACATGTGGTTCCCGAGACTGTCATGGTTTCGAGATCGTATCGGTACCGCTGGTACAGAGGTCGTGTGGTTCCGAGGTCTCCAGCCATAAACATGCAGAAGAACCCTGAGTGAAAAAAAAGTAAGAAACCAAAGGAACTTTGAATGTCTGTCTGTCCCACATACTAAGAACAGCAGTGAGAATGAACCATCCTCATCACCATGGAGACGATCTGTCGCATCCTGTCACACAACAGGAATGATTCGTTTTTGTCCAGCAGACAAGCCGGAAGTCTGCCCCCTACAGGCGCTATGCCACTTGTAAAACACTTGACGAAGAAGCCCGATTTTAGAAACTTTAAACAGATTAAGACAGAACCGAAGCCCTCGGCTGTGTGTGTGACTGTGAGACCTTTCGGTGCCTCCTCTCCTTCTCCAGCCGCTCGCTCCTCTCCAGACGCAGCCTGTCCAGCTCCAGACGCAGCTCCTCGGTTCCGGACTGATGCTGCTGCGGCTCACCAGCACCTCCAGGATCTCCAGCACTCGGACCACTTTGGGCATCAGCCTGGACAGAGCCTCGCAGCCGTACTGGTCGATGATCCTCTCGAACTCTTGGCCCACCACCGCCGCGATGTCGTACACGTCCATGACCGTGAGGTCCGCCACATTCTTCTCCAGGGCCGAGCCGAAGTCCTCCATGTCTGCTTCCTGTCCGCTTCCCGCCGCAAACTTCCTTCCTCCGGGAGACTAAACTGCGCCGAGTCACACTCGCTGTATCCTATTTACAAGGTAAACGGCAGAAAATACACTCTAACTATCCGGCAGAGTGTTTTGAAATAGACTCTGTTTGGGACAAATAATATCGTTTGTCCCATCGCTGTCCGGTCAAATCTGTCCCCCGTCTGTGGTTGGAGCGTCACGTAAGCAACACGAAGAACATACACCTTCCGGTTGCGCGTTTCACAATAAAGCACTGCTCGATGGCTGCGCTGGAAAGTTTTATAAGAGTCTTCAAATTCACAGGGAACATTCTTGGGACACAGGCCTTGGACAAGTTCAGAGATGGCTTAACCTTGACCTATTTTAAGTGGTTAAATAGTCACATTCTATTCTGTTCATTATTTTTTATTATTTTATTTTATTAATTTTTTATTTTTTATTTTTTGAGGGGCAGGGGTTACAGCCAGAGTAGAGGTGGGTGATACCGGGGAATTTTCATATTGTATCCAATACCAAGTAAATACAGGCCCAGTATTGCCGATATCGATACCGATACCAATACCAATACTTTTTCATATTTAAGCTTCATACATTCCAAAGGATCCAAAAGACCTAGGATAGAATTTCGCCAAACATTGTACGTGACAACAAAATGCTTTATTATCACAATCAACATTTTTGTTTAAAAAATATCACTCAACACAACTTAAAACAAAATCTCCTAGGTAGAGGGCTGACAACCACAATACAAGGGTGCGCTGCTCCACAGACAGAGAGTAGACTTACAGACAGAGAGTAGACTTTGATGAATCCGCGTGTGCCAGCAGGCAGTGCGTGCGGGAGAGAGAAAAAAAAAGATTGCGTATCAATCTTTTTACACGAGGATCATTCAATATCAATACCAGCATTGGTATCGATATTATCAATATTAGGATCAATCCGCCCATGTCTAAATCAGAGTAGCAGCACTGTGAAGTCAGTGGCTGGTCTTGCTAGCTGCAAACTCTGTCTGTAAATATAACCTCTTTGTCATATATTATGTAAAAGCTAGCGAGAAGTCAACACTTCTGAAACTGAAAAAGCTGCTTTTGTAACATGATAACGCCTCTGGAGTGATTTACATGACATTTTCACAGATGTCAGTGTGCACGCTAACTTCCGCTAATTCAAAGCTAACTTCTGCTCTTTTCAAAAAGTCTTGTATACGCACACGCATGCCCAACTGCAGCACCATTAAAAACATAAATAATGTTTATGATTGATTGATTGATTGATAGAGGGGCTTTAATGAACATGTGCAAATTGTACGTAAGACAACAGGATCTTAATTAATGTAAATAATAAATGTATGATTATATGTGTTTATTTATACTTTGCACTGGGATACCAATTAAACAACTGCAAATCATAAAGAAGGCAATGCTTATACAGACGAGGGTATTTTACCATTGCATTATATTTTTTTATTTTGATGTCCACTGTGATACCAGTGGCAAGAAAACTTATCTAAAGCAAATATAACCATTTATTCATAAACACCAGCCTATAAAGGGTGTTAGTCATATTAATTCAACAAGCTAATACTCATACAACCCCAGGCAAAAATTATGGAATCATTGGCCTCAGAGGATGTTCATTCAGTTGTTTAATTTTGTAGAAAAAAAAGCAGATCACAGACATGACACAAAACTAAAGTCATTTCAAATGGCAACTTCTGGCTTTAAGAAACACTATAAGAATCAAGAAAAAAGATTGGGGCAGTCAGTAACGGTTACTTTTTTAGACCAAGGCAGAGGAAAAAAACTATGGAATCACTCAATTCTGAGGAAAAAATTATGGAATCACCCTGTAAATTTTCATCTCCAAAACTAACACCTGCATCAAATCACATCTGCTCGTGACATTGACCCTATGTGTCTTTTTTGCAAGGAATGTTTTCACAGTTTTTGCTCTATGGCAAAATGCATTATCATCTTGAAAAATGATTTCATCATCCCCAAACATCCTTCAATTGTCCAAAATATCAACGTAAACTTGTGCATTTATTGATGATGTAATGACAGCCATCTCCCCAGTGCCTTTACCTGACATGCAGCCACATATCATCAATGACTGTGGAAATTTACATGTTCTCTTCAGGCAGTCATCTTTATAAATCTCATTGGAACGGCACCAAACAAAAGTTCCAGCATCATCACCTTGCCCAATGCAGATTCGAGATTCATCACTGAATATGACTTTCATCCAGTCATCCACAGTCCACGATTGCTTTTCCTTAGCCCATTGTAACCTGTTTTTTTCTGTTTAGGTGTAATGATGGCTTTTGTTTAGCTTTTCTGTATGTAATCCCATTTCCTTTAGGCGGTTTCTTACAGTTCGGTCACAGACGTTGGACTCCAGTTTCCTCCCATTCGTTTCTCATTTGTTTTGTTGTACATTTTTTGATTTTTGAGACATATTGCTTTAAGTTTTCTGTCTTGACGCTTTGATGTCTTCCTTGGTCTACCAGTATGTTTGCCTTTAACAACCTTCCCATGTTGTTTGTATTTGGTCCAGAGTTTAGACACAGCTGACTGTGAACAACCAACATCTTGTGCAACATTGCGTGATGATTTACTCTCTTTTAAGAGTTTAATAATCCTCTCCTTTGTTTCAATTGACATCTCTCATGTTGGAGCCATGATTCATGTCAGTCCACTTGGTGCAACAGCTCTCCAAGGTGTGTTCACTCCTTTTAGATGCAGACTAACGAGCAGATCTGATTTGATGCAGGTGTTAGTTTTGGGGATGAAAATTTACAGGGTGATTCCATAATTTATTCCTCAGAATTGAGTGATTCCATATTTTTTTCCTCTGCTTGGTCTAAAAAAAGTAACCGTTACTGACTGCCACAATCTTTTTTTCCTGATTTCTTATAGTGTTTCTTAAAGCCAGAAAGTTGCCATTGAAATGACTTTAGTTTTGTGTCATGTCTGTGATCTGCTTTTTTTCTACAAAATTAAACAACTGAATGAACATCCTCCGAGGCCGGTGATTCCATAATTTTTGCCAGGGGTTGTATTTACAACAGTGCAGAGGGTTGCTGGTTCAAACCCCACACCCTACCACATTTCTCCATGTATGTGGAGTTGCATCAGGAAGTTACTTGGTCACTGGAGGTCACTTGAGTTCAGGTGTGAGTTGTTATTGAGGTGAGAATGATTTTTGAGACTCTGTGGTCTTCCCAAATAGTGGTCCATAGACCACTGGTGGTGCGTGAGTGACCCTGAGTGCCCTATGTGTATATTACTTAAATATCACATTTTAATTAATATTTTATTATAACTGAAAATTGTTTCCCTAACTATTTAAAAATTACAGCAAAGTCTAATAGATAGTAACATATATTATTTTCATTATTAATTCAACTCGCATATAAATTATTCTTATTTTTGAATATTTGGGGAGTCAGGTGGTCCATGAGATTTTTTTTAATCGGTTAAGTGGCCCTTGGTCTGAAAATGTTTGAGAAACACTGGTATAGATGAAAGCATAGACTGATAGGAGGGAGAGATGTGGGATCTCAGCTGCCCACCCTGTTTCAAGAAAGTTTTATCACCTTGACAAAGATGGCTTCCTTGATGCCTCTTTAAAACCAGCCATCTTCCCCATGTAAAAAAATACATATACGTATATCACTGTTATCCTCAAAGGTGTCTTTTTGTCTTTCATATGCTGGTATTTGGCCAAGTTCTGACCAGAGGAATGAACCCTTCTGTGCTGAGCCATTTGTTTATTCACTGGCTGTTTGGGAAACCCAAAGTTTTCAAGGAACTAAACAAGTCCAGTTGATCTGTCTCATCATACTTGAATACCATAATCAGTATGACTCAGAATCTCCACAGACTCCTGTGTACATTGAGTCACCCTACAGCACTTGTATCATACAGGGATTTGCAGAATCATCGGATTACTCTGATTACAGCACTTAAGAAACTATGTGAGGAATCGGAGTGTCTGGTTTGAGATGGTCCTGGATCAAGACTAAGATTCATGCTTTTAATGACTTTCTAGACTCAGCCATCAGAAGAGTATCTGTATGTGGTGAAAGTGTTGAGTTTGGAGAGACATTACTTATCATTGCAGTGACATACATGTCTCTGGGTCCTCAGTCTTTGAGATCGAGAGGCGCCTGAGCATGGAGTCATGAAGTCGCTGGTGTTAGTTGATATCTTTGCAGGAGAATGAAACTCTAATAGTCTTTAGGGTTCTGGTGCTTCCTGCCTTACTGTATAGTTATGAATCTTGGGTGCCAACCAGGGAACAAAGGTGATGACTAGATGTCTTTGGTACTTCAAAGGCTTCTTGGATACAGCTGGAATGACTTTGTGTCAAATGAGCACTTACTGTATGTAGAGAGAGGAAGAGTAACTGCATGGTGAGGAAGCATTATCGTCAACATTTGGCTATGTCGCAGTGGTTCCTGTGGATCATCCAGCGTGCACCTGCCTGAGTGCTGAGGACCCCCAATGGCCGGAGAAGGATATGGGATGCCCACATTTCACTTGGTTCAGGGAAATAGATGGTTATTTTTGAGATGTGGGGACAAACTATTTGTCTGAGTGGTTGCCATCCAGGAGCTAAGGTGGTTGTGGGGTGTTGTGGATGGAGGGAGGCATGGCACCAACACATTCTCCCAGACTTGATGTCAGAGTTGAAATCTGTAAAAAAGCAACTCAGTTAACTAACACAAAGAATGATCACGCTGGAGACTGAATTTCATTTCCTGATCAGGAGAGAACGAATGACCCTTCGTCAACCTCGTCCTCGTCCACTCTGAAGGACCCGCCCACTCTGCTCCTGAATTTATTTGCACACAGACATATTACAAAACAATATACAAGGCACAGCTGTGTTTCTTCAGTCAATTAATATTTGTATCACTTTGCACCTGGAAGGCGCCCTGCAGTCTTGCTCAGACAGATAGTAATTGTTCTTCAAATTGAAACATTACAGCGCCAGCCTCAAACTAGTGTACAGGCTGTGTTATTCTGCTCAAGGCCGAAATATACATCTGTGCTCAGCAAAAACATAGCTCTAGCAAAACAGTCTGCACATTCACTAAAGCCAAAAGTCAAATGTTACATTCTCGTGGGAGCAGTTTTTGTATATGACTGCTTTGACAATGAGTGATTATTTAGCAAGAATAATGGTGCATGAACTCTCACACATGCATATATGTATATATGGAAAATAGAGAACAGAATCAAAAACAAGATCAAAGGCAGCTCATCAAAGTAAAGGCATTAACGATCAAAGTAAAGACAAAGACATTAATATTTGATAATAATATTGATAATATATAGAAAACCCTGTCAACATTTGACAAGGGCTCAACACCAGCACATGATCTAAGACCTGAATCTTAAATTATGCTCAGTTAACACTCTTAACAGTCTTCATCCAGACTGCTCCCACTTCTGCAATTCTGCATGGTTGCAGTCAGTGCAACAGGCTGGCCATGGCATTTCAGGGACTTGGCCGTGCTTTAATTTTGAAGATACTGTCACGCCATTCCCAGTCTGGTGTTGTCTACCTTGACACCTGTGTTTGGATGGCAGCGAGCGCGTCCATGAGGCTGCAGTTTGTTTTTGCGCATGACAGAAATAACAGACAGATGAGGTCGATGCGCGGAAATATGATCGAGATAAATCTGGAGATTTATTCTGCTTATTGCTCACTACTTACTGTCAAAAATAAATTGGTCCAAACACACGACTTAAAAAGTGGAACACCACTGTTTTTTTTATCATGAAACTTTCTTCAATGTTGCTTCTAAATTTGCTCCAACACAATTTCTGAGCAGTTAAAAATTATTTCGTGTTATAGATGATAGAACAAACACAGGCACACGCACGCACACTGCCACAGTTTTTTTTTTTAACTATTAGTTTTGTAATGTTTTGCCTTCCCAGCTACAGGCCCTCACCAATAGGGGGTGCTGCAGCCCCTTCAGCAGCTCGAATTTCAGCGTTTCTGAGTGTGTTTGACCTTTGACAAAGTAGCAGTTTTCCTTGTGATCACAACAATAGGAAGAGTTTTGCTGTTTTTGGCGACAGTCTGACTCATCTGCGAGCCAGAAGCAACTTTAACCTTTGACCCCTGTGCAAACTGAAATTGACCTTGCCATTATATTTGCTGTTTTTACCCCAAAAACCTCCATAACAATCATCCAAACTATACATTTTTGGAATCTTCATGATCAGACAAATAGGTGCTATAGTTTTCAATATGACTGGAACATTTTTACATTTTGACCCCTGTGTAACCCTTTACGGACCTCTCTGCCTGCCTGAAGCTACACCCTGGGATGGTGATCATACATTTGTGTGTGGCTTGTCAAGTGTGTGGATTGTAAATGTTGCTTGGCCTCCTCAAGCAGTACAGACAGCCTGCTTGGATCATGGACTAAACCTCCTGATTTTACCAGCTGATTCTTCCCTGAAAATTCTTTGGAGGTAAAAGGAGTATTGAGTCAGAATTTACCTGCTTCACTGCCACCTGACTGCTGCTGTGACTGTGTCAGTGATCTCCTCTCTGGTGCCACACCTCAGAGCTCCAGGATATGGACAAATTTGAAAATCAAATCAAATTAAATCAATTTATTTATATAGCGCCAAATCACAACAAACAGTTGCCCCAAGGTGCTTATATTGTAAGGCAAGGCCATACAATAATTACGTAAAACCCCAACAGTCAAATCGACCCCCTGTGAGCAAGCACTTGGTGACAGTGGGAAGGAAAAAACTCCCTTTTAACAGGAAGAAACCTCCAGCAGAACCAGGCTCAGGGAGGGGCAGTCTTCTGCTGGGACCTGGTTGGGGCTGAGGGAGAGAACCAGGAAAAAAGACATGCTGTGGAGGGAGCAGAGATCAATCACTAATATTAAATGCAGAGTGATGCATACAGAGCAAAAAGAGAAAGAAACACTCAGTGCATCATGGAACCCCCCAGCAGTCTAAGTCTATAGCAGCATAACTAAGGGATGGTTCAGGGTCACCTGATCCAGCCCTAACTATAAGCTTTAGCAGAAAGGAAAGTTTTAAGCCTAATCTTAAAAGTAGAGAGGGTGTCTGTCTCCCTGATCTGATTGGGAGCTGGTTCCACAGGAGAGGAAGCCTGAAAGCTGAAGGCTCTGCCTCCCATTTCTACTCTTACAAACCCTAGGAACTACAAGTAAGCCCGCAGTCTGAGAGCGAAGCGCTCTATTGGGGTGATATGGTACTACGAGGTCCCTAAGATAAGATGGGACCTGATTATTCAAAACCTTATAAGTAAGAAGAAGAATTTAAATTCTATTCTAGAATTAACAGGAAGCCAATGAAGAGAGGCCAATATGGGTGAGATATGCTCCTCCTTCTAGTCCCCGTCAGTACTCTAGCTGTAGCATTTTGCAGCAAATGTTGAAAAAGCACAGGTCTCTGTCCCCTTGTACTGATTTACAGGGCCTCATCGATATTCATATTAAGAACAGGATTGATAATTTGAGTTTTCATCTGCAGAATGCCACCAAGATGATCATAGGAATTATCATTAGCGCAATTCTCATCTTTTCTAAGGATGCAGCAGAGTGTGTTCATCATGTCAGAAACGTTCTGCAGCAACTTTTAGGCAGCAAATCTTTTATGAAGTCCAAAAAATGTGACTTAAGCCAGTCTACCTTCTCATTTGTGGCTTTGTGATCTCCCCTGGAAAGGTGGGGTTGGATCGAGGATTGGCAAGTCATGAGATGAGCAAACAGTTTCAACAGTTCCTAGTTTCACAACCTTCAAATGTAGGGTATTAGCGATTATAGCACCTTGGTTGCTTCATTGCATCACACATTTCAAAACTGAAGCCTGACTGTCAATAACAATGCTGAAACTATCTCAGTTTGGGGCACAAACTGAGACACATCTGGTCACCTTCAGAGCAAAAACACTTCAGAAACCTGAGGCCGAACTTCACCTCAGCTTCAGTCTTGACCACGTCAGATCCATCTTAACAATTTGTGGTGAAGTTTGATGTTTCAGATGTGGGAGTTGGGGCAACACTCTCACAATGATCCCCTGAGGACAACAAATGCATTTTTCTTGAAAAGCAGACTGAAACTCTGATGTGGTAATGCTGGTATTTGGTTAGACTCTTTCTCTCCGATTGTTCTGTCTGAGTTATTTCATTAGTTACTTCATCCAAACCATCAACATGTTATTAGACCCCCATTCCTACCAGGTGCTCAAGGAAGTCCTACCATTATTTATGCTTCGATCTTAATATGATCAATCTATCTTTATTAGTTGGCTATGTACCACAGGCTTTTAAGGTGGCAGTAATTAAAACCATTACTTAAAAGCGATCACATGACCCAGCTATCTTAGCTAATTATAGGCCAACCTCCAACCTTCCTTTTCTCTCAAAAATTCTTGATAAGGGTAGTTGTAAAACAGCTACTGATCATCTGCAGAGGAAGGTCTATTTGAAGAGTTTCAGTCAGGTTTTAGGAATCATCATAGTACAGAAACAGCATTAGTGAAGGTTACAAATGATCTTCTTATGGCCTCAGACAGTGGACTCATCTCTGGCTTGTTCTGTTAGACTCAGTGCTGCTTTTGATACTGTTGACCATAAATTTTATACAGAGATTAGAGCATGTCATAGGTATTAAAGGCGCTGCGGTGGTTTGAATCATATTTGTCTAATAGATTACAATTTGTTCATGTAAATGGGGAATCTTCTTCACAGACTAAAGTTAATTATGGAGTTCCACAAGGTTCTGTGCTAGGACCAATTTTATTCACTTTATACATGCTTCCCTTAGGCAGTATTATTAGACAGCATTTCTTAAATTTTCATTGTTACGCAGATGATACCCCAGCTTTATCTATCCATGAAGCCAGAGGACACACACCAATTAGTTAAACTGCAGGATTGTCTTACAGACATAAAGACATGGATGACCTCTAATTTCCTGCTTTTAAACTCAGATAAAACTGAAGTTATTGTACTTGGCCCCACAAATCTTAGAAACATGGTGTCTAACCAGATCCTTACTCTGGATGGCATTACCCTGACCTCTAGTAATACTGTGAGAAATCTTGGAGTCATTTTGATCAGGATATGTCATTCAAAGCGCATATTAAACAAATATGTAGGACTGCTTTTTTGCATTTGCGCAATATCTCTAAAATTAGAAAGGTCTTGTCTCAGAGTGATGCTGAAAAACTAATTCATGCATTTATTTCCTCTAGGCTGGACTACAACCCCTGGCAAAAATTATGGAATCACCAGCCTCGGAGGATGTTCATTCAGTTGTTTAATTTTGTAGAAAAAAAAGCAGATCACAGACATGACACAAAACTAAAGTCATTTCAAATGGCAACGTCAGGCTTTAAGAAACACTATAAGAAATCAGGAAAAAAAATTGTGGCAGTCAGTAACGGTTACTTTTTTAGACCAAGCAGAGGGAAAAAAATATGGAATCACTCAATCTGAGGAAAAAATTATGGAATCATGAAAAACAAAAGAACGCTCCACACATCACTAGTATTTTGTTGCAACCACCTCTGGCTTTTATAACAGCTTGCAGTCTCTGAGGCATGGACTTAATGAGTGACAAACAGTACTCTTCATCAATCTGGCTCCAACTTTCTCTGATTGCTGGTTGCCAAATCAGCTTTGCAGGTGGAACCTTGTCATGGTGTTGGGAAAGTGTAGTGACACAGACCCACAACAGGGGGTGTAAATGAACGGACAATGAAAGAGTCGAATATGAACACTTTACTGTTGTGAAAGAGCACAACCACAATACAGAGGAATACAGAATTTTGCAAACAGTCAATCCACAACGGTGACGTGTGGGCAGGCTCGAGGATAGAAGACGTCTGTCCTGAGAAGAACCGGAACCACACGATTTCCTCCGCCACCGAACCTGGAGAATAACTGGAGCCGCCAAGTCCCGAGTCCCCAGTTGGCCACCGTCTTCCGAATGTCGGATCTGGTACTGCTGGCGAGGAGCAGAAACAATAAGAAGTGGGTGTGTGTACACCCAGTAACAACATGGTGGAGATTCCACCTCCACCTCTCACACACACTAGTGCAGCTCCTGTCTCAACACTTATCTGGCTGGGGTGTGAAGCGAAGCCATCATGATTACACCAACCTCACTGATAAGGCACTCCACAGGAAAGCAGCTGCAAAATGAATTCATACTAAGACACAATTAGCTTCTGGCTGAGGATATTACCTTCACAGGTAGATGATATCTGGGCAACGAGGTGGAGATGACGTCCGGGTTTATGGAGTAGTATGATGAAGTGTAGATGGGTGACAGCTGTCATGAGATAATGAGTGACAGCTGTCACTCCCGGCTGTGTCCGTGGCGGCAGCGCCCTCTCGTGCCTGAAGCCCGCACTTCAGGCAGGGCGCCCTCTGGTGGTGGGCCAGCAGTACCTCCTCTTCTGGCGGCCCACATAACAGGACCCCCCCCCTCAACGGGCGCCTCCTGGCGCCCGACCAGGTTTATCCGGGTGTCGGCGGTAGAAATCGGCCAGGAGGGCCAGGTCCAGGATGAAGCTCCTTTTCATCCAGGAGCATTCTTCGGGTCCATACCCTTCCCAGTCCACCAAATACTGGAACCCCCGGCCCATTCGATGGACGTCCAGGAGCCAGCGCACTGTCCAAGCCAGCTCCCCGTCAATGATCCGGGCAGGAGGCGGTGCCGGACCGGGAGCACAGAGGGGTGAGGTGTGGTGTGGTTTCAGTCTGGACACATGGAAAACAGGATGGATCCGCAGTGAAGCTGGGAGTTGGAGCTTCACTGCGGCAGGGCTGAGGACCTTGAGGATTTGAATGGTCCGATGAACCTGTCCTTCAACTTAGGGGAGTCCACTTGGAGGGGGATGTCCTTCGTTGATAACCACACCTCCTGCCCGGGCTGGTATGCAGGGGCTGGGGACCGCCGTGGTCTGCATGGGCCTTAGCCCTCGTCCGGGCCTTTAACAAGGCAGAACGGGCGGTACGCCACACCCGACGGCACCTCCGCAGGTGGGCCTGGACCGAGGGCACACCGACCTCTCCCTCCACCACGGGAAATAATGGGGGCTCGTACCCTAGACACACCTCAAATGGGGAGAGGTCCGGTGGCAGAAGACACCTGGCTGTTATGTGCATACTCGATCCAGGCCAGATGGTTACTCCAGGCCGTCGGGTGCGCGGATGTCACACAGTGGAGGGTCTGTTCCAACTCTTGGTTGGCCCGTTCTGCCTGTCCGTTCGTCTGTGGGTGGTACCCGGATGAGAGGCTCACGGTGGCCCCCAGTTCTCTGCAGAAACTCCTCCAGACTTGAGAGGAAAACTGGGGACTACAATCCGAGACTACGTCAGTTGGTATCCCATGCAGACGGACGACGTGGTGGACCAGGAGGTCTGCTGTCTCCTGGGCCGTTGGGAGCTTCGAGAGGGCCACGAAGTGGGCCGCCTTGGAGAATCGGTCCACTATCGTGAGGATGGTGGTGTTGCCCTGGGACGGCGGGAGGCCCGTGACAAAATCCAGGCTGATATGGGACCAGGGGCGATGAGGCACAGGAAGCGGCTGGAGAAGTGCCAACACTGCACAATTTTTTTCTTGATATCTTATAGTGTTTCTAAAAGCCAGAAAGTTGCCATTTGAAATGACTTTAGTTTTGTGTCATGTCTGTGATGTCTTTTTCCTGGTTCTCTCCCTCAGCCCCAACCAGTCCCAGCAGAAGACTGCCCCTCCCTGAACCTGGTTCTGCTGGAGGTTTCTTCCTGTTAAAAGGGAGTTTTTCCTTCCCACTGTCGCCAAGTGCTTGCTCACAGGGGGTCGTTTTGACCGTTGGGGTTTTTCTATAATTATTGTATGGCCTTGCCTTACAATATAAAGCGCCTTGGAGCAACTGTTTGTTGTGATTTGGCGCTATATAAATAAAATTGATTTGATTTTGATTTGATGTGGGAATCTGGGAGCTGCTTGCTGTCAAACTGGCATCAGGAAATTGGAGACTCTTGTGGTGTCCACAATTAAAAATCCTTCTTTCAGGATGACTTGATTTTGAGTAAATTAATTCTTTAACAAATTACAGAACAAATGTTTGATTACAAATGACCTAAAAAGACCACTTTTTTTAAACTGTATTCAGTGTTTCAAAAGACTAAAATTGTTTCATTCAGCAGTTTATGAATTTAATATTTTGACTGTTTCAAAGCACTGAACTATTTTCTGATCCTTCTGGCTTGTTCTGCAGCTTGATCTGGTTTATAAACTCGAAATAACGTTCAGGATGTTGCTGCTCCTTTGGTACCAAGTGCACACAGAGTCTGAACCCAGAAACTTCCAGAAACAACCCCAGTCCCACTCATCGCTCAGTCAGTCAGTCCAGACTGACTGAGGGAAAGTCCTGCATAGGACCTGAGGCCTGTTTCTGCTCATCTCAGGAAAACATGATGAGGATCTCCACCTGGACAGGAACTCCAGTCCAACACAGGTTTGTCCTCAGTCCAGGCCAGTGAAACCTGGATCACTTGGTCCCATCCTGGATTTGAATTCACAGTTACCGGGACGGGAGACAGAAGCTCGAACCATGAGGATAAAACCCGCGGACTCTGTCTTTTGTCCTCAGGGGAGGAGGTTTACATGACTTCTTCTGCACAGCACCACCTGCTGGTCTCCGTCACACCAGCACCCATTTTTACAGCTGGGAACTGAGTTCTTCTCTTTCATGTTGGTCACAAATTAACAAACAACAATGTAGTATGAAAATTCATAAATATATGATGGTCATTTTTCATATAAAGTTTTTTTTTACTCTTCTACTTGCTGAAAGATGACATTTGACTTGTTTGGTATAAAAGTTTTATTTCGTGAGGCTTTAATATACGAGGAAAAACACCTTTAATATACAGGAAAAACACCTCCGTGTTGATAACCATTTGTAAAATCCAGGCAGCTTTTGATGGCTTTCAGTGGAGTGAGTATATGAGAAATTGTTTAACAGCTGGACATGTTCCAACTTGTCCTTAAGGCTTCCAACAGAGGTGTTTTTCCTGTGCCGCCGCACCGCGTCGGGTGTGTTTTTCCTGTGCCGACGCGCGGACCCGTCCGCACGTCTTTCATAAAAAAAAAATCTCCTTTAACAGTGGAATATCCGGATAAAATGCTGAAACCGACTTCTTCTGAAACTTCTCTGTTCTCTCACGACGTCCTGGATCAATAGAGCCTGAAATGTGGAGGTTTTCAGCTTGAAACAGGCTGACGATGGCACCTCGGAGCGCTGCACGACGTCTCGCTCCATGGGAAGTCCTTAAAGTGACAGTATCACCTCAAAATCTCTCATCAGCCGTTAAAAGTTTCACTGAAAACCAGCTTAATTTTTCGAACCGTGTCCACTTCGATGTGTCTCACAGGTTTAGAAAAAATTTTGATCAAACAAAGCGCCAGTCTCTCAGCAACTTCTCAGACAAAGGAATTCCGACGAGGGGCTGGACGACTTCTCCCACAAGGAGTGCTCACAGGCGAATGACGTCACCGACAGGCGTGGAAAAACTCACGCATGCGCACGAGGGTTCAAGCATGTCTGACGTAAAAACATATGAATGAAATCCATATAGTTTTTGAAAAAAATAAAAAGGACTGTTACTTTATGGACAGACCTCGTATTAAATCATAATTTGTTCACACACACACACACACACACACACACACACACACACACACACACACACACGGAGAGACAGATGCACAAAGAAATATAAACCGGACACTAGGCAGGAACCACACCAACAGAACTCCAACAGCGGATTTTCCTCGCCCACTTTGGAGAAGGAGCTGCCATCTTCTGGGGCACGTTGGCCTTTTTGGCCACTGTGGGTGTCGTTTCACCCTGGAAAACGGAAAAAACATACAACATTCAAACTTCAGTTTATTTGCACAGCATCAAATCAAAACCTGTCACCTTTTGTCCTGCTCTTATTAACATGTTTTCCCCCATTGTCTTCTTTCTTAATCTTTTTGGTGCTGCAGCTGGTGGTGTCTTCCACAGAGTCACCACAGAGGCTTCTGCAGTGGGAGTTCACCCACAGCCAGCTCGCGGCATTCGCCCTACTGAGATATCCCATAATCCCTTACACACCAGAAAGTCACTGCGGTCACACAACATAGAGAATCCACACGACGACAATTACAAATGAACATTATACAACCAAAATGTACTTTTTTATGCTTTTCATCACGTTAATAACAGACTGCTGAATGAGACCCTGAAAACTTGCTAAAACAAATATTCCAAATATGCCATGTTTGCTACATTTAACCTGCGTATAACTTCATGAATGCAAACTGAATTTCAGACATTTTATATATATATTACTCTGGAACAAAGAGGACAAACAGTGCTGTAAAGGACAATAAGCAGGACGTTAAAGAGCAAACTTCACTTTCCCCCAGAACGACATGAACAGGAAGTGATCGCGGCTCACAGCGACTCCCGCTGAAAATAACGGAGAAACAACCTGAGCTTCACGTATGTTTACATAAAATAAACACAGTAGAAACATCTACAAACCCAGAGAATATATTCATGAGAGTTTTAGGCACAATATACAACCCCAATTCCAATGAAGTTGGGACGTTGTGATGAATGTAAATAAAAACAGAATACAATGATTTTCAAATCCTCTTCAACCTATATTCAATTGAATACACCACAAAAACAAGATATTTAATGTTCAAACTGATAAAGTTGATTGTTTTTGTGCAAATATTTGCTCATTTTGAAATGGATGTCTGCAACATATTTCAAAAAAGCTGGGACAGTGGTATGTTTCCCACTGTGTTACATCACCTTTCCTTCTAACAACACTCAATAAGCGTTTGGGAACTGAGGACACTAATTGTTGAAGCTTTGTAGGTGGAATTCTTTCCCATTCTTGCTTGATGTACGACTTCAGTTGTTCAACAGTCCGGGGTCTCCGTTGTCATATTTTGTGCTTCATAATGTGCCACACATTTTCAATGGGCGACAGGTCTGGACTGCAGGCAGGCCAGTCTAGTACCTTCACTCTTTTACTACGAAGCCACGCTGTTGTTACGTGCAGAATGTGGCTTGGCATTGTCTTGCTGAAATAAGCAGAGACGTCCCTGAAAAAGACGTTGCTTGGATGGCAGCATGTGTTTCTCCAAAACCTGGATGTACCTTTCAGCATTGATGGTGCCATCACAGATGTGTAAGTTGTCCATACCATGGGCACTAACACACCCCCATACCATCACATGTGTAAGTTGTCCATGCCATGGGAAACTAACACACCCCCATACCATCACTGCCTTTTGAACTTTGTGCTGGTAACAATCTGGGTGGTCTTTTTCCTCTTTTGTCCAGAGGACACGACGTCCATGATTTCCAAAAACAATTTGAAATGTGGACTCATCAGACCACAGCACACTTTTCCACTTTGCGTCTGTCCATTTCAAATGAGCTCGGGCTCAGAGAAGGCGGCGGTGCTTCTGGATGTTGTTGATATATAGCTTTCACTTTGCATGGTAGAGTTTAACTTGGACTTGTAGATGTAGTGACGAACTGTGTTAACTGACAATGGTTTTCTGTAGTGTTCCTGAGCCCACGCGGGTAAGATCTTTTACATGATGTCGGTTTTTAATGCAGTGCCGCCTGAGGGATCGATGGTCACGGGCATTCAATGTTGGTTTTCGGCCTTGTTGCTTACGTGTAGAAAGTTCTCCAGATTCTCTGAATCTTCTGATCATATTATGGACTGTAGATGATAGAATCCCTAAATTCCTTGCAATTGAACATTGAGAAACATTGTTCTTAAACTGTTGGACTATTTTTTCATGCAGTTGTTCACAAAGTGATGATCCTCGCCCCATCTTTGCTTGTGAATGGCTGAGACTTTTGGGGATGCTCCTTTTATACCCAATCATGACACTCACCTGTTTCCAAACATTGTTCTTTGAGCATTCATCAACTTTCTCAGTCTTTTGTTGCCCCGTCCCAACTTTTTTGAAAAATGTTGCAGGCATCCATTTCAAAATGAGCAAATATTTGCACAAAAACAATAAAGTTTATCAGTTGAACATTAAATATCTTGTCTTTGTGGTGTATTCAATTGAATATAGGTTGAAGAGGATTTGAAAATCATTGTATTCTGTTTTTATTGACATTTTACACAACGTCCCAACTTCACTGGAATTGGGGTTGTACAAAGAGTTTTATGTTGTGATGTTCATGCTGTTGTCCATGTGTAGAGGTTAAAGTGTAGCCTGATCAGTACAGTTTTCATGTACTGACATCTCACAGAGCAGCAAACTCTTCGAAGTTTTATGAGATTTTGCGGGATTTGAAACCTCAAAAGGGCGAATAAGCCATATAGGTAGTCACCGACAGCGCCACCTGCTGGAGAGGAGCTGTTACAAGCACTCAAAAAATAAACAATACAGCCCTCACATCTGATTGTGGGGGACAAGTAAAAATGTGATCGGACAGCACAGATCCAAGTGCAGTCTGTCTTTCTAATGTGGTCATCATCATTTTTTTCTTTTGGGGGGTTCACTGCTTTGCTGACAGCACACGTGCACATTATATGGGACCCCCCCCAACCCCTTAAAGGCCCACTTTTGTAGAAATTTTAAATACATTTTTACACATAAGAATAACAAGAGTAACAACAACAACAACAATAATCAGCAGTTTCTCATACTTTGAAAAAAATTACATATGGAGAGGAAATCCTTTTTTTTCCTCAAAACTTTATTTCAACAAACAAACGAACAAAATATAAGGCCAAAGAGATATAAAAAGGAAAAAAGAAGAAAAAAAAGGAGTTTCTTTTTTGTAATATTTAAAGTAAACTATACATTAACATCAGAATGCCAGGGGGAGGCAAAGGCAAAAGCAATTATATATATATATTACATACATTTTTTGGTAACAAAAAAAAAAAAAAAGAAGAAAATGTATATACAATATGAGATCAAGAAATTCTGAATATATTAAGTGACAAGCAGCTACAAACCCCTGGCAAAAATGATGGAATCACCGGCCTCGGAGGATGTTCATTCAGTTGTTTAATTTTGTAGAAAAAAAGCAGATCACAGACATGACACAAAACTAAAGTCATTTCAAATGGCAACTTTCTGGCTTAAGAAACACTATAAGAAATCAGGAAAAAAAATTGTGGCAGTCAGTAACGGTTACTTTTTAGACCAAGCAGACGGAAAAAAATATGGACTCACTCAATTCTGAGGAAAAAAATTATGGAATCATGAAAAACAAAAGAACGCTCCAACACATCACTAGTATTTTGTTGCACCACCTCTGGCTTTTCTAACAGCTTGCAGTCTCTGAGGCATGGACTTAATGAGTGACAAACAGTACTCTTCATCAATCTGGCTCCAACTTTCTCTGATTGCTGTTGCCAGATCAGCTTTGCAGGTTGGAGCCTTGTCATGGACCATTTTCTTCAACTTCCACCAAAGATTTTCAATTGGATTAAGATCCGGACTATTTGCAGGCTATGACATTGACCCTATGTGTCTTTTTGCAAGGATGTTTTCACAGTTTTGCTCTATGGCAAGATGCATTATCATCTTGAAAAATGACTTCATCATCCCCAAACATCCTTTCAATTGATGGGATAAGAAAAGTGTCCAAAATATCAACGTAAACTTGTGCATTTATTGATGATGTAATGACAGCCATCTCCCCAGTGCCTTTACCTGACATGCAGCCCCATATCATCAATGACTGTGGAAATTTACATGTTCTCTTCAGGCAGTCATCTTTATAAATCTCATTGGAACGGCACCAAACAAAAGTTCCAGCATCATCACCTTGCCCAATGCAGATTCGAGATTCATCACTGAATATGACTTTCATCCAGTCATCCACAGTCCATGATTGCTTTTCCTTAGCTCATTGTAACCTTGTTTTTTTCTGTTTAGGTGTTAATGATGGCTTTCATTTAGCTTTTTATGTATGTAAATCCCATTTCCTTTAGGCGGTTTCTTACAGTTCAGTCACAGACATTGACTCCAGTTTCCTCCCATTTGTTCCTCATTTGTTTTGTTTTTTTGTGCATTTTTGATTTTTGAGACATATTGCTTTAAGTTTTCTGTCTTGTCATTTTGATGTCTTCCTTGGTCTACCAGTATGTTTGCCTTTAACAACCTTCCCATGTTGTTTGTATTTGGTCCAGAGTTTAGACACCGCTGACTGTGAACAACCAATATGTTTTGCAACATTGCATGATGATTTACCCTCTTTTAAGAGTTTGATAATCCTCTCTTTTGTTTCAATTTGATCTTTCAACATCTCTCGTGTTGGAGCCATGATTCATGTCAGTCCACTTGGTGCAACAGCTCTCCAAGTTGTGGTCACTCCTTTTTAGATGCAGACTAACGAGCAGATCTGATTTGATGCAGATGTTAGTTTTGGGGATGAAAATTTACAGGGTGATTCCATAATTTATTCCTCAGAATTGAGCCAGAAAGTTGCCATTTGAAATGACTTTAGTTTTGTGTCATGTCTGTGATCTGCTTTTTTTTCCACAAAATTAAACAACTGAATGAACATCCTCTGAGGCCGGTGATTCCATAATTATTGCCAGGGGTTGTATTATATGTAAATATTGCTTTTTGATTTGAGCTTTTGCTATGGAGGACAAATACATTTCAATTTCTTTTATAACAACAGGAATAATAAAGCTGTGTTTGAAAATTTACATTTGTATATGTAAAATTTTGAAAAACAACAATTAAATTTAAAACAATCTTTTTGTTTCTGAGGAGATTCGTGTAAATACCAAAAATTACATGTTCAAATTTTAATAAAAAGCAGGATTCAACTTACTGATAAATTGCTGACTATCTTTCCAAATGATTTTGTGACTGGACAGCTCCAGAAAAGGTGACTAATAGTTTTAGGAGTTTTTTTTGCAAAAAGAACAGCTTGTTGTGTGTTGGGGGGTTTGGCTGGATGTTTTGGTGTTTTCTTTTCTTTGCTCTCCAGGTGGTATGCAAACTGGTTTTTTGTCTGTGGAGAAGGTGCTGGCAGAAGAGTACTTCACCCTCATCAGCATTATTAGCTGCACCTGTGGAGGATGTTTCACGTGCAGGCCTACTGACTCGCAGCACCTGTGGATGATGCTCACGTGTAACTTAAAGACTTTCAGCTGAAGCAGATAATGAGATGGCGTTCTGCATTTAAGCCATGAGTGGTTCAAGCAGAATTGCCAGGAACTCGATCTTGTGATGTTCGTTTGTGAGACGCTGAGGACCGCGCCAGGGTTTGACACATCGTGCCTGTGAAGGAGGACGGGTGAGGGACACATGCTGTTAGCACACATCAGAGGTGATTATTGTCTGAATGATCGTTAATAATAGTTTGGCATTTTGTTACGCAGTATATTTGAACATTGATGAGAATTGTGCAGTTTGTTTCTCACTGCCGTGGTGTACGGACTGATGATCCTCCACCTGTTGTGAGAAGCTGCTCATTTACATAAAGCTTAAATTCAGACCTGAATGTGTTGCTGATAGTGTGTGCCTCTGAAAGATATTTGCTGTAGCTCTGTTGACTTACCTCACCTTTTCCATCCTTCACAGAGTCAGTTGTCGTGTCCACCTGGGGGTGTTTGGCGGTGAATCTGAGTCCAGAAGCACCGAGGCTTCGATCCTTTTGGGCGCTGGAGAGCGCGCCGTCCTTCACTCCGCCAGACAAACTAAATATTTATGTTGTACACTAATTATTGCACTGGAGGGGAAATAAAATCGTTTTGTTTGTGGAACCGCTTTCTGGTTATTTAGCGCTGGGTTCGGTCAGACGTTGGTCCGCTCCTCAACCTGCGTCTGCACATAACACAGCTGGGATCAATAGTTTTGAGAAATTTTTACCATATATTGATTTGTGGGGTAAATTCTATGCAAAAGTTTAAATGCTACATCTTTCATTTTGTTATTTATCATAAGTTTTTGGAGGATGGACCAGCTCTGGTTCCAGATATTATCATTTCAACTGTTTCACATACAAAGCTTCCTTCACTCCCCTCTCAAACCATTTCTTCTCTCTGGCTAACATTTTGACTTCCTTGTCCTCAAACATGTGGTTAGTGTCTTTAAGGTGGAGATGAAACGCAGACTGAGGTCCACCGGCGTCCTCTCTGCGGTGCTGGTATAGCCTTTTGTGCAACAGCTGCTTAGTCTCACCTATGTAGTGTTCATTACAGTTTTCCTGACATGTGATAGAATACACTACATTGCTCTGTTTCTAACTAAGGATCCTGTCCTTAGGGTGAACTAATTTCTGTCTCAAGGTGTTAATAGGTTTAAAGTAAACTGGGATTTTGTGCTGTCTGAAGATCCTCTGTAGTTTTTTCCCCTACTTCTGCTAAGTAAGGGAGAGACACTCCTCTTCTTGGCTCTGTCTCCTGTCTGTCTGGTCTCTTTGTTCTTTGGGACTTCTGCACTTTATCCAGGTACCTTCGTGGGTACCCACATACTGTGAGGGCTTTCCGGACATGTTGTTGTTCTTTTCTTCATGTCAGTGAGAGTTCTGAGTTTTACCAATTAATCGTAATCACCAAAGATTTACAAATTCTGAGGGGTATCAGTGGATTCTCCAGATACAGGAGAAGTCGGCCTGACGCAAACTTGGCCAAAGATGTGCACTGTGTCCGGGGCGAACTCTAACCCGAACCCAACCTGCAGATGTCAAGGGCCATCTATCGAGTGCAGCAAAATGATCATGTTCATCTTTATAGATCACAATCAGTTAATATGTCGATTATCACGACAAACCGATTAGGGAACTTCACAAAGTCCCATCAGAGATCAGAGCAACATTTTGATGTCATGAGGCTCGATCAAGTGAAAGTCAACATGCACCATGTGCAGAGGCCAAAGTGTTATTCTTCCAACATCAGTGAGCAGCAATTTACCACCACCCCGTGACAAATCTGAGAACAGTCAGTCAGAATGATGCAGGAAAACATGAAGACAGTAAGATTTTAACAGTTTTTTCCTGCGCCGTTTTATATCAGTCTTCAGTCTTATATTTATAAAATAATAATAATTACACAAACAAAGCCAGATATCATTTTGAAAAACTGGTAGCTAAATGTGAACATTAACATTTTACTAATAATTTTGTGTACTTTATATTACAGCACAACGATGGAGCTGTTATCAGGACAAAAAGCAGCAGATTCAGAAGAAATTTAGTCAAGTCAAAGATCTGTTGAAGGAGGAAGAGAAAATGTTCAGCAAGAAAAGCTCCCAAGAGCGAGAGTCAGCCGTGGCTCCTCTGCTCCAGCTGACAACGGAGCAGCAACAATCTGCTCAGAAGGACCTGAAGGAGTTGGTCACATGTTTTAAAGAACAGATGGAAACCATGAAGTTCAACTTCCACAAACATCTGAAAGACCAGGAGGACCGTCACACAAAAACTCTGGCAGCCCAGGAGGAGAGGCTTTTGATTCAGAGAGACCAACACCAGAAAGAGGTGGGAGATATGAAACAATATCTTATGGAAGAGCTGCAAAACCAGGACAAAAAGCATCAAAAAGAACTGACAGCCCAGAAACAGAGTTTCCAATTTAAGGAGGACAATCACCAAAAACAGCTGGAAGACCTGAACAAACTATTTACAAAGGAACTGGCAACCTGGAAAGAGAAATATCGGCATAAGGAGGACTTACTGTTGGGAAGGTGTCGTAGCACGGACCCACAACAGGGGGCGCAAAGGAACGGACAATGAGTAAGCCAAAAGGTAACAATTTAATGTTGTGACAATACACAACTAAATACACAAAATCTGCAAAGTCAATTAACACCAGGTGACGTGTGGGCAGGCTCGAAGATAGGAGACCCCGATGAGAGAGAGGCCGCGTCCCACACGGCTTCCACCACCAACGGCCTGAAGAACACCGGAGCCGCCAAGTCCCGAATCCCCAGGTGACCTCTGTCTTCGACTGTCGACCCTGGTACTGCTGGCAAAAAGCAGAAACAAGATGAATGAGTGTAAGTCTTTACACTCAGTGGTTCTCGGTCTGTACACCGTTAGGAGGGGGAACCTCCACCTCCGAATCACACACTCGTGCAACGCCTGTGTAACCACTTATCTGTCCAGAGAGTAAGGCGCAGTCGTCGTCGTTAATCTCCGAAGTCCCAGATAAGGCTTCGTCCACAGGAATAGGGCTGCAAATAACACAACGTGTCAGTCAGCAGAGAAATTACCTCACGGTAGTCGATTTCTCGGCGGGGAGGTGGAGTTGCAGTCCGGCTTAAGTAGTGGCGTAGATGAGTGACAGCTGGTGTGATGAGTGACAGCTGTCACTTCCTCTGGATCTGGCGCCCTCTCGTGCTTGGAGCCCGCACTCCAAGCAGGGCGCCCTCTGGTGGTAGTGGGCCAGCAGTACCTCCTCTTCAGCGGCCCACACAACACTTACATCAGTTAGAGCTGGAACACCTGGTAAACAAATTTAAAAAAGAACTCTCAAAACTGGAAGAAAAAATTAAATCTCAGCAAGAAAACCTACCAAAAGGACCTGGAGGACCTGGACAAGAGATGCAAAGACCTGGCAGCCCTGACAGAGAGTCTCCAGTCTAAGGAGGACAGCTATGAAAGAAAGTTTAAAGACCTGGAACACAAATTTAACAAACTGGCAGCACAGGAACAAAACTTTCGATCCAAGGAGCAAAGTTACCACAAAGAACTGGAAAACCTGGAAAAAACATTTAAAAAAGAACTGGAAACTCTGGAAAAGGAGTTCCAGTCCAGGGAGGACAGCTATCGAAAAGAGCTGGAAGACCTCAGCATCAAATACAAAGACGCGTTGACCAGGGAACACAATTTACAAGTTAAGGTGCAAATTTATGAGAAAAAGATGGAAAACCTGGAGAAATCATTCCAAAGAGAACTTGCAGCCCGAGATGAACATTTCCAATCCAAGGAGGGCCAATACCTGAAGATGCTAGAAGACCTGCAGACCAAGTTCAAAAAAGAACTGGCAATCCAGGAAATGAATTTCAAATTAAAAGAGGACAGACTTGAAAAAAGGCTGGAAGACCTGAAGAATACATTCATGACAAAACTAGCAGACCAAGAAGAAAAGATGAGACTACAAGAGGACATGTTTAAACAAGCAATGGATGACCAGGACAAAAGATTTAAAAATGAATTAGCTGCCCAAGAAAAGAAGTTTCAGAACCAGCTGACTGATACCAAGAAGAGGAAGCTGGAGAACCACGAGAACCCAAACAGAAACACTTTACACAGAATGAACCCAGCACCAAGTGGAAACAGAGTTACTAAGCCACTGCCATGTGAAGCTAAATACTATAAAAATATTTTAATTGAGTATAAATACACATTATTTTAAAGTGTCCTGGTTGCTTCATGTATCATAAAACTGTTGTTAAATCTTTAAAAAAGCAACAGCAACAAACCAAATCCATACACGTGTGTACGAGCCCCTCTAACAATCACATGCTTGACTTTTATTCACCGACTTTTCTTCAGCTTTTAACCAGATGCAGAATAGTGACGACAGTGTTTTGAATTATAACATGATGTTTCATGAAAACTGTAATAAGATCCACCTGTAAAGGTGTAATAAGGGCCACAGAAAGAAAAATACACTTTTTTTGAACAGGCTAATTTTCCTTTTTCTTCACTTTCTGTAATGTAATAAATTTGATCCATTTTTCTTCATGTTTTGATTTGAAATAGAATGTGCAGTGTTGACATGCATTTGTGTGTCTGGAAATAAAAACTATATTTTGATTTTTACTCGCTTTTTAAACACTATTATTTTATTATTTTCGGTGGGTGTCTGGAATTATCCAGACAAATTCTAATTTGCCAAAGTTCATGTGTTGGTTCTGACGTCACGTCTCCACCTTTTGTTGATTTACCAAACTTGGTATGTCAATGAAGGTTGACCTGAAAATAATTCCTTTTGGTAAAAGTTGAGGAATTCAGTTTTCCAACCTAATTTGGGTCAAATGTGGCACATACTTAGATGGACTCCAGAATATTCTGGCAAGGTCAAATAGAGGTCAATATTTGGGAAAAGGTTCAAGCAACTGGGTCCAAGTGTTAGAACGGCGTAAAGCTTACTGTGTCAATGTGCACAGGTACTGTTTGCCTATACTTGAAAAATGGCAAACATCTTCAAGTTTGAATGACTTGGATGTTATTTAATCTAATTATACCTGGAATATCACAGATTAATTAAAAAAACAACAAAACAACAACATTGATCTGAAGCTGCAGTACGTCCATCTGTACTGTTGTCCTTTTTTTGTTTTGTTTTAATCACAGATAAAAGTATGACAAAAGAAGTTGATAAAAGAATGGTTTTAATAGTCACTTGCAAACAGACCTGATGTATCAATAAGTAACACAGAGAACCAATTCCTTGAATAATCTGTTTTTGTTTTTTTTTGTATTCCTGCTGGAGATAGAAAGTTTGCACTGTGGTAACTGTTCACACGCCCAAAACCTCTTAACAGTCAAGGTCCCAGATGGTATTAATCCAAAATCCAGGCCGTTTAAATGTGAGTTGGGTCCAACGTCAAGACACAAACGGCTGAGCGGCGACACAGTTACGACTTCTTTCTGGTTTTCCCTCTGCTGTAGCGAAAACTCTTCAGTGGGTTCTTCCCCTGAACGTTCTTCTGCAAAGAAGGAAAGAAGAAGCTGTTCAGTCACCGTAGGCCAAATTAATTAAATGGCATCATCGAGAACCATGGTTCCCAATCCGTGGTCCGAGGCCTGCTGTGTGTTCACCTAAAAGAGGTCATTTCACTGATTAGCTCATCCACCTGCCTGAAGAGCCGAACTAATTCAAATCAGCTGGTTTAGAGGGTAGAACAAACGTTTGGTAGGACTTTTACTCCCTGGAGCTGGAGTTTTCCATCTCTAATCTGCACTGAAGCTGCAAAAAATTAGAAGTACATGTGTCAAAGCCTCCTGGATAATCAACAGTCATTAAGAACATCGTTTTTCTTTGGAACAATCAAAGAGAAAAGGAGAAAACTAAGTTATGTGTTAGAGAGTTCCCTTTTGACTGAGACTCCTGGGTTGAGTTACTTTAGTCTTTAGTTACATGAAAGTTTCTCTTCATACAAACAGCGTAGTTTGAAAAGAAAAAAGTTGGGAACCACAGATCTAGAACTTGTGAAGCTGTGAAAGGTGAACGTGTTAAGTTTTGTTTGTGGCACCACCAGTGACGGTTTCACGGTGGAGTTTCATACAAGAAACAATAATGGCCTCCATCAATGTGAAGACAGTGCAGATGGAGAAGAATTATTCAGGAATTATAGCAGAAAGATGTCCTGGGCTATTTCAAAAACTTGACTTTGTGGATGAACAGACCACAATTACATGTACAGAGGTGCACGTAACTGCCAAAGTCAGTCTCCCCATGAAGACATCAGACATGAATAACTTTCCTTCTTGCATATCTTCATATAATCTACAACCAGTGTGACGTTTCATTAAAAGGTTTGAGGCGTTGCACTAAACTCATGGACACACACAGATGAACTGACAGCACAAACCCTCTTCTACGTAACACTGTTGAGGTCAAAGGTTGTAAAAACATTCTGCACTCACACAACATTCAGTCTCATTATAGAAACTTTGCACAATTTATTACCACCCTTGAAAAACGTCAGCTGCCTATATTTTTTTAACACAACCTAATCTAGAGCCCGTGGATCCCCACGGACAACACGCTAGTTCTCACCTTAAAACTGGTCTTTGTGACACCATGAGAGTTTGACTTTTCC
This sequence comes from Thalassophryne amazonica, assembly GCF_902500255.1. Taxonomy (NCBI): domain Eukaryota; kingdom Metazoa; phylum Chordata; class Actinopteri; order Batrachoidiformes; family Batrachoididae; genus Thalassophryne; species Thalassophryne amazonica. Next base: position 2,900,277 of record NC_047119.1, read on the forward strand.
CTCTTCCTCCTCTTCTTGAATGACAGTGGATTTAAGACCCCCTTCAGCGTCTGAGGAACTTGATTGAAAATGAACACGGTTAATGTGAGGAAGCTGACCTGTGGCTGTGCGCGGGTTCGACTTACTGAGGTATTCTGGGATGTTCTTCAGGTGGGGTTTGACCACAGCAGGATGCAGTTCTTTGTCGTGTCTCAGTAGCTGCAGGTCTCTGGGGTTATCTTCAAAATACGTCTGATTGACAGCACAAAGCTTCAGGAAACATCCAGACAGATTGAGTCCACAGTGGAGTGACAGTTCCTCACCTTAAGCTTCTCTGAATTGAGGAGCTCCTGTTTGATCTCCTTCAGTCTGGCCTCCTTTATCGCCTGCTTCGTGACTGTATGCATCGCATCCTACGTAACACAAAACACACAACTGTGCAAGCTTGACACAATCCACCACACTAAAATTAACATGTAATCCATTCAGAACATAGTAAAGCAGGAAAAATTCCTCCGTGTGTCTGCAGGGCAACTGAAACTAGTCAAACTAAAGGTGCCCTCAAAGGTACAAGGAGACAAAAAGCCACTCTATGGCTTTCCCGGGCCACACTGACCACCTCTGACTGGGGGATCCCAAGGTGTTCCCAGGCCAGTGTGGACATATACAGTGAAGAAAATAAGTATTTGAACACCCTGCAGTTTTGCAAGTTCTCCCTCTTAGAAATCATGGAGGGGTCTGAAAATTTCATCTTAGGTGCATGTCCACTGTGAGAGACATAATCTAAAAAAAAAAAAACTGGAAATAATTTATTTGTATGTTACTGCTGCAAATAAGTATTGGAACACCTGTGAAAATCAATGTTAATATTTGGTACAGTAGCCTTTGTTTGTAATTACAGAGGTCAAATGTTTCCTGTAGTTTTTCACCAGGTTTTCACACACTGCAGCAGGGATTTTGGTCCACTCCTCCATACAGATCTTCTCCAGATCTTTCAGGTTTGGAGTTTCAGCTCCCTCCAAAGATTTTCTATTGAGTTCAGGTCTGGAGACTGGCCAGGCCACTCCAGGACCTTGAAATGCTTCTTACAGAGCCCCTCCTTAGTTGCCCTGGCTGTGTGTTTGGGGTCATTGTCATGCTGAAGACCCAGCCATGACCCATCTTCAATGCTCTTACTGAGGGAAGGAGGTTGTTGCCAAAATCTCGCAATACATGACCCCATCCATCCTCCCTTCAATACGGTGCAGTCGTCCTGTCCCCTTTGCAGAAGAACACCCCCAGAGTATGATGTTTCCACCCTCATGCTTCACGGTTGGGATTGTTTTCTTGGGGTTGTTCTCATCCTCTAAACATGGTAAGTGGAGTTGATTCCAAAAAGCTCTATTCTGGTCTCATCTGACCACATGACCTTCTCCCATGCCTCCTCTGGATCATCCAGATGGTCACTGGTGAACTTCAAATGGGCCTGGACATGTGCTGGCTTGAGCAGGGGGACCTTGCTGCCCTGCAGGATTTTAAACCATGACAGCATCATGTGTTACTAATGTAATCTTTGTGACTGTGGTCCCAGCTCTCTTCAGGTCATTGACCAGGTCCTCCTGTGTAGTTCTGAGCTTTCTCAGAATCATCCTTACCCCACAAAGTGAGATCTTGCATGGAATCCCAGACCGAGGGAGATTGACAGTCATCTTGTGTTTCTTCCACTTTCTAATAAATAATCATAACAGTTGTTGTCTTCTACCAAGCTGCTTGCCTGTTGTCCTGTAGTCCATCCCAGCCTTGTGCAGGTCTACAGTTTTGTCCCTGGTGTCCTTAGACAGCTCTTTGGTCTTGGCTATGGTGGACAGGTTGGAGTGTGATTGATTGAGTGTGTGAACAGGTGTCTTTTATACAGGTAACACGTTCAAACAGGTGCAATTAATACAGGTAAAGAGTGCAGAATAAGAGGGCTTCTTAAAGAAAAATTAACAGGTCTGTGTGAGACAGAATTCTTGCTGGGTGGTAGGTGTTCAAATACTTATTTGCAGCAGTAACATACAAATAAATTATTAAAAAATCATACATTGTGATTTCTGGATTTTTTTTTTTCGATTATGTCTCTCACAGTGGACATGCACCTAAGATGAAAATTTCAGACCCCTCCATGATTTCTAAGTGGGAGAACTTGCAAATCGCAGGGTGTTCAAATACTTATTTTCCTCACTGTAATCTCTCCACCTAGTCCTGGGTCTTTCTTGGTATCTCCTCCCAGATGGACGTGCCTGGAACACCTCCCTAGGGAGGCACCCAGGAGGCATCCTTACCAGATGCCTGAACCACCTCAGCTGACTTCTTTCAACATGAAGGAGCAGCAGCTCTACTCTGGGCTCCCCACGGATGACTGAACTTCTCACCCCATCTCTAAGGGAGAATGGTAAATGGTAAATGGACTGCATTTATATCGCACTTTTCCATCTGCATCAGACGCTCAAAGCGCTTTACAATTATGCCTCACATTCACCCCGATGTCAGGGTGCTGCCATACAAGGTGCTCACTACACACCGGGAGCAATAGGGGATTAAAGGCCTTGCCCAAGGGCCCTTAGTGATTTTCCAGTCAGGCGGGGATTTGAACCCATGATCTTCTGGATTCAAGCCCAACAACTGGAGACACCAGCCAACCTCCTGAGGAAGCCCATTTTGGGGGGTGGGGGGCTGTGCAGCTGCAGCGCTGCTGAACTTGTGTGTTCACTGGAGGAAGCAAAGACGGCACCGTTTACATCAACACTGCTGCAAAGGTGAATGAAACTCAATACCAGTTTTTCGTATCGATGAATATCAGAGTATGTTTTTTGTCAACCTTAGTCGGCACAGTTTGGTATCTAATATTTGACCACGTCACTGAAAACTGCAGACGGCCTTTGTTCCAAAGAAGTGAGAACTTTGGGATCACACCAGAATGTCATCGTCTTAGTGTAACTAACACGGCAAGTCCAGAGAGTCCAGGTCCAGATGGTGCAAATGGACAAAATAAAACACTTATTTTCTGGTTAGACACTAAACTTTGATTTGAAGAGGACACTTACCCGACACCTGTACCTGAATCCTTCAATCGCTTCCATCTTAAATTCATAAGGCTTTAAAACACAATCTTCATTATCTAAACAAAAAACAAACAACGTAAACATACACTTTCTAAAGATCAGTATAAATGTGGTCTTTTCCAACCACGAACAGCAGCTTCTGTTTGTGTCTGTCTCTCTCTCCCTCTCTCTCTGCTTGTCTCTCCCTCTGTCTGTCTCTCTCTCTCGCTCACTTTCTCTCTCACTGTTTTCGTGCTGCACAAACTGAATTTTTTGGAAACAAGAAGCCTTTCAACTGTAAAATAAATGTATCATCAGCGACTCTCACGTGCCGGATTTTAATGGAGACTTTTTTCTCTTTCTGCAGACAGAATCTCTGTTCGCCGTCCTTCTCAGCTGCACACTGAGCTGCTTTTCATACCGTTTTACAGCCTCTGGACAGTGAAGTGGTTAACTTTTTAGCACACATTTTCAGCAACAATTCAGTACATTTTTTGGAAAATATGTGCTTGAAGAACAGACAATTTGAACCCGAGAGCTGAGCAGAAATTTGCCACTAACTGCAGCTAGAACACTGCAGAAGAGAGCTCTCTCAAAGAGCCGGACTTCAGAAAACCTCCTCACACTCAGCAGTAAACAAGCAGAGAGCAAACAGCAGCAGTTGAGAGAATTCACAGTGGCTCTTCTCCAGTATTGGAAAATTTTGTGGGTTGGATTGGTATTTTCCGATATGTGAATTACGTTGTATAGGAACCTGATGCTGATCCAGGGTTGGTCCAATCCCTAGTGGATACCATGAAATGACCTCTACAAACACTACACAAGCTGGAGCCAAGGGCCCAGTGCCGTCAGGCTCTCAGAAGATACAACCAGGCCCTCGAACCAGCAGCCACAAGTTAGTTTTTGGTTTAGGTCCCAGCATTACCAAAGATGATGGTATTATCACAGGTTCTAAACTGCCAACAATGAACCCCCGTCTGCACAAATCCTTGTTTTGAGGTGAAGTGCCACCCAAGTCCCACCCAACAAGCTGATATAGGGGGACTTTGTGTAGGTGAGAAAGGCAGTAAATAGTATCACCGGGTTTTTAAATGTCTCTACAAACAGGCAATAGGAATGTCCACAATCACTTTTAAAAGCACCCAGCCACAGGGTTTCACAACAACACAATACTCAAACCTCTTCTCACCTGGACTGGACCGGCAGCTCCGAGTTGAGCACGCAGGCAGGAATTCCAAACTGTTACAAGAAGAGTTTCAGCTTGTAGCATCGCTCCAATGAGCCCACAAACAGCAGTCTTGCCCCGGGAGCATGCTTTTATTTTGGAGGTTAAACGGCTCACAGCGGAAGCTGGTTTACCTGCCCGCTTGTGTCCGTGGGGACATGTGGATTTTAGACGTTTTGGACACGACAGTGAACCACTGGTGGAGGTTTTAAATATTTGTCCCAAACCTAAACGGACATTCAGCAGCGTCGCTACAGACATGAACTGGTAAACATGCAGCTTTTTCATGTCTGTTGTGTGACTTGACTAGTCGGCTGTTTTTCTTATGGGTTAATTTGATCACTCAGATACCATGATTTTACAACAATTTAAGGATTCATCTTTAACGAAAACAGCCGGTGTCTGTAACTGTTTATGTAACGTCGTCTTTCGGTATCTGCCTTTACAGCAGGTCACTTCCGGTTCGGTGAAAACAAAGCACGTTTTTGTGGCTCACTATCGTCAGATACGTCGTGTGTTGCGTTTGGTTTACTCATATTAACCAACCGCAACATGAAACACACTGGGGAAAAAAGATCGTTTCATAATTTTCCCTAAAAACAAAGAGAAACGTAATTTGCAAATTTGGCCATGAAAGCCAGATTTGATGGCAAGTAGAAACTCAGGGAATGAATTTTATGGGTTGCCTCGGTATGTGAGAGACCGGAGGCGTGACGAGTGGGAAAAAAAATCGGTCACGTGACTCCTGGTGCCATCTTGGTTTCAAATTTTATTTTATTTATTTTTTTTTTTTACTTTTTTTTTGTAATATATAAAGTAAACTATACATGAACATCAGAATGCCAGAAGGGAGGCAAAGGCAAAAGCAATTATATATACAACCCCTGGCAATAATGATGGAATCACCGGCCTCGGAGGATGTTCATTCAGTTGTTTAATTTTGTAGAAAAAAAGCAGATCACAGACATGACACAAAACTAAAGTCATTTCAAATGGCAACTTTCTGGCTTTAAGAAACACTATAAGAAATCAGGAAAAATAATTGTGGCAGTCAGTAACGGTTACTTTTTTAGACCAAGCAGAGGGAAAAAAATATGGAATCACTCAATTCTGAGGAAAAAATTATGGAATCAACCTGTAAATTTTCATCCCCAAAACTAACACCTGCATCAAATCAGATCTGCTCGTTAGTCTGCATCTAAAAAGGAGTGATCACACCTTGGAGAGCTGTTGCACCAAGTGGACTGACATGAATCATGGCTCCAACACGAGAGATGTCAATTGAAACAAAGGAGAGGATTATCAAACTCTTAAAAGAGAGTAAATCATCACGCAATGTTGCAAAAGATGTTGGTTGTTCACAGTCAGCTGTGTCTAAACTCTGGACCAAATACAAACAACATGGGAACGTTGTTAAAGGCAAACATACTGGTAGACCAAGGAAGACATCAAAGCATCAAGACAGAAAACTTAAAGCAATATGTCTCAAAAATCGAAAATGCACAACAAAACAAATGAGGAACGAATGGGAGGAAACTGGAGTCAACGTCTGTGACCGAACTGTAAGAAACCGCCTAAAGGAAATGGGATTTACATATAGAAAAGCTAAATGAAAGCCATCATTAACACCTAAACAGAAAAAAACAAGGTTACAATGGGCTAAGGAAAAGCAATCGTGGACTGTGGATGACTGGATGAAAGTCATATTCAGTGATGAATCTCGAATCTGCATTGGGCAAGGTGATGATGCTGGAACTTTTGTTTGGTGCCGTTCCAATGAGATTTCTAAAGATGACTGCCTGAAGAGAACATGTAAATTTCCACAGTCATTGATGATATGGGGCTGCATGTCAGGTAAAGGCACTGGGGAGATGGCTGTCATTACATCATCAATAAATGCACAAGTTTACGTTGATATTTTGGACACTTTTCTTATCCCATCAATTGAAAGGATGTTTGGGGATGATGAAATCATTTTTCAAGATGATAATGCATCTTGCCATAGAGCAAAAACTGTGAAAACATTCCTTGCAAAAAGACACATAGGGTCAATGTCATGGCCTGCAAATAGTCCGGATCTTAATCCAATTGAAAATCTTTGGTGGAAGTTGAAGAAAATGGTCCATGACAAGGCTCCAACCTGCAAAGCTGATCTGGCAACAGCAATCAGAGAAAGTTGGAGCCAGATTGATGAAGAGTACTGTTTGTCACTCATTAAGTCCATGCCTCAGAGACTGCAAGCTGTTATAAAAGCCAGAGGTGGTGCAACAAAATACTAGTGATGTGTTGGAGCGTTCTTTTGTTTTTCATGATTCCATCATTTTTTCCTCAGAATTGAGTGATTGCACCAGACAAAAAAAGTCCCAAACATTTTGTATTGTTTTCCATGTAATAAACACCGTATATAACAGATTTTGTACAGCGGATTTTCCACTCAAATCGGACAAAATCTCAAGTCCAATCGCAATGTACACTCAACAAAAATATAAACGCAACACTTTTGGTTTGGCTCCCATTTTGTATGAGATGAACTCAAAGATCTAAAACTTTTTCCACATACACAATATCACCATTTCCCTCAAATATTGTTCACAAACCAGTCGAAATCTGTGATAGTGAGCACTTCTCCTTCGCTTAGATAATCCATCCCACCTCACAGGTGTGCCATACCAAGATGCTGATTAGACACCATGATTAGTGCACAGATGTGCCTTAGACTGCCCACAATAAAAGGCCACTCTGAAAGGTGCAGTTTTGTTTTATTGGGGGGGGATACCAGTCAGTATCTGGTGTGACCACCATTTGCCTCATGCAGTGCAACACATCTCCTTCGCATCATCCGTGAAGAGAACAACTCTCCAACGTGCCAAACACCAGCAAATGTGAGCATTTGCCCACTCAAGTCGGTTACGACGACGAACTGGAGTCAGGTCGAGACCCCGATGAGGACGACGAGCATGCAGATGAGCTTCCCTGAGACGTTTCTGACAGTTTGTGCAGAAATTCTTTGGTTATGCAAACCGACTGTTCCAGCAGCTGTCCGAGTGGCTGGTCTCAGACGATCTTGGAGGTGAACATGCTGGATGTGGAGGTCCTGGGCTCGTGTGGTTACACGTGGTCTGCGGTTGTGAGGCTGGTTGGATGTACTGCCAAATTCTCTGAATCGACTTTGGAGACGGCTTATGGTAGAGACATGAACATTCAATACACGAGCAACAGCTCTGGTTGACATTCCTGCTGTCAGCATGCCAATTGCACGCTCCCTCAAATCTTGCGACATCTGTGGCATTGTGATAAAACTGCACCTTTCAGAGTGGCCTTTTATTGTGGACAGTCTAAGGCACACCTGTGCACTAATCATGGTGTCTAATCAGCATCTTGATATGGCACACCTGTGAGGTGGGATGGATTATCTCAGCAAAGGAGAAGTGCTCACTATCACAGATTTAGACTGGTTTGTGAACAATATTTGAGAGAAATGGTGATATTGCATATGTGGAAAAAGTTTTAGATCTTTGAGTTCATCTCATACAAAATGGGAGCAAAACCAAAAGTGTTGCGTTTATATTTTTGTTGAGTATATTTCCATTAAACCCCTCACATGTGGGACCGGAGTCATTTCTGTGATTAAAAGCCTGACCGTTTAGTTTTTTCACACCATGCTCAGATTCGGACCCACAGCCTGACACACACATGTTAAATCAGATGCAAAAGGCTGTGATTTGACACTTTGCTGCTTTCACTGCTTCATCTGCCACCATATTATAATAGTTTTTTACAGTGTGAACGCTGATTACATTTTGATAATGGATCAAATACATTTGGCAGAAAAAAAATTTCAGAGGAAATTTTGACCCGGTCATTAAATGAGGCGCACGTCCTGATTCAGGATTTCTGTAGATGTTCAGCACCTCCTGACTGTAACTAATCCGTTACATACATATGGCTCGCATCTGATAACATGTCCCGTCCGATCTCAATGTATTTCCATTAAAAACCCCGAGCAGTCTGGACGTGCACAGTAACAGAGGTACAAATTAAAGTTCAGCTCTGACACTCGCCGATTTGAGGACTGGAGTCATTTTTGTGATTAAAAGTCATTCTCATGATTTTTTATTTTTTTGCAAGTACCTACATATGTCTGATGAACACATGCAAAATATTTCTGCTTAATTTCAAGTAGTTTTTTAGATATTATTTTTTTAATAAGGGTACCCACAATCCTATTTTTCACTCGTGAATGCATTTTGAGCTTTTTTAATTTTTAAAAGGCATTATCTCAACTAAAAATGCAGATATAAATCTCAAATTTGGAATATACCCTATTTGGGCACCCTAGATACAGTAGTAAATTTCAAAAATGGGATACAGAGCTAATTTTTCATTCTGTAGCATCATAAAAATGGCAGTTTGTCCATTCTCGCAAAAAATTACAAAATTTCAAAGAGCTATACTAAAGAAGAGATTCAATGGATAATCTTCATATTGCAGAATACACATATCTGCTGTACTAGTTATGTGTGTAAAACAATGAGCAGTTACTCTTGATATCAGATCTATTTTTAAACTGCAGTGACTCATGATCAGCTTGTCTAAAATTGTTCTAACAACAATTCTTTGCCCTATTAATGCCTCTGATGAAATGAACAGATACATAAGAAAAATACATATTGTCTTAGTTGTTTTAGCTACTGAACTAAGCACTATTAGTATAATACTAGACTAAGTATACACTTTACTGCACCATGCAAGATTTCATCTGCTTTGAGAGAGAAACCCCCATCCTGATGAATATATTTCAACAAATATCGCCCCTCAGCAGCAGCTTCCAAATTCTTTAAATAGTCGTAGGTCATCTTGAACACTTAAGTCCCGTCACACATAGCAAGAATGTGGAGGAAGCATTCCTGACACGGCAAATATTGCCATAATTCGACGCAGTTGAGAGGAAAAGAGGCGTGGTCAGCTGTATCCAAATGCATCTGGACTGTCTCGTGCGCACCTGCAGGATGCAGCCCAAATGTGTCAGATGGCATCGACATTGGAGCTGTCACTTGGAGGTGATGATCTAGTGGTTAAGGTGTTGGGCTTGAATCCAGAAGATCATGGGTTCAAATCCTCGCCTGACTGGAAAATCACTCACGGTCCTTGGGCAAGGCCTTTAATCCCCTATTGCTCCCGGTGTGTAGTGAGCGCCTCGTATGGCAGCACCCTGACATCGGGGTGAATGTGAGGCATAATTGTAAAGCGCTTTGAGCGTCTGATGCAGATGGAAAAGCGCTATATAAATGCAGTCCATTTACCATTTACTCACCCACTCACTCACCCACGCAATCAAATCTCGGCTTGTTCTCACATTCCCAGTACTAAACTGACCTCTCATCAGTGTGTGTCTCACATGACGGAGAGCGTGCGTGTATGTGTGTAGAACAGGTGATCAAAGCAGTGTGCGAGTGTGTGGCTGAAATGTTCGCACAGTGTGCGAACATTTCGTTTATGAGCAAATATGTGTGCTCATAAACGCTGTACCAGCCACTCCGCGTGCGCACGTGAGCACATGGGCTGTTCATCCAGAGAGTGCACAAACAGGCTGACAGCTGTCAGTGTTTGCCTGCTGTTAGTCTGGTGAAAAATCCCTTTAGGTATTTGATCAGTATATACCTGCATTGTTAGATTTTACTTGTCCATCTGGACTCCATAACCGCTATTGAACTGTGCTGGCAGTGTGCCAACTTCTCACGTGTGCATATTTCAGATGCAGCCAGTGGACTTTCTCTTTTCTCTTTTTTTAAACTCTTTTTTGTTGTCATTTTACTTGATACGCATCTTAACACAAGTGTAGTTGGATTATCATTGTGGGACGGCACTTCACATGGGATTTATTCATATCAGAGGGGGATTATGCATTTGTCAGATGATCAACTTTTCCAGCATATAGCGCAGCCGGGCGAAAGGGACTTGACCAGCTGTCTGCGCTGCGCTGTGGAAGGCGAAGTACTGGAGGTGAGTTCCATGTTTATTTATGTCATCATGTGCTGGGCAAACATTTCCACATCATACCTGCTACAGACTTAGGAGGTGAACATGTAATAATATGTGCATTACAGCGGCGACATCCCGTTCAGCTGTGTTGCGGCGTGGCACTGAGCCTCTGACACATGCACAGTGCCATATACATGTTATTACATAACAACATTACCTTCGCCCTCCCTGCCCGGGGTCCAGTGGAGGTGGACAAACGTGGCACAGCATGTCGGCAGGCTTTGCTGTGACCGATCAATCTCAGAGCTCAATCAACCGTGATCAGATCATTTTAGATGTCGTTTTGATGGCATCTGAATATGTAAATTGCAGTCAGATGGTCATCAGATTGCATATGGGCCGCTGTTGGATAGGTGTCCCATCTCGATGGTGCCCAGAGGGTTTTGAACATGTGCATCACACTCGGGGCCGCCGGCCAATTTTGACCAACTGTGTCGACTTCCGCAGATGGCTGTCAGAACGTTTTGGAACTAAAATTTGACACTTGTCGGATGTGTGCCGATTCATAAGTCCAACGCCACTCTGCATGATTCCGACAATGTGTGACGGCGAGTATTAAAAATGCTTATTAGTCTACTGCAAATTCTGGTTTCTTATATGTGCTCCAATGTCATTTTACACAAAGAACATCACGAATGCCATCAGCAGGTCACCCACCGAATATGTGGCTTTGTTTTCACTGAGTCGGGCTGTCAGGTCGTTGTTAGCAGTAAAAGACACCAGCGCAATATTGGGAACGAGGCTGACTGTCTTCCTAAACACCTGCTAAAAACACAAATGGGACAAAGGCAACCTGCTTCACCACCAGTACCTCCATCAGCTCGTCCTTTTGTCACCTTTCTGTCATTGAATTGATACTTAGTTAGCTAGTTAGTTAGTCGGGTGCAGCAATAAACCTTGAAGCCGAAAAACGCAGTCCATGTGCCGTACAGCGGACTGTGTACTGTTCACACTCTGTGGTCGAAGAGCCTTTTTTGGAGTTCACCATCTCTTAGGAAACTTCTCTTTTAAATTTTTTTTAACTTTATTTTTATTAAAATTTTCAGTTTTACATAAAAAGAAACAACAAATAAACCAACCAAGTGTCCTGCAAACCAACAAAATATAGAAAGAGCCATCAAGTAAGAGTAATAGTACTCGTAAGAGAAAATTACACATACTCCACAAGGTTTTTAAAAAATGAAATGCTATTATAATTCAAGAAAACATTTCTATTTTTCCAGTACTTGTCACATTTTTCAGAGGAGTGTCTGACAGAGTAGGTTATCTGCTCCATAAGTGGCTAAAAACGCGTCAGTCTGAGGGCAGAGCCGAGCTGGTTGAATGTGCACAGAACAGGTTCTGTTTGTAGGCGGCTGTGGAGGATCAGCCACACTTTAAAACCAGCCCACCTGGACTTCTTAAAGCCACAAACTACATTCCACTCAGGTGTAGCACTTATCCATACAAGACAACAAAAGCTAGCTCTCTCTCTCTCACACACACACACACACACACAGCTGACAGGAACGGAGAAATCAACTTGCTCGTGATTTCTCCTGAACGATGCCAATTATAAAAGCAGCAGACGCTTTCAGGGGCTGTAATCACATAATGAGAGGATGAATATTACCAACCAAACAAGAACACAGTGAAACAACCCAGAAAAAGCACAGACCGCTTGTCACACACACCATCTTGCTACACACTTAATCTGCAATAAAAAAATCCTGCTATTTTTTTTCTCATGATGTCATACTGTTTTTAATCATGTAAAAATTTATACCAGTATTATCGTGTACAGTATGATATGGCACAGCCCTACTTGCATACAGCAGAATGCCCATGCGTTGCATATCAAAATGTTCAGATCAGTCTCAGCTTTCTGAATGTGAGATATGTATTTGTCAAGAACACTACATAAAAGATATAATTTGGCTCTCTATTATTGAAATTTTGAGTCGGTATACAGCTGTATTCATGTGGAGAAAGTGTTTTTGTGTTGGAAATGGATTTATCAAAGTCTTTAGGTTTCATGCTGAGTGAAATTCTCATCTTAATAATGTATGCTAACTGTGTTAGCACGTTTAGCAGCAATCTGTAGCTTCATCCATTAGGTCCTGTTAATGCACAGTTACTGAGAAAATAAGCGGCTCATGATGCTTAATGCCAACACTAAAGCAAATGGCTATGAGAACCACCGTGCAGTCCCACAAAAAATAGGATTTTATTAACCATCCGAACCAAAGTTAGCCTGGTAGCTTACTGGTTCGGACTGGAAGATACGAGCTTGTTCAGGCTTCTTTCATCACACAACGGAGTCACCCACGCACCAGCCGTCGATCTGTTAATGGGTTTGTCACATTCATTGTAGGTACAGTAAGTGGTGCCAACATGGCAGCACCCAGTATGTGTTTCATATCAGCTGTTCCAGCTCAATATAGTTAACTCATGGGTGACATAATGCAGGATTTGTTCAATATACGGGTGATTCTTTAACTACAGGCACTATTGGCCTTGTAAATGTAATTTCCACCACACCATTGCCTTACAATATAAAGCACCTTGGGGCAACTGTTTGTTGTGATTTGGCGCTATATACATGTGCTCTGATGTCACTGTTTATCTCCATAGAAACTACCCAAACAATCTTTCATACAAACTGTTTAAAGGGACATTACAGTGTTGTGGTGGAAATTACGGCAATAGTGTGGGACAACTACATTTTGTTTAAAAAAATCACAACAGTTGTATGACATTGAATACCCCAATTATGTTTTGATTATTTTACTGATATTTTATTCAGAGATATTTTAAAACATTAGAAAAAACGTTTCTTTACCATTCATTTTTATCATTGAAGATCAAAAGTCTGGGTGTGGGACAAGCACAAAACGGCAATATTTGCATATAATGATGCTGAAAAAAGGTGAAAAAGTCATCATAGACTACTAGAACAAATTTCTTAACACACTTTCATTGTAAAGATAACTATAAAAGTGTGAAATTTCCCCTTTTTTCTGTTTTTCATACAATATGATCAAAGGACATAATAAATGCCCATAGTCTAAGAATCACCCATACAGTTGTATGCAAAAGTTTGGGCACCCCTGATCATTTTCATGATTTTCCTTTATAAATCGTTAGTTGTCTGCATCAGAAATTTCAGTTAAATATATCATATCGCAGACGAACACACTGATATTTGAGACGTGAAATGAAGTTTGTAGTATTTACAGAAAGTGTGCAATCATTATTTAAACAAAATTAGGCAGGTGCATAAATGTGGGCACCCTTGTAATTTTCTTGATTAGAATACATTTAGCACTAATTATTGAAACACAAAATTGGTTTGGTAAGCTCATTGACCCTTGACCTCCTTACACAGGTGAATCCAATCACGAGAAAGGGTATTTAAGGTGGCCATTTGCAAATGTTTCCCCTCTTTGCATCTCTTCTAATGAGTGGCAACATGGGAGCCTCTAAACGACTCTCAAATGACCTGAAAACAAAGATTGTTCAACATCATGGTTTAGGGGAAGGATACAAAAAGCTGTCTTAGAGATTTCAGCTCTCTGTTTCCACTGTGAGGTACATAGTGAGGAAATGGAAGACCACAGGGACAGTACTAGTTAAGGCCCAAAGTGGCAGGCCAAGAAAAATATCAGATGAAACAAAGGATGGTGAGAATAGTCATAGTCAACCCACAGACCTGCTCCAAAGACCTACAATATGATCTTGCTGCAGATAGTGTCTCTGTGCATGGTTCAACTGTACAGCGCACTTTGCACAAGGAGATGCTGTATGATGCTGTAATGCAGAGGAAGCCTTTTCTGCATACACGCCACAAACAGAGTCGCTTGAGGTATGCTAAAGCACATTTGGACAAGCCAACTTCATTTTGGAATAAGGTGCTGTGGACTGATGAAACTAAAATTGAGTTATTTGGATATAACAAGGGGCAGTATGTATGGCTGAAAAAGAACACAGCATTCCAAGAAAAACACTTGCTACCTACAGTAAAATTTGGAGGTGGTTCCATCATGCTGTGGGGCTGTGTGGCCAGTGCAGGTACTGGAAATCTTGTTAAAGTTGAGGGTCACATGGATTCCAGTCAATATCAGCAGATTCCTGAGAACAATGTTCATGAATCAGTGACAAAGCTGAAGTTGCTTGGGGCTGGATCTTTCAACAAGACAACGACCCTAAACACTGCTCAAAATCTACTAAGACATTCATGCAGAGGAACAAGTACAGCATTCTGGAATGACCATCTCAGTCCCCAGACCTGAATATTATTGAAAATCTGTGGTGTGATTTTAAGTGGGCTGTCCATGCTCAGAAACCAACAAACCTGAGATGTTTTGTAAAGACGAATGGTCCAAAATACCTTCAACCAGAATCCAGACTCTCATTGGACACTATAGGAAGCGTTTAGAGGCTGTTATTTCTGCAAAAGGAGGATCTACTAAATATTGATGTATGTTTTTCTGGTGGGGGTGTACCACTGCGCCCCAAATAAATAAATAAGGCCCATAAGTATTAGGTTTGGACAGTAACTATTTTTTTACTTTTATATTCTTGAGTGGGGGGAACTCATGATGGATGTTACCCTCCTTGACCTGGCCCAATGATCATCTCCAAGCAAACTGAAATTTGTCGCTTACTCTTTGAGATGCAGTATGCAAGTTATTTTTGGATTTCATCCACTCCATTTACCATCTTCTCAGTGGACACCGTGTACAGTACCCTCCAAAAGTACTGGGCCCCTTGATATTTCAGACGTTTTAATTTGTTTATGCCATTTCACATTCAAAAAGTAAATTGGGTTTCTCAGTATAAACATTTCTAAAATTATGTTCCTTAAACTCAAACTCAAAGCAGATCTCTACAATGTGATATAAATTAATAAAAAATATAAACCCAAGAAGAAGAGAGAAGCGGAGAAGGATTTTCTTTTACCAAAACATTAAATCTAGACTTAAATCTCAGATGTACCTTCTGGCAAATTGTAGCTGAACATTCAGGTCTTCTTTTTACTAAAACCCTCCTCTGTACCACTTCATCATGAAGCTGGATAACTGCAGATACAAAATGCAAAAGGTGCACAATTTCATCCAGAGAAAACTGTAACTTCTTCTGGGTTGTCTGGGTGTCTTGGTGGCTTTCCTCACTCTTCTCCTTCTTGCACAGTCACTCAGTGTTTGAGAACTGTCTACTCCACACAGATTTACCACAGAGTGTCGTACTGTTTGTATTTTTTCATAATTGATGTAAATAAAGTTCAAGACATATTCAGTGACTTGGAAATGTTCATGTATCCATCCCCTGACTTGACCAAAGAAAACTGGCTATAAAACTGATTATTTACAGGTATTATACCAAAGGGGCTGATTACTTACACAACACATCACCTTGGCTTTTTTTTATTTTTAATTAATTTATATCAAGTGGCAAAAATTTGCTTTGAGTTTGAGTTTAAGGAAGATAATTCTAGAAATTTTTATATTGAGAAGTCTGATTGACTTTTAGTATTTGAAATGGCATAAACAAATTCAAATGTGTGAAATACCAAGGGGCTGAATACGTTTGGAGGGCACTGTATATGCAAGTTAAATGTTTTTCTTCTGCTCAGGGTGAATTGGTCTTTTTTTGTTGTTGTTTCAGGTTGGACGACATGATGACGTGGAGCCTGTGGGTTTTTCTGCCTCCGCTGTACTTTGTTGGCACTGCTGCTGGACTCTGGGTGGTGTAAGTTCTGTTGATTGTTGGGATATACTTTTCATTTATACTCGTACGTTGGAATTTCCCAGTTACGTCTCCCAGGAACATCTCCTGAGGTCATAATTCCAATTTACCAACTTGTTCGAAACCCACATGCTTCAAGTTGACAATCCAACATGGCTGCTCCAAGCAGCAACAAGAGTGAATGTTGTAGTTTTCAATGTTTAAGTACTTCTGGACACAGTACTGCTGCACTGCTGTCTCTGGACATGTTGCTGCAGTATTTGTATGCGGGAAATGCTGCAAAAAGCGTTTATCAGCTGGTCTTTGCATGTTGTTGTCTGCGTGGATTTCCTCTTTCAGCAAAATATACATGTTTGATAAAAGTCCCAAATGGGCTTTGTGGCAATGACGGTGCCGAAAAAACATTCATCCAGTTCAAAACATCGCTGTGCAGTAGTAGTGTACTTATACACCTGCACAGCCGCTAACGTATTTATCGTTGTTTCCTCAGTTACTTTACTGCTGTCAAAAATGAAGATATAGTCCCCTTGACCTCACAATACAGGTAAGAATTAAACCATCTTAAATCAAATAAATATGGTTTAGTTTTATCTCTAGTTAAAGGATATTTTCTTTTACAGAAGAGTGGTAAATAGTTCCATATACTTTCCTTACATTAGGTAAGCATCATTTAATATGTTCGGAATCTTTATTTAAGAACAGTAAAAGCTAAATCCCCTCTTTTTGTTAAAGTGTTGCAGGAAATTCCCCACCAGCGAGCTGTATTTTCAGTCAAGTTATGAACCTGGCAGCCTTTGCAGGTCAGAGCAGTGATGATACAGAAGTGATCATGTTAATATCTCAGATGCCAACACTGACATTTGATGCATAAACAAGTTACAGTGCATCCCGAAAGTATTCACAGTGCTTCTGTTATATTACAGCCTTATTTCAAAGTGGATGAAATGCACTTTGCAGAATTGTAGAATTTTGTGTGTGTAGAATTTTTTTCGGCAAAATTGTACACACAATACCCCATAATAACAATGTGCAAATAAGTTTGGTTTTTTTTCTTCAAATTTATGAAAAATAAAAACTTTTAAAAAAAAACTAAGAAACCACATGTCCATAAGTATTCCACCAGTCTTTGCATGAAGCTCAAAACTGAGTTCAGGTGCCTCCTGTTTCCACTGATCATCCTTGAGATGTTGCTACATATAAGGTCCCACAGCTGACAGTCAGAGCACAAACCAAGCATGAAGTCAAAGGAATTGTCTGTGGACCTCAGAGACAGGATTGTCTGGAGGCACAAATCTGGGGAAGGGAACAGAAACATTTCTGCTAAGAGATAAGACTTTATTGATCTCACAGTGGAGAAATTCACGTTACGATGGGTGCGAGTGGAGGAAAATGTGCATCAAACAGCGTGTGCAAGGATAAGCAATAATAATAATACTTGTAACAATACAATAAATTAAGAAAATGAGGTAGAAATAGAATATTATATATACCTATTTTTTTTCAATTCCAGTCATGTTATATATATATAATATATATATATAACATGACTGGAATTGAAAAAAAAAATAGGTGCATCTTATTTACAATATGTGAAGTGGAATTTAGATGTGATGAGATGACATTAGTGCTGGGATTTGTAAACGAGTTATTGCACATGATTTGTGGACAAATCATGTGCAATAATATTCAGTTATTCAGTTGAATTTGAGTTACATGTTCATTTTCTATTTCTTTTGGTTCTTCTATATTTCAGGATTCATCATTGCCGTGCTTCGGTACCTCCAGATCAAATATACAATTGGCAAATCTTGGCTAAACATCGGAAGTGTGATAGCGTGTTCTGTCAGCTGCTTTGGCATGACGCTGGTGGGAAACTTCCAGGTGACAAAGCATCACTGATCCATGCATTTACACTCAACAAAAACATCAATGCAACACTTTTGTTTTACTTTATAGTTTAAAAGAAAATCTGTGTCTGCCCAGATAATCCATGCACCTGGCAGGTGTGATTATTGGACAGGTGTATGTTGGACTAGTCACAATAAAAGTTGAATGGAACATTCCATCTTTCACTGAATGAAATATTCTGTGATCAGTGTGCAATAACACAAATTGTATAGTACCACAGTTGCACGCTAAATAGCACTATTGCACAGTAAGTGTAACACAGTGGCAAATGGTACAAATAATCCATGTCATGTGACGTACAAACCATCAGTCAAATGACAAAGATCTATTCAGCCACTATATAATGATCAGCTGCACATTAGAGAGGCCTTGAGACCACTTCAAGGCAATCATGCCCTTTAATCAGCATCCTGCCAGTTGGATGGATTATACTGGTAAAGGTGAAATAAATTTAACAGAAATAGGCCTTTTGTGTACACAGGAGGAGCCTTAAATATTTTACATCAACTTGTGAAAATTGGTGTATAAATATTGACAACCACAGGGTCACTTTTTGAGGACTGAAGGTCACTGATGTGACTTTCTGGATTTTGTCTGTAGATATTCAGTGAGGAAACGATTCACAACACAGGCACCCTGATGGTGTTTGGGATGGGAACACTGTTCTGCTGGATGCAGAGTTTTATGACACTGTGTGAAGGAAAGAAGTTCGCCGTCTTCCGTTTCTTGTTGTCTGCATCCATCACTGCCTGCATCATAATTCGTATCCTTTTTCTCATGCCTGTGTATCGGCGTAACAACGAGCTCTCTTTTTTCCATCTATTTCTGTTCTTCATAGTTTGCCAACCTTATGATTTTGGTGTTAAAGATGTTACGTCCTCAGCTGACAGGTTGCCATGTTCTGCTGTTACATTCCCCCTTTGACGTGTGTCATCTTTAACCAGCACGGTGCAGATTCCTCCATGATTGCTGTGCACCTTCACATGCACGGGGCTCGCAGCCAGTGGGCACTGGTCATGTTCCTCCTCATGTTCATCGCCACTTTTGCTGTTGAGTTTCGTCACTGTCACTTTGACTTAATATGTAGAGATGACTCCAGGTGTTCCATCATCCCACCGCAAACCTTCTCTGAAATGCGTCAGACACACGATTGGTCAAACACTAACACGTGATCAGGTTTAGGAACGACACAGACAAATGAATCTGTGCTGTCAACATACTTTAAGAACAACATGGAATTCCATTTGCTGAATGTACTTTTAACTGAGTATCATGACCAAAAACTCCTAATATGAGTCATCACAGAAAATTACAATAATATAAGACATTGATCCTAAAACATTTGTCTAAAGTCGGTCTCCCAGGACAGATTTTTGAGCCCGGTTACCTTCCCAAGTCCAAAAAAATTTACAAAATTGGGCGGGATGTATGACAATAGCAGACTAAAGTTGTGTGTCATATGAGTCTGCAGCAGATTGCTGCAGACTCCACACACATTTGAATGTGGCCCACGAAACGAGAGCTTCTGGTCACGTGCACAATGGTACTGTGGTCTAATGTCTGCAGTTACAGTGGGGAAAATAAGTATTTGACCCCCTGTCGGTTTTGCAGGTTTTCCCACCTACAAAGAATGTAGAGGTCTGTAATTTTTATCGTAGGTTCACTTCAACTGTGAGACAAAATCTAAAAACAAATCCAGAAAATCACATTGTATGATTTTTAAATAATTAATTTGCATTTTATTGCATGAAATAAGTATTTGAACACCTACCAACCAGCAAGAATTCTGTCTCTCACAGACCTATTAATTTTTCTTTAAGAAGCCCTCTTATTCTGCACTCTTTACTTGTGTTAATTGCACCTGTTTGAACTTGTTACCTGTATAAAAGACACCTGTTCACACACTCAATCAATCACACTCCTGTAGCCTAGCATAAAAATAACAGCATCCAAATCCACCTTCAGAAAGGATTTATTTAAACACTGACAAAATAACAAAAACCCATCTGTAAAAATAAAGTAAGACACATGATGTGTGCGGTCCGAGTTCAGTCCAGTAAGTGACAGTGAAGCGGTCCAGTTTCTTATAGTAGGGTGATTCTTTAACTACGGGCACTATTGGCCATGTAAATGTAATATCCACCACACCATTGCCTTACAATATAAAGCGCCTTGGGGCAACTGTTTGTTGTGATTTGGCGCTATATACATGTGCTCTGATGTCACTGTTTATCTCAATAGAAACTACCCAAACAATCTTTCATACAAACTGTTTAAAGGGACATTACAGTGTTGTGGTGGAAATTACAGCAATAGTGTGGGACAACTACATTTTGTTTAAAAAAATCACAACAGTTGTATGACATTGAATACCCCAATTATGTTTTGATTATTTTACTGATATTTTATTCAGAGATATTTTAAAACATTAGAAAAGACATTTTTTTTACCATTCATTTTTATCATTGAAGATCAAAAGTCTGGGTGTGGGACAAGCACAAAACGGCAATATTTGCATATAATGATGCTGAAAAAAGGTGAAAAAGTCATCATAGACTACTAGAACAAATTTCTTAACACACTTTCATTGTAAAGATAACTATAAAAGTGTGAAATTTCCCCTTTTTTCTGTTTTTCATACAATATGATCAAAGGACATAAGTGCCCATAGTCTAAGAATCACCCAGTATGGCACCCATGACCGCTCAGGCCACTTTCTCCGTCCTCTCCGCTCCACACCACATGCAGGCTCTTATCGCTCACGTGCCCTGACTTTTGCTAAATATTACCTCCGATCTGCACAGTTGCATTCAAGTGTTCACACTTTTGGATCATGATGTGTCCCACATCACATTTTTTGGAATGTTTAAAACTCTCCTGATAGCTGAAAATGAGCTACAACTCTACATTTACCACCTGTTACACTCCAGTTCAGGCCCAGATTGGAGTTTGGTACAACAGAGCCAATCCTGTCAAAAATAAAAAAAATTGGCACTGGGCGATCAGATTAAGGAAAACAGCCGTCATGTCCGTTCAGGGAATTTCACGAGTTCATAAACTGTATATGAAGGGAATGTTTGTTTTTTTACTTCAAAAATGCAACTTTGTTTTCAAAATCACGCATGTATTAAACTTTTACTATTTTCAGAGCCCTTAATTATTTTTATTATGTTGAGTCACATCACAAAAATTCTAAGTTATTTGAAGGAGCTGTGTTATGGCACAAAACTTTTTCTTTACACAAATGCAGTCTTACATTTTCTAGGGGGAATGTATATGTTGGGTTTTCCCATTGAGGGGGGCTTAATTTTCATTTTTTGTTTTTTTTTTGTGGGGGGGTAATTTTTATTTTTTGTGTGTGGTATTTTTTTTTTTGAAGGTGGTCGTGGTGGGAGTCTTCAACACTATTGCTTTTGGATTGAAAATGAAAGTATATATATAATTTTTTATAGTTATGGACCGAGTGCTGTTATATCGGCATTAACATACATTCCACATGCTGGTCTTAAAGTTGACTATTTTCTACAACATGTCAGTTACCTTGAGTAGAGGCACATGTACAACATCCTATGCAGCTGTTGAGCAAAGCTCAATTAAATCCTTTCTTTAGGATTGTTGACTTATTCTCCCTTCTACTCCCATCAAACAACCCGTCTTCAGGCAGGATGTGAAACCGACTGGTGCTCATCAGTTCTGTTGCTTACTGACTTCCACGGGAACTTTCCTCGTTGCAGGGCTCAGCGGTCAGCACAGTACAGAAATATAAGCATGAGATAATGAAATACTGAACAAGTGATAATATATAATGCTGAACAAACAATAACATAATTTCTCCAACAAACTACCCTTCAGCAGTCTCGTGTTCAGGGTTCCTGCTGGTTACCACAGCAGCCATGGGGCACCCGGGCCCCACTGTGTCACCCCAACAGGCAATCAATTCCCTACTTGATCTGTTACTTAGGTGCTGTGAGGCAGACAGGGGGTTGGATTTTGATACCTGCTCTCTCTTCATGCGTGTGATTTATACTAGACATGTCCAGTAGATGTCAGATGGGTATATGGTGAATTATAGAAGCAAAACACATTTGCATTAAAGTTAACCATATTTGTTAGATTTTCATTATTTTAATTTGGAAACTTCCAAAATTATATTTATTTTTAAAGTGGAAAGAAGAGCACACGGACACATTTGGAATTAGACTGAAAGACCTCATAGTCCGACTAAGTGAGACAAGGCATTTATTTAAGTTGTGGTTTTTAGATCATCACATCATTTCACACATGAATCAGAATTTTGGCAATTTTCTTTTAGGTGACTTTCCATGAACTTTAAATGTTAACAGTGAAAATGGCACATTTTAATTCATACAATCACAGGTTAGAGGATTAAATAAGACAACCCACTTTAGGTGCAGCTGCAGCACCATGGCCGCGTACATCTACACTGCTGTTCTATTTGCCAAAATACTACACTGTCACAGTTCAATCTTCGATAGACCTTCATGGAGCTGCAACACATTTTTATACTAGAACAGCACATGAATGGAAAATGTTTACAAAGTAGTAAATACAACCCAAAAACTGCAAGGTGAAAGTTGGCAGTGCAGAACTTTCAACCAAAAAGTCTTCCTTGAAAAGGTAATAAAAATAATAATAATAATAAAAAAGAAAAAAATAAACAGTGCAGGTCATGTAGTTTCTTCCAGGCTTGTTGCTGGTGTTTTTCCCTCTTTTCATTCCAAATGCCCCAATAAGAGTCATCCTGAAAGAACGGCATGTATGGACGTCAATACTGCAGCATCTCCATGTCTGAACTACGTCAATGTGGCTAAAATAAAGAACATCACAGTTGCAAAAACAGGTGCTGGGGGTCTAAGTGAGGGAACAGGATATCGTGCAATGGAAGTTACAGATTACGTTCTCCCTCTTCTGCTGTTAAACGCTACCACTGAGCTCCAGCTGGTTAAAGGATGTGATCAGGTTATAGTGGGATCTCTCCTCATCTGTCAGCTCCAGGTTTCCAGGCCTGACCACCAGCACCACGTTCACACCGGCATCTTCAGCTGCTTTAGCCTCTGCAATCATATTTTACACGTCAAACACACAGCTGTAAAAGTCCTTAAAAAAAAAACTGTTTCAAGACAAACGTCCTTTCATATTTGGTTAAATGTACTCACATAAGGCTGCATGCATACAGTATTTTGATAAACAGTTGAGCCAAGGTTATCAGACTGACCTCGTGTGACATCGGTTAGGAATGTGATTTCCTCGGGCTGACAGCCGATCCTCTCAGCGATTCGCTCGTAGCTTTTGGGGTCGACCTTCGCCCCTATATTGGTGTCAAAGTGCCCATCAAAGAGCTGCAAGAATTCAAAGAAATCTCACTGGCCACAATGTCTGCAACATCAACGCACTCAGAACTTGTACCACAACATTCAATTCATGTCACATATCAGCAAAAATGGACCCAGAATGCATTGCACCATTAACATCTGGGATATATTTTTTTTTGCAGTCAGCTGAACTCCCAGCTGCTTTTTGTACAATGAATGATTTCACTTTGCAGCACTTAGCAACTCTGATTTATTTCAACCAGTGTTATGTGACAATCACAATACTGTTAATGTCAGTTTCAGGAATATGACAGCACCACAGCTGAAACAAAGAAAGCTCCAGATGAAAGGGGCGTTCCTCGCAGCAGGAAACCCACACTGGGAGTTGCAGAGTCTTACAGAGAAAGCTGCACAGGTTTATCTGGTTTTGGAAGAGTGTGAAAAAGAAGCCTGAGAGAAGCGTTGGTGGGTGAAGACAGCCGACGGCTCCGTTTGTGATCTAAACAGGAAAGCGGCGTGGACACAGGACTTTAACAATTACCACCCCTTCATGTTAGCAATGCTTACTGGTTTACTGACCCTGGCTGGACAAATCAAAGAACATAAATGTGATGATGGCGATTGGATGTTTACTGACAGGTCAAACTCATAGAACATGTAAGCATCAAAGGGGACAATGAATATGTCGAAAGAGGAAGGCGTGTGAAGCCTGACCAGTGTTGGACAGCAGAGATCCTCCACATGGTGATTGTGTGCCATTTTAGGAGGAACTAGAGACATTCGTCATGAAATGCCCCACGTGCAGTACTATTTTCCAAGTAAAGTGCAGTAATATGTACATGTGTGGGGCAGGTATTTGGTTGAACCCTCATGTGTTTGATGTAAACTGGGAGACACAGTGGAAAAATTGGAGACTGACATATTTATTTAGAGGATGTGGCCAACAGTGACCATAAAAAGTTGGTAGCCTTTGAACAAATGCAACTATTGGTAATTTTTTAAAAGTAGGTCAAGGTCACTGGACTTCGAACCCATGCGAAGTACTCCTTCAAGGCATGTACCCACTATATATGTAGTTTCTGCGAGCAATAGGTGTTGAGCTACGTTGCGGTGAACAAATTTGGGACGGACAGACGGACCATCGGACAACCTGGATGCTATATGCCCCGCGGCGGCTGGGCATAAAATCAGTGGGATAGAGTTATATTTACTACTTATTTTGTCTAATTTCTGTCAGCTGAATTGCAAAATTTAGTGAACACTGTGACTGACTTTCTGTCCACTGCATATTACAACACAGCTGGATGTGCAAGTACAGCCGACTGAATCTAAGCCCAATCAGACAATAAGAGTACGTTGGTTTGTAGGTAACTATAAGTGATACAGAGACTTGGCCTAGTGTTGTCTTGATCACTGTGGTAGATAAATTAGGACACAGAATGTCTTGTGTGTTCTTGGAAATAAAAACAACCAGTTGTGTTGTCGAGCTAACAACACTATCACCTTAGGATTTTGGTAAATGCTTTTAAAATTTAAAGCTGGAAGGTAATATAATTTATGTCAAAACATACAGTATTCTGTTGAGTAACACATCAATAGTCTTTAGAGAGTCTTGGTGGAAACCAATTTAATCCAGGACACTCATTTCAGATGTTCAGTTCAAGTCTGACAAATTCAAGTCTCAATATATACAAGATTAAATGTGCGTGACACACAGGCATAGTTTATTTCTGAATCCGTCCCTTCAGCTGCTCCCTTGTTTGCACTCGGGGTCGCCACAGCAAAGGATCTGCATGTTGAATTGGCACAGGTTTTATGCCGGATGCCCTTCCTGACACAACTCCATATTACATGGAGAAATGTGGCAGGGGTGGGATTTGAACCCGGAACCTTCTGCACTGAAAACAAGCACATTAACCACTTGGCCACCACCCCTGCATATATATATATATATATATATATATACGTAGAAAGTCATAGCGGAAAAATGTCTTTTTCCAATTTGCCTGAAAAACCACTTGTGAACATAAAATCCTTTTTGTGAAATACAGGCATTTCTATTGAGTGTATTTTCAATTTGTTACTTCAAACTGTGTAATTCGGAGGATAATGAAAACCCACCAACTGTCCACCTAATAATTTGTCACTGCCCTCAAATTAAAGTGTCTTCAAAAGAAGTTCATACTCGCCTCAAAAACACACACACACACACACACACACACACAAAAAAAGTACATACCGTATTTTCCAGACTGTAAGTTGCACCGGAGTATAAGTCGCACCAGCCACTTTATCCATTATAGAGAAAAATAAACCATAAATAAGTCGCACTGGACTATAAGTCGCATGGACATACAGGTATGTTAACATGAGAAGTTCAGATGATAATATTGTGACGGCTACCGTTTTCAGATGCATATTTCATCAGTCGTAACTTGTAATCTGCAGAGTATGATTTTCTTTTTGGTGGCATTTTTTCGGGCCTTCTCCGTTGTCTTGTTATCAGTAATGTTATTTTTCTATGGCAGTCAGAAGTCGCAGGAACAGTCACACAAGCCTTGAGCGCCCTCTCGTGAGCTGCATTTTACCTACGGATGTGTTTGTATTTTGCGGACCACATTGCGAGCTGAACCATAACCCGCACCATTGCTGAACGGTTCTTTTCTAACATATTACCCGCTGTGGACCATAGTACACACCAGCTGCTGATGTTCGTGCAGCACCTACCTGCGTAGCTCATGACCTCCCCGTGGTGTCGACGCCAGCTCCTTCCAAGTGCAGACGCTAATCCTCCGCCGTCGCTCACCCAGTGCTCCCACGCAGCTCTCAGCGTCAACTTAAACACTCTGCTCACACTGAGATCCAAGGGTTGAAGCTGTTTTATTAGCCCTCCAGGAATAACAGCAAACACCGTGTTCGTCTGCTTCACACACTGTTTCACAATCATTGTCTGGGTGAGGTGAGGAATACGTGTCCAGTGTTCTGTTCTCTGATTGGTTATCGCAACCAGCGTGAGCTATATGGGGCGGCCACCATACTACAGTGCCCATGATGCATTGCATTTCCGTTTCCGGTGGCCATTTTAAAACATAGAGCGACTTTGTCACGTAAAATTGTTTTATTACGGTAAATTAATTGAGAATCTACCGGTATATTTTTCATTTATATGTCACTCTGGAGTATAGGTCGCACCCCCGGCCAAAACGTAAAAAAGTGCGACTTATAGTCCGAAAAATACGGTATATTAGCTGATCAGGTCTGAGAGGATGAGGGAAAATCAGTACTCAGGATCTGAACTGAGACACACCAGTCTGGAATGGAAATGTATCTCGATGATAAGAGCTCTTCAAACTTACTTCTAAAACATCTCCTTCAGTGGAGTATCCAAACAGAAGCTTCTGTGCCTCCACGCTTCCAGAGGAGTAAATGTAGACTTTCAGGCCCCATCCCCTCCATACTTTGATGGATGGAACTACATCCTGGTACACCCTGTTTACAAAAACACCAACATAAGCAGGTTCCTACTTCAGTATGGACAGAAATAAAAGAGCCCGACCGATAAACTGGCAAGCCGGTATAATCGAGTCCCTGCAGATAAAACCTGTACTGGCGTTTAAATGGCAGACAAATGACAAAAATAAACGGACAGAAGATCATCTAAGGTTTGCAGTGATTCATATTTTAACATGGCCCACATCACTGACATGTTCATTTTTAAAAGAAGTCATAGGAAAGATCCCAAACATGATCATTTACCTTTTATTCTGAAATATTAGCCAAAAAGTGTACGACCCACATGTGGAGCGCTGTCGCCACATTCAGTCTGATTTCCGGCTTCCACCAGCAGCACGCGATGCCCCCAAGGTAATTACAAAAGTTGAAGTTTCATATGAATTAGTAAGAGCTCAAGGACGAGATGTTTCTCTGAACAGTGATTTGATGTCTGAACAGAGTGATGTTTGATGAGATGCTGTCATTTGATGGACTGCATTTATATCGCACTTTTCCATCTGCGTCAAATGCTCAAAGCGGTTTACACATCAATGCCTCACATTCACCCCAATGTCAGGGTGCCATGCAAGCTGCCCACTACACACCAGGAGACACTCTGGAATTCAGGACCTTGCCCAAGGGCCCTTAGTGATTTTCCGGTCTGGCTGGGGTTTGAACCGAGGTTCCTCTGGTCTCAAGCCCAATGCTCAACCACTAGACCATCACCTCCCCTTCCCCTCCTCATTTGAGTGGACTGTAGTTTCTAAGCCTTTAAAGTCCACTGCCTGTCCAGGCTGACCGGTTTTAAAGTGTGACAGACCCTCCACAGCCGTCCACAAACATACATCAAGTAGTTCAAATCCACCCTCAGTCCATCTGACTGGCTTTAGGAAGAGAGACAGTCACCCGAGTTGGATGGGAAACCAACACAAACACACAGGCTGCTGGGAATATTTGTCTGGAAATTAAAACCTTCAGACAGAGAAACCAGACTGTTGTAAGACTGATGTCCTTAACCAACAACATTATTCTGTGACACAATCAGCAGATATATTACTTTTGGACTCATTAACATCAGATCACTGTCACCAAAGTGCCTGTAATTAACTGTACTAACCTGCAAGTCCAACAGACATTAATGTGAAGGATGGGAAAGTTCTGCTAAATATTCCCATACTCGTGTGTGTGTTTTTTTTTAAATACATGCATTTCCATGAAGTGGTTTTCAATTTGCTACTTCACATCATGCAAGTTTTAATTTATGTTCCCGAGTGCACAATGACAACTCCAATCAAGTCTAAAAGTGAGAGAAATGTGTCAGCATCTGATTGCTGTTCAGCATTTTTTTCTGCATCATCATGATTATCATCACAAATTTTGTGATTACTGATGCACAGGTCAGGGTTTTTTAAAAAACACATTCTGAGAGCCCATCAGCACCGGCCAACCCACAACCCTAACCTTGGTGAGGACTCATCACCAACATTAGACAAAAAAGAGAAGGTGACTATGTGGAAAAGTAATGACACAGCCTGGGAGAGAAAAATCCAAGTTTTAGGCCCATATGCAATTTATGTACCCGAGTATCTTGCTTGTTATCGAAATAATCATGTAGGAGGCAAAACTTTTCAGCCGACCCTCGTAGCTATTCAATGCTAACACATACCACTGAAAACAGACAAACATGAGTTCCAACTTCATGTGAAATTAAGGTTCTGCTTCTGAGTGTCAAAAAACACATTTGACTGATGTCACACCTGTTGATGAGGTGCACCTGATTGGTGAACTCTGGGACAGGGTCAAGGATAAGTATCAGGCTACTTACTCGCCTTTGATTCTCCCACAGGCGTAAGCTGCCCGCCACATGTGGCCCTGGAGCTGTTTGAGTGCCGTCGATTTCCGGTCCGCTGCCATCTGCCACAGCACATTATCCACCACTTCCCTAATGGCCTTCTCCTCGTCTGTGTGGACCGTCTGATCCAGGGCGTGGACAGGACACGCCCGATTCTGCTTCATGTCCTCTTCAATCTGCCAGAAAATAAGTGCTTTTATAAGTCAGTTTTATTTGTTTTTGCCTTCTACGTAAAATGCCATGAACCACGACCAGGATTATCAAATGTGAAGAACGAACGCATGAGGACAGAAAGAGGTTTAGCTTTAATCCATTTTAAAGTTTAACAGCTCTGAAGGCGGGGCATTTGCTAAAATAATTATCTTACAAATTTTCAGACTGGTCCATTTAAAAAAGAAGAAGAAGAAGAAAAATAAAGAGAGTGACACCTAATTTAGCAACATATATAGAGTATCAAAACCCAGAATATGGAACCAAGAAAGAAAACTGTAAAGAGCACTGTCATTTATGTCAACAGCTTAAAAAACGGTTTCATAAACATAATATTTTAATTGTGTAATTTTGTATTTTACAAAGTTTAGCTTTCCGGTCCTTCAGGGGTCTTTCTTAGTTACAACAGTCAGTTTTGCACTGAAAGTATAACAACGTCACAACGCTAAACCTCACGCTTGCACTAAATTCTGCTGGCACTGAAACACTTTAGAAAATGCCTCCATTCTCATTTACCTGCTTCTTCAGAAGATGAACATCTTGTTTGCACTCGTCCTCTTCCCAGTGACTGGACAGGTAATCCTCAAGATGCTCCCTGATGTATGGAAACAAGATGTCCTAAAAGACAACAGTGGTTACAGGTTACAGTAATTTAAGATACTCTGGAAGCACAATAGACACAAAATAAACACATTTAAAGGACGCGTTGCATGTGTTTTAACGTCCCAGTTAGCAACACAACATCAAAGGGTCATGATTGTAAGTCTCTCTGCGCACATGCACTCATAATAAGCGGTTTCTGATGTTTTTTTTATTCCTCTCCCGAAGTGAGGAAATGGGTGCATTTCCAAAAAACGTCTCACTTGGCAATTCTCAGCATTTCTCTGCATGTGACGTAGTTAAGAGCAAAACACAAACATCCCAGACAGAGATGGAGGGAAACAAATGAGGTTCTGCCCGATAACGAAGCTTCAGAGCTTTTCTTTGAATGCAGCGGCTCAGATTTACAGAGGAGATGACACACTTCACCCCAAAACTCAACTTTTTCTGCTGCTGTTTGTGTCACAGCTGCTGGTTTACTGCTGCAGACATACCTGGACACACAGATGTATGTCTCGTATTGGAAAAACTCAGAAGATGCTATTTTCAGGAGCTAATGTGCCACAATCCTGACAGAAGTTGAGTTGGAGGCAGAGCTGTGACTGGACATTAGGGCCCCTTCACACATAGTGCAAAGTTTGGACGAAGTGCACACTTGCGCATGAAAGACAAAGTGTGCGCTGTGCAAACCCATCGCACACTTTCGCAGCGGGTGCCAGGCAAATTCCAAGTGACACACGTGAACATCTAAAACCGC
Organism: Thalassophryne amazonica; assembly: GCF_902500255.1. Taxonomy (NCBI): domain Eukaryota; kingdom Metazoa; phylum Chordata; class Actinopteri; order Batrachoidiformes; family Batrachoididae; genus Thalassophryne; species Thalassophryne amazonica. The sequence continues at coordinate 2,930,464 of NC_047119.1, forward strand.
TCACATGGCACTTAGAAAATGTGTGGCCAGTCGCACTCTTTGCATGACAGCAGACTGCAGACAGTCACCTTCATACTCGCAGAGAAATTTCTCTAAGTCCCACATGAGTGTGGCTTTGGTGTGTGCGCTGAAATGACAGGAGATGTGTGAAATCTTTGGATCTGGACAGTCCAGCTGGACACCATGTACTGTGTTTGGACGGACATGGACAAACAACTGCCCACTGTGACGCACGTGTGTCTGTTTGCTGTTATCAAGTGGACATAAATAAAAACATATCACTGTGGTAACGTGCTGCAGTGAGCGAGCGCGCACGGCGCGCACATGGACAGTCTGCTCCCAGGTTGAAACGGACCATCAGATCAGAACACGCAGCAGGTGATCTCACTGTCATGTCACCCGCATGAGCTGAGCTCTGTTCTACATGACGCAGTGTCCTGTGGCACGTCGTCCACAAGATGCGCGTGTGGCCGGGTTGGAGACGCGCCAGCAGATGTGGACATGAAGGAGATGAACTGCATCTCATTCATGTCATTTCATGATCATGATCATCTAGTGATTATGGGTCATCACTAGAAGAACAGACGGATCATATTTTATTGCTCGCTTGATAAATGTGGGTGTTTTTTTATATAGTGTGTGTTTTTAATTTTTTTTTGTAATACTTCCATGTCCTTCCTGATATGAGGCAGATTCCTGCAGCTTTCAAAGAACAGCTCTGTAGCTCAGTGGTAAAGTCACTGACTGGTAATGAGAGCTTTTGAAAGGCATGAGTTCATGTCCAGTGGGCGCAGTGTTTTTCTTTTAAAAAAAAAAAAATTAATCCATATAAGTGGCGCGATGTGGTCCCACAGGTACTGGCTGGTTTTTATTTATACAGCAGCACCATGTGCTGCACCTGGCACCATTCCTGCTCGAAAGACACAGACGCGTGCACAAACTCTTGCATCGGGTTTGTGCACACCTGCTCATTGGCGCAATGTTTTGTGTAGTAATTTCAAACTGTTACACTGTTTTCGTCCAAACGTCGCACTATGTGTGAAGGGGCCATTATGCGCGCATGCCCGATCAGAACCTGAGAGCGAGTGGACCTGAACATTATTCTCTGGCCGAGTGGAACCTGAAAATGATCTTTGGCTGTGGATCCGAGTGAGCACGAGTAGACCGTTCCATTGCTGGCAATCGTACCATACCATTGCTTGCAATTGTGCACATGTGACACGTGCGTGGGGGCTTATTTTTGTTGTGGACTAATTTGGAAATCTTTACATTGCAGTGAGTGGAATGTTATTTTTTCATGTTTTTCTTTGTGTTCTTTTAAATGGAGCTACTTACTTTGAGAGCGTCTGTGTGTGTGGCAGCTGTTTTAACCCCCAATTTATACAGACTTCTGGCTGAATTTGAACAATATATAATCAGTATTAAGCTTGTAGACTCTCAAATGTCATAAAACTGTCAATCTCTATAAGGAACTTTTAAAAGAGAATTAATGTTGAATAATCGCTTTGGAAAAAAAAATAACAGCTGACATGTGGGTAAAACGGCTGTTACGCTGTTTTAACCCACGTCAGCTGTTTTGTGCCACTTAATGGACGTAGAATGTCTCAGTGATGACACAGATATATATATATATTTATTCGATTTTTCACAGTTATATACACCACACTTAGTGTTTTTAACAGGCTGTGTTTCTGACTCGTGGCCGTGCAGGTGCACAAAACCTTCTCACAGCTGCTGCTTTTACCGTGACTGCATCAAAATGAACAGTTATCACTTAAAAACCAGTCGTCACAACACAACATCACACTTGTGTAAACTTCAGAATTAATCTGTGCCTCAGTTCATTGAAGCGCACACTGGGACGCTTAGCGTTACTACGTCACCTGTCGGAAACACTTGAGTACTCACGAGTACTTTGTTTTTGGACATCTCCATAGCTGTTTGCTGCGAATGTCGTATACTTTGAAACCGGTTACAGAAGTGCACAAAGTAATCCCGGTGGATCATTGGATCGTCACCAACAGACTAAATCTAAATTGTTATGATTTCAGTGCGACATGTCCTTTAATTATTAATTTAACGATGGTGCAAATGATGTTCAATAGTGCCTACATAATTGAATATCAGTTACAGTGAAATGTTTTGCCCTATTTGGTGTGAAATCTTTTGCCATTTTTTTTTATTATTTTTATTTTTAATCATTATTTATTCCCATTTGCAACATTAGTGTTCTTACTGCATATTAGATATGCTTTCTGACAGGTTTATATGTGCCGGTGCACATATGCAATATGTGGAGCACGAAATTAATATACTCAACAAAAATATAAACGCAACACTTTTGGTTTTGCTCCCATTTTGTATGAGATGAACTCAAAGATCTAAAACTTTTTCCACATACACAATATCACCATTTCCCTCAAATATTGTTCACAAACCAGTCTAAATCTGTGATAGTGAGCACTTCTCCTTTGCTGAGATAATCCATCCCACCTCACAGGTGTGCCATATCAAGATGCTGATTAGACACCATGATTAGTGCACAGGTGTGCCTTAGACTGCCCACAATAAAAGGCCACTCTGAAAGGTGCAGTTTTGTTTTATTGGGGGGGGATACCAGTCAGTATCTGGTGTGACCACCATTTGCCTCATGCAGTGCAACACATCTCCTTCGCATAGAGTTGATCAGGTTGTCAATTGTGGCCTGTGGAATGTTGGTCCACTCCTCTTCAATGGCTGTGCGAAGTTGCTGGATATTGGCAGGAACTGGTACACGCTGTCATATATGCCGGTCCAGAGCATCCCAAACATGCTCAATGGGTGACATGTCCGGTGAGTATGCCGGCCATGCAAGAACTGGGACATTTTCAGCTTCCAAGAATTGTGTACAGATCCTTGCAACATGGGGCCGTGCATTATCCTGCTGCAACATGAGGTGATGTTCTTGGATGTATGGCACAACAATGGGCCTCAGGATCTCGTCACGGTATCTCTGTGCATTCAAAATGCCATCAATAAAATGCCCTTGTGTTCTTCGTCCATAACAGACGCCTGCCCATACCATAACCCCACCGCCACCATGAGCCACTCGATCCACAACATTGACATCAGAAAACCGCTCACCCACACGACCCCACACACACTGTCTGCCATCTGCCCTGGACAGTGTGAACCGGGATTCATCCGTGAAGAGAACGCCTCTCCAACGTGCCAAACGCTAGCGAATGTGAGTATTTGCCCACTCAAGTCAGTTACGACGACGAACTGGAGTCAGGTTGAGACCCCGATGAGGACGACGAGCATGCAGATGAGCTTCCCTGAGACGGTTTCTGACAGTTTGTGCAGAAATTCTTTGGTTATGCAAACCGATTGTTCCAGCAGCTGTCCGAGTGGCTGGTCTCAGACGATCTTGGCGGTGAACATGCTGGATGTGGAGGTCCTGGGCTGGTGTGGTTACACGTGGTCTGCGGTTGTGAGGCTGGTTGGATGTACTGCCAAATTCTCTGAAACGCCTTTGGAGACGGCTTATGGTAGAGAAATGAACATTCAATACACAAGCAACAGCTCTGGTTGACATTCCTGCTGTCAGCATGCCAATTGCACGCTCCCTCAAATCTTGCGACATCTGTGGCATTGTGCTTTGTGATAAAACTGCACCTTTCAGAGTGGCCTTTTATTGTGGGCAGTCTAAGGCACACCTGTGCACTAATCATGGTGTCTAATCAGCATCTTGATATGGCACACCTGTGAGGTGGGATGGATTATTTCAGCAAAGGAGAAGCGCTCACTATCACAGATTGAGACTGGTTTGTGAACAATATTTGAGGGAAATGGTGATATTGTGTATGTGGAAAAAGTTTTAGATCTTTGAGTTCATCTCATACAAAATGGGAGCAAAACCAAAAGTGTTGCGTTTATATTTTTGTTGAGTGTATATACAGGTGCATCATTCACTTTCTATACCCACTTGCTCCAATTAAGGGTAACAGGGAGCTGGAACCTATCCCGGCAATCATAGGGCGTGAGGCGGGGTTCACCCTGGACAGGATGCCAGTCTGTCACAGACGGACACATTCACACACCTCGGGTCAATTTAAAGTTTCCAGTCCACCTAACCTGCATTTCTTTGGATTTGGGAGGAAGCCCAGAGGGAACACACACAAAGACAGGGAGAACACGAAAACTCCACACAGAAAGGAATTGAACCCATGACCTTTTGAGGCAAAGCCTCACGGCAAAAAGGTTTTTTTTTTATGTCACAGGTGCATCAAAACAGAATAAAATTTGAATATCATGAAAAGGCTGTGACAGACTGGGGTCCTGTCCTGGGTGTACCCTGCCACGCGCTCTATGAATGCTAGGATAGGCTCCAGCCCCCCACGACCCTTAATTGGACTAAGCGGTTGAAGCTGAGTGTGTGTGTGTGCCTGTGTGTGTGCGTGTGTGTCTGTAAAAGTTAGGCAACAAGTACAGTTGTGCTCAGAGGTTTACATACACCCATTGTGGTTATTTTGGGCTTCTTGTGATGCCTTTGAGCTGTTATTTTTCAAAGGTGGAATAATTGTACAGCATACATCATTAAAGCTGTACAGCCTTTCAAATATGAAATTACCACAAGTTACCTTTGACCTTACATGATGCAGGTATACGGGGCGTATGTGCTTACATCCATGAGATATCTTGTAAATCACTTCAGAGGTGTTATCTGTTTACAAAAACAGCCTTTTTAGATTTACAAGTGTTGATTTCTTCTATCTTGATTTATATTGTTCAGACAAGCCGCCAGCTCATCACTGTGCCTCTCTACTGTGATTGGCTGTTGCTGTGTGCTTCCCAGCATCCCCCACACATTTGATGACATCGCTATGGTCGCTATCGTAGACTGTATGGGTTGTTACCAAATGTAGTTCAAGGCCATCTGTTCATTTGAAATGTTTTACCTTGAGGGGAACTATAAAATATTTCCAGACAACATGAATTTTGATCATATTGTCAACACTGTATTATGAATACCTTATTCAAAGGCCTATAAATAAAATTATAGTGGTGACCGAGAAATTAGTTTTACGACTTCCATCTTAAAAACCCAAAGGCCGTACACTTTTAAAGATTTTAAAAATCAAGAATTGGATGCCCAGATTTTAATATACAGTAAAACGCATATAATGGATTCAGGTGGACCAGCGAATTTAATTGAAATCTGCTGTATGTATAAAACGGACAAAATCTGTTATACGCATGTAATGGATTAATTACAGCCAGGAAGCGCCAAACAATCTACGGGGAAACCCCAGCTCCAAATAGGCTTATGTATTTCCTTGATTAAACACCTGACCTTGAATAGGGACCTGCTTCATTTAATGACCGGGTCAAAACTTCATCTGAAAAAATAAACGCCTGCCTTAAATAAGCGCCGGACATTATGTGCATTAAAAAGATTACATTTGGTTGAGTCACTCTTTTTTCTAAGTCCGCTGCGGAGTGGTACCTTAAAATCCTAAATCCTGATTATGCTTCTGCAACTCCATAACTCTGCAGCCATGCAATGACGTTGACATGCACATGACCCTTTTAAAGTTATGTTAATTTGTCCCCCAACAAGGTGTACTTCTTTATATCAACCTCCAAACCAACAGTAAGGTACGTGCAATTTCCACCATGAATTGCAGGTCATTTGAGCGTCTTTTTCTGATTCGGTGTTCTAAAGATGGTCATATTTGCAGACTTTTCTGCAAAACGTATTTGATACATGATCAAAATGTAATGAGCACGCGCACTGCCAGAACTTTAAAAATATGACAGAAGAGGAATGAGCGAAAATGTAAAAGTAACCAATCAGAGCCTTTGAGGTCTCTGTCGTTTAGCAGGTGCGAATCAGGCTCTGGGATGGTTCGCAGCAACACAGATGGCTCTGATCAAAAGTGGTTTGTCTTTGTTTTGCCACACCCAGGGATGTGTGTCAAACTTAACATGTTTCAGTGCAGGCAGCAAGCAGCATTTCGTTAATAATCACTGGCCTTGAATTACGCCCTGCCGCGCCGGTGCTGCAGACCGAACGGTCCCCTTAAAAATCAGACCCCCCCCCAATGACATGGTTTACTGATTATCACATCGTTTCTGCTTCAAACTGCCTCCAGTCATCATCTATCTCAACGATACATATCTGAAGCTTTTGTACACCAATCATTTCCACATAAATTCAGCAGTATTTCATCATAAAAGAAGCGCCGCGGCTAAACGAGCTGCTAGCTGATGCGCTGACTGCGCATCGGACATTTCACAGCATCACAGAATTTTGCCTCATTTCTGCTTAAAACCGACTTTAGAATGATTTAAGAGGTTTTACGTTTATCATCTGATGGTTAATAATCCCATTAATCAATTTGATTGCTTTGGGTGAAGATACTCCATCTCAGACGTGCTGCTATGGTCCAAAATGACGCATGCGCAGATGCAAAAGGTGGACCGATTTTTAGGGGTTGACCGTTCGGTCTGCTACACCGGATTTGCCCATGGTTTGAAAAATAAATAAAAAATAAAAACTGTTGGGCTTTTAATCACAGACATATGGTACCCACTTTCCTGGAATCGGTGAGTGTCAGTGTTGAACTTCCTTTCATACCGCTTTTACTGGGCACGTCCAGACTGCTCTGTCCAGTACATGCAAGGCGTTTTTAATGAAAATACATTAGATTAGATATACTTTACTGATCTCACAGTGGAGAAATTACATTTACACTCCAGTTGCCTCAGACAGCAATTAGTTCACAATTATTACTTGTTTACCGTACTAATGGTGCACATCAGAATTAAAGACAGCACATACACATTTGACATTGTTTATGTGCACTAAATTTGAAGACGTCCGTTATCCGAATTGAGGCAAGTGGGTGAAGGCCACGCAGCAACCCTGAGATGCACCACCGTCATTACAATGGAGCGGGACATTTTGTCAGATGCGAGTGAAAATTTGTTACACAAAATCCGGTATATACAGTGTTTATTACATGGAAATCCATACAAAAACATTGGGAATTTTGCATTTGTCTGGTGAATGAGAATATCCGGTTTATACGATGAAGGTTTAGGCGAGTTTTACTGTTTGTGTGCGCGAACAAAAGCGTGCAAGAAAGTCAGCACGGTATCGTGCACGCCTGTCTGACCATGTGTCCCTCCCAACAGCTGGTGGAATGTTTCATGGTTCCCCATTTTGTTTTAGGTTTGCAGATTTTCTTCCGGGTTGTGTGTCTATCATGTTATGTGTGAAGGGGCCCTTAATACAGCTAGTACCACTTCCTTTAATTTACAACCACTGACTCCAGCAGGCGATTTCACTGGTTAACATGTCTTTGAGCAGGTGTGGTTGTCCAGAAAAACTGCACCCGCTTGGTCCTTTCTGGAAAGTCTTTATACACTAACAGTGACGTCATTAAATATGGTGATATTTATCGAACCGTCATAGGTGTATTAAAATATGTATCGTATCATAAAGTTAATGTATTGTTCCATCTCTAGTATTTATTTTGTAGTATTTAATTACGACACATACATTACAGATAATAAAGCAGATGATATGAATGAAGCAAAGGCCGTGTTAGCTGAGGTTAGCTACTGCTGTACGAGTTCAACGACAGTCCGACTACAACAACCTCCCACACATTAGGGTGAACTTACCTTTACAAAAGTAATAGGTGTGGTCGTCCCTTCAATATCTAGTAAAAGTGCGGAGGTGCACGCAGGTACTGAAACAGTGGCCATTTTCAGGAGAGTTGACGGTAGCGTTAGCAGCACTGCTAGCTAGTGCCGCCGAGACGAAACTAAAACAATCGTTTACCTGAAGAAAAATTTATGTATTCACAACTAGACAACAGCTGCTACGGTAGCATCACTTCAAAAGCTCAGCTATCTCCTACTCATGCGCAACGGCGAGCAGCGAGCGGACATGTTCGTACCATCACTTCAGCTTCCCAACCAGTAGGTGGTGATACCGTGCAAGTGTTCCTTAAAGCAGTGTTTGAATCTCTTATCTGAAGAACAAGAAGAAATTAACTGACGAATGAACAGTTTAGAAAGGGTCACAAAATTAGCTATAACACCGGAAACTATTCGGCAATAAAATGACATAAGGATACATAAAAATACTGTCGAGGATAACACAAGAAAGCTTCCAATACGGATGCTTATTTACATAGTGGTCCTCGAAAAAAAAAGACATACACAAAAATAAAATACAATAATAGAAAAACTCTACGAAATATGTTAAGAAAATACACGAACCAAACAATAATACAGCAAAATAACAATCAGTAAAAGTGATAAAAGGGTATTCTTGAGCAATAGCTCTAAGCAATTCACATACAGACCGAACAGATAAAAAGACTTAAGAATAGGACGTTAATAATTAAATAAATAAACGATTCCTTGACTAGAATTTACAATACTAGTTAAGGGTTAGGGTTGAATGCATGCCTAGAAGCAGTTTCACGAATAGACAAAAGAAGACTATTCCATAATTTAATCCTAGTAAATGTAGAAGATGATAAGCCAAAATACTGTACTCTAGGGACATTAAAAGACAAATGGCTGATAAGATGGAACATGCGAAATAAAATTAGATTTAAGGTAATCAGGTACCAAACCGTGAACGACATTAAATACGTGATATATATATATATATATATATATATATATATATATATATATATATATATATATATATATATATATATATATATATATATATATATATGTGTGTGTGTGTGTGTGTGTGTTTGTGTGTGTGTGTGTGTGTGTATAAACAAATAAGAAAAAAAAAACAAAACAAGCGCAAGCTGTGATTTTCTTTCTCCAATCAACTTTTAAAAAAGACACCGGATTATTTTATTTATTTTTTTTTTTTTTTGCCGGAAACCGGTGTTGTTGACACTTCCGGTAAGTGACAATGGCGACAGAGGTGAGGCAGGAGCTTGCACAGCTGATGAATTCAAGTGGTTCTCATAAAGATCTTGCTGCTAAGTATGTAATCACGCAGTATATTAACTGTGCTCGCTATTTATAGCTTAACGTTCCCCTCTAGCTTTCAGGCGCAAAAATATCAGCTTTGTCCTAGACCAAAATTGCTAGCGTTAGCTGGTTAGCTACTTTCTGCTTTACATTTCAGTTTTTATTTAATCTGTAATCTGTTATTTAATTTGTAAGATCGAAAATGAATGTTCCGTTTTGTCATTTTGACATAGCTGTCGAGTTTTTAGTAGCTTCATACTAAAAATATGCACCTAACCTGCATTACATCATAGCTTCTTAGCCATACATTACTTTTTTGAAACAAGATTTCAGTTAGAAAAAATGGAGAAAGTACATTTTTACACTAAAATATAATGTTTAGTGGTATAAATAGGGAAATTCGTAAACGCTAATGCCACGCTTCCTGTATCTGTGTTGCTGACAAAAGCACTGTTAGGTTTTTAGTAAATCATCTATGCAAACAGTTTGAAGACATTTTATAAGTATACATTATAGAAAATTCATGATTAATGTATAACATGTAGATACATAAAAGCAGAAATCATGAGAACAACTGTAAAGAGAGCATATTTCACCCATATTGGCCTCTCTTCATTGGCTTCCTGTTAATTCTAGAATAGAATTTAAAATTCTTCTTCTTACTTATAAGGTTTTGAATAATCAGGTCCCGTCTTATCTTAGGGACCTCATAGTACCATATCACCCCAATAGAGCGCTTCGCTCTCAGACTGCAGGCTTACTTGTAGTTCCTAGGGTTTGTAAGAGTAGAATGGGAGGCAGAGCCTTCAGCTTTCAGGCTCCTCTCCTGTGGAACCAGCTCCCAATTCAGATCAGGGAGACAGACACCCTCTCTACTTTTAAGATTAGGCTTAAAACTTTCCTTTTTGCTAAAGCTTATAGTTAGGGCTGGATCAGGTGACCCTGAACCATCCCTTAGTTATGCTGCTATAGACTTAGACTGCTGGGGGGTTCCCATGATGCACTGAGTGTTTCTTTCTCTTTTGCTCTGTATGCACCACTCTGCATTTAATCATTAGTGATTGATCTCTGCTCCCCTCCACAGCATGTCTTTTTCCTGGTTCTCTCCCTCAGCCCCAACCAGTCCCAGCAGAAGACTGCCATTCCCTGAGCCTGGTTCTGCTGGAGGTTTCTTCCTGTTAAAAGGGAGTTTTTTCCTTCCCACTGTCGCCAAGTGTTTGGTCACAGGGGGTCGTTTTGACCGTTGGGGTTTTTACGTAATTATTGTATGGCCTTGCCTTACAATATAAAGCGCCTTGGGGCAAACTGTTTGTTGTGATTTGGCGCTATATATAAATAAATTGATTGATTGATTGATAAAAGGAAAATCTGTGATAGCTGTAACTCAGCTGCAATTTGAAATGAAATCCATATCCACTGTAGTTGTAATATATATATATATATATATATATATATATATAATGTCCAAAATATAACAATTACTTCCAAATCCTTACGCCATATTTTAAAGACACACCAAGCTCTATGCCACGAAACCATAATAAGTCACCCATATTTTGTTTTTAAGGTAATGAATCCAATTTCCTTTATCTATCTCACTCACTCACTCATCTTCAATCACTTACTCCAATTAAAGGTCACGGGGGGCTGAAGCTTATCCCAGCAGTCATAGGGCATGAGTTGGGGTTCACCCTGGACAGGATGTGTGTTGCAGGGCCACATACAGACAAACAAACACATTCACACCTGCGGACAATTTATGGTTTCCAGTCCACCTAACCTGCATTACTTTGGATTTGGAAGGAAGCTGGAACACCCGGAGGGAACCTACACAAATACGGAGAGAATATGCAAACTCTCACGACCTTGTTGTTGTGAGGCAACAGAGACACATTTTCCCTAAGGGGATTAATAAAGTATTAATTATTATTGCTGTTGTTACTATTGTCGTTAATATTATTAATATGCTGCTTGCACGTGAATGACATCGTGTACACCATTTTAATGTGCATTAAAAAACAAAACTAAAATCTTTTCTAGATACCGACAAATTTTGGAGAAAGCTGTCCAATTCTCAGATGCAGATCGGCTTGAATCCTTGAAGGCTTTTGTTGAAGCAAGTATGCTGTGTCCACATGACTTTTGACTTTTATTCAGTGTTTTTAGCTTTACACAAATTTCTTTTTTACTCTTATCCCTTCATTGGTATTTATACAGTGGTCAATGAAAATGTCAGCCTTGTCATCTCAAGACAGTTGCTCACAGACTTCTGCACACACCTGCCCAACCTGCCAGATGGAACAGCGAAAGCAGTGTATCACTTCACCTTGGAAAAGATTCAACCAAGAGTCATCTCGTTTGAGGAGCAAGTGAGTGCTTTCACGCTCTGTAAAGGTCATTGTGTACTTTTTTTGAATGAGTGTGTACACACTCTCTGAATCCATTTGCCATTGTTGATGTGTGTTGTGCTTCCATGGTGTTAATGACGTGAACTAAGAGAAGAGACAGTGAGCATGTTTACATGACCATAATAATTAGTTAACTGTTAATAATCAGATATGGTGCATCTGGAAAGTATTCACAGCGCTGCAGCTTTTCCACATTTTTTCTTATGTTCAGCCTTATTCCACAATGGATGAAATAAAATTTTCCACTCAAAATTCTACACACAATACCCCATAATGACAATGTGAGAAATGTTTTTTTTTTTTTTTTTTTTTTTTTTTTTTAGATTTTTGCAAATTTATTTAAAAAATAAATAAATAAAAACATCTAAGAAATCGCGTGTACGTAAGTATTCACAGCCTTTGCCATGAAGCTCACAATTGAGCTCAGTGCATCCTGTTTCTACTGATCATCCTTGAGATCTTTTGACACCTTCATTGGAGTCCACCTGGGGTAAATTCAGTTAAATGGACATGATTTGGAAATGCACACACCTGTCTGCATATAAGGTCCCACAGTTGACAGTCAGAGCACAAACCAAGCATGAAATCAAAGGAATTGTCTGTAGACCTCTGAGACAGGATTGTCCCAATGACCACAGTGGCCTCCATCATCCATAAATGGAAGAAGTTCAGATCCACCAGGACTCTTCCAAGAGTCAGGGAGGTCACCAAGAACACAATGTTCACTCTGTCAGAGCTCCAGCATTCTGCTATGAGGAGAGGAGAACCTTCCAAAAGGACAACCATCTCTGCAGCAATCCACCAATCAGGCCTGTATGATAGAGTGACCAGACAGAAGCCACCCCTCAGTAAAAGGCACATGGCAGCCCACCTGGAGTTTAACAAAAGGCACATGAAGGACTCTCAGATGATGAGAAACAAAATTCTATGATCTGATGAGACAAAGACTGAACGCTTTAGTGTGAATGCCAGGTGTCATGTTTGGAGGAAACCAGGCACCATACCTACATTGAAACGTGGTGGCAGCGTCATGCTCTGGGGATGTTTTTCAGCAGCAGGAAGTAGGAGACTAGTCAGGATTGAGGGAAAGATGAATGCAGCAATACCGGGCGGCAGTAGATAGCAGTGTTCTATGCATTTTGACCCCGGTTATATCACACGGTTGTAGACCTGAATCACAACTTAACAGATTTTTCAGTTTTGCAAATGCCTTTTTTTAACAAATGATGATGTCTGCCTCACGGCTGGACCGCTGTATGCTGTCAAGGGGTAATGACTTTTTTTTCTTTGTTTTATTTTGTTTTTGTAGCGGTCTGGCGGCCAGGCCCCTTCTACTGGGGTTGAGTTGAGCTCAGCTCCTCTCACCTGCCTCACTGCTGCAAAATATGAAGCAGACAGGTGCTAACAGGGTTTATAAATGTTTTTCACTGTTACTAACTATGCAAAAAAAACCGTTAGCAGTCTAAAAGTTATCGGAACTAAATTTTCAGAAGCTAATTGGTTTGCTGATGGTTTTTGAAGTTAGGTAAAAAGCTAATCCGCTAACAAAAAAGTTAGCTTCGCTAATTAGAGGTTAGTAGATTTGCAGAACTGTGCCCACCACTGTGTTTTTGATTTAAAGGTCATTTTGCAGATTGTAATTTGTGGTGCTGTTGACCCGTACTGTTACACTCAGAGGTACTTAATATTTAACAGTTATCAGCTCATGTCTGCTGACAAGTAGCAGTGCCAAAATCATCGGGTTCTATTGGCTGGGTGAAGCAGTACCAAGTCTGACTGGTGAAAACAACATCAGGTTGTTGTCCACAGAAATGTATGTGCCGAGTACATTTTATATGCTGTGTATTTATGATTAGAGCATATTTTGGTACTTTACAGTATTTGATAAGAGTCCTTGCCGTCATCTCCTTTGACTTTCAAATAGAGTATTTGTTGTCCAAAGGTAAGGTCCTTTACATTGAAATATAGTCTGATGATATTCCATAAATTTGTGTTGATAGTTTTATTAAATAAATACAAGTGTTTGGTTCCTTGTCATCTTTTTTATGTAAAGTGGGTGGTGCCCCTTTTCAGGTATAAAAACCTTTGTCAAAATGCAATTTAAAAAAATTGTCATTGTGTAAATATCAGCTCTTCTCATATCCATCTTTCAATCTTGAACCAAAATTTCTTCATTGTGTAACAAAAACGATTAAACTGCTGTCATTCCAGCACTTTCAAGAGGGTCTGTATATAACCATCTCATTCATTAATCTTTAATTTAGTAGAATATTGTCTATTATGTCTACAGGTAGCTTCTATCAGACAACACTTGGCAACCATTTATGAAAAAGAAGGTGACTGGAGAAATGCTGCCCAGGTTTTAGTTGGTATTCCTCTGGAAACAGGACAGAAGTAAGTTACTAGTAGTTGTACTTATTCCTGTTTGTTTTTGTTGTAAAGTAATCCTATATTTCCGCTCTCCCACAGGCAGTACAATGTTGACTATAAGCTGGATACATACCTGAAAATTGCTCGTCTCTACTTGGAGGATGATGATCCAGTGCAGGCAGAGGCGTACATTAACAGAGCCTCGTTGCTTCAGAATGAGTCATCTAATGAACAGCTGCAGATACATTACAAGGTACGCGGCCCCTAATGGTTTTATGGCCACATATACTTACAGTTATACTTTATTTGTGCTTGAAAGCAAATAAATGCTGCAAAACAAAGGATGTGGAAAATTTAGCGGCGACTCATCCTTGAATCCATGTTTTGTCTTAGGTGTGTTATGCCAGAGTTCTAGACTTCAGGAGGAAGTTCATTGAAGCTGCACAGCGGTACAACGAGCTCTCTTATAAATCTATTGTCCATGAGAGTGAACGCCTGGAAGCTTTGAAACACGCCCTGAACTGCACTATTCTGGCTTCCGCAGGTACCTGCTAAGACTGCCGTGTTTCAGCTTCAACACACTTTTAAAATGTGCTCTTTGGTGCTTGTCAAACCCATACATCTCCTGTATCCCCCCAAGGTCAGCAACGTTCGCGAATGCTGGCCACACTCTTCAAGGACGAGCGCTGTCAGCAACTGGCCGCCTACGGCATTCTGGAGAAGATGTACCTGGACCGAATCATCAGAGGCAACCAGCTGCAGGAGTTTGCTGCCATGCTGATGCCTCACCAGAAGGCCACAACAGCGGATGGTGAGTGAAGATGATGTTGCTGGGTTTGGGGCGAGGCCATCATCACCACTTCAAACAACAGCATGTGTTCAGTGGCCATTTTATTAGGCAGGAAGGGGTTCTGCTACTGTTCTGTTCTCTCTGTAAATGTTAGAACAGTTATCTAATTACACAGATTAAAATGTGATGGTAGTTCCATCTTGTGCTGAGAGTTTATTATTGTTGCACCAATCTTTGTGGACTTTTTTCTGCTTTTTGAGTGAAAATCTGAGAAGATCAGAAGTTTTATCGTCCTGAGACCCAGCCCATTTTTTATGTCTGCAGTGGATCAAATAAGTTAAATTGAAAGGTACTTTTTCCCTCAGTTCTCAGGAGGCTATGCACTCAAACCACCTTCTCTGGAAACGGTGATGCTTTTAGAGTAATATAATGCATTTCTTTTGTGTCCCGGTGTTTTGTCTGAGCACACATTTGACTATGATGGCATGCTGTTAGTCATTCAGGTGGACTGTTGCATCAACACGCTAGTGTTTGCCGATGCCAGCCTCTGTACAGCAGAAAGAAAGTTGAAGTTTTTAGGTTCTTGGCGCTAACTGTCTGGATGTATGGGCCCGAGCTCATTTGAAGTGGACAGACGCAAAGTTGAAAAGTGTGCTGTGGTCTGATGAGTCCACGTTTCAAATTGTTTTTGTAAATCATGGACATTGTGTCCTCTGGACAAAAGAAAAAAAGATCATCCAGATTGTTACCAGTGCTAAGTTCAAAAGCCAGCATCTGTGATGGTATGGGGGTGTGTTAGTGCCCATGGCATGGACAACTTACACATCTGTGATGGCACCATCAATGCTGAAAGGTACATCCAGGTTTTGGAGCAACACATGCTGCCATCCAAGCAACGTCTTTTTCAGGGACGTCCCTGCTTATTTCAGCAAGACAATGCCAAGCCACATTCTGCACGTGTTCCAACAGCGTGGCTTCGTAGTAAAAGAGTGCGGGTACTAGACTGGCCTGCCTGCAGTCCAGACCTGTCACCCAGTGAAAATGTGTGGCGCATTATGAAGCCCAAAGTTCGACAACGGAGACCCCGGACTGTTGAACAACTGAAGTCGTACATCAAGCAAGAATGGGAAAGAATTCCACCTACAAAGTTTCAACAATTAGTGTCCTCAGTTCCCAAACGCTTATTGAGTGTTGTTAGAAGGAAAGGTGATGTAAAGTTCACTTGCATGGTGTGGAAACGTTAGCTACGTCATTGTGGCCATGCGGTGTGGTTCTTTTGCGCACAGATGCCTTAGTGTTGAGAAACCCAATGGCTGGTGAAGGCCAAGGACACACCCACTTTTAACCTGACTATGGCTGATACATGGTTGGTTTTGAGAGGTGGGGAAGGATTGGTTGTCTGCCTGGGTGGTTGCCATCCAGTACCCAAGGAAGTTTCATGCTGTGGTGATGTGCGGCACATGTGCATGCTCCAAAACTTGACTTAATCAACAAGCAGTAGTACGGACCAACCTGATATGCAGCTGCCAGCCGTCCCGCATTGGGTGAAACAGCCCCAGTATGTACCCCCGCGTCCTGCACGAGTGTGTGCAGGATGCCCATTCGTCCCACATATGTGTGTATCCAGGCATGCCCCGGACCCCCTAGCTACTCTTGCGCCCTTGGTGCTCACGGCCAACGCGTGGGTGTCCCACATTGGTAAATTCAAATGTTGGCAGGTGTGCTGATAACGTAGGTTCTATGTGTGTTTGTTATGGGAAGGTGAGTTGAGAGCATGTGAGCTTGAACCTGTGTCCAGTGATGTGTTGCTAGAAACCAACATTACTGCACAGGATTAAGTACACCAACGTGGCGATCAGTCAGAAACTAATGGTTTATTTCTCTGATTCAGTGCAGAAACAGTCTGTGTGTCTCACTGACAACCACACACCTGCTCCTAATCTGTCATCAGTCCAGTGTCCACTAACCATACAGGAAGGTATTACACAAGCCGAGAGAAGTTGCTTTTTTCCTCTTTTCTGGTGCATCAGAGTTGACCACATTTAATGAATTTGATGTCATTATGTGCCTTTTTCATGGTCTTAAAGCCTTAATAACAGAATCTGGCTCTGAGTGTTATTTTGAATGCAGTTCTACATTATATAAGTTGTGCTCGTCTTCTCTCAGGCTCCAGCATCCTTGACAGAGCTGTGATTGAGCACAACCTCCTGTCTGCTAGTAAGCTGTACAACAACATCACTTTTGAAGAACTAGGAGCGTTGTTGGAAATCCCACCAGCAAAGGTGAACAATTTCATTCCATACGTTAGTTTTCTTTACACACATTGATTTTACTTCCACATTCAGGCAGTTTGTAGTACTTTTGGTGAGGGGTATGTGGTATACCAGTGGCATCGTCATCACCAGTGTGGTCATGTGGCACGATATGGGTTGCAGACTGTGAGCCCTGAAACACACCAACTTTTGTTATGTGTTCTTGGTGGCTACATTGTGTGTTGATTTTCATTTCGGCAGCTGTGTCAGCAGATTGTACCTTGCACACTGTCTGCACAAGGAAAGCATCTTAGAAGTGTGTTGTGCATCGCCGCTGCCACATTGCTCTAAAGCAGTGGTTCTGTCTTTTTATGATGAGTACCTCCTTAGAAAATATTTGTCTTTCCGAGTTCCAGCATTACAACCAGAACTGAAAGTGTCAGCGCTCAGTTTATTCATGATCAGTGTTTACCGCGGCCATCCGACGTCTCTTCAGCATTCTGCTCATGAATAAAGTAACTTTGATCCACCTAAATAAAAACGTATGTTAAATTATACTGTTAACAACAACATGTCATTCATTACAGGCGGCTGAGGTTAACGAGGCATGGCTATGACATCGTCACTTAAAAAAAAGTCTGTAATTCAGCAGGGTAGTAGGGTAGAGCGGCCTTTTATTGTGGGCAGTATAAGGCACACCTGTGCACTAATCATGGTGTCTAATCAGCATCTTGATATGGCACACCTGTGAGGTGGGATGGATTATCTCAGCAAAGGAGAAGTGCTCACTATCACAGATTTAGACTGGTTTGTGAACAATATTTGAGGGAAATGGTGATATTGTGTATGTGGAAAAAGTTTTAGATCTTTGAGTTCATCTCATACAAAATGGGAGCAAAACCAAAAGTGTTGCGTTTATATTTTTGTTGAGTGTGTGTGTGTATATATATATATATATATATATATATATTTTATTTTTTATTATTTTTTTTTTTTTTTGCTCCACTGGTTGAAAACATGTCAACAACAGCAGAAAATCGTCTGCCAGCGAGGTTTGCTAAGTTCACATAGGAGGAACTGGTGGAAATATTGAACTCCAAGGATGCCAAAAACACTAAGAAGGTAGACAAGCACGCTACTGATGTTTTAGAAGCATTCATCTGCTGTTCACAACAAAATAAATTGATCTAATTTACTTGACTCTTTATTGTTTGCTTAATTTGGGAGGGGGGTGGAGAACATAACAATTGATGGATGGCAAGTCGTCCAACATAGATATGCCGAGTCCAATATAACTTTACTTCATCTAATATTTCTCTGTTTTACTCCTTACCATCCATTATTTGTATTTATATATATATATAGCACTCGGGGTCGCCACAGCAAATCCAAGGTGGATCTGCATGTTGAATTGGCACAGGTTTTACGCCGGATGCCCTTCCTGACGCAACTCCACATTACATGGAGAAATGTGGCAGGGGTGGGATTTGAACCCGGAACCTTCTAACTGAAACTATATTGCTGCGAACCTACAGGTATTGACAGTGACTCCTCCTGTACTTGTAACATAACAGGCCTACAGGCATGTGGGAGATTTCCTTCAATTCATAATTGCTCTCTATCAGGTTTGTCTGTTGCAGCAGAAACTGATTTGCAACTTGGTATCTGAAGCGGGTATTACCCGAGTCCGTCTCTTATGAAACATTGCCTCGTTTTGCTTCTCTTACAGAGCCGAGTTCGACACTCATTCCTTAGAGTTATATTATAAAAAGGATTTTCTATGATATAACTCTGTGTCTCATGCAGAGTCAAGTTCAGCTCTTATGAAGCATTGCTTCATTTCCTTTTGCTTACAGAGGAGGTCCGACTCTGCTCTGTAAGCAAGAGTTACCAAAAACCTTGGTAACTCGTACTACCACCAGAGGGAGCTCACGTACCACCAGGGGTACACGTACCACAGTTTGATAACTTTGATCCCAGAGAATAGAGCTGGTGTCACTGACTGAAGGCCACCCTAAAAATCGGCCCGCCCTGCCTTCACCTGTTTTTCATGCGACGCGAGCAGCATGCAACAAAAATAGAAAGAAAAAAGACATATATGCACTCATTTTGACATCATACTGCCAACTTTAAGTCATTAACACCTGGTACTGGACTTTCTATGACTTGCGAAAAGATCACAGCTGTCAAAAATGTCTGTTTTTAAAACTTTTCAGTAGTTGAAAAACTCAAAATGGCTGCTGTCTGGTTACAAGAAGCCATTTTTCTGCCCTCAGCATTTCGGAACGCTGCACAACTAAATTGAAAGACCTCTGTTACCCACCGGATATAAAAATATTGTAAAAATAAAAAGAATTTTTGTTCAGAAGGTGTTTTTTTTTTTTTAAAGTTGATATATCGAGACAGACAATGTGCACACATGGCGCTGGTGTTTCATGGGTCAGAAATCAGGTTAATGCAAACCCCCGCTGGCAGGGTAAAAATATCTTTTTAATGATGTCAACAAAAGAATAACAGAAATTATGAAATGTAACGTCAAATATCCATTCATTTGGAAATAAATCATTATTTTGGAATGTACCACAGTTGTGTTCAGCCCTGCAGTGCTGACGTTGTGATGGTCAGAAAAAATGTTTTCACCTTTTTTTGCATATCTTTTGTGCTTTACAAATATCATTTTTGTTTGTGATTCTGTAAGAAAGTTACAATGTAGGTCTCCTGGTTTCTGTTTTCTGTTTAGGCAGAGAAGATTGCCTCCCAGATGATCACTGAAGGTCGCATGAACGGCTTCATTGACCAAATAGATGGTATTGTGCACTTTGAGAGTAAGTGATTTTCACTTTGTTTTTTCGTTTCATAGTACAAATTCATTCATTTGATTTCTAAACCTGCTTATTCCAGTCAAGGGTCACCGGGAGGGGGGCACTGGTGCCTATCCTAGGACACCCTGGGCAGGCCACCGCTCTGTCACAGGGCTCGCACATATCTACAGACAAACACATACACACAGACGATCAATTTAGAGTCACCAGTTCACCTACCATGCACGGCTTTGGAAGTAGGAGGAAGTAGGAGCACCCAGAGGGAACCCACGCAAACACAAGGGGACCTTCTAACTGAGGCAGCAGCACTAATCCTAGAACAGAATGATCATATTTAAATGGAAAATAATTATTGCTTTGAGTAAGTTACTGACTGAGTTTTTACTTTTATTTGAGTGGGTTCCTCAAATGGGAATTTTTACTTTTGCTTGAGTCATTTTTATATGGTAGTAATTATACTTTTACACTCGGATAGATTTTCAGTACTCTGTCCATCACTGGCTTCAGGCTACCTGTTTTTCAATTCAATTTCAATTTATTTTCATTTATATAGCGCCAAATCACAACAGAGTTGCCTCAAGGAGCTTCACACAAGTATGGTCTAACCTTACTAACCCCCAGAGCAACAGTGGTAAGGAAAAACTCCCTCTGAGGAAGAAACCTCAAGCAGACCAGACTCAAAGGGGTGACCCTCTGCTTGGGCCATGATACAGACATAAATTACAGAACAATTCACAAAACGAATATACAGGATACGAATATACCTGTGTCCTTGGGAGAAAAAAACAGCCTCTACAGAAGTAGCATTATAGTCCATCTAGGTGTAAAATGGGTACCAGCATTGGCTGAGGAAGTAACTTGTGATACACTGGCATCCCGAGGAGTCGTAGACTCTGTTTCATGTCATACTAATCCAGGGATCCAGGGAGAGGCACTTAGCCGACAGGTGTCAGGCCATATTTCGGACTTCTTGCTGCAGTTTGATCTGGCAGAATGTTGAGCACAAGAGAACCGCAGCGGTTTGGAACAACTGGATGTGTCCGTTGTAGGATCGGAGTTTCATCAAGAAGGATATCAGGTGTAAAACTTGTTCCACATCCCAGTTTGGGTCTCTGTCAGATTAGCTGTAGTGAAGGAAAAAAGAAATATCAGCTTTGTATAGTTACTTGTGAGTTTCATTTCATTACTTGAGGCCAAAATATGGCCATCGGGTATTGCAAAGATTTTGTGTCCATCAGTCTGTCTGTGCTCAGCATAACTCCAGTCCCATTACTGCCAGGGTCTTCAAATTCACAGGGGGGCATTGAAACACACCTTTTTACAAGTTCAAAGATGGCTAACCTTGACCTATTCTAAGAGGTCAAAAGGTCACATTCTTTCTACACAGACTTTCATTGATTACATGTTTATATGGCCGAGGGTATTTTAGCTTTAGGTTATTTTTTATTTTCAGCACTCACATTAAACGTATTGACAGTATCGGGTCTGCCTGTGGAATGCCAGTCCACTCTGCTTTGGCTGAAGACGTAAACTGTGACAGACGGCGTCGTGTTCCGAGGAAGTCATACACTCTCATGTGCTTGATGTTACGGTATCCAAAGATGAACACAGACGCTAGTGGGTCTCGGAGCCTGTGGAGGTCTGACTTCTTCTCTACCTGTGGAATATCCAGCAGCCTTTCTGTCACTTACTACTTTGGATGGCGCACAGTGATCGAGTAAAACTATTTACATCTTCCGTCTCTTTGTTTAAATGTAGCCAAATGCATTGTTACCTCCATAAGATGGCAGCCACACTGTTTGTCCCTGTAGCCGGTCAGCGACGTGCCGTCTCTAGATTATTTATTTATTTTTAAAATATATCTCTGGAATTCAGTTCTTGCAAAAGTGCCATGTGCATTTGTGGCCAGTTGGAGGCAGCGTTTTTAAACATGCTATAAAAGGACAACATAGAAACAGGAATAAAACCTTAAAAATGTTTGTGACATGTGTTTTTATGATTTAACTTATTTATTTTTCCCTCCCTCAGCCAGGGAGCCCCTCCCTACATGGGACAAACAGATCCAGTCTCTGTGTTTCCAAGTCAACAATCTCCTGGAGAAGATCCGACAGGCTGCTCCGGATTGGGCAGCACAAGCTATGGAAACTCAGATGACCCAGTGAACATCTTCCAGTCATTCCCCCTAAATTTCTCAAACAGCTCATTCTAAGATTTGTCTTTCTGCTCAAAAATCTCACCACTTGAGTCACAGTAATGGACCCACAACAAACCCTTTACTGTCCCTGGTTTCAAATGTCCCCACCACCACCACCACCGTGCACACACACACACTCTTTTGCCCACGTGGGCATTGGTTCAGTACTTTGAGGGCTGTTTTCCAATTTGTCAAGCGTAGATGTGATCACAGTGACTTTAAGTTTCCACGTGCTTATTCATGTCCATAACATACAACAGTCCAAATTAAGATTTCCTGGTTTATTTAAAGTTTTACGGTCACATTCTTCTGTGTTTAACTTAACAACTCAACCGTATCTGTCCCGTGGTTCTTCATTTATTGTTTCATGTGAACCTTTCAGTTCGCACTTATGAAATTTCAGCAACGAATTAAATTTCCAGATGTGACATCCTTAGTGTCTGTGAAATTCAAAAAAGGTTATTTTCTGCTGCAGTAGAAAGTTTCTACAATTTATTTGAGTTCCCCGTAATATGAGTGCAGACTTTCTATATCTATTAAAGTGTGTGTTCTTGGAACTTTTTTCTCCTCCACAGATTTTGGGTGTGGTATTCCTACACCTTGTTGACTTGTACAACCCCAGTTCGAATGAAGTTGGGACATTGTGTAAAACGTAACTAAAATCAGAATACAATGATTTTCAAAACCTCTTCAAACTATATTCAATTGAATACACCACAAAGACAAGATATTTAATGTTCAAACTAATAAACTTTATTGTTTTTGTCCAAATATTTGCTCATTTTGAAATGGATGCCTGCAACAGGTTTCAAAAAAGCTGGGACAGTGGTATGTTTACCACTGTGTTACATCACCTTTCCTTCTAACAACACTCAGTAAGCGTTTGGGAACTGAGGACACTAATTGTTGAAGCTTTGTAGGTGGAATTCTTTCTCATTCTTGCTTGATGTATGACTTCAGTTCTTCAACAGTCTGGGGTCTCGCACTCTACCTGCACACTTTTACTATGAAGCCACGCTGTTGTAACACAGGCAGAATGTGGCTTGGCATTGTCTTGCTGAAATAAGCAGGGACGTCCCTGAAAAAGACGTTGCTTGGATGGCAGCATGTGTTGCTCCAAAACCTGGATGTACCTTTCAGCATTGATGGTGCCATCACAGATGTGTAAGTTGTCCATGCCATGGGCACTAACACACCCCCATACCATCACAGATGCTGGCTTTTGAACTTTGCACTGGTAACAATCTGGATGGTCTTTTTCCTCTTTTGTCCAGAGGACACGACGTCCATGATTTCCAAAAACAATTTGAAATGTGGACTCATCAGACCACAGCACACTTTTCCACTTTGTGTCTGTCCATTTCAAATGAGCTCAGGCCCAGAGAAGGCAGCAGTGTTTCTTGATGTTGTTGATGTTTGGCTTTCACTTTGCATGGTGGAGTTTTAACTTGCACTTGTAGATGTAGTGATGAACTGTGTTAATTGACAATGGTTTTCTGTAGTGTTCCTGAGCCCACGCAGTAAGATCCTTTACACAGTGATGTTGGTTTTTAATGCAGTGCTGCCTGAGGGATGAAAGGTCACGGGCATTCAGTGTTGGTTTTTGGCCTTGCCGCTTACGTGTAGAAAGTTCTCCAGATTCTCTGAATTTTCTGATTATATTATGGACTGTAGATTATGGAATCCCTAAATTCCTTTAATTGAATGCTGAGAAACATTGTTCTTAAACTGTTGGACTATTTTTTTCATGCAGTTGTTCACAAAGTGGTGATCCTCACCCCATCTTTGCTTGTGAACAGCTGAGCCTTTTGGGGATGCTCCTTTTATACCCAATCATGACACTCACCTGTTTCCAATCACCTTTGGAATGTTCCAAACAGGTGTTCTTTGAGCATTCATCAACTTTCCCAGTCTTTTGTTGCCCCTTTCCCAGCTTTTTTGAAACCTGTTGCAGGCATCCATTTCACAATGAGCAAATATTTACACAAAAACAATCAAGTTTAAACATTAAATATCTTGTCTTTGTGGTGTATTCAATTGAATATAGGTTGAAGAGGATTTGCAAATCGTATTCTGATTTTGTTTACATTTCACACAATGTCCCAACTTCATTGGAATTGGGGTTGTATCTTCCACCTTCCAACTTGCGCCAATAGTCTTATCACTGTACTCATAAAATTTCATTATTTGTGTAATAGTCAGCATTGGTGAGAAGTGATTCTTCACACTACATTTAGCTTGTCTAGCCCAGGTAGAAACTGATTCAGCGTTTGAAAATGAATTTTATGTATTTATTTTTTAAAATGTGAATGCTGCGGGAGCCGATGGAGAAATTTTGAGCCTGATCCAGAAAAAGTAGGGCGTGGTTCTCCATCTTTTGCATTCTGACTCACTGGGTGCAATGTTGGGAAATGCTGGTTTCTCAGAATGCAAAAGATGGAGAATCACACCCTACCTTTTCTGGATCAGGTTCAAAACCTCGCAGTCGGCCCTCATATGTCGTATCTGAGGAACCACCGGTCGCACTGTCTTAAATTAAAAGTCAAATTAATTGCAAGATACAGTCCAGTAGTCTGTGTGGGTCTTCCCCTTTCATACCTGTATTGATGGCAAAGGTGCATCCAAAACAGGAAGTAATTATGACTGAAGTGGAAATGTATTCATTATAGATAAACCGCACAACAGAATCTGTGTCTTCACTTGAAACAGTTTGAAGTGTTCTGGATCAGCCCCCTGATCTCATCCTATCATATTCATGTTTGTAGCTCATGTCAAATGATAATGAGAATGTAGAGTTTATGCAAACAAGATACTTTTCAGTCATACTGTGTTAAGTGACTAATTATAATGCAAATTCCAACCCTGGAGAACTTTAAAGAATTAATTCTGCCTGAATGTCCAGAAGGGACAAAGAATCAAAGCTGTGCACGTGCTTTACATTTCTGATGACACCCTTCATGGTATAACGCCGTAAGGAACATGAAATTAAGAACCAGACTCTTGGGCGACAGAAAGATTTTTCTCCTGACTGACCTTTTGACTGGCGGCAGAGTTACAGGCCGAACTGCTTTAGCGATGCCTGTTTTGACTTTATGCCACAGTTGTACCATTTATACCCTGAATGCGCTGGTATACAAAGCTGTGAAAGCATTTATTCCATATCCTGGTTACCAGACGTCACTTTCCTCTGCTAGTTTGATCTTTGTCAACACTTGTTGGACAGTTGTTGGTACTCATTTGGCATTTTGTTGAACTGACAAAACAAAATCTGCTAATAGAGACAATTTTGTGAAACTGGTTCCAAAATAAACTTTACTACCACAGGTAGATGACAGGTGCTACTAAGTCTCAGCTGGTCAGCTTTTGATACACTGATGGGAAGCTTAACTAGTGAGATATCATTTTTGTACACTAGTTAATTAGTGTGAACTGAAATCCTCATGCGTTAAATTAAAGCCTTTTTAACCTTACTAGTTAACTAGTGAAGGTAAAAATGGTCACTGATTAACTGAGGAGGGGCAAAATCCACTAGTTACGTTAATGAAACACATTTTGTGTTACTGACTCAAATAGTGAGGTCCAAAATGTTCACTCGATAAACTAATGAAAGCTAATATGTTAACTAGTTAAATATAGCAAGGGTCAAAATGCATACTAGTTAACTGGATTGGTCAAAAGAAACTAACCAGTATGGGTCAAAATGTTTACTTGTGAAATCCAAAATGCTACTTGCAGTAAATACTAACAGGGACGTGGGGAAGATGCGTGCATCGAGGTGCAGTCGGGACTCGATGTATATTGTCGTTCTGTTGAATGCTTCATTTACATGTTGTGCACCAGTTAGCATCTTAGCCCGAGGAACTGCAGCTACTTGACGAGTGACTGCATGTTACAGCCTACATTGTTATATGCAGACGCGAGTTGAGGAGCGCGACCAGCGTCTGACTGAACCCAGCGCTAAATAACCAGAAAGCGGTTCCAAAAACAAAACAATTTTATTTTTCTCCCGTGCAATAATTGGTGTACAACATAAATGTGCGTTTGTCTGGCGAGGTGAAGGACGGCGCGCTCTCCAGCGCCCAAATGGATCAAAGCTCGGCGCTTCTGGGCCCAGACTCACCGCCGAACACCCCCCAGGTGGATACGACAAACTGACTCTCTGATGTGTGCTGACAGCATGTGTCCCTCACCCGTCCTCCTTCACAGGCACGATGTGTCAAACCCTGGCGCGGTCCTCAGCGTCTCACAAACGAACGTCACAAGGTCGAGTTCCCGGCAATTCTGCTTGAACCACTCATGGCTTAAATGCAGAACGTCATCTCATTATCTGCTTCAGCTGAAAGTCTTTAAGTTTACACGTGAGCATCATCCACAGGTGCAGCTAATAATGCTGATGAGGGTGAAGGACTCTTCTGCCAGCACCTTCTCCACAGACAAAAACCAGTTTGCATACCACCTGGAGAGCAAAGAAAAGAAAACACCACCAAAATGTCCAGCCAAACCCCCCAACACACAACATACATGTTAACTAGGCATGGTAAAAACAATAGTTAACTCACTTGGCTCTATTTTGACCTTACTAGTTCACTAATGAGGCTCAAAATGTTTAATAGTCAAGTTTGGGGTGCCACCTTTAAAATCAGAGGTGTATTTTTTTCTTTTTACATTAAATATAACTGATATTATTCAATATAATTATATTAAATATGAACATAAATATTATACAAATAATGAATGGTTTTTCATTCATTGCAATAGAAAGAATATTTCATGCAGTGAAATAGCAAAAAAACAGGAAGGGAGACAGGACCACTGTGGGCGGGCCGTGAGGTAGTTCGTGACCCAGGCCACCAGTGGAGCCTCCACCTTCATGTCACGTAGCTTATTGCTGAGCAGCTTAGACCAGATGGTGTTGAAGGCACTGGAGAAGTCAAAGAACATGACTCACAGTGCTGCCTGCCTCCTCTAGGTGAGAGTGAGCTCTGTGCAGCATGAAGATGATGGCATCTTGGCATCTGTTGGCCTGGTACACAAACTGCAGGGGGTCCAGTGATGATTCCACGACTTCCCAGAGGTGCCTCAAGACGAAACTCTCAAGTAACTGCATAACGCAAGTAACTGCATAACGTGATGTCAGGGCCACAGGTCTGTAGTCATTCAGTGTATTGGGGTTCTTCTTGGTCACAGGGACCAGACATGAGGTTTTCCACCGCTCAGGAACAAGCATCAGGCTCAGACTCAAGTTGAAGATGTGCTGAAACATCAAACACAGCTGGACAGCTGTGGGTGATAGCTTAATTATGCACATTTACATTCATCAAATAAATATTTAGCAGTTCAATTATTAAATCGAATGATATTTAATATTTACATTTATATTTAAGCATCACTAAATTGTGCAATATAATTTTTTTAAGACACCTCTGATTTTACAAATGATGTTCCATATTTAAGTCGTAAGAACCACAGTGCACTAGATGCCCTCGTCTGCATCAAATGGAGCTTTATTGTTTCAAGATTAAATGTGCTGTTTTACAGGTGGAACATAGACTTTGGACCTCAGTGTGTATCAGGAACTAAACTGCTGTAGTCAGTATTTATGAAGACAAACAGGTTAAACAAACATTTTGAGGGCCCAAACTAATGCAGAAGCCTGAAATCATTCCACACCCTGTGGGAACAACTAACTTCAGCTTTTCTAAACATTTTTTTTTAAGCTTGTCTAACTTGCATACCAACTGATTCAGAGATCAAAAAGGGACTAAAAATGTTTTCTGTGTACTGTTTTATGCCACCTCTCAGTATTTGCGTCTGTGGGGGTTTGGCTGTATCTCAGGAAACATCAGTCACAAGATATTGAAATGCTACCACAGTAACTATAAGGAGGGAAGAACCAGTTGAAAAGTCTGCCTGCAGGTTTGCTCACAGCAGTTTGGACATTGTAGGATAAATATGCATCATATTTTCTCTCAATTGATCACTTTGAAAATGATGTATTTTCATGGAAAATCACGTCTGCTAAATATATGCTACATTTACTGGGTTTTCCAGGTCGATTCCAGTGCACACAGGCTGAGAGTTGGGGAACATCTGCTTTACCCCAACTCTGGTCAGGAATAGATGTGGACTGATAAGTGTTCTGATGATTGTTTTCTGCTGTGTTGTAAACTGGCAGCGCACTTGCCTTCCTGACATGATGATCAAAAACAGATGAAGGCCATGTTCTCACTTACATCTATAGTTACGTTAGAATGGCCATCCGGTGTAAAACTTGTGTCAAACCCACAAGCGGATCCAGACTGGATGCACTGTGAAGACCCCGAGCAAAAATACGAGAACCCAAAGAAATATGTTTTGTTTATTGCTGGTGGAAGGTCTTCTTTTAAACTAGATACTAACCAAGTTTAGGCTGACAGACTGAAGTTCTGGAGTTGAGTAAAATAGCCTCAGAAAATTTCACAAGAACATTTTCAGTCTAGGAATTGTAGAGTAGTGTTTATTTAAAGGTTACATCATTAGAAACATCAGTGGTTAATCAGGTCTAAGTAACAAACAGTGTGATTGGTTGTTATTCTATTTCAAGAAATGGCAAAAAGCAACAATATACATAAAATGTATACACATGTATGTATTGATGAAAAACAATTGGCCAATTTCTACCAAACTCTGTATATTGTTGAAGAACCAACCCAGAATTGGCTTTCAAGGGTTCTTTTTGGTTCAGGCCAAGCTTGTCGGTGTCAAAGTTAAAAATGTGAATTTTCATATGTAGATACCTTCTGGAATTTCCCACACAATGTCAGATTTGTCAACGCTCAATCATTGGGTTCACACTCATGTCTGTCTTTTTGTTGGTTTACTCCTCCAAGGTCCTTTGGCCATTTTCTGCAAAACTTCATAAGTGGATGAAGGTCAACCCTGGAACGGCCCTCTTAGGGATAATCTTAGGGCCCCTTCACACATAACACGGTTTGAAGCTGACTGGCGCACGAAGGAGGAATCACATGCCACTCGTGAAAAATCAGAACCGCCTCGAATGCCTCGTACAGCACATGCACTCTACATTCACGTGTTGCTCGCACCTGTAACCCATTCCAATGGCGGGCAAGATGAGGTTGCATTGTCAGCTGATAATGTTCGCAGCATTCACACGGCATGTCGTACGCAGGTCGGACATATCGTGCTGCGATACGACAAGCTACACGAAATCATCATTGCCCATGTCACACCGTGGCCAAATGACATGATTGAGGTAGCCTTCATACCAGCGGCCCAAAGATGGCGAGTGTCCTGCAAGTGCCCATTCGACCCCCTCTGAGCAGGTGCAGCTGGAGTCCAGGTGCCACCCACAAACATCAAACACCATTTGCGGGGCACTTAGAAAAGGCGAGGCTATTCGCACAGCCGGCATGAGAGTAGAGGGCAGGCGGCCACATTCGAGCCAGCTGCCGTGATGTCTAAGTGCCCCATGAGTGTGCCATTACCAAACGCATATGTCATGCAAGTGTACCCCCCCAAGACCATGACCCAACATTGTCAGGTGCGACTGAGGTGCCTGGAGTGTGACCGCCGTCCAGAGCAGCACGCATCTGGATGGCTGTAATATCCAGCTGGAATAGCTGACTGCTGTGTACCCGCAACTCAGCTGGAGGACACATGTCGCGCCATCAACAACATGAACAGCACTCCACTCAATGCACATGTGTGTGGGCTCTCATGCTCTTGTCACTGTCAGCTGACAGCGGCTCAGTGCATGTGACGTGTTAAATTAAAAACAGAGAACCGGAAAATTAAATACACACAACAATAACTGCATACATAATTACATAACAAATACATGACATAACTAATCGCATAACAAAGGAACAGAGTGACACTTTTGTCTTTGAGTTCATTCAGTAGCACCTTAATGAACGAACTGAGTCACTTCCGTTGAGATCAGTTGAGCTGCAAGTCACAGCTGGAGAACACGTGTTATGAAGGGCATCACCTGACAACTCTGCACCATGAGGCGCGTGCTTGGGCATACTATCCTCACCTGGAAATACATAAAAACACTTCGCCTTTGCACCGGGCTGGAGCAACCGTGTCACCACGCACATCGGCAGGCTGTACCAGGTGCCACGGACCTTCTGATCATGTGTACAGTCAGCTGATGATCTGAACATCATGTCAGCTATGGTCCACGTGTCACGGTGTCCTTCACCATGCTGCTTGATGGACAGGTGGGGACAGCAGATGTGGATATAAGAGTGCACTGCTTCATTCATGCCATTTTATGACTTGACGTCTGTGACCATGGGTCATATACAGAGGAACAGAAGGATCATACTTGCATTGTCCACTTGATAAGAGGGATTAAATATTAGAAATTGAGGGGGGTTTTTTTTGGTGTGTGGGTTATTTTTTCCCCACAGCAGCGGTGCGATGTGGTGTCACACATTCCACCTGCTCGCACTGTGTTCGTGTGCTCGCACGAGCGTGCACTACACCATTGCTGCGGTATCGTTCATGCCTGTCCCACCGTGTGTCCCTCCCGACAGCAGGTGGAATGTTTCATGATTTCGTCCAACTTTGTGCTATGAGTGAAGGGGCCCTTACTAAAAGGTTAATGAAGTTAATTGATTTTTCGAACCGATTGGGACCAAACTTGGCAATCAAATGGAGGTGGTTTCCAGAATTATCTTGTATGATCAGCCAATCATTTGGGTGAAGATCATTTGAAGATCATTCTTAAACGTCAGATCTCAACCAAGTAATTAATTGTGTTGTGTCAGTTGGAAGTTCCATCCTAAACAAGCGAGCATGTGCTAATTAACGCTGTGCAGCTGATGTCTGGAGGTCTTAGTGGAAGGAGGCTTTGAAGTAAAAGCCAGTGACAGTGTTCCATAACTTTAACAGCCGTGTTCTCTGGCTCCACTTCATCGAGACAATTTAGATAACAGTTCTGTTTCAGACAGCAGCTGTTAATCATATTTCCATCCAAAGGTGCGTTTCAGCTGACTAATGATTGACCACTGCATGAACGTTTCACTCTGGAGATAATCGTAAATATCACAATCATTTCACAACAAACACCAGTTACATTACATAGACCGTAGACTCTTTATTAAAAATTTCCAGCTTAAAGTCAATTTGCTTTGAAGTGCTACATCTACAAATTTCCAGGAGTTTTACAACCTCTCTGGTGACATAACAGCATCTAGAAGACATAAAACATTTAACGAAATTTCAGCAGCGTCACACCCACATTGCGAACTTCCACTATGAGAAGTTGATGTTTTTATTGCTGTTACCTGATCAGAAAACGCCCTGTTCCTTCCTGCGGTCGATGTCTCTCTTCAGTTGGCAGGTGGCGCAGATCGGACAGCACATCATAGTCATAAAATCATTACACAGTGAACCCTGGAAGCAAACAGGTTTGGCGGTGGAGCTAAACATATCATTTGCATTTTATACTTAACGGTGCAAGTTTCCACTGGGTGCTGATTTCTGTCTCCGTCACATTGTTTGTCAAATGCAGTATGTAAATCAGCTTTCCTTTTCCCAGCAGCAGTTGCAGCGCTGAATACACAGTCTGATTGTCTGAACAAATGTGCAAGGAGGAAGTTTCTAGAGATGCATCAGTGTATAAGCACCGTCAAAGTTCTCTGTCTCTAAGGTGAAATTGTAGCTCATACTTTATGGTGATGAAACAGATGACGTGTGCAGCCTGAAACCATTCATTTCTACTTGTTTTTTCTTTACTACAATTACTATTTTATTGTACACACCAAGGAGGTCATGTCGTCCTCCATGCCTGTTTGTTCAATTTTGAGCAGGATTAAACAAAAAGCAAATGCATCAGTTTTAGTGGACCAAAGATGAAGTCTTTAAATTTTGGGTCAGATCTGGATCAAGAGGTTCGTTAATGGTGGTTGCTTTGATCTTGGAATCAAAATTGAAGCTCAATAATTAAGTCAGGATCAAAGTTCACTGATTGGGATCAAATGTTTCTGCTCAGGATCAAATTCCAGAAATCGGGATATCAAATGCCATCGAGATCAGGCCAGTATTGAGTTCAGTGATCAAGATCAAAGGCCAGCAATTAGTAATCAAGGTCAAAGGTTGGTGCTCAGGATCAAATACAAGAAATCCTGATGTCAGATGTCAGTGATCAGGTCAGGATGGATCAATGGCCAGTAATCTGTATCACATATCAGTAAGTGGGATAAAAGACAGAGGTTGCGCTCGACTCTTTCCATTATGAACTCGTGCAGCTTTCAGACTGCAGTGAAGACTTACCCTGATGTTGTATCTGGTTCTGTAGACGCTCCGTATGGTCACGGATAGACCACACAGGCAGCACTCATCCATATCGCTGGCAATGGAGCAGCCCAGACACGGGAAGCACCAG
Source organism: Thalassophryne amazonica (assembly GCF_902500255.1). Classification (NCBI taxonomy): domain Eukaryota; kingdom Metazoa; phylum Chordata; class Actinopteri; order Batrachoidiformes; family Batrachoididae; genus Thalassophryne; species Thalassophryne amazonica. Next base: position 2,962,699 of record NC_047119.1, read on the forward strand.
AAACCATAGCAGCCTGAAGCAGAGGAGAAAACAAACACACAATCTACATATGTATCTAAATTGTCTTCAGTTTTTACAGCAGACTAGAACAGAAACAGAATTTCCCGCAGAGAGAGAAAGTTCTTACAAGTTCCACAGTCGCTGCAGAAATCACACAGGCCCGTCTGGAAGTCAGATGCAGGGTACGAGCGCGGTTGGTTGGTCACAGCCATGATCAGGATGAAAAACTTAAAAAAAAAAAAAAAGTTTGTCACTGATGCTGGTTCTTATCACTTGTCTGTAGCCTGCGGAGATAACTTTGAACATCAAACACCGTGGATAAAGAACAGCAGTGGTGCGTTTGTGTGCAGTCGAGCAGTCATCGAGGCCTCAATCTTACCAGACGGAGCTGAAGGACGACAGACTGGAGGCAGTGTGCGAGCAGATAACGCCTGCCGACTTTATCACTGTGGAACAGTTTTTATGTGCACAGAGACTGCGTAGAAACAGGCCAGTAAACACACCTACGCCACGCCCACATAATGCAGTAAAGCCTGACTGCATTTGGTTATTACAGTGGAAAACTCAGCCGCGTTCAATCAAACTGGTGGTTTGCACAAATAGAGATGCAGAAAAGTCCACGGTACATAACTTTTAATACTCAGCTCTGTGACATTTGCAATAATATGAGGTTTTAAATTTTGCTGTGAATCAAAGTCATCAGCCAGTAACAGTAATGACATTATTATTATTATTTATAGTACAGAAACAGCATTAGTGAAGGTTACAAATGATCTTCTTATGGCCTCAGACAGTGGACTCATCTCTGTGCTTGTTCTGTTAGACCTCAGTGCTGCTTTTGATACTGTTGACCATAAAATTTCATTACAGAGATTAGAGCATGCCATAGGTATTAAAGGCACTGCGCTGCGGTGGTTTGAATCATATTTATCTAATAGATTACAATTTGTTTATGTAAATGGGGAATCTTCTTCACAGACTAAGGTTAATTATGGAGTTCCACAAGGTTCTGTGCTAGGACCAATTTTATTCACTTTATACATGCTTCCCTTAGGCAGTATTATTAGACGGTATTGCTTAAATTTTCATTGTTACGCAGATGATACCCAGCTTTATCTATCCATGAAGCCAGAGGACACACACCAATTAGCTAAACTGCAGGATTGTCTTACAGACATAAAGACATGGATGACCTCTAATTTCCTGCTTTTAAACTCAGATAAAACTGAAGTTATTGTACTTGGCCCCACAAATCTTAGAAACATGGTGTCTAACCAGATCCTTACTCTGGATGGCATTACCCTGACCTCTAGTAATACTGTGAGAAATCTTGGAGTCATTTTTGATCAGGATATGTCATTCAAAGCGCATATTAAACAAATATGTAGGACTGCTTTTTTGCATTTACGCAATATCTCTAAAATTAGAAAGGTCTTGTCTCAGAGTGATGCTGAAAAACTAATTCATGCATTTATTTCCTCTAGGCTGGACTATTGTAATTCATTATTATCAGGTTGTCCTAAAAGTTCCCTGAAAAGCCTTCAGTTAATTCAAAATGCTGCAGCTAGAGTACTAACGGGGACTAGAAGGAGAGAGCATATCTCACCCATATTGGCCTCTCTTCATTGGCTCCCTGTTAATTCTAGAATAGAATTTAAAATTCTTCTTCTTACTTATAAGGTTTTGAATAATCAGGTCCCGTCTTATCTTAGGGACCTCGTAGTACCATATCACCCCAATAGAGCGCTTCGCTCTCAGACTGCAGGCTTACTTGTAGTTCCTAGGGTTTGTAAGAGTAGAATGGGAGGCAGAGCCTTCAGCTTTCAGGCTCCTCTCCTGTGGAACCAGCTCCCAATTCAGATCAGGGAGACAGACACCCTCTCTACTTTTAAGATTAGGCTTAAAACTTTCCTTTTTGCTAAAGCTTATAGTTAGGGCTGGATCAGGTGACCCTGAACCATCCCTTAGTTATGCTGCTATAGACTTAGACTGCTGGGGGGTTCCCATGATGCACTGAGTGTTTCTTTCTCTTTTTGCTCTGTATGCACCACTCTGCATTTAATCATTAGTGATCGATCTCTGCTCCCCTCCACAGCATGTCTTTTTCCTGGTTCTCTCCCTCAGCCCCAACCAGTCCCAGCAGAAGACTGCCCCTCCCTGAGCCTGGTTCTGCTGGAGGTTTCTTCCTGTTAAAAGGGAGTTTTTCCTTCCCACTGTAGCCAAGTGCTTGCTCACAGGGGGTCGTTTTGACCGTTGGGGTTTTTACATAATTATTGTATGGCCTTGCCTTACAATATAAAGCACCTTGGGGCAACTGTTTGTTTGATTATTATTAATGCTAGCTAGTCTGAGGGGATCCACGGGCTCTAGATTGGGTCGTGTTTATAAAATAGGTAGCTGACATTTTTCAACGGTGGTAATAAATTATACAAAGTTTCTATAATGAGTTGGAATGATGTGTGGGTCCAGATTTTAGCTTCTGTTTTGTCATTTGATTTTTGAATGGACCATAATGGGAATAAGTATTTTCACTTTCTTGTGTCATCCATGTATTTTTAACATATTTACAAGTACATTATGTACTTAAATTGAACTTACTATAAATAAAATCACACACGCACGTATGCGTTTAATATAGAGATGATTTACCACCCCTTCCTGGATTGGCGTGTGAGTCCAAAATGTAAATATCAATGTCCATTGTTCAATGTTGTTAGCTAATATCTGTAGTTTCTCCAAAAATATTAGTCTGATCAATGTTCCATTTTGGCAGCATTCTTCCTTGACCAAAAATACATAAACATACCAGATGGTAAATGTCAGCTTTCTCCAGTTTGTGCATGCACACACTTATTTTTACATACAAACAGATGACGGCAGAAGACTTCAAACGCACTACGCTTCCCGCTCATGGTAACAGCAACATGACACTTAATTGAATAAACCAATTGAACTACAAAAACGCAATGCATCAGTAATACTAACAACACTGTTAAATTAACATGAACTACAATAACAACATTTTAAATGTCTAAACCCAAAACTCCCATGGCGCATTGTAGCACAACTTCCATTGTTCACTGTTGTTAGCTAATATCACTAATTTCTCTCAAAAATATTAGTTTTGTCAACTTTAAGTTTTCTCAGCATTCATCTTAGTCCCAAAATAGATAAGCTTATCAAACTGCAAATGTTGACTCTCCCCAGGTTCTCCGTGTTCGAAACCATATGCACGCACGCACACAGAAGATCAGTTACCATCAAAACAAGATGAGGAGCTACACTGATCAGCCATAACATTGTGACCATCTGCCTACTATTGTGTAGGTCCCCCTTTTGACATCCAAACAGCCCTGACCCACTGAGGTATGACCTCCACCACATCTCTAAAGTTGTGATGTGACATCAAGATTTCCACAGAAGATTCTTTAAATCATGTAGGCTGCGAGGTGGAACCTCCATGGATTGGACTTGTTTTGTCAAGCATGGCACTGGTTTTCCTTCCTTAGATCATTTTCTTAGTTACTGACCTCTACAGACTAGGAACATCTCACAAGAGCTCTGGCCCACTAGTCTTGCTCGATAGTCTGGCCCCTGTCAAAGTCATCCAAATCTTTATTCATCCCCCATTTTAACTCCTTCCAACTTGTAACGAGATAACCAGAGTTATTCACATCACTGGTAGAGTTGAAAACAAATAATAAACACATCAAAGTGTAGGCTGTGAGCTTTAATTTGAAAGGAAATCTGTGTAGAGCAGTCCTTCCCCAAAAAGAGAGTGAGCGTGCATGGATGGGATGGGTGGGGAAAACCATGAAGACCAGTTTTAGTGGCTGTGATTGGAGAGAAGCTGTTGTTTTACTAGATGCATCTAAATGTTAGAGTGAAAGTGTTGAAAAGACACCATATGAAATCTAATCTAGTTTAGACAATGACATGTGGTAGATGCTACGCTCGCCATGAAGCTGTAAAGCACCAGGCAAAAGGTGTGTGTCTGTTTACATTCTCGCCAATCACATCCATTGAAGCCCGTAACGCCTTCAGAGTTTTTACAGTGTCCTGGTTGCTACAGGTAATAAATCACACTCTCTTCTTCACTTGTGCAAATGATATGAATCATAAATACTGGAGTTATATGGCGTACACGCCTTTTCTCAACAACTCAGGAATATGAAAGTAATGGACCTAAAACAACCTTTTAAAATGCAATGATTATCACTGAATTCTGTAAAACGTCCATGTGTTATTTTCAAAAGACACAATATGTTATATTATTATAATTACTATGTTTGTGATCTGGACTGGAGCAAAAAGTGAAAAAGTACTTTACTTTTTTGGTGCTTATTTCATAAAGTGACAGCGTTGTTGTCTATTTATAAGCATAAGGAGGGGCACTGGTTTCATGGGCTGAGATTCATATGCAGAACACATGCACACGCAGAAATCCTGTGCACTGAATGTGTGTGCACGGCCAGACTGGGAATACAAACAGGATACAGAAAAGCTGAGGGCACAGAGGGAGTGTTGCTTCATACTCTGCAGAGGATGCCATTAAGGCACTAAATCTTTACAGGCAAAATAGTTTTTGGTTGTCGTTTTTATATGTAAAATTTCAGTTAGAGCTCCTTTAACAAGTCAAGACCAACTGAAAATCTGTTTGGACCTTACCTGGTTGGCAATAGAGACTCACATTTTCATCTTTATTAAACAAAATAAATCATCACACAAACAATAAATGTATCAAAATTGAACAAACAAATAACATTAAAATATAGAAAAAAGATACAATGCCAAATTTGAATCAGGGGCTCATTAAATAAATCTTTATGATATGACAGTGTTCATTCGTTTTTATCTTTGTCATTTAAAACCAAGTGTTGATACACAGATCAAATTCCACAAGAAACTAATTCATGTTTTGGGAGAAACTTGGCACACGTTCTTCTGTGCGTGTTTAATTTATCACTTCTAATTATGAGTCTTTTAAATGAGATCAAAGGCTTATTATTATTGAATTTGAATTTAGTAATAGTGGGTAATTCAAGTGTAATTGTTAAATAATTTCCAGTATATTTATCTGTGTCACTCTAAAACACAGACGGGGGGGCAAAAACAGAATAAATGGTTGACAGTTTGTGGTTGTGTGTTGTAAAAAGTGCATTGCTCCAAGTATGTGCCAAAACAACAACAAAATAGCTGGAAACATTTTACTACATTTGGTGATAATGTTGGGTTCTCCAGATGATTACCTTCTGGAACAGATAGTCAAAGGTTGAGGCCAGTGTCCAATAAAAAATAGCCCCCTGAACAACAACAAAAACAAAACCTTAATAATAATTACACCACATTTACTATAATACCACTGGACAGATTTTCAACATACTTGCTTGGAATATTTCTTAGGCCCATGTCTTCAGATTATTAATTTTTCAAGCAGACTGGTCAAAGGTCAAGGTCAAACAGTAAATAGCCTGCATGTATATAGGGCTTTTACATCTGAATCAGTAGCTCAAAGCGCTTTACAGTGATGCCTCACAGTCACCCATCTCACAGTGGTGTCATTGTGCTGCCATGCGAGACGGTCAACTGCACACCAGGAGCAAACTGGTGGATTAAGGACCTTGCCCAAGGGCCATTAGTGATTCTCCTGCAAGAAGGCATTTGAGCTGAGGACCCTCTGGTCTCAAGCCTACCACTTAACCACTAGATCATCACCTCCCCAAGCAAAACAAAGCCCAGAAAACACATTCACCATAAACTGCTGGACGAATTTTCATTAGACTTTCACCACTGGATGTATTTTCGTCATACTTGGTGGGACTATTACTTGGGCTAGTGTCACCAGATGATTAATTTTTGGAGAAGATTGCGCAAAGGTCATGGTCAAGCAAGACACAGCTCCAAACTAGATTTACCATCACATCTCCGCTGGCAGTGTGCCTCGAGATTTGATCAAAAGCTCATATGGAGCAGTAAAATATTTGATTGATCAGTTTACAAGAGTTCATGATGAAGTCACAAAGAAGTCAAAATATGAAATCACACAGTTAAAAAAAAATAACGTGTGCATCAGCGCTCCGCCTTTTATTTTTAAAACTGAAGAAGTCACCAGGATGAGTGAAGGGAAACTTCTCGAAGATCAGTCCAGTTGCTGTTTATAGGTATTACTTCTTGTACATGGTTGAATGAAAACTTTTACCAACGTATGCGCTTGTTTAGATCCATGCTATGCTCGTCTCAGACGCACGGTGGCGCTGCCTCCCACAGTTTAGCTGCCGGGCTGCGTGCAGTGAAGCCTAACAAGCTGACTAATGATACAGACTCCTACATAATGACCGGCTGCAACTACAACCAGGGAATAGGTATGATTTTCGATTTCCGACAGACTAAAAATAGAAGTGAGCTCAGACATCAGCTGACATGGAAAAACATGGAGAACCTTCATTTCACATCTAATTATTGAAATATTATTGTAGCCTTTGATGTGGTTATTACGCGTTATTCTACAATGTCATACATTTTTTTTATTGCTGATATTTTTCCTTTATGATTTTGGAGACTTTACCAAATCTGGCCTTTATTTCATGACAAATATTTCTCGCCAGTTCCTGTGCGCAAACTTTAAAGCTCTGACGTTTGCGGGTTATTTCGATTATGTCGTTGCACTGATAGACATGCGCGTGCAAGCACATCTGCAGTTACGTCATCTTCACGGTGAAAAAGCTGCCAGTTTGAAGCTGGGGACATACCCGTTGTCTGAAAAGTAGTGAGGGGGAGCAGCACCAAGCCATGCGTGCCCGCGTGCACGTTTAATTTAAAATGAAGTGAAATAAAAAGTACTTTGTGGCGGAAATCCATCTGCAACCTCAACTAACTTTTTAAGTCCTCTGAGCCACCAGACCGAGACTAGATGATAGAGAGCGACTGATAGAGCGCTCGTTGTGCTGGAGCAGGGCTGAGACTTTGCAGAGCTGAATAAGGGTTTTTGTAGGTGAGACAGTGTCTGGACTGAGATTCTGCCCGTGTGTTTGCTCTGAAGGGGGGAAGAATCAGATTGCAGGATGGCAGAAGGACCCTAAAGGATCTGAAAAGAGGAGAGCAGAGGTTTGTGCGTGGAACTTGAGAAGCAGCGGCAAGTCTTTTGTCTTGAGGTCTCCCCGCACAGTTGGACCGGATCTGACCATGAAGATGAGCATGGTAACTATCTCTTAACACTCTTTCAGGTGCCATTCAAGTCCTCTCACACTGTGTTTACAAACGAGTCATATTTTAGGACGTGACGACTCGCAGAAACGTGGACTGTTTATCTTTTTGGAGACGATTTTACGCGCTTTTTACGCACTGTGTGCAGGGTTCCAGAGCGCTCGCTGAGGCACGCAGGTCCACATCTGCAGGAGCAGTCCGTCTTTCTGCTCGCTCAGACAGACTTAACAAATCACCTTCTTGACGACAGAGCGTACTTAGCACCTTCTGCTGCAAAAGCGAACGCGTCAAAGCGCCGTCAGATGGTTTATTTTGACTCGCAGACACTCGGTGAGAAGTCAGTGTTGTGTTTGAGGCACCGGTGCAATGCATACGGGCCAGCTGCCAACTGTCTGGGTCAGAGTGGCCAAGTAGGTAGCTCTGCTGTCTGGGCTGACGGAGAGAAATGCGCACGAAAGAAACTCACAAGTTGCAAAATTTTGCATTCCGATGCCATTTGTTTCGTGGACACTGGGCATCACTTTTCTGCTTGTAAGCTCACTTTTCTAGTCAGCATATTTGTTACCATAGTTCGTTCTGTCAGCACGTAACACTTCTTTAGGGTCTTGCACTGTCATCAATGAGATTTAAAGATTTCTCGTAGAGTCCAAAAGTGATGAGTGAGAACCACGAGGATCCAAATCAAGCCTGAGGATCAGCTGTATCCTACGTGCAGTGATGCCGGTAACGCGTTAATTAGTAACGCGTTACTCTAATCTGACCACTTTTTTTAGTAACGAGTAATCTAACGCGTTAATCTTTCCAAATCAGTAATCAGATTAAAGTTACTTCTCCATGTCACTGTGTGTTACTATTATTTTTACATTGTGGGTCGATAGCAGCATTAAACTTGGTCCGTGGGCAGGAGGTCGGGGTTCAATTGAACTGCCCACTTTAAGCAGAGCTGTGAGCTTTTCATCCACGGTTTTCTGTAGCAGCTCGTCCTCACCTCTTAAAGCGCGGTGATCAGCACACCAGCACTGAGCTTTACAAACATTTTTAGACTTTTTTTCCTCCTTTATTTAGAATTGTGAGCTGAGCTGCTCTGTATCTGGTCGTTAAAAACAGCTGATCCTCCACGAGGCGTCAACAACTAACACTATTTTCCACTCAAATGCACCTAAACTCTCTTTCTGAGGACCACATGATGTGAAAACGCAATAAAACTTTCTTACCTGTAAATCTGGTCATGTTTTCCTGCATAAATAAATGTTATCCATTCTTTGTGCTCAAACGCCAAAGCAGGGGCGAATCCAGATGGAATGGGGGTGTGGGGCAAGGATGTGCCCCCCTCCCCCACAACACCCCTAGATTAAAGGTGCAATTTTGAAGCCGTTTTTTATTACAACTACTAATATTGCTTAAAATAATAATAATTTCGACAAGTAAAATGTTTAGAGAGAATTTAAATGTTAGAAAAATGTTAGAATTTAATAGTTACATTTATAAACAATGTAGGTTCGAAATTGCAAGTTTTACTGTTGCAGTGCTGTCAACAGTTAAATATGAGGTCAAGAAAGAGGTCTTTATTTTACTTTTTTATAAAACAAGTATTTATTTTCATTGAAGTCAAGAAAGGGTGACTATAAAGTGAGTTTTGGCAAAACAGGTATCATTGTCATGTTGAGGTGGCAGAGGGTTGTTGTCGGCAGCTGGGGAAAGTAACTAAAAAAGTAACTAGTAACCTAACTTAGTTACTTTTACAATTGAGTAATCAGGAAAGTAAATAAGTTACTTTTTCAAGGAGTAATCAGTAATTGGATTACTTTTTCAAAGTAACTGTGGCAACACTGCCTACGTGTGACATTAAGTTGTGCATTACATTTGAAGTTATTCTCCAAATTCTTCCCTCCTCCTACAGGAACGCAGGTTGATCGGCCAAGCCAAATTTCCAATATAGACTTCCTTTCTTGGACCTACACCTGAACTGATTTGGCTGATGGATGATATGAATGCAGAGGTGATTCCCAGCAAGATGTGGAAGTGCTGGCATTCAGGGGAGATCTAGACCTGGATGAGCCATCGAGCACCACATCAAGAAGCTTTTGCAGTGAGAAACCATGGATTTGTTACACCGTAGCATCCGACCCTTCCTATGCGTTTGACTGGTTTGTAGCATCCTCTGCCCCACCACATCCCATGTCAGATCTTTCCCTGAATTATGGAAATTTTGTGGAAGATGCTGACTTGGACGTTGAGCCTGGTGGTAATGGGAGCTTCGGAATTGGAAAGCATCAGCAGACTTTCACACAAATCTCAAGGTAGGATGTTGACGGTGCTCCAGTCAGGCAATTTCAGGCAACCAGAGCTGGGTTTTATGAAGCAGTACTATAAAGTCATCATCTGAGACTCATGAGACCAGTGGTTAAAATTTGGTATCAGAAAAAAAAAAAATACAGTGTATTTAGAAAGTATTGCAGCCCAACACTTTTTCCACATTTTATTTTGTTACAGCCTTATTCCAAAATGCAGGAAATTAATTTTCCTCTCAAAATTCTACTCACAACACCTCATAATGACAACATGAAAAAAGTTTTTTTTTTTTTTGCAAATTTATTACAAATAAATACTAAGAAATCACATGTACATAAGTATTCACATCCTTTACTCAATACTTCATTGATGCACCTTTGGCAGTAATTCCAGCCTCAAGTCTTCTTGAATATGATGCCTCAAACTTGGTGCACCTATGTTTGGGCAGTTTGGTCCATTCCTCTTTGCAGCACCTCTCAAGCTCCATCAGGTTGGATGGGGAGCGTCGGTGCACAGACATTTTCAGATCTCTTCAGAGATGTTCAGTCGGATTCAGGTCTGGGCTCTGTCTGGACCACTCAAGGACATTCACAGAGTTGTCCTGAAGCCACTCTGTTATCTTGGCTGTGTGTTTAGGGTCATTGTCCTGCTGAAAGATGAATCGTCGCCCCAGTCTGAGGTCAAGAGCGCTCTGGAGCAGGTTTTCATCCAGGATGTCTCTGTACATTGCTGCATTCATCTTTCCCTCAATCCTGACTAGTCTCCCAATTCCTGCTGCTGAAAAACATCCCCACAGCATGACACTGCCACCGCCATGCTTCACTGTAGGGATGGTGCCTGGTTTCCTCCAAACATGACGCCAAAGAGTTCAATCTTTGGGCCCTGTCCCACTGGCGTTTAGGAGGATTTGCGCATGAAATGAGGAGACAAAAGCTGAGCGCCCGCAACAAAGGTGGGCGGAAATGACAAATGTCCCACGGTGGATCAGCGAATACATGAGGAAGAAAATCGGATATAACAGGGAACAAAAGCGAAGGCGACCGCAGAGGCGCCCCCATGAGGGGCACAGCGACCGTGATGCACTTGCTCCATCAGTGCCCACTCTGTCTGCATGCGCGACATATCAATTGCGACCGTGATGTGGTCATGCTGGGCACGCGTCATATCTGTTTTGCACACTGTCCCGGTCCGCTGCCAAGCCGCGCCAACCCGTCGGTTGTGGATATCAGCGGATGACAGAGGATATGCGGCGCGTTGGTTGTGTATGTCCTGCGTATGTCTTCAGGCAGTGATGCGGCTCTCATCCGCAGCAGGATTTTTGAGCTGCTCAAAAATCCTGGCTGCGGACATGCGTGCCTCTGTGGATGATCACGGACGTGTTCGGATGGCGGCCGACTCATACAGGAATGTTACACAGTTATTGCGGTTGTTTGGCGGATGTGGGCCACTTTTGTGTGCATTCCATCCACAAATCCTCCTAAACGCCAGTGGGACAGGGCCCTTAGTCTCATCAGACCAGAGAATTTTGTTTCTCCTGGTCTGAGAGTCCTTCAGGTGCCTTATGTCAAACTCCAGGTGGGCTGCCATGTGCCTTTTACTAAGGAGTGGCTTCCATCTGGCCACTCTACCATACAGGCCTGATTGGTGGATTGCTGCAGAGATGATTGTCCCTCTGGAAGGTTCTCCTCTCTCCACAGAGGAATGCTGGAACTCTGACAGAGTGACCATTGGGTTCTTGGTCACCTCCCTGACTAAGGTCCTTCTCCTTCAATCACTTAGTTTAGACGGGCGTCCAGCTCTAGGCAGAGTCCTGGTGGATCTGAACTTCTTCCATTTACAGATGATGGAGGCCACTGTGCTCATTGGGACCTTCAAAGCAGCAGAAATGTTTCTGTTCCCTTCCCAAGATTTGTGCCTCCAGACAATCCTGTCTCGGAGGTCTACAGACAATTCCTTTGACTTCATGCTTGGTTTGTGCTCTGACTGTCAACTGTGGGACCTTATATGTAGACAGGTGTGTGTCTTTCCAAATCATGTCCAATCAACTGAATTTACCCCAGGTGGACTCCATTTAAGCTGTAGAAACATCTCAAGGATGATCAGTGGAAACAGGAGGCACCTGAGCTCAATTTTGAGCTTCATGGCAAAGACTGTGAATACTTATGGACATGTGATTTTGTACTGTTTTTATTTTTAATAAATGAGCAAACATCTTAAAAAAAAACTTTTTACATTGTCATTATGGGGTGTTGTTTGTACAATTTTAAGAAAAAAAAAATTTCATCCATTTTGGTATAAAGCTGTAACATAACAAAATGTGGAAAAAGTGAAGCACTGTGAATACTTTCTGGATGCACTATACAGCACTATGAGCCATTTTAAGGTCCATGATTAGAGATTCTTTAAATAAGAGATGTCCTAGGCTAATGTTGAGCAATTTCAATGCAAATATCTTGAATTGTTTTCTCCTTTGCACATATTCGATTACCTGAAAACACTATACCTTTGGACTCAAGTTACTCACTCACTCATCTTCAATCGCTTACTCCAATTAAGGGTCAGGGGTAGCTGGATACTATCTCAGCAGTCATAGGATGTGAGGCGGGGTTCACCCTGGTCAGGACACCAGTCTGTTGCAGGGCCACATATAGACAACATAGGTGTCAACCTGACTTCAGAAAGGGCAAAGATGGTGCAGGTTTTTTGTAACCACCAACTCGACCAGGTGATTTCACTGATTAACAGCACATGGGATGAGATCATCAATGAAGTCACCTGATGGAGTTTGTGGTTACAAAGAAACCTGCACCGTCTTTGCCCTTTCTGGAGTCAGGTTGACACCTATGAGAAAAACAAACACATTCACACCCACATTCACACCTACAGACAACTTAAAGTTTCCAGTCCACCTAACCTGCATGTCTTTGGAAGGAGGAGGAAGCCGGAGCACCCGGAGGAAGCCCACACAAACACGGGGAGAACATGCAAACTCCACACAGAAAGGCCACAGGTGGGAATTGAACCCATGACCTTCTTCTTTGAGGCAACATTGCTAACCACTAAGCCAAAGTGCTGCCTGGACAAGAGTTAGTTGGGTTTAATTGGTCTGGTCTGTCCCCATAGCACACCTCCAATGTTAGTCTTTGACTAAAGTTTGAGTACGACGCCTTAATGTCAGTCTGTTGTAGTTCTGCTTCATAACACCAGGCTCAGATATCATTGTTAGTCATAAACTATTCTAATCTCAATACAAATTCTCTTCTTTTCTGATTGTGCCATCCTTTGCTGTAAAAGAGGAGTTCCTGTCCTACCTGCAGCACTATCAGTTGACTGTCCCGGTGCGGGTGGACGAGAACGGTGAGTTCCTGAGCTATACCCTGAAGCACCACCGGCCGGGCCGACGGAGACGGGGTGCACCAGACTCTGTGACGGCGCCCACCCTGGAACAAGACCTACCCGACTCTCGCCTCTTCTACAGACTCTCGGCCTACGGAAAACACTTTTACTTGAACCTGACACTCAACCCGCACCTGGTGTCAAAACATTTCACAGTGGAGTACTGGGGCAGAGAGGGGGTGGACTGGCGTCACAACATGGTAGATAACTGTCACTACGTTGGGTTTTTGCAAAATCAGCTTGGCACAACCAGAGTGGCGCTTAGCAACTGCAGGGGCCTGGTGAGTACAACTGGACTTTTTCTTTATTACCAGTGGAAGTTGTTTATTCACTGCCTTTTTCCTGATACAGCTGACAGAAAACTAATATACCACATACTTAGCTTGTGCTGCTCACACGTCAGCCAGCCTTCTAATGGCAGTGCCAAAAGATTAGACCAACTGGAGTTAGTTTCAGAGTATCTTGGCGTCTTTCCACTTGGCACAAAGAGTCTGCAAGCGACTTGGTGCGAGGCGATGCTCGCAGCGGTGGGGGATTGCAGCTCAGTGGTGTCTTAGCGATAAGCATCAGGGCTTTTCCTCCCATTTGTGCATTAAATATCACGCTTTATTCCCAAAGTGTAAAAGCCGCGGTAGCGGCAATCACATTTCTTTGCTGGATCTTTTTTTTTTTTTTTGCGGTGGAGGGTGTGTGTGTGTGGGGGGGTGGTGGTGGTGGAGGTTCAGCACAATGTGTTTAACAGCCTATGAGCAAAGCTGTCTTGGGGTTAAGTCGTAATCATGAATATTATAAAACAAACTGAGCTCCAGTAACGAGGCGTCTAATTATCCTGTCTCAGCTTTTCATCCTCAAGTTTTTATTCACATGCTGTCCAGGTTTTTGTTGCCGATCAGCAAACTGAAGGAAATGTAACAGGCTGTTATCCCTCCTTCCTTCAGAATAACTCTAAAGAAGGAAAAAGTCCTGTCCTGTCTTATTGGCAAATGTAATCACGGGGAGAAAACATCTGTTAACCGTGTTGGCAAGACCTGTAACGAGTATCATAAATTGAATTACCATTTGCCCTGTTTTCTTCCAGGACCAAAAATGGACAAAAGCTTGCGTGTGCTTGTAATGTAATCAGATGTCTGAACAGTTTGAAATCTTGACATCACACACCATTAAAGCTTTACTCAAAAATGTGTTTGCTGTTACTATGTGCCAGAAAGCTAAGTTGTTAATTGGCCTTGTTGCAGGTTTTAGTGTTTTGTGCGTTCTCTTTTGTTCTTTGGGGATCTTAGACAGTAAAGAACATTGTGTGATTATGTTTGTTGTCTGACTATTTAATGTTGTAACCGGTCATTTAAACCTGCTGATGCACACTTGCCAAAACAGGCCAATCCCGGTTTCACCTGCATCACCACCATTCCACAACATAGATGGTGAACTCTGAGTGGAAATTAAATCAGCAATATCACTTTGATTTAATTTGGTCTACGCAAATTAAAAGACTTCTTATAACGTTATCTAATTTGTGAGTGTGCCAAGAAAATTTTATGTTTGAGTTAGAGGTAAAACCTAGAATCTGCAACCCCATTTCGGACCTGCAACACATCCCACAAAAAGTTGGCAAAGGAGCAATTTAAGGCCTGTAATGAGGTCAATAAATAATAAATAATGATGCGATTGTGAACAGGTGACGTCAACAGGTGACAGTAATCATGATTTGGAACAAAAGCAATAGTCACAAAAGCCTGAGACTTTAAGGAGCAAAGATGGGCAAAAGATCTCCTGTTGATCAACATACAGTTATGCTCAAAAGTTTACATACTCTGGCAGACTTTTTGTGGGGTTTTTTTTTTTTTTTGGTCATTTTTCAGAGAATATGAATGGTAACACAAAAACCTTTTTTCACTCAAGAAGGATATTCTGTCACCAAAACAGATCAAATCTAGGCTTGCATCTCAGATCTTATGGCAATTTGTAGCTAAATGTTCAGGACTTCTTTTTAAGAAAATCCTCCTCTATACCACTTCATCATGAAGCTGTATAACTGGCAGCAGTGGGAACAGCTAACCAAAAGTTAGCTTCGATAGCAGCTAATCAGCTAACTGAAAAGTTATCTTTTATGAAGCTAAACTGATAAACCACCCATAAAATTATTGGAAGCTACAGCTAACCGATAACTTCCATTATTATATGATGGTGGGATTTTGCCAACTTCTGATTGGTCCATTCACCACTTTCTGAGCTGTACCACATGCCGAGTTGACCACTGGTGGAGCCGAGTAGACCGCGCGTGTGAAACGAGTACACCTCGCGTGCAGCGTAGCGCTAGCTAATCGAGCGACACCTTCTATCGATAACAATCAATCAGATAACGTGATACAATGCCTACTTTGGCTGTCAGTTTGTTGAGAAGGTGGCAGAAGACAGGTTTGCGTCTGTTAGTGACACTGACTTAAAACAAATTTTACACGAAAAAGATGTGAAGAACACCCGCAGAAATACACAGTCAGCAGCCAACCTGTTTCACAAGTACGTCACTGAAAAGGGACATGCGTCCAACTTTGACACTTATGACAGAAGGATGCTTGACGGAGTACTCGGTCGATTTTATGCGGAAGCTAGACAGGCGAATGGCGAACTTTATAGGAAAACAAGCCTGATGACTCTTCATCACGGACTTAACAGGCGTCTCCAGTCGATCGATGGGATGTCAGTTGGTGCAGTATGACAGTAATAATAAAGAGTTGAAACTTGAGATTGATTTTTCAGTTTTAGTATGTTTGACAAACTCCCAATTTTCTTGTTTACCATATAATAAAGCAGTTATAGACTTTCGATTTCGGTGTACCCGTGATTATGCGGACGGTGAACCCCATCCTGACCAGGTCCGCATAATCACGGGTACACCAAAATCAAAAGTGTATAATTGTATAGTATTGTCTCTGGTACACTTGCAACTACTAACAAGCTGATTTTGAGTTTTAACACCATGGTCGCTTCTGGTAGTGTCAAAGGCAACCATCAGCTCAAACAATGAGTCAGCATTCTGTGTTTGTGCGCCCTACCCACTGCTGGAAGCTACAGTTTACTGCAAAGCTTGCAGCAGTAAAGCAGCTGAGAGGAGCAGTGAAGCTCAGCTCTACACACACACAAAAAAATACATCATTATTCCTTTACAGAATACAGCAGTGCGGAGGTCTTGGAAAATGAAGCAGTTTTGACTTATGGTTTTGATTTATAAATAAAATTAATACGGATAACTCCATTAATGTCAATTCTGTCATTTGTACAAAGTTAAAATATAACATATTTCTTTTCATTTTAAATAAAGCACTAATTCTGAAGTTTTGAAACAAATACAGACAGATGCCAAAGGGATTATAGGTAAAGTGTGCCTCCGCTAACACTGATTGGTTGACTCATTCATTCTATGTAAAAGCCAACACATTAATGTGAGGTGTGTGTTGGTGTTTACATATAAATGTGCTTTTGTAAAATATGACATTTTTTTATTTGTAAAAAAAAAAAAGGCATTTGCAAAAGCCAAAAGTCAAGTTGTGATTAGACAATCGTCTGATGTAACTGGAGTCAAAATAAATTTAACACTGCCATCTACTGGTGCCCAGAAGCTCAGTACCTAGAGTGAATACTGTCATGAACAGTACTGGTCAGGAGATAGCAGTAGAGACCCTGAAAACTTGCTAAAACAAATATTCCAAATAAATAATCCGTCTGTGTCTACATTTAAGATGCGTGGAATTTAATAAACGCAAACCAAATTTCAGACATCTTATATATATTACTCTGGAAGAAAGAGGACAGACAGTGTTTGACATAAGCAAGACGTTAAAGAACAAACAGAAAGCGATAGCAGCTCACAGTGTTTCCAGTTGAAAATAATGGAGAAGCAACCTGAGCTTCTTCTGGCATTTTTACATAAAACAAACACAATAACAACGTCTATAAACCCAGAGAATATATTCACAAGAGTTTTAGGCACAAAATACAAAGAGTTTAATGCTGTTGTCTGTGTGGAGCCTGATCAGAGCATCGCACATACATTTCTCCTGTTGTGAATGTACTGAGATTACCCATAATGCACTGGACACAGCATGTCCACACTAAAACCTTCAAAATTAGTGCATTACTTTAAAAATAAAACATATCTGATATTTTCAATTTATAAAACTTCAGAAGTGTTGTTAATTTTAATAATTTGTCATTAATTTAAATAACTTGTCTGAAATTTATTTGGTTAAAATTTTAACCATAAGTTAAAACTGAATGCCTCTGGATAACTTGGGTGATATTGCCAGCAAACTACACTCAACAAAAATATAAACGCAACACTTTTGGTTTTGCTCCCATTTTGTATGAGATGAACTCAAAGATCTAAAACTTTTTCCACATACACAATATCACCATTTCCCTCAAATATTGTTCACAAACCAGTCTAAATCTGTGATAGTGAGCACTTCTCCTTTGCTGAGATAATCCATCCCACCTCACAGGTGTGCCATATCAAGATGCTGATTAGACACCATGATTAGTGCACAGGTGTGCCTTAGACTGCCCACAATAAAAGGCCACTCTGAAAGGTGTAGTTTTATCACACAGCACAATGCCACAGATGTCGCAAGATTTGAGGGAGCGTGCAGTTGGCATGCTCTGTGGACCAACATTCCACAGGCCACAACTGACAACCTGATCAACTCTATGCGAAGGAGATGTGTTGCACTGCATGAGGCAAATGGTGGTCACACCAGATACTGACTGGTATCTCCCCCAATAAAACAAAACTGCACCTTTCAGAGTGGCCTTTTATTGTGGGCAGTCTAAGGCACACCTGTGCACTAATCATGGTGTCTAATCAGCATCTTGATATGGCACACCTGTGAGGTGGGATGGATTATCTCAGCAAAGGAGAAGTGCTCACTATCACAGATTTAGACTGGTTTGTGAACAATATTTGAGGGAAATGGTGATATTGTGTATGTGGAAAAAGTTTTAGATCTTTGAGTTCATCTCATACAAAATGGGAGCAAAACCAAAAGTGTTGCGTTTTTATTTTTGTTGAGTGTAGTATGGGGTCGAAAGAAATTAGTTTTTTTTTTCTTTTTTCTGTGAGCACTTCTTTCTCTGCAGAGGATAGAGCGGTTTCTCCTGAAACTAGCTCTCCTGTGTTTGCAGAGGATAGAACTGTCCATCTACTATACTCAAATCTTTGATGTCAGACTTTGTAAATGTTAGCAGTCGAAAAAGTATCGGACCAAAATTTATCAGAAGATAATTAGTCTGCTGATGGTTTTCAAAATGATCTGAAAAGCTAATCCAATAATGAAGACATTAGCTTCGATAATTAGCAGTTAGCAGATTAGCGGATACAAAATGCAAAATTTACACTGTGCACAGTTTCTCCAGTCACAGCCACAGAAGCTTGTAACCTCTGGGCTATCTGGGTGTCTTGGTGGCTTTTCTCACTCTTCTCTTTCTTGCACAGTCACTCAGTTTTTGAGAACTGTCTACTCCATGCAGATTTACCATACAGTGTCATACGGTTTGTATTTCTTCATAACTGATGTACATAAAGTCCAAGAGATATTCAGTGGCAGCTTCACCACCAGAGAGCCTCGTCCACAACCACCACAAAAGACTCCAAGCTGTTATTGATGTTAAAGGGGCAATACACAGTCTTAAAAACAGGTGGATGGAAACTTTTGATCAGAGTCATTTGGGTAGTTTCTGTTGTCATTATGATTTATAAAGAGAAAACGCACAATAAATGGCTTCACACAACCACTAACCATGAGTGAAAGAAAAAATTGTGTTATAATTGTTATTCTCTGAAAAATGGCCAGAAAATCAAAAATTGTGCTAGGGTATATACAGTGAGGAAAATAAGTATTTGAACACCCTGCGATTTTGCAAGTTCTCCCACTTAGAAATCATGGAGGGGTCTGAAATTTTCATCTTAGGTGCATGTCCACTGTGAGAGACATAATCTAAAAAAAAAAAAAAAAATCCGGAAATCACAATGTATGATTTTTTTTAATAATTTATTTGTATGTTATTGCTGCAAATAAGTATTTGAACACTTGTGAAAATCAATGTTAATATTTGGTACAGTAGCCTTTGTTTGCAATTACAGAGGTCAAACGTTTTCTGTAGTTTTTCACCAGGTTTTCACACACTGCAGCAGAGATTTTGGCTCATTCCTCCATACAGATCTTCTCTAGATCTTTCAGGTTTGGAGTTTCAGCTCCCTCCAAAGATTTTCTATTGAGTTCAGGTCTGGAGACTGGCCAGGCCACTCCAGGACCTTGAAATGCTTCTTACAGAGCCCCTCCTTAGTTGCCCTGGCTGTGTGTTTGGGGTCATTGTCATGCTGAAGACCCAGCCATGACCCATCTTCAGTGCTTTTACTGAGGGAAGGAGGTTGTTTGACAAAATCTCGCAATACATGACCCCATCCATCCTCCCTTCAACACGGTGCAGTCGTCCTGTCCCCTTTGCAGAAAAGCACCCCCAGAGTATGATGTTTCCACCCCCATGCTTCACGGTTGGGATGGTTTTCTTGGGGTTGTTCTCATCCTCTAAACATGGTAAGTGGAGTTGATTCCAAAAAGCTCTATTCTGGTCTCATCTGACCACATGACCTTCTCCCATGCCTCCTCTGGATCATCCAGATGGTCACTGATGAACTTCAAACAGGCCTGGACATGTGCTGGCTTGAGCAGGGGGACCTTGCTGCCCTGCAGGATTTTAAACCATGACAGCATCATGTGTTACTAATGTAATCTTTGTGACTGTGGTCCCAGCTCTCTTCAGGTCATTGACCAGGTCCTCCTGTGTAGTTCTAAGCTTTCTCAGAATCATCCTTACCCCATAAAGTGAGATCTTGCATGGAATCCCAGACCGAGGGAGATTAACAGTCATCTTGTGTTTCTTCCACTTTCTAATAAATAATCATAACAGTTGTTGTCTTCTACCAAGCTGCTTGCCTGTTGTCCTGTAGTCCATCCCAGCCTTGTGCAGGTCTACAGTTTTGTCCCTGGTGTCCTTAGACAGCTCTTTGGTCTTGGCTATGGTGGACAGGTTGGAGTGTGATTGACAGAGTGTGAGTCTTTTATACAGGTAACAAGTTCAAACAGGTGCAATTAATACAGGTAAAGAGTGCAGAATAAGAGGGCTTCTTAAAGAAAAATTAACAGGTCTGTGTGAGCCAGAATACTTGCTGGTTGGTAGGTGTTCAAATACTTATATGCAGCAGTAACATACAAATAAATAATTAAAAAATCATACATTGTGATTTCCAGATTTTGTTTTTCGATTATGTCTCTCACAGTGGACATGCACCTAAGATGAAAATTTCAGACCCCTCCATGATTTCTAAGTGGGAGAACTTGCAAAATCGCAGGGTGTTCAAATACTGATTTTCCTCACTGTAAATGTTTGAGCACAACTGCAGTGGGAGATAATTATTGTGATGTTCAAAGTCAATGTTCCTCAATTAAGGATAAGAAGGGATTTGCATATTTCTCCCACTATAGTGCATAATATCATTCAGTGATTTAAGAAATCTGGAGGAATTCAGTGCGTAAAGTGCAATAGCACAAGCCTAAGGTGAACATCCATGATCTCTGAGCCCTCAGCTGGCACTGCATCAAGAACAGTCATTTATCAACAGCTGATATTAGAGATTATTTGGGAAAACCTTGTCAAGAACTACAATGCAGACTTGCATTCATAAATGGCACTTTACTGAGCAAAAAAGAAGCCTGAGCTTAACCTTGTCCAGAAATGGTGTCGACTTCTCTGGACTTGGAGGCATCTGAATTGGACCATCATATAGTAAGGAACAGCAAGGAACTTAATCCTCGCATTGCTCCCGGTGTGTAGTGAGCGCCTTGCATGGTAGCACCTTCACATTAGTGTGTGAATGTGTTTGAGTGAATGGGTGAATGTGAGGCATCATTGTAAAGGGCTGTGAGCATCTGATGCAGATGGAAAAGCTCTATATATAAATGCAGTCCATCTACCATTTATACATCTGGAAAATATGAGGCTTAATATAAAATACTGCTTTAATCAGGAGTGAATGTGCCTTCAGTCCACAGAAAACTGGACTTATCAGTATTTTATCTTTCCCCTGTTTGGTCTCTGGAACAGTTCAGCTGGGAACACCTCTGCAACTTGGGCCAGACCTGTGCCAGCAACCTGGCTCTGGCCAAGACTCAGAGCACTCACTCTAGTCAAAGAAACTGGACTTTGTGGACATAACACACTCAGTGTGGTTCAGACTGTAACACATGTCTACAAGACAAATATGTTGGGGTGCATCGTAGACAAACTGCATCAGGCAGTGAAGCATAGCATGTCCTCAAGTATGCACAGCTGTAGTATGCACATATTGATGCAAACACATTTTGCTGTCAGCACATCCTCCTTCTTCTTTGACAAAAAGCACCACGTTTCAGCACCAGGGACAGCTCCAGTGGGAGTGACAGCAAAAAGAGAAGGCAGTCTCATAAATTGGTGCCACATGTGCATCACAACACAACAGTGTTGCCACCATCATGCACATGTGTGTGCATCAGTGTTTTTTGCAAAAGTCATATACACTCAACAAAAATATAAACGCAACACTTTTGGTTTTGCTCCCATTTTGTATGAGATGAACTCAAAGATCTAAAACTTTTTCCACATACACAATATCACCATTTCCCTCAAATATTGTTCACAAAACAGACTAAATCTGTTATAGTGAGCACTTCTCCTTTGCTGAGATAATCCATCCCACCTCACAGGTGTGCCATATCAAGATGCTGATTAGACACCATGATTAGTGCACAGGTGTGCCTTAGACTGCCCACAATAAAAGGCCACTCTGAAAGGTGCAGTTTTATCACACAGCACAATGCCACAGATGTCGCAAGATTTGAGGGAGCGTGCAATTGGCATGCTGACAGCAGGAATGTCAACCAGAGCTGTTGCTCATGTATTGAATGTTCATTTCTCTACCATAAGCCGTCTCCAAAGGCGTTTCAGAGAATTTGGCAGTACATCCAACCAGCCTCACAACCGCAGACCACGTGTAACCAACCACCCCAGGACCTCCACATCCAGCATGTTCACCTCCAAGATCGTCTGAGACCAGCCACTCGGACAGCTGCTGAAACAGTCGGTTTGCATAACCAAAGAATTTCTGCACAAACTGTCAGAAACTGTCTCAGGGAAACTCATCTGCATGCTCGTCGTCCTCATCGGGGTCTCGACCTGAGTCCAGTTCATCGTCGTAACCGACTTGAGTGGGCAGATGCTCACATTGGCTGGCGTTTGGCACATTGGAGAGGTGTTTGAGGTTTGAGTTCATCTCATACAAAATTGGAGCAAAACCAAAAGTGTTGCGTTTATATTTTTGTTGAGTGTATATATACGAGGTCTGTCAATAAAGCAACGGTCCTTTTTATTTTTTTCAAAAACTATATGGATTTCATTCATATGTTTTTACGTCAGACATGCTTGAACCCTCGTGCGCATGCGTGAGTTTTTCCACGCCTGTCGGTGACGTCATTCGCCTGTGAGCACTCCTTGTGGGAGGAGTCGTCCAGCCCCTCGTCGGAATTCCTTTGTCTGAGAAGTTGCTGAGAGACTGGCGCGTTGTTTGATCAAAATTTTTCTAAACCTGTGAGACACATCGAAGTGGACACGGTTCGAAAAATTAAGATGGTTTTCAGTGAAAATTTTAACGGCTGATGAGAGATTTTGAGGTGATTCTGTCGCTTTAAGGACTTCCCACGGTGCGAGACGTTGCTCAGCGCTCTCAGCCGCCGTCGTCAGCCTGTTTCAAGCTGAAAACCTCCACATTTCAGGCTCTATTGATCCAGGACGTCGTGAGAGAACAGAGAAGTTTCAGAAGAAGTCGGTTTCAGCATTTTATCCGGATATTCCACTGTTAAAGGAGATTTTTTTAATGAAAGACGTGCGGACGGGTCCGCGCGTCGGGACGCAGCCGACGCGGTGCGGCGGCACAGGAAAAACACCTCTGTCTTGATAACCATTTGTAAAATCCAGGCGGCTTTTGATGGCTTTCAGTGGAGTGAGTATATGAGAAATTGTTTAACAGCAGGACATGTTCCAACTTGTCCTTAAGGCTTTCAACAGAGGTGTTTTTCCTGTGGCGGAGCGCGGACCTGTCCGCACATCTTTCATTAAAAAAATCTCCTTTAACAGTGGAATATCCGGATAAAATGCTGAAACCGACTTCTTCTGAAACTTCTCTGTTCTCTCACGACGTCCTGGATCAATAGAGCCTGAAATGTGGAGGTTTTAAGCTTGAAACAGGCTGACGACGGCGGCTGAGAGCGCTGAGCGACGTCTCGCACCGTGGGAAGTCCTTAAAGCGACAGAATCACCTCAAAATCTCTCATCAGCCGTTAAAATTTTCACTGAAAACCATCTTAATTTTTCGAACCGTGTCCACTTCGATGTGTCTCACAGGTTTAGAAAAAATTTTGATCAAACAACGCGCCAGTCTCTCAGCAACTTCTCAGACAAAGGAATTCCGACAAGGGGCTGGACGACTCCTCCCACAAGGAGTGCTCACAGGCGAATGACGTCACCGACATGCGTGGAAAAACTCACGCATGCGCACGAGGGTTCAAGCATGTCTGACGTAAAAACATATGAATGAAATCCATATAGTTTTTGAAAAAAATAAAAAGGACCGTTACTTTATTGACAGCCCTCGTATATATATATATATATGTGTGTGTGTGTGTGTGTATCACTGTAACTTTTTTCCAACAAAGTTGGAGACAATATTCTTGAGGGACTGTGTGACAGAGACTGTCGGTGACTCTCCTAAAATCACAGACAGCCTTATCTCTGTGTCACCCAGACTTTGGTCACTAGTTAGTGCCCAGGTCTCACAACCACATAGCAAGACTAGAAAAAAATAAGGAATTTAAGACCCAAAGTTTTCTTTTTTTTTAATTTAAAAAATCCCAGTATCACTAAACACCTCTATCCAGGGACCTAAGGAGCTCTTCCCAGGCCTCACTCAATCTTAATGTCCATTGATACCTCAAAGATCACAGCATCATCTGCAAAGCCAAGGTCAGTCAAGCTCTCCTTGCTTGCAGAGGACTCTAAGCCATGGGTTTCCACAACCCTACCCAACATCCAGTTCATGCAAATATTGAACAGTGTAAAAGCCAAAACACGTCCCTGATGAACACTTGTTTTCACTGGGACAACGTCAGAGACATGGCCCTGTGCTATGCAGCACACACGTTACCTGTGATTAGGTTGGCTGTGAGGTCCAGCAACTTACTGGGGATCCCATTAATCCTGAGGATGTCCCATGCAGCAGCCCAACCAAGTAAATGAAACACTGCAAAAATCAGCATAGGCTCAACAGAAGTAGTGACAATATTCAGCCTTGCATTCACTTGCAGAGCAAGGATGCTGGTAATAGTTGTCTTACTGGTCATGAAGCCAGATTACCCTGGACCCTGAGCAGCAAGTAACTGGGATGGAATCCTGTTGAGAATGATCCTTGTGATTACCTTTCCCACCACAGGGAGTGGTGTCATACCCCTATAGTTGCTGCAATCCTTTCCTTTCCAGAGAGGGACAACAAGTCCTTTCTTCCAAGTTCCAGTCTGTGTGGATGATACTCATCTCCTAGATAGAAGTAAAGATTGCCTCCTATGTCAAGAGAACCTTATCTCCTCATGCGTGGAGGAGTTCAGCTTTGATAGCAGGTTTCCTGAAGCTTTCCCTGCTATTGGCTGTTTCACCACCTTTACAGTGTCACTGAAATTTGGTGGTTTTGAGCTGAATGGTGAGTCAGCCTCCAGAACTCTGGCACCAGAGATGTCCTACATCCTGGCCGCCTGATGCAGCTGCTCAAAGTAGCCATCCCAACTGGACAGTACCATCACTTACGATGATCAAAGTGGGACGGGATGTAGGTCAGAGCACCACCAGTGAAAGCTCAGCAAGTGTCACAAGAACGACTTTTTGTCATTTCTCTCTCACCTCATAGGACATTGTTAAAATGGCACCTTATGAGACTTAATTTATGCTTGTATAGAATTTAATCAACACTGATGTGATCAGCTCTGAGAAATCGTGTCACAATAAAAAAGACTCCTGTTACAAAAACTCCTTTTTTCATTTCTGAACTCCTGGACAGAGTTACATTTTTCGTTAGAGAATTATAGAGTTGAATAAACACTGATATGATCAGCACTGAGCAACACTTCCAACACTTTGTAATCCCACAGGAAGAGTTAGAGGACTTGGCCGAGGATAGGGTTAGTATGGGCTGAGTTGCTTAGTCTGCTGCCACTGCGATCCAGACCCGGACAAGTGCCAGAAACTGAATGATGAATGAATGTAATTCTCAAAGAATACAACAACATTTTAATAGTTCAAATCAACTATGAAACATTTTACACTGAGATTTTATATATATATATATATATATATATATATATATATATATATATACGTGTATATTATGTTATTATATATATATATTTTATATATATGTGTGTGTGTGTGTGTGTGTGTGTGTGTGTGTGTGTGTGTGTGTGTGTGTGTGTGTAAAGGAATGGAACACAGTGATTCTTACATTTACTTTGACATTCATTTCATTGTAACACTGCTGATAGTATGAACCTAAGACCGACTTATTTTCATTTGGTAATGTACATCCATTCCTGCATTTTAGGACGGCAGCACATTCCAAAACTGGGATGCTTCAGTATGGGGTTGTCATTATTGCATTTTTTGTTTCAAAATTCTCTACTTATTCTCTGTTGGGGACAGGTCAAGACTCCAGGCAGGACAGTCCTGTATCTATATCCTCTTCTTCTGCAACCATGCCTTTGTAATGTGTGCAAAATGTGGTTTTGCATTGTCTTGATGAAAAATGCATGGACTTTCCTGGAAAAGATGCCACCTTGAAGGCAGCATATGTTGTTCTAAAACAACATATGCAACAAAGGACACTGACACAATCATACACCATGACCAGTGTTGCCACAGTTACTTTGAAAAAGTAACTTAGTTACTTTACTGATTACTCAATTGTAAAAGTAACTTATTTACTTTCCTGATTACTCAATTGTAAAAGTAACTAAGTTAGATTACTAGTTACTTTTTTAGTTACTTTTCCCAGCTGCCGACAACAACCCTCTGCCACCTCAACATGACAATGATACCTGTTTTGCCAAAACTCACTTTATAGTCACCCTTTCTTGACTTCAATGAAAAATAAATACTTGTTTTATAAAAAGTAAAATAAAGACGTCTTTCTTGACCTCATATTTAACTGTTGACAGCACTGTAACAGTAAAACTTGCAATTTCGAGCCTACATTGTTTATAAAGGTAACTATTAAATTCTAACATTTTTCTAACATTTAAATTCTCTCTAAACATTTTACTTGTCGAAATTATTATTATTTTAAGCAATATTAGTTGTAGTAAAAAACGGCTTCAAAATTGCACCTTTAATCTAGGGGTGTTGTGGGGGGGGGCACATCCCTCCCCCACGCCCCCATTCCATCTGGATTCGCCCCTGCTTTGGCGTTTGAGCACAAAGAATGGATAACATTTATTTATGCAGAAAACAGGACCAGATTTACAGGTAAGAAAGTTTTATTGCGTTTTCACATCATGTGGTCCTCAGAAAGAGAGTTTAGGTGCATTTGAGTGGAAAATAGTGTTAGTTGTTGACGTGTCGCTGAGGATCAGCTGTTTTTAATGACCAGATACGGAGCGGCTCAGATCAGAATTCTAAATAAAGGAGGAAAAAAAGTATAAAAATGTCTTTGTAAAGCTCAGTGCAGGTGTGCTGATCACCGCGCTTTAAGAGGTGAGGACGAGTCAAGCAGCTGCAAAAAACCGCGGATTAAAAGCTCACAGCTCACTTAAAGTGGGCAGTTCAGTCGAACCCCGACCTCCTGCCCACGGAACAAGTTTAATGCTGCTATCGACCCACAATGAAAAATAATAGTAACGCACAGTGACATGGAGAAGTAACTTTAATCTGATTACTGATTTGGAAAGATTAACGCGTTAGATTACTCGTTACTGAAAAAAGTGGTCAGATTAGAGTAACGCATTACTAAGTAACGCGTTACCGGCATCACTGACCATGACAGACCCTGGCTTTTGTAATTGTTGCCAATAACAGTCTGGATGGTCCTTTTAATCCTTGGTGTGGGGTACACAGCATCAATTTCTTCCAAAGAAGATGTGGTTTTGGGGTCATTTTAAAAGAAGACTATGTTAAATGGACTGCATTTATATAGTGCTTTTCCATCTACATCAGACGCTCAAAGCGTTTCACACAATAATGCCTCACATTAATCCCCATGTGAGGGTGCTGCCATACACGGTACGCACTACACACTGGGAGCAACTAGAGGACTCAGGACCTTGCCCAAGGGCCCTTAGTGATTTTCTGGTCAGACTGGGATTTGAACTGAGGATCCTCTGGTCACAAGCCCAACGCTTAACCACTAGACCATCAACTCCCCTAAATGTTCCTCCCCTGTGTTAAGAGTGTGTTGGAGGTTAAGCGAGTGTCTGACAGGGTGATGAGTGTGAAGTGTGAAATTGAAGGAGTGATGATGAATATCATCAGTGCATATGCCCCACAGGTAGGTTGTGAAATGAAGGAGAAAGAAGATTTCTGGAGTGAGTTAGATGAGGTGGAGAGTGAACCCAAGTATGAAAGAGTGGTGATAGGAGCGGACTTCAATGGTTATATTGGTGAAGGGAACAGAGGTGATGAGGAAGTACTGGGTAGATATGGTATCAAGGATAGGAATGGGGAAAGACAGATGGTAGTTGATTTTGCAAAAAAGGGTGGAAATGGCTGTGATGAATACCTACTTTAAGAAAAGAGAGGAGCACAGGGTGACATATAAGCGTGGAGGAAGGTGCACACAGGTGGACTACATTCTGTGTCGGGATGCAAACTAAAAGAAATTGGAGAGTGTAGCTAGACAGCATAGGATGGTGGTTTGTAGGATGACTTTAGAGATGAAGAAGAGGAAGAGAGTCAGAGCTCAACAAAGGATCAGATGGTGGAAGCTGAAGGAGGAAGACTGTTGTGTGAAATTCAGTGAGCAGGTGAGAGAAGCATTGGATGGAGGGGAAGCAATTTTGGACAACTGGAAAATTACTGCAGATGTGGTGAGGGAGACAGCTAGGAAGGTACTGGGTGTGACATCTGGACAGTGGAAGGAAGACAAGGAGACTTGGTGGTGGAATGAAGAGGTCCAGGAAAGCATAAGGAGAAAGAGGTTGGCGAAAAAGAACTGGGATAGTCGGAGAGATGAAGAAAGTAGACAGGAGTACAAAAGATGCAAAAGATGAAAACAGGAGTGGGAAAAGCTAAGGAAAAGGCATATTGTGAGCTGAACAAGAAGTTGAATAGTAAGGAAGGAGAAAAGGACATTTACTGATTGGCCGGACAAAGGGACAGCAGTGGAAAGGATGTGCAGCAGGTTAGGATGGTAAAAAATACATATGGTAAAGTGCTGACAAGCAAGGAGAGTCTGTTGAGAAGGTGGAGGGAATATTTTGAGGAGCTGATGAATGAAGAAAATGAGAGAGACAGAAGGTTGGATGAAGTGGAGAGAGTAAATCAGGAAGTACAAGAAATTAGTAAGGATGAAGTGAGGATAGCTATGAAGATGATCAAGAGTGGGAAGGTAGTTGGTCCAGATGACATTCCAGTGGAGACATGGAAATGTGTAAGAAAGATAGCAGTG